>NC_138498.1:11580277-12180277 GCF_964252035.2 Podarcis erhardii
CGTACGGGAAGCACGTTCGCAACCTGCAGCATCCGCAACCTGCAGCGCCGCGTCTGCGCATGCGCGGGTCACAATTTAGCGCTTCTGCGCATGCACAAGCGCCGAAATCCGGAAGTAACCCGTTCCAGTACTTCCGGGTTTGGCGCGGTGCGCAACCCGAAATCATGCAGCCCAAAGCGCCTGTAACCCAAGGTATGACTGTACACATCTTTGTTTTCTCTTCCACATGCTTTCCATTCTTTTCTTCATATCACTTCATTTCTTTCTAATTGAAATTATTTCGATAAAATTAAATAATAATAAAAAACCTATAACTCCCAGAAACCTTAGCAAACCACATTTCTCAGGATTCTTGCAGAGGGTGGGCAGCCATGTGCTTTAAATGTATAGCATGGATGCGACCATAATTTGCAAGCTGCTGTTGGTTCAGAGCGGTGGAGGCAGCTCACCATCAAGATATAATACCAGTGTTGGAAGCTCAGCAGCGGCGGGCAATATGCTACCAAGCTGGATATAATTTTGACATAAAGGCCCTGGATATCTTGATGTGCACTTGACGCTTCGTAGAAGAAGAAGAAGAAGAAGAAGAAGAAGAAGAAGAAGAAGAGAAGAAGAAGAGTTTGGATTTGATATCCCGCCTTTCACTCCCCTTCAGGAGTCTCAAAGCGGCTCACATTCTCCTTTCCCTTCCTCCCCCACAACAAATACTCTGTGAGGTGAGTGGGGCTGAGAGACTTCAGAGAAGTGTGACTGGCCCAAGGTCACCCAGCAGCTGCATGTGGAGGAGCAGGGAAGCGAACCCGGTTCCCCAGATTACGAGACTACCGCTCTTAACCACTACACCACACTGGCTCTCTGGTAGATGCCCTGAACATTGGGGCCAGATACCTGAAGCACCGTCTTCTCCCTTCCACACCTATCCAGACTTTTGAGGTCATTGGGGGACGCCTTTCTCTCAGTGTCTCTGCTCTTTGAGCATGTGGTGGCTAGTGAGAGGGTGTTCTAAGTAGCAGCACCCTCACTTGGGGTGTGCTCAGTGCTGTTTTTCTAGAAAAAGAGGTGCCAGAACTCTCCATGAACACCTCCCTTGTTGTCTTACAATGACAAAGGCGCCCACCTGCTTTTCCGACTGAAAAAAGCCTTGGGTGTGCTTATGGGAGTTTCTACATCAGGGGGAGATGTTCACCCCATCTCTTAATGTGGTGCTGCTTCTTGCTTGGCTGAGGTTGTTATATTGTTGTTATATTGTGTGGGTGCTTTTTTTTTTTTTACATTTAATTGTATTTAAATGACATATTGTTTTATCATGTTTTTAATGTTGCCTCTGGGATTCGCTTGAAGAATGCAGAGCAGGTTATAAATAAAATTAATAAAACGTGTGTCCCTCTGAAGGTTGTACGCCAGCACACACACCCTGGCGCACCTGTATGTAAAGCAAGGAGGGAAAAGGAAGGATGCACAAGACATTGTCGTGTGATGTGTGAAGGAAGGCCTCTCGAATGCTGTGATTTACTAGTTTCATTTGATTCCTATCCCACCTTCTTCCCAAAGGCTTGCTGGAGGTAACGGGAGGGGGATGTTCAGTGGTAGAGCTCATGCTTTGCATGTATAAGAGCTCTGGTTCAACCATAGGCACCTTTGGATTTATAATATTGGAATCACAGAATTGTAGTGTTGGAAGGGACCATGAGGGTCATCTAGTCCAACCCCCTGCAATGCAGGGATCTCTTGCCCCAGGTAGGGCTCGAACCCACGGCGCTGAGATTCTGAAATCTCCCACTTGTTGTTGTTTAGTCATTTAGTTGTGTCTGACTCTTCGTGAGCCCATGGACCAGAGCAAGCCAGGCACTCCTGTCTTCCACTGCCTCCCACAGTTTGGTCAAACTCATGCTGGTAGCTTCGAGAACACTGTCCAACCATCTCGTCCTCTGTCGTCCCCTTCTCCTTGTGCCCTCCATCTTTCCCAACATCAGGGTCTTTTCCAGGGAGTCTTCTCTTCTCATGAGGTGGCCAAAGTATTGGAGCCTCAGCTTCACGATCTGTGCTTCCAGTGAGCACTCAGGGCTGATTTCCTTCAGAATGGAGAGGTTTGATCTTCTTGCAGTCCATGGGACTCTCAAGAGTCTCCTCCAGCACCAGAATTCAAAAGCATCAATTCTTCAGCGATCAGCCTTCTTTATGGTCCAGCTCTCACTTCCATACATCACTACTGGGAGAACCATAGCTTTTACTATATGGACCTTTGTTGGCAAGGTGATGTCTCTACTTTTTAAGATGCTGTCTAGGTTTGTCATTGCTTTTCTCCCAAGAAGCAGGCGTCTTTTAATTTCATGGCTGCTGTCACCATCTGCAGTGATCATGGAGCCCAAGAAAGTAAAATCTCCCACTAGCAGAGCTAAAAAGGCTCTAACCCTGTGAGACTTTCTCTAGGCCAGTGGGGCTGGCAGTGTGAGACGGCCTATTCTGGGAGGCCTGGAGAGGCAGTGGGGTGTTGGAAGGACAGAGCTGTGTGTCCCAAGTAGCCTTGCCTCCTAAGCTACCCTGCTGGCTGCCCTCAGGGGTGCTGGAAGATGGTGTCTCATCACCAGGGCAAGCTAAGGTTCAACCTCCACTCTGGTTGGCTTCTGCAAGTAGAACGAGCCATGTTGCTGCTTGCCTTGGGCATCAAAATGTTTTGAGCTGGCCCTGCCAGGCCTGGGTAGGCAATACTGAGCTTAGCAATGGTCTGACACAGTGTAACATAGCTTCCTGTGCTGGTGAGTAAAAAGTTAAAGCATAAAGCAAATTGCAGTAAAAAAGAAGAAGCGGAAAATACCCAGTTAACATTACAATCACTCCACATTAACTTTGCCTTGATTTTTGACTGTCAGCCCAAAGAGGTAAGTTGCATCATTAAAAGATAACGGTTAAGGGACCCCTGGCCATTAGGTCCAGTCATGACCGACTCTGGGGTTGCGGCGCTCATCTCGCTTTACTGGCCGAGGGAGCCGGCATACAGCTTCCGGGTCATGTGGCCAGGATGACTAAGCCGCTTCTGGCGAACAAGAGCAGCGCACAGAAACGCCGTTTATCTTCCTGCCAGAGTGGTACCTATTTATCTACTTGCACTTTGACGTGCTTTTGAACTGCTAGGTTGGCAGGAGCAGGAACCGAGCAACGGGAGCTCACCCAGTCGCGGGGATTGGAACCGCCAACCTTCTGATCAGCAAGTCCTAGGCTCTGTGGTTTAACCCACAGAGTCACTCGCGTCCCAAGTTGCATCATTAATCTGGAGAATATCCAGGCTCGGACTTTTTGAGCTTCCCAGGGCACCTAGTTGGCCCGTGTGGGAACAGGAGGCTTGATCAAGGTGACTATGGAGGGCCTGTTCAGCATTCATCCTGATTTGTTTGTACACTGCTTATGTAGCTGGTAGTTGGGCTATATCTGGCAGCCCTATAAACAGGCTGCCCTGTTTAGGGAAGTTTTATTCTGTTTTTAGTGTTTTGTTGGGAGCTGCCCAGAGTGACTGGGGAAACCTAGCCAGATAGGCAGGGTATAAATAATAAAAGTATGTATGTATGTATTTATTTATTTATTTATTATTTGTTCTCATTTGTTTATGGGGCGGTTGCATGACAATGGGCATTTGTCCTGATTTGCTTGCAGGGTGTCTATACAGCTTCCTGTTACTGGTGTGTGCATCCCACACTTTCTGATGTATTTGGCCATTCATTTCCAAACTCTGTATACTGTGGAATTGTTGCGCTAGGCCGACAGAGTACTTTAACCCACTTTAAATGTGCAAACTTAAAAATCTGATATGCCCTTGAATCCGTCTGCAAAATCCCGAGTCTGGAGGCAGCCCCCAGATCACACAACCTGATTTAGCACGGCTCTTTCTATTCCTGTGACAGGCAGCCTAGGGACCGGCGGGTGTGATCTTGGTGCCTGTGACAGCACAAAGGGGAAGGAAGGTGGTTTCTTGACATGTCTGGGGCTTCAAGCAGTCAGTGGAGGGGGAGCGAAAGTGACCAGATGGTCTGTGGCAGAGTGGTGGTCCACAATGCCAAGCTCTACAGGAAGGAGTCTCGGCCAGCTTTTTACGGCATGTTGCATCCTTGTGAGAAAGTTCTCTGCCCGTAATCTCCTTGCCCTTCTTAATGTTTTCTTTGCCTTCACTCTCTTTAATAAATGGCTTCTCTGCCAGCACCCGAGCCGCGGTTTATGGCGCCGTCACCTGCGCCTGAACTCGCTGCTGTAATAAAGCAGCATTAAAGGGGGAAGCGGGTGGCATGAAGCCGTTTGTTATTTCCCCCTGCCTCTGCTGTGCGCTCAGTAACTAATGCTGCCTTGGCGTGGAAGGGAGGAACGGGAGGGGGTGGGGGCCCACTGCCTCCCTCTCCTGCCCTGTAACCAGGGCAGCCCCTGGATCACGAGAGAAGCCGGATCTCTGGGGCTGGAATAAATTGCTCGGCACTGTAACATCAGCGAGGAGTTTCTCTTTGTGTGTGGCTCTAAATGTTAAATGCAATGGTGCTGCTGCTGCTGTGCTGGGGTAGGAGCAGTTGATGTCACTGCGGTGTTGCTGGGGAGATCAGGGCGGCTGTCCATGCAGCATTGCTGAGATGCTTCTGGAGGGTGTTGCCAGGGCCATCTTAAGCATATCTGGCACCGTGGTGCAAAGATCCCTCCGGCGTCCCTCCCTTTCCAGAATTGTCAACCTTTTTTAGGGCTGGAGGAGGCGGGCAGCGGCTGGAGAGTGGCTCCTCTGGCGGAGAAGAGATGGAGGCTGGACGCGGTGCTTCCCGGCTTGGCTGGCCGCTTCGTGCCACGGTGGCCATGGCAGACAGCACACAGAGCGAGTGAGCGGCTTGGTTTTTCCCCTTTTAGCCTTCTGGCGCCCCGCAGAATTCGGCACCTGCAGGCTAAAAGGGAAAAAACCAAGCCGATGCTCAGCCGGAGCGGCGCACGCACCCTTGCTCACTCATTGCGCTCATTCTGTGTTCCCTGGACTCTTGCCTGGCACCCTCCAGAACTTGCCGCCCTGGCGCCCCGCGCCACTAGCCTCTATGGGTAAGATGGGCCTGGGTGTTGCTGTCATTGCACCAAGTTGGCACCATGTTCCCCAACAACGCTTATGCAGTCTTTCTCAGTTCTTGCTATTTCCTTTCTCCTGCAGCCTGTTCTGAACAGCCTTTGAACCATCTCCCAGCTCTCCCTTTCTGTTGCCTGGTTTCGCTTGCATTTAAGTCTCTTTGTACGGAATGAATTTGCTTCCAAAGCATTCTAAAAAAAAACCCCTGTTGTCTTTCTCTGTGTATATTCTTCTATCCCATTGTGCACTGTTATATGCCCATTATGAAATCTGGCCAAAGGTGAGAATGGACTACAGATCCCCTCCCCCATCACTGGGCTCATGTCCAGGCTAGACAAACAGCAGATCACATGATTAAGCTATTTATGGACAATAAACCACTTGAGACTACAGGTTGGGGATTGCAGGCTTGAATGACCTTCCAGTGTGAGTGTATTGGGGAGGGGGGTATTCTTCTCTAACAGGACTGTTCTATGTGCATGGAGGTTTTGCTTTTTAATATGGGAAAAACATTCAGCCTGCAGATTCTCAGACCCACAGTGGTAAAGTGCAGGCACAGAATACCAGATACTGAGCTGTTTGTTTAGGCCAGGATTGAATGGGGGGAAAACATTTCTTTCTGAAAAAGCCATTGCTTTTGCTGATACTCCATATATTTCTCTTCCTGTTCACTGTAAAATGTACTCTGAAACATTCCAGTTCTTGTCTCACCCCACAGACCACGTGCCCCAAATCTTTTAAAACAATCTCTGTTGGGTTTTTCTCTGCATCCCTCTCCAGTTCAGGGGTTAAAATGGTTTAAGGCAGGGGTAGAAAACCTTTGGTCCTCCAGATTTTGCTGAACTACAACTCCCATCATTGCTGGCCATTTGCCCATGCTTAGTGGGATTGATAGGAGTTGTAGTTCCGCAACATCTGGAGGGCCAAAAGTTTCTCACCCCTGGTTAAAGGAAACCAAGCGAATATGGTGCTTTCAGGCCCAGCAACTGCCGAGGGGTACAGCAGTAAAACTACCTTCTAGATTATGGAGTTGATGATTGATTATGGGAAAAAGCGAGGGAAGAGGAAGAGGGGAACGTTCCGTTCCCTATCTATGAAAAGTTTTCAGTATTTAGACTTTAGAATTCTAAGCATCTGTACGGTCCCTGAATACCCTCCCCGCAAACAGCCACAACCTTGAAACAGACATTTTGCAGAAATATCAGTGTGTCTGTCATCTCTCTGGGTTCAAGGCACAATTTTGCTCTCCAAACCGTTCCCCATTTTCCTTGGTTCATCATGCGAAATGGTTAGCCCTGGGTGTTTTTCATTGGTAATGAACACTGGTAATTGCCATTTGTTTTGTGAATGTGCCAATAAGTTTTAGGGCAAATCTACACTACAAACCTGTATATTGGTTTTATTGCAGTTTTAACTGTCCTGGTTTTCTCTCGAAGAATCCTGGGAGCTGTAATTTTGGTGAAGGTACTGAGAGATTCCTACAGACAGAGCTGTAGTTCCCAGTGTGTCCCGAGGAACTGGAATGACTGTTAAATCAGTTTTAAGTCTGTAGTGTACATGTGCCTTTTGTTAGAAAGCCCAACAGCTTTAAACAGAACTGCAACTCACAGCATCCCTTGAGTGGGAGCCACATCTTGTTTGAAATGGGCAGAAACTAATATTGTAGGATACAGTGGTACCTCGGGTTATATACGCTTCAGGTTACATATGCTTCAGGTTACAGACTCCGCTAACCCAGAAGTAGTGCTTCAGGTTAAGAACTTTGCTTCAGGATGAGAACAGAAATCGGGCTCCGGTGGCAAGGTGGCAGCAGGAGGCCCCATTAGCTAAAGTGATGCTTCAGGTTAAGAACAGACCTCCGGAACGAATTAAGTACTTAACCCGAGGTACCACTGTATTTAGGTTTGAGCTGGAGAATGTGTCCTAGTTTCTATGTTTGCTTATTAAGAGGCTGTGACAAAATTCTAGGTTGATATTGCTTATAGCTTCATTGGAGATTGGCTTCCAAAGAGATGGTGATCTCATTTCTTCCTGCAGGGGCCACTCAAGTCCATGGGGGGTGGGGTGTTCTTTGTAGTCCTCTTTAGATCCCTGCTCTTAAGAGGTCACTCATTATCGCCGCTCTTCCCCATGCAGTGTGTTCAGCTGAAGTCTCCCCTGCAATCTGTGTCAAGAGTAGCAAAATCATCAGCCCAGCTACCCTCATTTAATAGCAAACTCATATCACACGACTTGCTGGGAACCACACTTGGACTCCTCTTTTGGAAGCATAGGAGTGCTGGGTCAGGATGATGACCCAGCTAGCTAAGCGGTCAGTTCTTTGGCAATGAAGCCTTTGGCTGGACCCTGTTGCTAGCCTAGATGCACCATTTGATCTGATCTAGCCATGTTCCTCTTAAGTCCTTACACTTAAAAGCCAGGCAGATGCAGCAGCAGAGAAGTATCTCTGTAGACAATATCAAAGTTGTCATCTCTTGCCTCGGACATCTGACATTGCTCTTCACATCTCCAGCTGAAGTGGCATAAAATACCAGCTTCTTTCTATTGTCTGCCCCTACTGTGTCTCCAAGGTCTCCAAGTGTGCTGCCCAGCAGGTGAGGAGAAGACCCAGGAAGGAACGGGACAGAGGAGCACTGCCTGCCTTTTCTTTGCTTCAGCTGGAGATAAGCAGAATTAGTTTCCTGGCTCTGGCCCCACCTAGTGTCTGTCTCCCTAGACGTCATAATGGGCACACCAGCCTCTACTGCCCTTAACTAGTACAACATGCATCTCCAGAACTTTAAAGCTCCACTTCATAGGTAGCTGTGTTGCTTACCTCTGTGCAAACAGGTAAAAGTCACTGACGTCCTGGTATTGCAGCAGCTTCCTCCTGTTCTTGATCAGGACAGCAATGCAAAGCAGCACTTCAAACGTGATTTCCTCCCGATCTACAGATGTGAAAGGGCCTGGCAGGGGCTCCTCACCTATTGGCAGAGAATATTGTATGCTTTCTCCAAGACTTCTTTTGGATTGTGGACCTAAACTAATTCAGGGAGTTGTTTGGGAGTGAGGCACCAGGGGAACTCAGTGATGGGAGATCTGGGGGTGGGGATGAGTTGTGGAGCAAGGTTGCGTAAAGGGGCTTTTCCTTGATAAAGTCCCCTCTGAGGAAACCAGCAACTCCCTGCTCTCCCATTAGAGCTGAAGCAAAGATTCACACAGATTCAAAATTTCGTAGCACCTTACAATTTGACTCCCTCTTAGAATTTGACTCCCATTTTGATCATTTTCTAATGTTGCCACTGAAATTGTACTGAAGGATGCATTTCACTTGCCAAGACAATCTGAGGCAAGAAAATAAAAATGGTGCCAAAATGGTGACAATTGTAGAAATAAAAACTGTAGATCATCACTTTTTTTTTTTTGAGTGAGTTGGTGGCTTGCAAAAATAAACAAACATTAATTAACTGACCACCTGCTGCCTTTAAATTGTATGCTGAAACCTACTTCCCTGCTTTGTAATAGTTTATCCCAGAAACGTGCTAAGAGGAAATTGGCAAATCCACACTGTGATGAACTCCCGTCCGGAAACCAATGTCCCCACTGTGGAAGGATGTGTGGATTCAGAATTGGCCTCCACAGTCACTTATGGACTCATTGTTAAAACCGTGTTTATGGAAGACAATCTTACTCTGCTACGAGCGATCACCAAAGAAGAAGAAGATCCCAGAAACACCTTTTCCTTCTCCCTAAGACATTTCTGGCCTGGTATAAATGCACAGTGAAAGGAGGCAGAAGAATGCTCACATGGCAGAATGAAGTGCACCGTTCTTGTCCCCAGGTGGAGGAATCACAGTTTATGCTACTGCTGTGCCTCCAGGGACCTACTTCCCAAGAGCACAGGGCTCACCTTCCCTACGAGTCAGCCAGATCCAGGCTCCAAAATTCATCCTCTCAGATTCCAAGGCGCTGATCTCTAGGACCCTCACAGCATCAGAGTGGTCTAGGTCCTTCTGGAAAAGTAGCAGCAGCCACCTGACATAGAGGCACATAGAGCAGGGGTCAGCAACCTTTTTCAGCCGTCCCTCAGACCTTGCGGGGGGCTGGACTATTTTTTTGGGGGGTGTGTGTGAATGAATTCCTATGCCTCACAAATAACCCAGAGATGCATTTTAAATAAAAGTACACATTCTACAGAGGACGAGATGGTTGGACAGTGTTCTCGAAGCTACCAGCATGAGTTTGACCAAACTGCAGGAGGCAGTGGAAGACAGGAGTGCCTGGCATGCTCTGGTCCAGGGGGTCACGAAGAGTCGGTCACGACTAAACAACTAAACAAACAAAACACATTCTACTCTTGTAAAAACACTCTCATTCCCAGACCGTCCATGGGCTGGATTGAGAAGGCGATTGGGCCGCATCCAGCCCCTGGGCCTTAGGTTGCCTACCCCTGAGCTGCAAGGGTTGCAAGAGGTGATGAATAAGGAAAACTGATGGTCTCAGCCTTTCATCTTACACTGACAAAAGACCACTTCTTTACAGACCCCTCTAGCCCATTTCTAGGTCCTTCCTTGGCCTGGGTCAAATCTGATGCAGACCACTAGCACCCTTGGAACACTACGTCCCGCTTAATGTGTGATGTCTCTGAGCATGCACAGTGTGTATTTCTTTTCCCACCAGCCCCAGTAATCAGAGCTAGAAATTAAGAAGCACGTATTGGACAAGTTGACAGCAAGAGTGGAAGGCCTAGTGTAGTATATAGGGAAAGAAACAAACAAACAGATAAAGCTTTGTATTTTAAAGAGGTCTTTGCATGGGTGCTAGCTTCCATCTCTTAGAGACATAGATGCTGATTATGCAAAACTTGTGTCTGCATAATCAATTATTCAGGATGGGCTTAATTTGTATGATTTATGCAGGTCACAAAATCAAGCTCTTGTTGCAGAATTTGGTCACCTCTGCATGCTGGCTGAGAGCCATCCCTTCTGTGGGGATCTCTGCAGTTTGCTCCCTCCTCCTTGTCCAGGGTTTGTAGGGAGGTGGGTTGTTTTTTTTTTACCTGAGGCAAAAGAGCAGCTTGTCACTGGACACGCTCTCGATGTGGTCATACAGTTCTGGGTCCACATGTTTCAGAAGCTCCTCACAGATTTCTGTGCAGGCAGGAGAAAGGTAAAGGTAAAGGGACCCCTGACTGTTAGGTCCAGTTGTGGCCGACTCTGGGGTTGCAGCGCTCATCTTCCTTTACTGGCCAAGGGAGCCGGCATACAGCTTCCAGGTCATGTGGCCAGCATGACTAAGCCACTTCTGGCAAACCAGAGCAGCGCACAGAAACACCGTTTACCTTCCCGCCGGAGTGGTACCTATTTATCTACTTGCACTTTGATGTGCTTTCGAATTGCTAGGTTGGCAGGAGCAGGGACCGCTGAGCAACGGGAGCTCACCCCGTTGCGGGAATTTGAACCACCAACCTTCTGATTGGCAAGCCCAAGGATCAGTGGTTTAACCCACAGCGCCAAAAGAATGCCTCAAATCATGCACTCAACCAACCAACCCCATGTCCCCATGCCATCTTTGCCCTCAACAAACTGCTCTCTGGAGAGGGACAAAACTGGGACAGGTGGTGACAAAGATCCTGATTTGCGAAGGTTGCCAACATGTCAAAAGAGGTGTTCTCACCTGGAGGAAACATTACATGCACATCATGTACAATGCCTGGTAAAATGTCCAAGGCCGGTGGACTTTGCTGGGGTGGGGAGTGGAGTTTCTTTTTCTTCCCCATGACTTGCAAAAGCTGAACAAAGTAGATTCTTTAGCAAATGTATGCCCTTTGGCTTCATTCAGGTTGCAGTGTTTAGCTTTCCTTAGCACAGGATTTTCTTTTTCTTTTTAATTGCGCACAGCTCTGCCTATCAATACCCTCTCTCCTTCAATCTAAGACCTAATACATGATCCCTAGCTAACAGGACCAGTGGTCAGAGATGATGGGAATTTTAGTCCCAAAACATCTGGAGGGCTGAGTTTGCCTATGCCTGACCTAATAAGCATGGTCCAGCAAATAGAAGCCAGGAGACCATATACCTCCTCTCAGTGGCATAGCGTTGGGGGGGGGGGGAGTTGAGAGGGGCAGTTGCCCTGGGTGCATTGGGGGTGCATATGCTTCCCTCTCTCTGTTGGCAGTGGGAGCAGCCTAGGCCCATAGTGAGCAGGCATTGATGGAGAGAGGCGGGCAGGGGGCAACCTCAGCATGGCCTAGCTCGGCTCTCCTCTCCGCAGGCATCAGGATGATTCGTCTGCCAAGAGCCATGTCAGCTGGGCGGGCTTGCCCTGTGCGTGCAGGTAGGTGGTGCAGCATGGTCCTTCTTGGCTCTGGTGGGGGGTTGCTCCATTGTCAGCTTCAGCTTGCCTGCCCGGGATGCCAGCAACCCATGCTACACCACTGCCTCTTCTCTCCCAATGTCCCTTTCCGCTGCTTAGTTAACTGCCCACTCCCATATTTCTTTTTCCCTGGCTGAAGACAGTTAAAATATCTAGAGAGGCCACAGCTAGGTTCTTCACGCATGGTGTGAGCGAGGTTTCTTCCTAATTTTGCAATTTGCATGGCAGATCTGCATTCTAGCAAATGGAACATGGGGTGAGCAATGGTTGTGCCTCTTCCCCTATGCCACATGTATGTTTACCAATTCATATGTTAATTCTAAGGCATTTAAAGGGGGGGCAGTTGCAAAATGACACAGGCAGCATTCAGTTGGCGCTTTCCACAATCCAGATTCCCTGAAAATTTCCTGAACAGTCCATTCCTCCCTAGTGCTTAAACCTGGAGAGGATAATGTATGTTTGCATCAGATGTTGTGGGGAGGTGTTTCTTCCTCTCCCTCCCCGCTCTCTCACGTGTCTTGCGGCGAACACCCATGGTGGTGAAACTCCATGCTGAACGTCTCATGTAGCCCACAAAGCACCAGAAGGCTTCAGTCTCATTTTCCAGGGTCTCCAGAAAGCGGCTGGCAAAATCATTCATGCCCTGGCAATATCCAATGTCTGCAGAGGAGGAAAGAAACCAGCAGCAGTTGGCACCCGGAATTGCCAGCCCACCTTGCAGCTATTCAGGGGGGAAACATGGCGTGTGCAAAGTGTCATGCAATAAAAGGAGTAGCAATAGCTCAAAATATCACAGAATCATGAATCCTCCACTGTTCACAGAGGAGAAAAAGATATACAGTCATACCTCAGGATGAATACGCTTCAGGTTAAGCATTTTTGGGTTGCACTCTGCGGTGACCCGGAAGTAACGGAGCACGTTACTTCTGGCTTTCGCCACTCGCGCATGCGCAGATTCTCAAAATGATGTCACGCGCATGCGCAGAAGCGGTGAAACGCGACCTGTAGACGTGCAGTTGCGTGTTATGTTCACTTCAGGATGTGAACGGGGCTCCGGAATGGATGCCGTTCGCATCCAGAGGTACCACTGTACTTGTGTAGTTGGAATCCCCAAAGATCACAATCTGAGCCCACTCCTGCAATTACCCATTGCTGACTACATCTTTGCATCCCTTTACTCTGAAACAACCCTTTTTACTCTTGCACTGCTTTAAAAGCAGAGAAAGAACCTATTGTTACAGAGGTTGTGAGCCACCCCAACCTCTGCCGAGCGGTAGTAAGATTCCAGGGGGTCCAGGCACATGCCCTGCTATTGTGTTTCTGTTGGGAAAATTGAGGCTAGTGTCATGAAGGAAATGGGGTTTATTTTACACATATTTACACCTAAAGCCTTCAATGGAGGGGTGCAGAACATTCTACCCCAAGAGTGTCTCTCATTGCTCCTCTCATAGCTTCAGCAAGTTGGGGTCCAAAGCAACAGTCAGTCATGGCTCCTGGTTTCTCGGTGCAGCTTCCTCCAGCCAGCAAGCATGGAGTTCAAGGCTTCCTGCAGCCCCTCTCGTGCCTCTGTCCCAGCCTGCCAAGGTGGTTTTGCCCTTCGTGGCCTAAATCCTGTCTACTTCCTCCTGCACCTTTAGATTTCCAAAAGGACACTTTTTCCTGTGACAACATGCTCCTGCCACTTTGGCTACCTGCCAGATCTCCTTTTGCTGTCCACTCCTCAGAGCAAGGGGGAAGGATAGCTTTTTGCATTCCCAAGGGCTGTTAATGGTTTTATCCCTGGCTCCCTTGTTGTTTTTTCATGGCTCTGCACTTAGCTAGCCCAGCCAAGCTGTTTCGCATAAGGCTAGTTCAGGAATTTATTGCGTGGCTCAGTTCTGCAGCTTGTATTCTCCCTTCATGTTCCAAATATTGTCTAAATAAAGCTAAAGGTAAAGGGATCCCTGACCATTAGGTCCAGTTGTGACCGACTCTGGGGTTGCGGCGCTCATCTCGCTTTACTGGCCGAGGGAGCCGGTGTACAGCTTCTGGGTCATGTGGCCAGCATGACTAAGCCACTTCTGATGAATCAGAGCAGTGCACGGAAATGCCGTTTACCTTCCCGCCGGAGCAGTACCTATTTATCTACTTGCACTTGACGTGCTTTCGAACTGCTAGGTTGGCAGGAGCTGGGACTGAGCAACGGGAGCTCACCCCGTCGTGGGGATTTGAACCACCAACCTTCTGATTGGCAAGTCCCAGGCTCTGTGGTTTAACCCACAGTGCCACCTGCATCCCATTGCCTAAATACTACCCTTTATTAATTTCTACACTTCACAGACTCTGGTACGCTAGATCTATGACAGAAGTATGGGATTGGCAAGATTGGTCTGGATGCCATCTTTGGGTCTGCGGTTTTATATTTTCATGATGGGATTCTGTAGAAAGCAAGGGTGCTAAGGTCACATCCATGGCATACATTTAAAGCACCATTTTAACAGCCCTGGCTCCCCCCTGCTCCAAAGAACCCTGCTAGCGTGTGTATGAATACACATGAGCGGTGGACACGCATGTGGGCTTAGACACGTGAGTCTGATGCATACAAAGTGGGTCTAGTGAGCTTTGCACATTCCTTCTTGTGCAAAAATGTACGCACTGTATCTAGCACAGTCTGCACTGCTGGCTGTGGGATGTTTAGCAGAGACCTCCTGAGGGGAAGGTCTGTTCCACCCCTGAACTGCCTTGAGAAAAGCCCTACGCCTCTTTGAGAAACAGTTTGGGTTGAAAAGGACGTGGCAAATTAAAAGCACTATATAAATGATGAATGGCAGGCCTGTAAAGTGTCAGGAATGGATAGAGGGGTGGAGGTGAATGGAGCAGGGAAGCTGGCAGGCAGACATCTGATGCCATCAAGTGAGATTCCTGGAAGTGGGTCGAGTACAGCAGTTTCCTCACCTTGGTGGAAGGCCACGTACGTGACGAGAATTTCCCGGAGGTAAAGCAGATTCACTAGTCCTTCGCGTCTGGGGAGAGAGAGAGAGAGAATAAATCCATACGCGAGGTATTATGGTGGTGGCCCTGATCATGAGTGTACCCCAAATTAGTTCTAAAAAGAGAGGTGAAAGCATCTGGGACAGCTTTGAGTGGCCAGTTCCTTAGATCCATTAGCTGGGATTATTCACTGGCAAGGGAAAGGCACTTGGTACATACTCAGAGGAACGCCCCCCCCCCCCCGCTATTCCTTCACATGTTCCCAGTCAGAGCCCTAGAATAGAAGTCAATTCAATAGTGCAGTAGGAGAGCTGGGGGGGGGGATCACATCTGGCAACCAATGCGCCCCTTTGGTTTCAGATAGTACATGGGTAGCCCAGGACACAAATGTTCACAGCTCTCTAGCACAGGCATAGGCAAACTCAGCCCTCCAGATGTTTTGGGACTTCAACTCCCATCATCCCTAGCTAACAGGCCCAGTGGTCAGGGATAATGGGAATTGTAGTCTCAAAACATCTGGAGGGCCGAGTTTGCCTATGCCTGCTCTAGCGGTTCGGTTGGCTCATTTACCAGAAGTAAGGTAAAGGGACCCCTGACCATTAGGTCCAGTCGCGGATGACTCTGGGGTTGTGGTGCTCATCTCGCTTTACTGGCCGAGGGAGCCGCCGTACAGCTTCCGGGTCATGTGGCCAGCATGACTAAGCCGCTTCTGGAAAACCAGAGCAGCGCATGGAAATGCCGTTTACCTTCCCGACGGAGCGGTACCTATTTATCTACTTGTACTTTGATGTTGCTAGGTTGGCAGGAGCAGGGACTGAGCAGCGGGAGCTCATTCTGGAGGTATATACTTTGTTCTGACCAAACTGTCTGATACCAGAGGTGAAATATATTGGCCTTATTTTCAGCTCTCCTGCCGCACTACTGGATGTATCGACACTGTCAACGACTATTCCTGCTCTTCAAGGAGGCTTGGTGGACAGTAGCAGTGAGAATAGGGATTTCCAATGGAGAATTCTCAACACTAACCAAACTACAATCCCCAGCATTCTTTGGGGGAGGCTACGTTAACACCTGTATATAAACGATAGAGGTTTGGAGGGTAGAGAGTATTCCCCAGTTGCTGCCTCAAAGCTCTGCTGTAGTACAGGAATTACAAAAGATATTCAGGACCAGAGAGGGCAGGAGAAGAATGTAACTGGAAAGGGCTGGATGTGTGATAATGGAAAGCAGGGAGGAATCTAACAGCAGGTACTACAAAAGGATTGGCAAGTCCGCTTGTACAGGGCAATTTGCGTAAAAGGTATATACGTAGGTGTAGCAGGTTCTTCATGGGGATAACCTGAAACCTCAGGTCCAACACAGGAGTGACAATTTCTGATTGGATTTTTCAACTTAAAATTATAATAATAATATTTTTTTAAAAAAACACCCTTCGAAACAGTTCTCTCTGTGTGTGAGAGGGGATTCTAGTTTTGCCTGGAGGAGGGATGCTAGATTAGGGAATGCTTAACCCTTTGCCCTGCCCTGCTTTCCTGATCTAAATCTCACCCACCCACTGGTGCTAACAGCAGTGTCATGGTAGATTTAGACCAGCAAAACATCACAGGAGTGGGAAGGTTTAAAAACTCCTTCTACTAGCGCCATTGCTCTCTGAGCAAAAATCAGAGCTGCTTTTAAGATTAAATGAATAATGAAAAGGAGATGTGATACTGGAGATGGATGATCATATGTTTCTTGGCCGAAAGTTTTCATTTTGAGGTGTGGGGTTCCCCCTCACCCCCCCCCAGATTGTGGGGAGCAGGGCACATTCTAGCTTTTGATGAATGCTGACAGCTTAGTACAGTAATGTGATCTGAGTTTTGGAGAAGTCCTATATGTCAAATTCCTCTGCTTTTACAAGCCAAATATTCCCAGGAAGAAATGTTCTGTGCACTTCTTCCTGAAGGAGAGGGCAGATTTGACCATGTTTGGGTATAATCTGTTGGGGTATTACAATATTTGACTTCAGACCTGCACAATGCCTACCAAACTAAATGAAAACTACCAGGAATGGGCGGCAACTCTCCAGTAGATTTGATTCCTGCCTGCCTGGGTTTGCAAAAATGGATGTATGTATGTGTGAAGACAGGGCCTGGTGAGCTGATTCCAGCTTGTGGGGGAAGCAGTGGTCATAGTTTACACAGGCCTGTACATCATTCAGGAAATCCACCCTTTGAATTTTCAGAATCTGAATTTTCAAAATTTGCTGGAAGTCCCAACTTTTTGTTTTGCCTCGGCTGGGGAGGGCCAGCTTCTCACTGGAAGAATGTCCGGTGTCTGTCCGTCTGGGGTACATCGGCATCAATGTCTTGCAGCGCCTTTTGGAACTGTTGCTCGTTAATGTGCGAGAAGGGCAGGCTATGCTGACGAAAGACAGAATTGCATTGACGTTAGAGTGGGAGACGATAAGGAAGGGCTAGTTAGCACACTGACGCTTGGAAGCATATTTTGTGAGTTCTCAGCTCCACCCCATGTCTGGGAACGGAGTAATTGTGTGCTGGATTAGGCCAAGAGCCAGCCTGGTCCAGGATTCTTTGGCCAGTAGATGCTTCTGAAAACCTTCTCAAGATAGAGCCCTGTACTCTATGGCCATTGTAAAATAGGAGATAAGACATCAGGAGATCTTTTCCTTCCATCAATCGCTTCTCAAGAGTCAAGATCCATTTCCTTGAAAGTGAAAAGCAGCCATGCAGGGTGAGGGTGGATTGGGACAAGAACTCTGGGGTAAGGCGGGGCTTAATTCCTCCTTCTGCTGTTGTTTTCCTGATCTAACTGCCATCCTCCCACCTGCCACCATTTTTCAGATGTGGGAAACATACAGAGTGTAAAGGGACAAAAACACACACAACTCCGCTCCTCCCCCAGTGTCATGGCTCTGAAGTGGTTCATCTCTCCCTACAGCTGCTTTTAGCTAACAAAAACCAATCCTGCAGGACATCCACTCTGTGGATCTTACACTGTCTTGTCATCTGGTTTGGTCCTAAGAGTTAAAAACATGCATGGGAAACACCACATGTAGCACCCATTGCTGGGCTGCACCATTTCAAACTGCAGCCAGGCGTTTAAATGTTTTTCTCCACAAAGAATATAAGAATTACAATGTCTGGAAGAAGATTTGGGGTAAGTCTTTTCTTTGATGCACTGGCTTCGAATGTGCAGGCAGTGGTTTATTTTACACCACCCTTGGTTGAGAATTAAAAGGCAGAGATTTCCAAGTCATTACAATTGCCTTTAAAAAAAAAGAAGGAAGGAAGGGACGTTGGGCCTCAACACCACTTGGAAGAAATGTCCTCTGATGTGGAAGCCTCTAACTCAGTGTTTCTCAGCTGTTTTTGGACTACAGTCCCCATCATCACTGGTCTTGCTAGCTAAGGATGATGGGGATTGTAGTCTGAAAAACGCTGGAGACCCAAGTTTGTGAAACACTAACTCTAGGTGTCCTCTGGCTGGTAATAGTCACTTTGCGGTAACTGGAAAATCTTCACTCTGCATGTGCTTAAAACCTGAGTTTTTTTTTTTTAAAAAAGAAACAGTCTTCCCAGGGTTGTGTCGTCGTCATCATCATCATCATCATCATCATCATCATCATCATCATCATCATATATTTATACCCTGCCCATCTGGCCAGGTTTCCCCAGCCACTCTGGGTTGCTTCCAACAAAATATTAAAATACAGTGGTCTGTTAAACATTAAAAGCTTCCCTAAACAGGAATGCACCGAAAACAAATTTTAGGACTAAGCTTTGCCGAGCTTGAGTTAAATCACGCCTTGCTCACCAGCTCATTACCCTACCCGCCTCAACATCCTTAATTAATGTCTACTTCAAGAAAGTCAATATCTACACCTCATATCTCACCTCATCAAAGATATCTGTAGGAGGACTGGCTGTTTCAGCTTCCCTCCATTGTTCATCATGTCTCTGGATCGCCAAGGAAAGCTCCACTATAGGAGTAAGTGAAGAGTAAACAATGCATCATTTGCCAGGCGTGGTCCCTTTAGGAGGCGGAGCCCTGTTGCTCCACCCAGTGGGAGGGATGAAGCTGGGTCCAAAGCCAGCGGGCATTGGTTGTACTTACAGTCGGAATGAACCTTCATTACGGCAGCCCAGGGGAAGTGCTGTTTCCACGAGCGCTTCATCCACCGATACTGAGAGGACATTTGCTGGTCCAGCTCCTTCCTCTCTTCAGTTGTGGATTTCTCCGGGTACACCCCAAAGAGAAACTTCCAGGTGATCTTTCTCTCACTGGGATGTGTGCCTAAGAAAAGACACACATTACCCTACATTGACACCCCCCCCCCAGTGTAGTAACACCAAACCACAGTTTTAAACGGGTCCCCATCCAGTTGAGATGCCTGATGGATAGCACTGCAGTAGTGGTGGGGCAGAATCAGAGTTGGGGTTAATCTTGCAAGCATGTGTCTAAACCTGAGAAGGGAGAGGATGCAGATTTGCGGGAAGCACAGAAAAAAGTTGCTAGGGGAAAGGGTTAAGCATCCCTCCCCAATACTGCTTTTCAGCTCAAAACTGCTTTCTTCTCCACTTCCTACACAAAAATCCAGGGCTTTAGTACTAATCAAACACCCGGGAAGCTGAATTTAGTGTCCTTTCACCACATTCTCTGTGTGGTCCCCCCACCCCAGTGCTGTGCAAAAATGACCTCCCAAAATTCTCCACTGTGTTTGAAGAAAATGTGGTTTTGGGCTGAAAAAGGTTCCTCACCCCTGGGCTAAAAAGGTGAAGGTAAAGGACCCCTGACAGTTAAGTCCAGTCACAGACGACTCTGGGGTTGCGGCTTTCATCTCGTTTTACAGGCCAAGGGAGCCGGCGTTTGTCCGCAGACAGTTTTTCCTGGTCATGTGGCCAGCATGACTAAGCCTCTTCTGGCGAAACCAGAGCAGCGCACAGAAACGCCGTTTTCCTTCCTGCCAGAGTGGTACCTATTTATCTACTTGAATTTTGGGCATGCTTTCGAATTGCTAGTTTGGCAGGAGCTGGGACCGAGCAACGGGAGCTCACCCCATCGCGGGGATTCGAACTGCCGACCTTCTGATTGGCAAACCCAAGAGGCTCTGTGGTTTAGACCACAGCGCCACCCGCGACCCCTGGGGCTAAAGGATGCCAAAAACAGGCTTCCCCCTTCCTGCCCCCACCGGCATCTCTGCAGTGTAGATTGTATGGCTACCTCTCTCGTAGACCAGCTTGCGCATGCGGAAGACATCCAGCCGCCCATCTTTGTCAAATAAGGTGTAGATCGACTGAGAGGGCAGAGATGTGTTCTCTCTTGTGGAGCGGGAGGGAAATGCTGTGTCATCTTTGTTCTGGTGGTTCTTAGTGGGATCTCTCTGGCTACTGCTTGCTGTCTCTTCTTGGTTCTTGCTGGGGCTTGTTGTGAGCTCAGCAGAACTTATGTGTTGGCTTCTTGAGACCAGGAAAGGAAAAGTAGAACATTTCAGATTTTTTTAGACTCCATTTCTGTAGGCGATCTGCTGATTCTTAGGATGAACTTAGCTGTACAGTGGTACCTCGGGTTACATACGCTTCAGGTTACATACACTTCAGGTTACAGACTCCGCTAACCCAGAAATAGTACCTCAGGATGAGAACAGAAATCGCGCGGCGGCAGCAGGAGGCCCCATTAGCTAAAGTAGTGCTTCAGGTTAAGAACAATTTCAGGTTAAGAACAGACCTCCGGAACGAATTAAGTACTTAACCCCAGGTACCACTGTAGTACAAAATGAAGAACTGAAACATCATGCAAATTTGAAAACTGGCTAGCCCATTCTCCAGACTGAAATGTTGTGGCATTTATATGTTTTCTCAAATGGTAATGTTGTGTGGGAGGTGCTTGACAACTTTCTTCTGCCTCTAAAGTTCACAAATCAAACTGCATCCACAAGAGGGGATTTTGTGATATATAAAATAGAAATCATAAGATGTACAACCACATTTCAGTCAGTAAGGTTTGAAAATTCCTTATACAGTCGTACCTTGGAAGTCGAACGGAATCCGTTCTGGAAGTCCGTTGGACTTCCTAAATGTTTGGAAATGAAAGCGCGGCTTCTGATTGGCTGCAGGAAGCTCCTGCAGCCAATTGGAAGCCGTGGAAACTGCGCTGGACATTTGGCTTCTGAAAATCGTTTGAAAACTGGAACTCTCACTTCTGGGGTTTGGTCGTTCGGGAGCCGATTTGTTCAGGAGCCAAGGCGTTTGAGATCCAAGGTACAACTGTATATTTATTTTCTGTATTTTGAATTGTCATGTACCTTGATAGGAACCGAAGAAACTATGAAGTTGAGTTTCTTTATACTAGACTCCTTATTTTGTACCCTCCTGTGTTTTGTTTTTTTGCTGAAACACATTTAAATTTCCTTCCTGCCTCATCAAGGACTAGACATCTATTTTAAAAGCTGAAATTATTGGAACTTTATCAAAAGTGACTTAGGATTTACTCAGTGTCTCCTCTTTGTGTCCTGCCATATGAACATCATCCATACAATCACAGCTGTGATTCACCATCTCCTTCTTCCCCCATTTTCTTCCTTGCAGAAGCTCTGACCTTGCATAGGATTCCAGACATGGGAACAGGGCCTTCAGGATACGATAACTGGCAGCCGTTTGAAGTAACCATTGGGTCTGATCTTCTGCAAACTGCAACAGGATTGCAATGGTCTCTCTGTGGGGCATAAGCATTTGGTTAGCTCTGATCATCAGAGACAGGGATAAGGAGCCATGTGGAAGCTGGCAGGAGCAATTCATGAATGAGAGAAGCTAGACGACAGAGAGCAAGTTTTGAGGTGACAGCATAGGAATATAAAAACAGCCGTGCAAGTTTGGACCAAAGGTCTGTATGTAACCCACAGTCGCCAGCCAGACGCTTTCAAGAGTCCTGTAATTAGAGCAGTAACTGGTGGTTGAAGGCACATTCCATCTGAAGATGGTGCCTCAAACGCTCTGGCTATCTGCTTGCAGGCTTCCCAGTTGGCCACAGTGGAGACTGGGATGCTGGACCACATGGTCCCTTGGCCTGATCCAGCAGGCTTTCCTTATGCTCTTATGGCAAAGCCATATCTTCCATTCATATCTCTAACTCCCTTTTGAAGCCATTGCAGATGGTGGCCACCAGCTGCCGCCAACACATCTTGTAGCACTGAGTTCCATAAGTTAATAGCACAATGAGTATAAATAAAAGTACCTTTTTTGTCTCCCAGTTTCAGAGGTTGACTCTGAGTTTCTGGCATTATAACTTACCGGATGGCTCGTAACCAGCTCCCGAGGAGCTGAGACACAAGACCTTTGGGCTCTGCGACCTTCATCCCCTGCCTCCCGGCGCCATAGGCATGGGGGCTATTCATGGATATAGATGCACATGGCCCAGGATGCTCTCCTTGCCTGTTTACCTGCCTGCCTGGGCACCTCTGCCTGCTGACGGCATTGTGGAACCCCTGTGACCTCATAATGGCTCTTTGTGCTGCTAGACCAGTGATGGCCAAACTTGGCCCTCCAGCTGTTTTGGGACTACAACTCCCACCATCCCTAGCTAACAGGAGCAGTGCTCAGGGATGATGGGAATTGTAGTCCCAAAACAGCTGGAGGGCCAAGTTTGGCCATCACTGTGCTAGACTCTGGACTCAGCTATATTGGCAAAGATAAAGCGCGTAACAGTATACGCATTGTTTATGCATTCTAATGCTGTGTAGTTCCATTTTTGCTAACCCGATTTCCCATACAAAGTTTGCAATGCATTTAACGGAAACTTATTTGATCCAACCTCTGTAGCCTTTCCACTTGCCCTGTTTTATAGCCGCCTGACCAAGCTTCTCGCTTGCAACTGCCTTGTTTCGTTTAAAGGGAGATGAAAAGGAGGCAAAGGGAGGAGGTGAAAGGGTTGGAGTGCGCTGGGACAAAGAGGGATCTGGGAATTGGCTAACAGAGAGACATGAGTGAGGAAACTCAGGCCCTCCAAATGTTGAACTACAACTCGACATCAGCTCCAGCATGTATGGCCAATGGCCAGGGATGATGGTGTATGGGCAGTCTTTCTGGAAAATAATTGTAATTTCAAGGAGTTAATTGATCTAGCATGGTCATCTCTTCCTGCCTCTGTTTACTTCCCCTCTCTATCTCTTGTTAAAATTCTTTGATGGCTGAGAGCAGCCTTTAATGTATAATCTGCAGGAAGGAAGATGCAGTAGTGATAGGTCCTTTCTGACCTTCTTTGATGTAGAAGCATTGGGAAGAGGGTGATTAATGAATGACCTGCACATAGGCAGTTGAGCAAGCCATACAGACTAGCTATCAATAATCTATAAATCAGATGGTTTTTGGGCAGAGTGCTCGAACCTCGTGCACAGACTATCGGCCGCGGGGCTATTCAAAAACTGAGGCTACCTGGGGGAGTCACTTCACCACTTCTTGAGGGCTTCCCAGTGGCAGATTGAAGGGTTGCTTGGTAATGTATATATTGCTTGCTGTTTAGAATAAAATCATTAATCTTCTCACTCACTTGTGTTTGGGCGTTGTAGTTCAGCAGCATCTGGAGGGCCAAAGGTTCCCCATACCCAATCTAGGGCAAAGGTAGCCCAGATTTTAGTGGCTCAACCTTGACTGACTAGTCCCACAATGCTTCAGAGAGGTGGGGGCAACTGGATTGTGATGCTGTAGCCTATGCTGCAGTTGCTCTGTTCACAATAGGCCATTCCAGCAAGTCATCTTGAGCCCATGTGCACAACTGCCCTGTTTGTCATCCCAGGGCTCCAGTGGCGTAGCGTGGGTTGTCAGCACCCGGGGCAAGGCAAGTAATTTGCGCCCCCTAACCCGTGGATTTGCGCCCCCTAACCCATGGATTTGCGCCCCCTAACCCATGGATTTGCGCCCCCTAACCCTAACCCCCAGATGTTGCGCCCGGTGCGGCCGGCCCCCCCTGCACCCCCCACGCTACGCCACTGCAGGGCTCTGCTTATGCTTATAGCAGGTGCTTGCTGTGGTGAACATCAGGAGAGGTTTTGCCAGTCACCACAGGGCTCTTCATTATAAAGGTAAAGGGACCCCTGACCATTAGGTCCAGTCGTGGCCAACTCTGGGGTTGCACGCTCATCTCGCTTTATTGGCCAAGGGAGCCGGCGTACAGCTTCCGGGTCATGTGGCCAGCATGACTAAGCCACTTCTGGCGAACCAGAGCAGTGCACGGAAACGCCGTTTACCTTCCCGCCGGACCTATTTATCTACTTGCACTTTGACGTCCTTTTGAACTGCTAGGTTGGGAGGAGCTGGGACCGAGCAACGGGAGCTCACCCCGTCGCAGGGATTCGAACTGCTGACCTTCTGATCGGCAAGCCCTAGGCTCTGTGGTTTAACCCACAGCGCCACCCGCGTCCCTACCTCTTCATTATAGGGCGAGCCTAATGTAGGATAAGTTTCAAAACACACACGCAAGGCAAATTATCCCTTTGCCATAACAAAGCAGAGCAGAACTGCATTAAAAAGGGCTGTTGCCAGCAAGGAGGGTCTTCTGTACAGTTCCTTGGTGTGGGTGTGTCAGTCAAGTTGCTCTCAGTGGATTAGGCGGAACATGCCTGCCTGCCTCTTGGCGGGGCACATAATAGGGGAAGATGTGCTCATGGCCTTCCAAGAACCTGAAAGGCTGTCAGGGCGGAAGATGGAGCAGACTGCAAATCTGTTGGTTGGATGGCAGGGCTAGAACCAGCACTGAAGCAGAATTCAGCTGAACATCCAGACAGTGGCGTAGCGTGGGTTGTCAGCATCCGGGGCAAGGCAAGTAATTTGCGCCCCCTAACCCTGGATTTGCGCCCCCTAACCCTATCCCTAACCCTAACCCCCAGATGTTGCGCCCGGTGCGGCCGGCCCCCCTGCACCCCCCACGCTACGCCACTGCATCCAGAGAAGCTTCCTTGTGGTAAGAAATAGCCTGCATTGTTGAAAGGTGGTTGCGCTCTTAGTTTTGCGGAAGCAATAGAGCAGAGGCTGTGCGGAGCCATCTGTCAACTGTGGTTGCTTCCTGCATTGCAGATTCTGCACTGAACAGAGGGTTTGGGTGAGTTGGCCTCCAACCCTGCGATTCCTCCTTACTGTTGGTGATACTTCCCCCCCCCCACTTGCCTCTCCCTCTGGGTCCCATCTACAACCACCTGCCAGCGAGGGAACAAAGCATGCAGCTGTGATAGGAATTTATGGTCTTAGAGATACAGTAATGTTCATAAGTGTACCAACCAAGCACGTACATAGATCAGCACAGGAAGGCCAACCTGGAACCATTTTTATTCCCAAACTGAGCAAAATGTTTTCTCCGCAAGGTCAAAGTGGCAAACCTCCCCATTGTCTCTTTCCTCACAAATCCTGTCTTAAGGGCACATTTAAGATATCAAGTAACCTGCCAGAGAGGAGATAAACAATGACAGGAGAAAAACAACATTCAAATTTCTGTTTTAAGACTGCCTTTTCTGTGATGTAGGTATGATGTTTCTGAGGGGTGGTCTTAGGTTACACCCCTTCGGTGACGTATGTATGATGTTTCTGGGGGTGGTCTTGAGCTACAGGGTGGCAATTTCAAAAGTCTTTACAAGGCCTTGTGCGCCATTTTTCTGGGTCCCTCCTCCTCTCTCCTGCGTGTGAGGGGAGCACCCTGTTGCAACAGATCAATAAAGATCAAGCTTACTAGCTGCTTTGCTTCTCAATATTCTCTGGCTGGACTCTGTTATTTTCTCCTACCAATAGGGAACCTACGTAAGGACTCTATAGGGGCTCTCGGATACCCCATAAGGGAAAAGGGAAATTTTTGTTTACAACACAGGGATCCAGTTCCTCCTCCTCCCACCCCTTCCTCCTCTTCCTCGCTCTTCTCTCTCTCTCTCTTTTTTTTTTTAAAAATAATATTTATTAAGAGTTTGGAAATTACAAAAAGAAAAAAGAAAAATTAAACATAACAATATAATAAAATACAAAAACAAAAACAAAAACAAAAACGCTACATAACACATTGAGTTAACAAAACAAAACAAAACAAAACCAATTAAAAAAACACTTCCAATATTTTCAATCTTAACTTTCATTCACTTGTTTCATCGACTTCCTCAACGCCTCCCTTTTTGTATTCCACTTCAATTAACTGTTTCAGCAAGTCCTTTCCATCTTCATCTGTTTTCTGTCCTATAATTAATCTTAACATATTCTAACCTAGTTTTTTTCCCCTTTTAATGCATTAACAATCTATCTGTACCTAGTTCCTTCTAACATTTCTGCCAAAGCCATATAGCTTCATTCCACCTTTTTTCTAAAGCTCATTAATTTTACAATATTTCTGTAAATAATCTTTAAATTTTTTCCAAACTTCTTCCACCGACTCTTCTCCCTGGTCTCGGATTCTGCCAGTCATTTCCGCCAGTTCCATATAGTCCATCAACTTCATCTGCCATTCTTCCCGGGTGGGTAAATCTTGTGTCTTCCAATACTTTGTGATGAGTATTCTTGCTGCTGTTGTGGCATACATAAAGAAAGTTCTGTCCTTCTTTGGCACCAATTGGCCGACCATGCCCAGGAGAAAGGCCTCTGGTTTCTTCAGGAAGGTATATTTAAATACCTTTTTCATTTCATTATAAATCATCTCCCAGAAAGCCTTAATCCTTGGGCACGTCCACCAAAGGTGAAAGAATGTACCTTCAGCCTCATTACATTTCCAACATTTATTTTCGGGCAAGTGGTAAATTTTTGCAAGCTTGACTGGTGTTATGTACCACCTATAAATCATTTTCATTATATTCTCTCTTAAGGCATTACATGCCGTAAATTTCATACCTGTGGTCCATAACTGTTCCCAGTCAGCCATCATAATGTTATGTCCAACATCTTGTGCCCATTTAATCATAGCAGATTTCACCGTTTCGTCCTGAGTATTCCTTCTCTTCCTCGCTCTTCTCATAGCTCGCTCCCTTGGCTGGCAAATAAGCAGCAAAAGCAAGGAGAAGGAGTAGCAAGGCCGGGCGCCACTTGGGGAACGATCCCTGCCTGAGAGTCTTTGGAGAACTGTTGCCTGCCAGAGTAGACGATACTGGGCTAGATGGACTAGTGCCTTAATTCAAAGCAGTCATTGGGACTGCAGGGCAAAAGCTTTTCAGCTTCTCTCTCTCTTCCCTCCCCTCTCCTCTGTCACTGCACCACTACTTCTTCCACAATTTGCAATGCACTCCTTTTCCTTTCCAAGCTTTGTGGTTTGAGGTCACTGGTTAGATATTTGCAGAGACAATGCATTAGTTAATTCTGCATTCAGCCGCTGAGTTCATTAGTGCTTATTGCCTGGGGCAGGGGAAAGCGTGCTTCAGCAAAAGTGGGAAGCATTTTCTTGCTAGCAGATTGCTCTTTAAAAGAAGAAGTCCGTTTCCTGAGTGCATGGTTTGTGTGCATTCTTGTGGCATGTCTGTGCCAGAGTTCAGGGAAATTGCAGGGGGCATGAATGAATGTAACAAGCTAACAGGAAAGAACTGACTGGAATCCCCAGAAATTCCTGAATGGGAATTTGTGGTTGTGTCTTGAGTCAGATCACCACGGGGGAAATTATTTTGGGCAAGCATGCAGAGGAGATGAACACAAATAACAGGGAAAAGCAGTAGCTCAGTGGGCAGAGCATGTGGTTTGCATACAAACTTCAGTCCCCTACATCTCCTACAACAACGTTGTTGTTAAGTGTGAACAAAGGAAGACAGTTCCAGATAAAGTGGTGTATTGTGGAGCAACCTGTGGTTGCATTTGGGAGATGGTGGGCTGTGTGTACACGCCATACATTTAACAGACATGACTTTCCTCAAGGAAACTGTAGTTTACCCCTCACTGAGCGCCAATGCCCAACACTCTTCACAAACTGCAGTTCCCAGGATTATTTGGGGGACAGTCATGCACATTAAATGTGCTTTAAATGTATGGGGTGTGCAGCGTATATCTTGGGTGCAGCTGGAGGTTAGAAGGGGTCACTGATTACTGAGGTGGCAGCTGTGCTCCACCCGAGCCATTCTTGAGGTGAAATAGTTAATGGCGCCGATGTGTGAGAGAGAAAGAGAGAGAGGTGATGGTGAAGGAGGAAGAGGGCAGGACCAAGAGATGCTACTGCCTAAGGCTAAGACTAGGATGCATAGTTGTCAACTGTCCCTTATTTGGTGGGAAACTCCCTTATCCCAGCGCCGTGTCCCGCTGCTGTCCCTTACTGATAATGTCCCTTAAATTTCCCGGGTTTCAAAGGAAGCAGCTCCTCTCCCTCCCTCCCTGCTGGCCAGGGAGGAGGGAGGCTCCAACTGTGTTGCTTGGCTGCCCGCCCCGCCCCCCTCCGGCCTCCTCTCACCAGCCTCGGCCCCGGGAGCCCCTCCCTGCCGGGACTGGCAGGAGACTCGGGCCCTTCTACCACCATCCTCCTTGCGGCCGCCAAACTGAGCGTCTCTGCCTAGGGCCTCCCCTCTGCCCACCGCTGCTCCCGCTAGGTCGTACTGCGGCTGCGCCGCCAAAGGACACAGATAAGATGGGCAGCCTGGCATGGCCTATGAATTGCTGAGGAGCCCTGAGAGGAGAGCAAGGGCAACCATAGAGAAAGCAGTTCAGAGAGAGGAGGCGGCGGCGGCGGAGGCGCGGGCAGGTGTTCCAAGGGCTAACCATAGAGGGAGAAAGAGGAGGAAGGACCGCAAGCGCTTCTCCCATAGATTTGTAGTGGTAGACTAGCATAGATGGAATTGAGAGCTGCAGATGGAGCACGAGAGAAAAGATTCAGAACTGCAGCAGCATCTTCGTAGCTTGGACTTCGTTTTGCGTGAAAAGTGGTTGCTGCTTGTAGTTATTTAATTGCAGTGTTTCATTGGCTGGTGTCTTGAGCAGCAACCTCTGGAAACGAAGGGCTAAAAACCAGCGCTGCTCTCCCAAATTATCTGGTCCCTTTTAACTTCGTATTTCAGCTGGTTGACTAAAATCCCTTATTTTGGCTGCTGATCCCTTATTTTCAAATCTGTAAGTTGACAGCTATGCTAGGATGCCCTTTCCCATGCGGTTTCATGTAGAGAAGCTGCCTTGACTGGCACTTCAATCTGACTTCAGTACTGGCAAGGGGACAGTGTCTGGCCCCTCACCTGAAGGCAGCCTGCTATCCCACTGGTAGAGCATTTGCCTTGCATGCTGGACATCCCAAGTTGAACCCCCAGCATCTCCAGATTGGGCTAGGAGGCACTTCTGTTTGAAAACCTGGACAGCTGCTGCCAGTCAGTGTAGACAGTACTGAGTCAAATAGGCCTGTGGTCTGACTCGGCATGTGGCAGGTTCCTATGCCTTCTCAACACCTCGCTGCCATTCCCTGACCCAGAGGCACCTGCCTCACTCTGCCTCACAATAGGCCCAGCCTTTGTAGAGTCTTACCTAGCAAGATACTGGACTACTGTAATGCAAAGTAAGTGAGGCTGCCCTTGAAGATGGTCCAGACCAGGGGTCTGCAACCTTTTTCAGCCGTGGGCCGGTCCACCGTCCCTCAGACCTTGTGGTGGGCCGGACTATTTTTGGGGGGGAAAAAATAAATGAACGAATTCCTATGCCCCACAAATAACCCAGAGATGCATTTTAAATAAAAGGACACATTCTACTCATGTAAAAACACGCTGATTCCCGGACCGTCCATGGGCCAGATTGAGAAGGCAAATGGGCCACATTCAGCTCTGAGGCTTAGGTTGCCTATCCCTGGTCCAGACTCTGCCGGTAGAGTGCAGCTGGTAAGTGGGGCAGCCTGATAGGGCCATGTGCTGCCACAGGTCTTGAAAACGTCACGCTGGCTGCCATTGAATTACTAGGCCCAAAGCAAGGTGTTCATAATAGTGTCATATAAAGCCTTAAATGGTTTGGGACCCAAGTCCCTTAAACAGCACCTTCCTCATATGACCCCAGAGAAGGCATCTGAAAGTAGCCCTGTATAGGGAAGTTTCTTTTTAATGTTTAGTGTTTTTATATGTTGGAAGCTACCACGAGTGGCTGAGGCACCCGGTCAGCTGGGCAGGGTACAAATAATAAAATTGATGTTGATGTTGATGATGGAATAGGATGCCCCTATTTTCATCAGAGAAAAATTGGAGGGTATGATACTGGCCCACAGACAATTGCCAGCCAAACTCGTGGTGGATGGAGCTAGCCTGGATTTCCACAGAGAAAGCCTCAAAACAGGCCCTTGCTTGTCACATGTCTGTGAGGGATCATCACGTCTGTCTGTCTGTCTGTCTGTCTGTCTGTCTGTCTGTCTGTCTGATATTTCTGCCTGGCAGCGTTGCATCTTCACAGGTTCTGGTGCTCACACAAAGCCCCCAAATTCTGTGCCGCCTCACTGAGGATCCTAACCGGTTGCTTCAAAAACACGGACCCTTCCCTCCTCCTCTCCCTCTCATCGGGCACCATCCGTGGC
The DNA here is from genome assembly GCF_964252035.2 of Podarcis erhardii. Classification (NCBI taxonomy): domain Eukaryota; kingdom Metazoa; phylum Chordata; class Lepidosauria; order Squamata; family Lacertidae; genus Podarcis; species Podarcis erhardii. The sequence goes on from NC_138498.1 coordinate 11,610,144, forward strand.
GGCAACAGCAGCAACACAGCACTGCTACCCTCTAGCTGCCTAGCAGGTTCGTTTGGGGAGCCCAGAGCACCGCTAATTGCGCTAATTAATATGGAGCAGATGCAGCAGGAAGTGGGTGGAGGCGGCGGAGGGAATATTTCAGCAGGTAGAGGCGGCTGGATTTATGAGGGAGGTAATTCCCGGCTTCCTTTGCTGTGCAGCCGCAGGGTAAAGGAGCTGCCATGTGGAGAGTAATTTAAAGACAATTTTCCTGGGTGGCAGAAGGAGGGAGGAGGGCTGGGATTGGCAGCAGGGCCACTTCTGCAGCGAGAAAGTCTTAAGATGGTGGTTATCAAACTGCGTTCCGGGGAGCCCTTGATAAGACGATCCGTACAGGCGGAAAAGCTTCTCATTGTTCGCCCACTGCTAAGGAGATTCCCTGAGGTGCTCAGTAGGAGGGAGGCTGTGGGCAACATTGGCTGTCCTGCGTTGGAGGCTGCATGCTCAGGACAAATGTGTGTGGCATTCGATAGGCCTCACCAATAGACTGTGCGAATGCCTAAGGCTGGCACACAGTATCCGGCTTCCTGAATGCACAGGAAAGGAAAGAGGACAGTTCTTCTCCTCGTGACTCTTTGAATTGTTGTATAAAAGGTAAAGGTAAAGGTACCCCTGCCCGTTTACGTGCCAGTCGTGTCTGACTCTAGGGTTGTGCGCCCATCTCACTTAAGAGGCTGGGGGCCAGTGCTGTCCGGAGACACTTCCGGGTCACGTGGCCAGCGTGACGAAGCTGCTGTGGCGAGCCAGCACCAGCGCAGCACACGGAAACACTGTTTACCTTCCCGCTATAAAGCGGTACCTATTTATCTACTTGCACTTAAGGGTGCTTTCGAACTGCTAGGTGGGCAGGAGCTGGGACCGAAAAACGGGAGCTCACCCCGCCACGGGGATTCAAACCGCCCACCATGCGATCGGCAAGCCCTAGGCACTGTAGGGGAGCGGATTTCAGCAGGTGGAGTTCGTCTCACACCGGCCGCAGCTGCTGAAATTCCAGCACTGTTAGGAAAAGGTGCAGGCGGGAGCCCCTGCCATCTTTTGCATCTGGCCAGCATACATTAGAGGCCCAAGAGCCTCTGTTAAACAGAAAAGCTGGCAACCTTACTAGAGAGGGAGAGCAGTTGGCTCTAACAATCCAGTATTAATGCAACTTACTCTGAATATACTCAAACACTCATCAGCAAGTCCTGACTCACGTACGTTAGTCCCTGTTTGCTTCCACACACGGAAATCTTTCTCTGGCATGGAAATGCAGAATTCAGAAAAGATGCACAAGTTGCACAGATGTCAACATATTAATAGTAGTATGGCAGACTATTAAAAGCAGGGCGGTAAAGTTTTTTTTAAAAAATTGGCAGCCCCATTTAACATGACCTTCATCGCTTTTCCCCCTTCCATTTTATTTTAAAGAACAAAACTTCATGTATCTTCCTGTCAAACAAATGAAGAAACAGCCCTTCTTCAAAATTCTTTTTCAAAATCATCCCCCATAATTTTGAGATCGCCTCTTACAATGGCAAAATTGGGATGGGTACCACTTTCATTTCTCCAGTTTGTCATCCTCACTTATCTCTCTGACATGCACACATCCTTCTCCCCAATGCCATCTTCTGGATTTTTTTTCTGGGGGGTGGGGGTGCTGCCAGTGTGCAGTTTGATCCCTTGAGGTTGAGAGAGCTTTGAGCAGCTGCTGCCCCCCACTCGTGTATAGGCATTTCAGGAGGGGACCCCCCACCCTGAAGGGAACAAGAGCCAAAGGGATTTATATTGCAGCAGCTGGAGACTCATAAAACCACAGCCCACCTGCCCCACTGATCCCTAGTCTGGAACATGGGTGGGCTTGCTTGGGAAGCGGAGGCCAGAGCCTAGCATCTGTCACTGCTCAGTCTGAGCCTCTTGAACTGTGCCTGCTAAGCTCCCCACCTCCGTGCTCAGATTTATGTGGACATTCACATGGTGCCGGGTTTCTGTGGCTTTTGCTCCTACCTGGAAGTGTGATCTATTAGCAGGGAGCAGAGTTAAGTCTCTTCCCGAGGTTCCTTTCCACGGCCCTCATATATGTTTCCCACTCCTGTTCCCCAAAGCCTTTGACCACGCCGTTCTTCTTATGCCTGAAACAGCCTCCTTGCCTCCGTGATGTTTAAATTTTTTAAATGGAGCACACATATCTGCAGGGGCCATAACAAACAATACATCATAGGAACGTAAAAGGAACCCCGCTAGGTCCCCAGAGGTCCATATCTAGCCCAGAAAGGCTAAAGGACAAGCAGCCTATTGCCTTCAAAGAGCAAAAGTAAAGATCTGCAGCAGTGGACGGATTCTCCAGAGATTAAATATATATGTAAACATGCCCTGGATTTGAAGACAGTGACAGTGGAGAGAGTGGGGGGGGGGAGGACCAGTTTCTGTAATAGCTGTTTTCCAATAGTATTGTGAGCATTCTGCGGAACTTTAAAGCCCTAAAGGTTCTGTGATCTCTTAAATTAAGGAAGCTTGTAAAACAAAAGACTGTTGTTAGACACGGCTTTATCTCAGTCCCTGCCATTCTTCAAGTCCACACTTGAGTTCCAGGTGGCATTTGTTTCCACTAGATGATCAAGGCAACTGAGCATCATGCTTTGATGCAGAGTTTGAGTTTTGAATTGCATGTATCAGTTGTGAATGTTAGGGTGTTTATGTTTTCCCGGACTTTGAAAACATTAATGGACGGATTTCAGCAGCATAACCTGGGCTTTGCTCGATTCTAGTAGTCTGAATTTGGAAAAAGTGATCCACCCTCCGTGGTTCAACATTAATTGTATGCAATTTTAAAGCATATTCGCCTTGGTTTTCGTAAAACAAATCGGTTTCCTCTTTTTATGTTTGGTTTCTCTTTTCCATCATCATCGATTTGGGGGGACAGACACAAAGACCATGCTTGCGATTCCTGAGTTAGCCACAGGGGGGCCTCTTTGTGCTACCAATTTTGATAAGATTCCTCATTGCCTGTGGGGCTGCTGCTCACCTCGGATCAAATCCCTGGGTGAAGTCGGTGCTACTGCTACTAGCAGACATGGGAGGAGATCAGATTTGCATCTCATTCTTCCCTTGATATTTGAGTCTCACCTTGGAAAGAAGATTCCGTGTCTGCTGCCCTTCTGCCAGAACAAAGGCTTGCATGTATCCACTGAAATTCTGATAGCATACTGCCAAGATTTCTTAAGTAGACTATTTTAGGCTTGCTATTGCAGTCTGCGCAGTTGGCAGAGAGATTGAGGCTGCTTAGTTCCTGCGTACAAAAAGCGAAAATCCGTCTCTGGCTTTTAGGATTTCTGCAGGCCTTGGCTTTCAAGCATATATTTGCAACCATGAGGTTTCCAACCTGCTTCTTGTTAAAAAGGAAAGCTAAGATGCTTTGAAAGCATCCTGCAGTTTTTCTGTGCTTTCGTGCACACATCCCTGGGTAAGTGCCTCTGCACCAGCACACCTGGCGATGCTAGACTCCCTTGGCAGCATGGCTCAGGGAACCTTCCCTGTCTCTTGACAGCCACAGGTGCAGTGGAGTCTCCCTGGCCCCATGGTGGAGGGAAGTGGCTCAGCAGGTGATTTCCCCTGGTTAATTTCATGGCATTTAACGAGCTTGGCATTAGACGCAGCTCATCCATCGGTTACTGATTGCTCCCTGACTGCTAATGATCTGCTTTCATTCACTGGAAAATTTGCCCGAGAGGAGGAGGGAGCACGAAAGCATGCCGGGGAAAGCCCTGCTTGGAATAGCTCCCCACAGGAGCTTGCCACTGCTGCCAGCATCTGCCTGCCTGCACTGCTGTTGGTACCGCGATTTGCCCAGCCATCACACTGGCCACCCAGCAAAGGGCAGGGGGATGTGAAACACATCTGGGGGTTATTTTGGAAAAGAGACAAGGGACGCTAGGGTAGGGTGGAAAATGAAGTACAGTGGTACCTCGGGTTAAGAACTTAATTCGTTCTGGACGTCTGTTCTTAACCTGAAACTGTTCTTAACCTGAAGCACCACTTTAGCTAATGGGTCCTCCTGCTGCCGTCGCGCCGCCAGAGCATGATTTCTGTTCTCATCCTGAAGCAAAGTTCTTATTTCTGGGTTAGCAGAGTCTGTAACCTGAAGCATCTGTAACCTGAACCATATGTAACCCGAGGTACCACTGTACAGTGGATTGCATGGACCTGTACGGAGGTTTTCTTTTGGTATGAGGTTGCCCACCTATCAATCACTGGGTGATGGGCAGATTGGTGTGTCTCAACCCTGCTGAGTATTGGTTGTCTGGGGAGGTACAGAGAGCAGGATTGAACATTCCACTCATCAGCTGATGAGCAGAGAGTTCATTCCTGCTTCCACAACACCTTCCCTGCTCAGTAAATGGACTACTGCAATGCACTCTACGTGGGGCTACTTCTGAAGGTGACCCGGAAACTGCAATTAATCCAGAATGCGGCAGCTGGACTGTTGACTGGGAGTGGCCACCGGGACCGCATAACACCGGTCCTGAGAGATCTGCACTGGCTACCAGTACGTTTCCAAGCACAATTCAAAGTGTTGGTGCTGACCTTTAAAGCCCTAAACGGCCTCAGACCCCAGTATACCTGAAGGAGCGTCTCCACCTCCATTGTTCAGCCCGGACACTGAGGTCCAGATCCAAGGGCCTTCTGGTGGTTCCCTCATTGCGAGGAGTGAGGTTACAGGGAACCAGGCAGAGGTTGGTAGTGGCGCCCGCTCGGTAGTGGCGCCCGCTCTGTGGAACGCCCTTCCTTCAGATGTGAAGGAAATAAGCAGCTTTCCTATCTTTAAAAGACATCTGAAGGCAGCCCTGTTCAGGGAAGTTTTTAATATTTAATGCTGTACTGTTTTTAACATTTGATTGGGAGCCGCCCAGAGTGGCTGGGGAGACTCAGCCAGATGGGCAGGGTATACAATATTTTTTGCTCTATAAGACTCACTTTTTCCCTTCTAAAAAGTAAGGGGAAATGTGTGTGTGTCTTATGGAGCGAATGCAGGCTGTGCAGCTATCCCAGAAGCCAGAACAGCAAGAGGGATTGCTGTTTTCATTGCGCAGCGGTCCCTCTTGCTCTTCTGGCTTCTGAGATTCAGAATATTTTTTTTCTTGTTTTCCTCCTCCAAAACCTAGGTGCATCTTGTGGTCTGGTGTGTCTTATAGAGCGAAAAATACGGTAAATAATAATAATAATAATAATAATAATAATAATAATAATAATAATAATTTCATGTTTTTACATATTTCTATGTTGCTTTCGGCCCAAGAATAAATACAAATAATCAGCACGCAGCAAATACATTCCTGGAGGACATGGTGTTTCGGCCATAAAGGCTAGGAATGGAACTTCCATGTTCAGGGCCAGTCTATAATACCTCTGATTCTCAGATGCTGGAAAACAGGGGGTGTGCCTTGCATGCTAGCTTCTCAAGGACATCTGCTTGGCTGCTACTGGCAACAAAACATTGAGGCAGTTTGGGGTTTATCCAGCACGACTCTTCTATACCTTAAGCCCTTTCATCCCAGAGAGATGTGAACTATAGTTAGCAGGGTGAGATTAGAGCCGGCCTGTCCACAAAGAAGACTGAGAATCAAAGGAGATGCCGTCAATGCAGGAGAAGCAAGGAAAAGTAGTGGCAGCGGCTTCCAGGTTCTGGCAACAGCCTTGCGAGATCTCGTGGAACTGCCACAAGATTTCACAAGTGCTCTTGTGAGATCTTGTAGGAGCTCTTGCAAGATCTTGCCAGAACCCAGAAGCCGCAGCCGTGCAACCGTGGTGAGTGTAGCAGAGGCGCAGGTCGTCACATTCCTGTTTCGCCCCAGGCGGTGAAACACGATCGGTCGCCCCTGGGTGAAATGAACTTTGCACATGCACAGAGGTGCTTGTCTCGTGCTGAGTCCCGCATGACACCCTGGCCTAAGTTTATACCTTGGGAAGCATTTTTTTCTAACTCATTCTGGCGTTGTAAGCAACACACCCACCCACCACAGATCTCAGCTTAAAATGAACCGGAGGATTTTGTGCTGTGTCATATTTTGGTTTGCTTGTGTCTTTTCCTCAGTGCATGACCCCAAAGTTTCTCATTTGTGCCCATATTTGCATGAAAATTTGGGCAGGCAATGCTTTCATTCATTCATTCGTTCGTTCGTTCATTCTTTCGTTCCTCCCAAATATTTATAGTCTGCCTGTGTAGCAACAACACTGAATTCAATTTAAAACAACTATCTGATTCGTAAAACAAGGAGCAGATGAAGTCATAAATAACACCTCTCCTCTTAAAAGCGCGGAGCGGCGACCTACCTTAATAATAAGCCGCAGACAAAATAATTCATAAAAGCCTGAGAAAACAGCCAGGGCTTGATCTGGAACTGCTACAAAGCCAAGGTTGGCATGAGGCGAACTTTGAAAGAAGAGGATACCGTAACTGGGGTCCCACCATAGCGAAGACCACCCCTCATTCCTGCCCTCCATGTGTGAGCCGGCACACACCGCCACTCCGGATTGTACACAGTCAGGAAGGATCTCGTACGTGAATCATATAGTTGGAAGGGTCCCTGGGGGTCATCCAGTGCAACCCCCTGCTCAGTGCAGAATCTGCAAAGCAGGATGCAACTATGCCATCCCTGACAGGTGGCCACCCACCTTATAGAATCATAGAATCATAGAGTTGGAAGAGACCACAAGGGCCATCAAGTCCAACCCCCTGCCAAGCAGGAAACACCATCAGAGCACTCCTGACATATGGTTGTCAAGCCTCTGCTTAAAGACCTCCAAAGAAGGAGACTCCACCACAGTCCTTGGCAGCAAATTCCACTGTCGAACAGCTCTTACTGTCAGGAAGTTCTTCCTAATGTTTAGGTGGAATCTTCTTTCTTGTAGTTTGGAGCCATTGCTCCGTGTCCGCTTCTCTGGAGCAGCAGAAAACAACCTTTCTCCCTCCTCTATGTGACATCCTTTTATATATTTGAACATGGCTATCATATCACCCCTTAACCTCCTCTTCTCCAGGCTAAACATGCCCAGCTCCCTTAGCCGTTCCTCATAAGGCATCGTTTCCAGGCCTTTGACCATTTTGGTTGCCCTCCTCTGGACACGTTCCAATTTGTCAGTGTCCTTCTTGAACTGTGGTGCCCAGAACTGGACACAGTACTCCAGGTGAGGTCTGACCAGAGCAGAATACAGTGGCACTATTACTTCCCTTGATCTAGATGCAATACTCCTATTGATGCAGCCCAGAATTGCATTGGCTTTTTTAGCTGCCGCGTCACACTGTTGGCTCATGTCAAGTTTGTGGTCAACCAAGACTCCTAGATCCTTTTCACATGTACTGCTCTTAAGCCAGGTGTCACCCATCTTGTATTTGTGCCTCTCATTTTTTTTTGCCCAAGTGCAATACTTTACATTTCTCCCTGTTAAAATTCATCTTGTTTGTTTTGGCCCAGTTCTCTAATCTGTCAAGGTCGTTTTGAAGTGTGATCCTGTCCTCTGGGGTGTTAGCCACCCCTCCCAGTTTGGTGTCATCTGCAAATTTGATCAGGATGCCCTTGAGTCCATCATCCAAGTCGTTGATAAAGATGTTGAATAAGACCGGGCCCAAGACAGAACCCTGTGGCACCCCACTAGTCACTCTTCTCCAGGATGAAGAGGAACCATTGATGAGCACCCTTTGGGTTCGGTCAGTCAGCCAGTTACAAATCCACTGAGTGGTAGCATAATCAAGTCCGCATTTTATCAGCTTCTTTACAAGAATATCATGGGGCACCTTGTCAAATGCCTTGCTGAAATCAAGGTAGGCTACATCCACTGCGTTCCCTTCATCTACCAGGCTTGTAATTCTGTCAAAAAACGAGATCAGGTTAGTCTGACATGACTTATTTTTCAGAAATCCATGCTGACTATTATAGCTTATATCGAAACACCTCCAGCAAAAGGAGAGCCCAAAGCAGTGTGTGTTCACTGTTGAGCACTGTTGAAAAAGCTTCTAGTGTTTTACTGAAATTTGTTTCTCTGCGGTTGTTTCTCCTCCTGCCCTCGGAAGTGATAGCGACTGATGAAAGACCTCTGTTTATTTCAGAATTTTCTTGCATGTGCAACCTCATGAGATTATGCCAACAAGGAAACAGTCAGTCCCCAGGTTGCTGCTCCCAACATTCCCAACCACTGGGCCTGTTCACTGGGGCTGATGAAGAGTCCAACAACATCTGGGGGGCGGGCAGCTTCCCCACCCCTGCCGCAAATGCTTTACTTTACATAGCTATGTGATTTTCTGTTTGTGTCACGCTCCGCCAGTTGAATTTCTGCCTGGTGCAAGCTGCTAAATGCCCCAAAGCCTCGCCAGAAAAAAATGTCAAGCCTAACTCCCCCTCATTGATACTACTTTCCTCAGAGCTTGACATCTTTATTCGCCAGTGGATTGGGGCTGGGAAGAAGATGGAGCTTTTTGGAGCCATGAGGTGAGTGAGAGATGTTTCACCCCCTGGGGCAAATCAACCCCTTTTGAGTTAACTGTGTGTGCAGTTTTCTTCCTTGTTCAGTGGTACCTCTGGTTACAGACGCTTCAGGTTACAGACTCCACTAATCCAGAAATAAATAGTATCTTGGGTTAAGAACTTTGCTTCAGGATGAGAACAGAAATCGTGCTCCAGCGGCACAACAGCAGCAGGAGGCCCCATTAGCTAAAGTGGTGCTTCAGGTTAAGAACAGTTTCAGGTTAAGAACAGACTTCCAGAACGAATTAAGCACTTAACCCGAGGTACCACTGTATGGTGTTGCACTGGAGAGGGTGGGGGTGGGGGTTATTGCATTAATTAATTAATTAATAGCATTTCTAATCCGCTTAATGCTTTAAAATCTCTAAGCAGTTTGCAAAATAACATTTGGAAAGGAAAAAACAACAACCCAGTAACACAGCACAAGATTAAGGAGTAAAAACAGGAATTCGGAGATAGCAGGGCCAAATTTTATGGGTCAGGAAAAGCCTGGGCAAAAAAAAAAAAGAGATAGGGCTTCACAAAGGAGTTTGAAGGAACCAGCAGATGATGCTTTGCAGATATGGCAGAGGAAAGGGAGCGCTGTTTTTGGGGGAAAGAATGCCCCATTACTGCAGCATAGCGCCCCCCTGTGGTTTGGCACACCGCTGAATTTAAGATAGCATGGTAGCACTAGATAGCACTAGAGGGCACTAGATAGCACTAGATAGCATGATAGCACAAGATAGCACTAGAGGGGAGTTCCCCTTTATGAGCTTCCCAGATCGCACAGCAGCAGCACTCAGGTGTTCTCGGGATGCCTCTCGGTTGACCCCATGCGCTGGGTGAGATCAGAGGCATTTGGTGCCTGAGGTCTTTTAGCCACTGCCTGGCCTGTTCTTCCAGCAGCCTGCTTATTTATATTCTACACGGGTGCCATGCTAAAATGCAGGGCTATCTCTCAGCATCTCGCTGCCTTCAGAGCCATTCCTAGACCTGCATGTGGCTTTCTGCCCCGCTCCACCAAAAATGTTTCATTCTTTCCTTGCTTCACCCACTAGAACTTGACCAAAGTGATCGTGGAATGCAAACCCCTCACCCTGTACCCTAGGGGATATAACAGGGTGCACATCCATCATTTGCACAGACACTTCTTTGTACCCCACCTAGATGAACTCGCTTTCTTGGTTTCCATAAAATCGCCCCAAGGAAAAGCAGTGGAGGAATAAGCAGTTGCTCTGTTCCCAGTACAGTGGTACATCAGGTTAAGCACTTAATTCATTCTGGAGGTCTGTTCTTAACCCGAAACTGTTCTTAACCTGAAGCACCACTTTAGCTAATGGGGCCTCCTGCTGCTGCCGCGCTGCCGGAGCACGATTTCTGTTCTCATCCTGAAGCAAAGTTCTTAACCTGAGGTAATATTTCTGAGTTAGCGGAGTCTGTAACCTGAAGCATATGTAACCTGAAGCGTATGTAACCCAGGGTACCACTGTACAGTGGATTGCATGGACCTGTACGGAGGTTTTCTTTTGGTATGAGGTTGCCCACCTATCAATCACTGGGTGATGGGCAGATGGTGTGTCTCAACCCTGCTGAGTACTGGTTGTCTGGGGAGGTGAGTATTGGTTGTCTCTGGATGTACTTTAAAAAAAAATTTTTTTTTGCTAACAACAACGACAGTAAATATAAAATTCTGATTCTCTCAAGCAAATTAACAATACTGTTGGGAATTCCAAACTGCATCATTTCCACCTGCGGGAGGAAGGGGTGAAGAAAAAGCTCTGAGTGGAGGGGCCCCCACTTTCCCTGTCCTATGGACCCCCTGAAAAACTCCACAAACCTTGCTGTGCCTGGAGCTGGGTGTGGAGAGTGCAGCCGAATGGGACACAGCTGTGGGCAGCCAGAGGAAGCAGCGTCCACTTTGGGTTTGCCCGTAAAAAGCAAGTCTAGAGTGAGAGATCAGGGTGTTTCCAGGAACTCTCCTTGTTGTGGAGCTTTTGTGGATGAGTTGAGAGTTCATTGGGCCCTGGGTGAGATCCCGGAATCTGAGTGGGAGGGTGTGTCAGAAGGAAAATGAATTCATACTGATTTATATATCTATTTGTATAAGCTTTTGGGGCGGGGTAGGGTTAGGTGTATTTTAAATGTTTGGTGGGTTCTCACCCCCTTATATCATCAGCTGATACAGACGCGGGTGGTGCTGTGGGTTAAACCACAGAGCCTAGGAGTTGCCAATCAGAAGGTCGGAGGTTCGAATCCCCACAACAGGGTGAGCTCCCGTTGCTCGGTCCCAGCTCCTGCCCACCTAGCAGTTCGAAAGCATGTCAAAGGGTAAGTAGATAAATAGGTACCGCTCCAGCGGGAAGGTAAACGGCGTTTCCGTGCGCTGCTCTGCTTCACCAGAAGCGGCTTAATCATGCTGGCCACATGACCCGGAAGCTGTACGCCGGCTCCCTCGGCCAATAAAGTGAGATGAGCGCCGCAACCCCAGAGTCGGCCACGACTGGATCTAATGGCCAGGGGTCCCTTTACCTTTACCTTTATCATCAGCTGAAATATCTCAGATTGCAGAGGTGGTAGAATCCTCTGTCCCAAACCCCATAGACCTGGAAGGCAGCAGGCTGAGCGGATACCTTCGCCCAGGGGAAGAGATGGGGTGGGTGTGGGAGGAGGGCGGACGTCTGCACAGCCAAAGAAGTATTTTCCACTTTCAACAGTGGGCACGCTTGCTAAAGCCATTTGCTTGTTGCAGTTGGGGTGGGTGTCCTGTGTTGTCTTTAAGCAGGCATTTGGTTAAATTGAAAATCCTCATTGCTGTATTAGTGGCTGTTTAGCTTTCCTGATGGGAGGCTGTTGATTTGGTCATTACTTCCTAGATTTGTTTTTTTATGGATTCTGTAATTTTCGTATATTGCTGTGTCCGGGAGCGTTCGGTAAGGCGGGGCAGAACTGAGCACCCGGTTGTGGAATTGCTGGGAGAGGGGCAAGGCGGCAGGGAGATTGGCACTGTGTGGGCATGTTGGCAGAGCCAATCTAGAGTTCTACCAGCCTCCCAGGCACTCCTTACCACTTTATTCAGGGCAAGTGGTATCACCGCTCTCTTACCCACCACTTGTATTACGTGTGTGTGTGTGTGTGTGTGTGTAAATTTTCCATGTTGTTTTATTTCATTGTTCCCCAGTCTGGGACTGGACTATTAAATGAAGATGGGGGTTAAGCTGCAATCTGATACTTATCTGGAAATAAACCCCATCAAACTTAATGGGGCTCTTGGGGCAGATCCACACCATACATACACCGCACATTAAAAGCACATAAAGGTAAAGGGACCCCTGACCATTAGGTTCAGTTGTGGCCAACTCTGGGGTTGTGGCACTCCTCTCGCTTTATTGGCCGAGGGAGCCGGCGTACAGCTTCCAGGTCAGGTGGCCAGCATGACTAAGCCGCTTCCGGCAAACCAGAGCAGCGCACAGAAACGCCGTTTACCTTCCCGCCGGAGTGGTACCTATTTATCTACTTGCACTTTGACGTGCTTTTGAACTGCTAGGTTGGCAGGAGCAGGGACTGAGCAACAGGAGCTCACCCCTTCGCAGGGATTTGAACCGCCGACCTTCTGATCGGCAAGTCCTAGGCTCTGTGGTTTAACCCACAGCGCCACCCGCGTCCCTATTTAAAAGCACATGGGTTTCCCCAAAGAGTCATGGGAACTGTAGTTTCCCAACATAGAACTACGGTTGCCAGCCGCCTTAACAAACTACACTTCCCAGGACTCTGACAGAAGCCATGGAATTTTAAAGCCCTTTAAAACTTATGGTTGCACTGTAATTGACGTATGTCAAAATAATTTGAAAATAATATATTTTTGTAAGACAGTAAGCACATTTTTTTGGGGGGGGGACCCAAATAGCGAGTGCTGGCTGATTTTCTGGGTTTTTAAAATTTGTTGCTCCCATTTTCAGCCATGATCCTTAAAACCTTGATGAAGGGGATGAAGCCTGTAAATTATGTAAATACAATCCATGAACTGATTGCCCAGTTAAAAGCCAGACTATGAACTGATCACAGCATCTTGAATCAAACACTGTTGGTGGTTGGAGCATAAGAAGCTGTTCTAGTACTGTATTGACAAAGAAACCCGTGTATGGTACTAAATTTCTCAACCCAGGCTGTTCACCATCAGGACACTAGAGGGCAGTGAAGGGCTTCGCCTCTGAACTGCTGGCTCTTTGCAGTGGCAGACTCCAAAATGGCTAATAAATAAGCGAAGAATGGGACTTTGCGTATAATGTGCTCATTAATGGGGATAATTGGCATAGTTTAGAGAGGGCACCCTCATGGAGGAGGGGTGGCAGTGAGTTGTCTGTCTGCTGCTTTCCTGTGTACGTGTGTGCCATAGGCCGGGGCCAGGGGGAGTTCACGGCTGTCCCATCTGGACTTGCCACCTTTCAACTTGACAGGTTCCCTTATTTTCTAACACTTGCGTGAAAGGCAGAAATTCAACAGGTGAAGATATAGGAAAGCTTTTCATGCCGGGTGCTGCTAAAGGCACAGGAGGCCTAGTTGGGAGAGAACAAAATGTACGTTTGTTATCAGCTGTCCTGTATAATATGGGATTGTCCCGTATCTCCATGTAAAACGCTATGTCCTGTATTGATCTAGTTTTGCCCTGTATTTCAAGTCCTCTCTCTCTCTCTCGCTCTGCCAAGTTAGGGATCTTCTCCAAATGGATGTGTTTGAAAGGGTGTGTGAAAGGTCATGTGTTTAAGTTCTGGGTAGCCGAGCAGAGACAGATTTACAAATTCATGTACAACCCACAGCAATTCCTTTACTAGGTTCCTTTAACAAGTCCCTGTTGCTGTGCCCTCAACTGCATTTTGCTGTGCAGACGTTAGTGAGTGGCGTTTAATCTCTATGCTTAACTTGCTGCTTCCTCACATCCAAAGAAGATGAATTTTAACAGGGAGAAATGTAAAGTATTGCACTTGGGCAAAAAAAATGAGAGGCACAAATACAAGATGGGTGACACCTGGCTTGAGAGCAGTACATGTGAAAAGGATCTAGGAGTCTTGGTTGACCACAAACTTGACATGAGCCAACAGTGTGACGCGGCAGCTACAAAAGCCAATGCAATTCTGGGCTGCATCAATAGGAGTATAGCATCTAGATCAAGGGAAGTAATAGTGCCACTGTATTCTGCTCTGGTCAGACCTCACCTGGAGTACTGTGTCCAGTTCTGGGCACCACAGTTCAAGAAGGACACTGACAAACTGGAACGTGTCCAGAGGAGGGCAACCAAAATGGTCAAAGGCCTGGAAACGATGCCTTATGAAGAAGGGAGCTGGGCATGTTTAGCCTGGAGAAGAGGAGGTTAAGGGGTGATATGATAGCCATGTTCAAATATATAAAAGGATGTCACATAGAGGAGGGAGAAAGGTTGTTTTCTGCTGCTCCAGAGAAGCGGACACGGAGCAATGGTTCCAAACTACAAGAAAGAAGATTCCACCTAAACATTAGGAAGAACTTCCTGACAGTAAGAGCTGTTCGACAGTGGAATTTGCTGCCAAGGAGTGTGGTGGAGTCTCCTTCTTTGGAGGTCTTTAAGCAGAGGCTTGACAACCATATGTCAGGAGTGCTCTGATGGTGTTTCCTGCTTAGCAGGGGGTTGGACTCGATGGCCCTTGTGGTCTCTTCCAACTCTGTGATTCTATGATTCTATGATTTGTGCTGTTGAAGGCACAAGAGCAGAGTTTCTCTCCCCAAGGCATCAGTTGGCAACCCATACTTTCACCACTGTGGTTTAAATCAGCATTCGTAACAATGCTAACTTTCACCTGCAACAGTTCTTGGACAGTTTAAGTAGAAAACAAATTTGGAGCATTTTTTTTTTAAGTCGGGGGTAAGTTGTGGGGGGGAAAACAGCTGTTACTGTATGCTGGTGTAATAAGCAAAAATCTGCCCTTATTCCCTTATGGGGGACACAAGAGCCCTTATAGAGTCCTTTGTAGGTTCCCCATCGGTCGGAGGAAAAAACAGAGGCCAACCAGAGAATACAGTGGTACCTCGGGTTACATACGCTTCAGGTTACATACGCTTCAGGTTACAGACTCCGCTAATCCAGAAATAGTGCTTCAGGTTAAGAACTTTGCTTCAGGATGAGGACAGAAATCGTGCTCCGGCGGTGCGGCGGCAGCAGGAGGCCCCATTAGCTAAAGTGGTGCTTCAGGTTAAGAACAGTTTCAGGTTAAGAACGGACCTACCGGAGCAAATTAAGTACTTAACCCGAGGTACCACTGTATTGAGAAGCAAAGCAGCTTATAAGCCTGATCTTTATTGAACTGTTGCAACAGGGTGCACCCTTCACACACAGGAGAAGGAGGAGGACCCAGAACCAAGGTGTGTCCACCATTATATAGACATTTTAAATTGCCCACCTTGGAGTCCACCCCCAGAAACATCATACCTACATCACAGAAAGGGTGGTCTACAGCAGAAATCTGAGTTGGTTGTTTACCTCCTGTCTGGCAAGTTACCTGTTAATGTTTACTGGATTGATACCCTGGGAACCTGGCTAGTCTTTTGTAATGATAAGTACTTAGTTCCTGAGCCAAGTGACAGGCTCACCCTTATTCATACACAGACATACCCTTAAGACAGGATTTGTGAAGGAGAAGACAAAGGGGAGGCTCCTCCATTTGACCTTGCAGAGAAAACACTTGGTCAGCCTGGGAGTCAGAATGGCTCCATGGCTGCTCTCCTGTGCTCCCCTTCAGACATGTGGCCTCTAGATCTATGTATGTGTTTCCTTGGTACATTTATGAACCTTTATTATATACGTAAGACCTTCATTTATTTATTTCACTGGGAAGAAGCGGATGTTTTGCAAAGCTTCAGTAGAGTTTCTGAGGATCAAGGTTGATCAAGCCACAGGAGACCTTAACTCAAGGGCAGGGAATTTTGAGAACCACACCACAACCTTGCCAGGACCACAGACCAGTGGTAGGTGGGACCTGGGCCAAAAGTGGATGGGGCAATGAAAACAAATGTTAGAACCGTAGGCTGATAATGTCTGTGCACCCCTCTCTTTGTCCCACGTCCAGGCATGATTGGAGTTCAAGGGCACATTCCAGGCAGGCAAAAACATTCAAGGAGAATAATAATAATAATAATAATAATAATAATAATAATAATAATAATAATTTTTTTTATTTATACCCCACCCTCCCCAGCCAAGGCCAGGCTCAGAGCGGCTTACAAGCAAAAATAAAAACAAGATGAATGATTACAAACTTAAAAACAAAAATAAAATACAACATTAAAATAATGGAACATTAAAATATTAAAATGTAGCCTCATCGCAGGAGGAGAAGGAAAAGAAAAAGAAAAAGAAAAGAAAAAAAGAGAGGGAGGGAGGGAATCAAATTGGCTCCAAGCCAAAGGCCAGGCGGAACAACTCTGTCTTACAGGCCCTGCGGAAAGAAATCAGAATGCAAAACATGGGTGTGGCTTGGGGAGGAGGCGTGGCCTGGGAGAGTTCCAAGGGCCAGGTAGAGAGGTCTGGAGGGCCGCATTCAGCTTCTGGGCCTGAGGTTCCCCATTCCTGCCTTTATTTTGCATGTCAGTGGGGTGCGACTCTTGGGCAGTGACCGAAAGCTCTGGATATGTTTAAGAGGACATGTTTCCTTGCTTGTTCCCAGGCTTGGTACATTTTCAAAATCTTGTCCCCTTCCCAGCTCACATGAACCCTAGATGCAGCACAGCGGATAAAGGTACAGTAAAAGGAAGACTGTGAGACTGGACACATGTTGAATGGTTACTTGGGAGCAGTGGAAACTGCTTCTAGTTCACTTACAAACTGATGTTGGATGGGGGAAGGACCGAAGTTCCTCTCTCCTGTCGTTCGCATTGCTCTTCAAAGCCCCCCTTTGGCTCAGTCCCTTAGTTCTCTACCAAAGCATCACCAAAGTACATGCATATCCCTCACCTGATCACACTCCATCCTTTGTTTAAATTCAGACAGCATGATGAAGTACTACAGATTTAATTGTGCTCCACCTCGACCACTGAGATCTTCTGGAAGAGCACTTTTGGTGGCTCCTTCTTCCCACCAGAGCCCCTGAGGTTTGGTCATCCTTTCCCAGGGACCAAGCCTTTAATGTGGCAAGCCCTTCCCTGTGGAACTCATTGCCAGCAGAGGTTTGGCAGGAGTCATCCCTGCTTTCTACAGTGGTACCTCAGGTTACAGACGCTTCAGGTTACAGACGCTTCAGGTTACAGACTCCACTAACCCAGAAATAGTGAAAACAAAATAAAAAAATTCCTTCCAGTAGCACCTTAAAGACCAACTAAGTTAGTTCTTGGTATGAGCTTTCGTGTGCATGCACAGTGCTTCAGGTTAAGAACTTTGCTTCAGGATGAGAACAGAAATCGTGCTCTGGCGGCGCGGCGGCAGCGGAAGGCCCCATTAGCTAAAGTGGAGCTTCAGGTTAAGAACAGTTTCAGGTTAAGAACGGACCTCCGGAACGAATCAAGTACTTAACTCGAGGTACCACTGTATAGGTATTTTTTATTAGGTTTTACATCACAAATTTTAATTTAAACATATCATTCACCTTCACATTTAGGAAAATCAGAATCCCTTGACTTTCCACCGCCCTGGTTTCTGTTATCAATCCCTTTCTTCCTTCATCTTATTCTATTTTCTCTAATTTGTTAGAAATATTGTTAATATTTAGAATGTGATGATTTTTTTTTTAAACCCCAGCCTGTTTTTATAGATATGCTATTGTTTCTACGTTGGGGACGCGGGTGGCGCTGTGGTCTAAACCACAGAGCCTAGGGCTTGCCGATCAGAAGGTCGGCAGTTCGAATCCCTGTGACGGGGTGAGCTCCCGTTGTTCGGTCCCAGCTCCTGCCCACCTAGCAGTTCGAAAGCACGTCAACTGCAAGTAGATAAATAGGTACCACTCCGGCAGGAAGGTAAATGGCGTTTCTGTGCACTGCTGTGATTCGCCAGAAGCGGCTTAGTCATGCTGGCCACATGACCCAGAAGCTGTCTGCGGACAAACGCAGGCTCCCTTGGCCTATAGAGCGAGATGAGCGCGCAATGCTAGTCGTCCGCGACTGGACCTAATGGTCAGGGGTACCTTTACCTTTATTGTTTCTACATGTGTTATGGTGGTGTGGTGTTCTTATGCCATACAGTTTCTACAAAAATGTTGCTTGTAATTATTTAAATAAATAAATGGAAATGTCTAAATTAATACCGTACTTTTCCGTGTATAAGATGCCCCCATGTGTTTTTGTGGATTCAAATTTAAGAGGGAGGGCGGAGATGGCACAGAGTTATTGAACTTTTTTTTGCAGAGAATTGAGTTGTTGACCTTTTTTGGGGGGGGGGGGGAATTACCCAGGGCTGTTCAGCTCACCCGCACGCGTCACAACATCCGTCTCTCGCCTGACCCCTCACCGCCTATCGTCCACCTAATTGCCGCAGCATCAGCCAATCAACACCAGCCATTGACGCTGCAACCAAGAACATGCCCAATAACTGCTGACAGCCATGGCTGCAACCAATTGAACGTCCACCCTATGCACTATCCATGGATAAGATGACCCCAACTTTTTAGCATAATTTTTAAAGAAAAAAACCTAGTCTTATACATGGAAAAGTACGGTAAGTTTTGCTGGATTGCAGTGGGGGTCTGGATGAGTCCAGGATTCTTTGCAAGAATCCCAGCGATTAGCACACATTCTTTGGCAGTCCACCAGGAACCGGTCAATGGAGCCACAGGACCAATCTTCTACACATCCCTTCTGAAAATAGCAAGGGAGCTCTCTCTCTCTCTCTCTCTCTCTCTCTCTCTCTCTCTCTGCATGTATGGACCAGCCAACTGGCTCCAGGAGTAAAGGGAGGGCTTGTCCTCCTGTTAACCCTCTGTGGAGGATAACAAGAGGTGTTTATCTTGGAGGGGAAGCCAACTTGTCTGTCCTGCTGATCCTGCCACATTCCATCATCATTTCTCCTCTCCCCCGCATTGCCAATTCTTCCTAGCTGGCCCAGCACATGCATTTAGCCTCTCTCCCAAAGGCGACGGCTTTGCTCATTCCCTCCAGCCATAAATCAAGTCTCTTTCCCTGGGAGTAAGTGGGATCAGGGAGGCCAGTCTGAAGTGCTACAGCCACAGAACTCCACCTTTGCCTCAGTAAGGCCACCAGATCGCACCGTCGCCTTGAGCACTTCTGAGCGTCGTCTTCCTTCTCTTCTGGGTGCCCGGGGAGCAAAGTCGTCTTCTCTGATCTATTTGTTTTGGAATGTGTGGCCTGCTTTTCCATACGAGTATACCAAATACTGTTTTTTAAAAATGTGCAGAAAAATTGTGATCAGATCTCCCCCCCCCCCCATTTTTAAAAAATAGCTCTGGAGGTTTCCTGTATTGATCAGAGTAGTAATTATGGAGAGGGAATGTTTAATCCTTTCTCCTCAATTCTTGCAGTTAAATTCAGCCCCTTCCCTGAAAGCTACTTTTAGCCTCGCTGGGGACAGCAGACTGAAATTGGGCAGGCCGACACTATACTTTTAGAGCACATCAAACGCATAATTGAAGCACACACGGCTTCCCCCAATGAATTAGCGGAACTGTAGTTTCCCTTACATAGAGCTAATTCCAAGCAACTAGAGTGACCAGGGCATGTGCTTTAAAAGTGCATTAAAGGTAAAGGGACCCCTGACCATTAGGTCCAGTCATGGCTGACTTTTGGGTTGCAGCGCTCATCTCGCTTTATTGGCCGAGGGAGCCGACGTACAGCTTCCAGTTCATGTGACCGGCATGACTAAGCCACTTCTGGCGAACCAGAGTAGTGCACGGAATTGCTGTTTACCTTCCCGCCGGAGTGGTACCTATTTATCTACTTGCACTTTGACGTGCTTTCAAACTGCTAGGTTGGTAGGAGCAGGGACGGAGCTCGCGGGGATTTGAACCGCCGACCTTCTGATCGGCAAGTCCTAGGCTCTGTGGTTTAACCCACAGTGCCACCCACGTCCCAAAAGTGCATCAGATGTGCTTTAAATGCTTGGTGTGGATCTGCCCGGGCTGAGCCTGTTTCCACAAAGCACTTAATCCTTACAGAAAGGTGTTGCATTTCAGGCTTGCCTGGAAGACCTGTTGCCTAACCTCAGGTGTTGATTCAGGTTTCCTGACCCCTATACTGTACTGCACTGGCTGGGTAAGCTGCAAGAAAGAGGCTCCCTGTGCATGATCAGAGTAGAGGAGACTGTTCCATTAGGGTGAGCAGGGCCCTGCTCCACCAGCCTCAGCCTGCCTTCTGCCAGCCCCTGCCTACCTGCCTGCCTTCCTACTTACAACCAGCCCAAGGGGGTGGCATAGCTTGTCAGCTTCCTCTCCTCCAGTTTTGCCCTTGTAAAACCCAGCGGGGAGGAGGATGGGGACAAAGCTGGAATTAGTTGGTGCTGCCTGACATCGGCTTCTCTGGTACGCAGGCTGAGACCCTACCTGCCCGCGGACTGTCTCGCCAGAGTGGTGCATGCTCTGGTTATCTCCCGCTTGGACTACTGCAATGCGCTCTACGTGGGGCTACCTTTGAAGGTGACTCGGAAACTACAACTAATCCAGAATGCGGCAGCTAGACTGGTGACTGGGGGCGGCCGCCGAGACCACATAACGCCGGTTTTGAAAGACCTACATTGGCTCCCAGTACGTTTCCGAGCACAATTCAGAGTGCTGGTGTTGACCTTTAAAGCCCTAAATGGCCTTGGCCCAGTATACCTGAAGGAGCGTCTCCACCCCCATCGTTCTGCCCGGACGCTGAGGTCCAGCGCCGAGGGCCTTCTGGCGGTTCCCTCATTGCGAGAAGCAAAGCTACAGGCAGAGGGCCTTCTCGGTAGTGGCACCTGCCCTGTGGAATGCCCTCCCATCAGATGTCAAAGTGATAAATAACTACCTGACATTCAGAAGACATCTTAAGGCAGCCCTGTTCAGGGAAGTTTTTAATCTGTGATATTTTAGTGTATTTTTGGTTTTTATGGAAGCTGCCCAGAGTGGCTGGGGAAACCCAGCCAGATGGGCGGGGTACAAATAATAAATTATTATTATTATTATTATTATTATTATTATTATTCTCTGCCTTCTGCCCAGAGGGCACTAGCTGGGTCAGAGGTTGTTCTTAATCATTACTGCAGGTTTCTGCTCCGAGCCCTGACGTTCGCAAGAAGTTTGGGTCTGAGCTCCACTAATCCTCTAGTCCACAAGATCAAACCCTTCTTCTTAATCAAACGCAGGTCTGGCTTCCACCTTGGTCTTGCCGCTCGTGCAGGTAGCTGCTCTGGAAGGGCCAGAAATGCGCACGGATTTGTAACGCCTTGTCTGTTCTGCCGACCAGCAGCCAGCCAGCCTGCCAGACTAACTCATGTTGGACGAGCATTTGGAATCCAAGGAGGTCAGAGGCCGGCTGGTGAGAGCCATCTGCAGGGGATCAGTGACGGTGTTTACACAGGAGGCTTTGCTGGGAAGGTGTCTGGCCCGAGAGATTGGCGATGGCAGACTCCCCCAGCCAGCCATCCGGCAGAAGGCGAGGAAGCACCAACCGCCATGTCTATCAGTCAGTCTGTCTGTGTTTGGGCCAGCCATAAATCGCCAGCGAGACGGTGGGAGGGGAAGAGGCATTGCAAGGGCCCGGTTTTATGGCTGCCCTTGCTGTGCAAAAGGCTGTGCAAAAGGCCTTTCCCAGAGAAACAACCTTTGCTGCCATCTTTGGTCTCCTGTTGGGCTGGACCAGGCAAATCCCCCAGAGCCAGCCTGCTCCAGTATCATCATCATCATCATCATCATCATTTTTAATTTGTATACCACCTTTCTATCTTACAATACCCAAGGCGGTTTACAAGTTGAAGAAACAAAAAATGTACATTTTATAACAATCCAATGCAATACAAAAATGTGATGATAAAACATAACTTTAAAATAGGCAACCTCCATCAGAAAAGTAACATTCGACAATCATTAGACTAGTATAAAATAATATCAACATATAAAAGTTAAACAGAAATCCACTCAACAGTTACAATAATATCTAAACTATAATCAATAAAACAACGGCAAGCCACAGTACATAAAACAATACAATACACATTGAGAAACAGAGGGCAGAGCAAGGCAGGTGGAAGGAGTCCTTGCCTGATGGAGTCTCTCCCCTCAGCCACCACTAGACACCTACTGGAGAGCAAGCAAAGCCTTGTGAATACTAGCCTTGCTTCTGTGCAGTGTGATCTTCTGTAGTGTTAACTTAGAAATTGGCCGCACTAAGTACAATGGGATTTATCCCCAGCTCACGGGCCCACGAATGTGTGTAGCTATAGCCCTTTAATAATGATGCAGACGACACTGCTGGTAATGTGATCACCGGAATAACCGCCCACACATCATTTCTGATTATCTGTCAAGTGATAACCAAGTTGTATACAGACTGCTGATGATAACATGGGGATTGCCTGCTACTGGGGCAGCTCTGTACGCTGTGAGTGCCCCACCCAGCAGCTATTATTAGGCCATAAAAGATGTTATCTTCACATTTTATTTGGCCAAATATCCGCAGGAGACTATAATAAGGGATTCTAATCTGGGGTTATGATTGACATATTGCTGGAGCCTGTGGGGATGGAGTGAGCTAGAAAGCAAGCAAACAATTACATGATCCAAACATTACTTTCAGAGATAAAAATAAGAAAGCAGGCAGCCCAGTGCTGTCAGCTCTGACTGGCAACAGCTCTCCAGCATTCCAACCTCACGGTACCCAAGGTCCTTTTGAGTGACGATGTAAGAAAGTCTTGCTGTTATCAAGGGGCTGCATGAGGTTCAGGCACTCAGCCTTACTCTCTTCCCTTGAGGTCATCAGTGGGCTCTGCTGCCTAGTGGGTAGAGGCCAAAGAGAAATATCAGGATAAAGGCAGGAAATGCCAGCTGAATAAGCCTGGGATAACCTGTTGCTGAAACCAGACATATGTGATTTTATTCTGAGAGTCCTTTGAAAGTCATTTTAAGAGCCTCCCAGGGCTTTAAAGCAGGATATTAGTATTCTAAGCAAAATAAATAGAAAGAACATGAGATATTCTACTTGCAAAGTATGTGCTTTGCCAATGAGTTTCAGTCTCTTACCAGACCGGAGTAGTCATTATAGATATAATAGTACCCTTATACATGATTTGGTGGGTGGGTGGGGAAACCAGTGTCTAAAAAGGGATTTAGGTACCAGAACCTCACAATATATATATTTTTAAGAGACTACAGGTGTGATTCCTAAACATTTGACTGGCAGCACAATCCTATCCATTTCAACTCAGAACCAGAAGTCTGTCCTATTGATTTCATTGATGTACTCCAGGCACGTGGGTTTAGAATTGTGGCCTAATTGCTTTAAAAAATGTGTGTGTGTGTGTGGGGGGGGGTTTCCTAGCCCACAGCTTGAGACCTTAAGACAGCGATTCCCATACTGTGTATCAGAGCACATCACATTAGTGTGCCTTGACTTCCGAGTTGGGCTAAGTTGTCCCTTAAACTAGGAAGCACCCACCACTCTTTGCCATTCAGGGCAGGAAGGCTGATGCAGTATTGTTTTTTATTTATGTAATATTTATTTAAAAAAATTACAAAATCAAAAATACAAAAATGCATAGTAAAAGAGTGGCAGATGAAGGTGATGGACTATATGAAATTAGCGGAAATGACTGGCAGAATCCGAGATCTGGGAGAAGAGTTGGTGGAAGAAGACTGGAAGAAATTTAAAGATTATTTGCAGAAACACTGTAAAATTAATGAATGTTAAAATGATGTTGGACTGAAAATAAGTGGTACTAGCAACAAAAGTTAAAAAGAGTATGCAAAAATGAATTAAAAATTTGGTGAAATTATAGGGTTACAATATGTTAGGATTTAGAGTTAAGATAAATGAAAGAGGGTAAGGATTTGCTGATTTGAATATTTTAATGGGAATACAAAAAGGGGAGGTGTGAGGAAGTCAAAGAAATAAGTTAATGAGTTCAAAGTTATAAAAAATGGATTTGTTTTAACTTTCTATTTTCTATTTTTCTATCTTTCTTGTTTTTTGTATCTTGTATTTTTGTTTGAGAGTTTTCTTCTGTTTCTTGTTTTACTAGGCTGATGCAGTATTGATTCCCCCTATTTCTGACCGTAATTGACAATTTTTGTCATTCTGGAGGAGGAGTAAGGATGCACCTGGGTTCCTTGAACAATCCTCCGCTGCAGCCAACAAGTAAGGAGCAATCGCAGAAGCACCCCCTTGTCCCAGCCAGACCTGTTCCAAACATGCATTTGGTGTGGTGTGTCTGCAATGGCTTGAGGAAGGAATGCTTTGGACTGGAGAAATGGCAAGCATATAAAGGATGAAGCAACCCCTTCACAACTCCAACCGCCTCTTCCCAAAGCTGTTTTTATTATTGGACTTTCTATGCCTAAGATGGGCTTTCAGCGTAAAGTACCCCCCCAACACACACATATTAATTCGCAAGCAACATCCCTCCACCCCAGGGTATTTTTCTGAGCACTGTTACCATGTTATGGTGGTTACAGAAGGCATTTTTTTTTTATTTATAAATAATGAGGCAGAAATTTCATGGTTTGCTGGCCTTTTTACCTAACAATGGTTATATGAGTAACCAAAAATAGCAGTGCTATTTTTTACAAAGCAGATAAACCTCTGACAGCAAAAAGAATTAGATCCCCAATGTCAAATATTCCCTCTCTCCTCCCTCTTCTTGTCATGCACACAAAAAAATCAAGACTGCCATCCTATACAGGATTAGCGGGGAGCAAGTCTCATAGAACTCAATGGTAATTACATCCGAGAAGGCAAGGGTTGCATACACACAATACATTTAAAGCACAGCCTAAGGATCCTGGGAACTGTAGTTTACCCCTCACAGATCTACAATTCCCAGCACCCTTAAAAAACTGTTCTTGGTTTGTGTGTGTGTGGTTTAAATGTATAGTGTGTATGCAGACATATATAGGCATTAGTTTTTGATGCAGCTTAAGAAATTGATGTCACTATTAGGCTGCAACCTAAATCCACTTACTGGTACCTGGCAGTAACCCCAATCAGCTCAGTGGGATGTAGTTCAAGGTAGGTGTGTATAGGATTGTAATGTCTTCCTGTGTAGACAGCTAAATGTACCTCAGTGCACAGAAATGTGCAAAGAAAGACAGGCCTGAAAGATTTCTCCCATGCACATGCATTCATGCACACATACAAATGACAGTACAGTGGTACCTCGGGTTACATAGGCTTCAGGTTACATACGCTTCAGGTTACAGACTCCGCTAACCCAGAAATAGTACCTCGGGTTAAGAACTTTGCTTCAGGATGAGAACAGAAATCGTGCAGCAGTGGCGCAGTGGCAGCAGCAGGAGGCCCCATTAGCTAAAGTGGTGCTTCAGGTTAAGAACAGTTTCAGGTTAAGAATGGACCTCCAGAACGAATTAAGTACTTAACCCGAGGTACCACTGTACTGAACATGAAAGGATGTATACTCTGCAACAGACTTCCTTCAAAATTCTGCAGCCACAATAAAAAATTAAAACTAAGCTCAATTTGCATGCACATAATTATTTTGCAAGGGATGTGGGTGGCGCTGTCAGTTAAACCACAGAGCCTAGGACTTGCCGATCAGAAGGTCGGCGGTTTGAATCCCCGCGACGGAGTGAGCTCCCCTTCCTTGGTCCCTGCTCCTGCCAACCTAGCAGTTCGAAAGCACGTCAAAGTGCAAGTAGATAAATAGGTACCGCTCCGGTGGGAAGGCAAACGGCGTTTCTGTGCGCTGCTCTGGTTCGCCAGAAGCGGCTTAGTCATGCTGGCCACATGACCCGGAAGCTGTACGCCGGCTCCCTCGGTCAATAAAGCGAGATGAGCGCCGCAACCCCAGAGTCAGTCACGACTGGACCTAATGGTCAGGGGTACCTTTACCTTTAATCTTATGTTGCATACACAGGCAAAAATGCACATGCCCTTGAGCTGAATGGGTCTTCCGTGCGCACAATGGTACCCATATTACCACATTCAATGGCGGAATCTAGGAATGATAGAAATGTTGATCTGGGGGTCACCTTGAGATGATCTTTTGCACCATCTCTCTTCTCATTCTGAGGTAGGATTACTGGAACGTAAACCACCCTTGACAGATGTTTATCTAGCCTGTTTACAAAACTCCCAAACTTGGAGTCTCCTCAGCGGTTGACCGCCTTCTTTTTTAATAGCACCCTTTTAATGTATCCTGCCCATTATAAATCTTTTCTTACTGTGAGTAAACATTCCTGGGACCTTCCCCTTTCCTTTCTCCTAGATCCTTCTGCCGCCCCCCCAGAACTCTTTATCACTTCCATTGCTGCCCTCTGAACCCTGCCCAGTGTTTCTACATTGTTTTTAAAGGCTTCAGGACCCAAATGTGTATCCATTACTCTCAGTGAAGCCTCACCAGTGCCAATTAGGTCAAAATTAGGATTGTAATCTTTTCTGAAAACAATTCAGCTCTCAGCGTGTCCATCGGAACACGTGGGATAGGGCTAGGGATGCCAAGGGCCTGAGATTGCCCTGGACAATTTAGGAAACGATGGTGTAGATTTCCGGCGCCCAAAATTTTATACATTGTTGAACTTGGATAGATATTTTTTGCCTTTTGTATAAGGTACGGTCACCGATACACAATTGTCTTCGCTGCATGGATGTAACCTTTGGTGGGAGGTGAGGTTACCATGTGACTTTATAGAGTTCTTTATTCATAAGTGAATCCTAGAAGTAAATCTCGCTGCATTCAATAGAATTTACTCCTGAGTGCTTTGGACTGCAGTTGCAGCACCCATTTCAAAATGTGGCTCCACATGTCCATAGGATGCTATTCACACAGGGTAGGCCCAAGGATGCATAGAAAAGCCTCCCTCAAGTAATTTTTTTTATAGACAAGGGCAGCTGATACATAAATTGTGCCCCTGCACAATTTGAAGCAGGCTTCTATTAAATTTACTGATGAGAACAATGATTTCAGTGTATTACCCACCCTTCACCATCAGGTCCCAGGGTGGGTTACAATAACTTAAAATTCAATATTAAAAACGGTTAAAACAAATTTCAGTCATAGTAATAGGTTGGGTCCTAAAAACGTATACCTAAGGTTTCAGTATGTTTCAATAACACAAGTCTATTAGGGGTTAGAACAGATTTCCACAACTAACCTCCCCAATGCACTCATTACTTCTCTGTGACATAATTACAAATAGCCAATAGGTAAAGCTCATCTCGCTTTATTGGCCGAGGGAGCCAGCGTACAGCTTCCAGGTCATGTGGCCAGCATGACTAAGCCGCTTCTGGCGAACCAGAGCAGCGCATGGAAACGTCATTTAGCTTCCCGCCACAGCGGTACCTATTTATTTACTTGCACTTTATCGTGCTTTCGAACTGCTAGGTTGGCAGGAGCAGGGACCAAACAACGGGAGCTCACCCTGTCGCAGGGATTCGAACCGCCGACCTTCTGATTGGCAAGTCCTAGGCTCTGTGGTTTAATCCACAGTGCCTAATGATACTCTAAAGCAGGCATCCCCAAACCTGGCCCTCCAGATGTTTTGGGACTACAACTCCCATCATCCCTGACCACTGATCCTGTTAGCTAGAGATGATGGGAGTTGTAGTCCCAAAACATCTGGAGGGCCAGGTTTGGGGATGCCTGCTCTAAAGCAATCAGAAATCTTTGGAATCTTGCAAGCTAGCAGTCTCTCTCTCTCTCCCCCCCCCCGCCCACGTAAAATGTAAGGGAATTGTGAGACCACGTGGGCTAGACCCAACCCCTTTAACCATGCATTTGGTGAGTGAATGAAGATGCCCTACACACACACACTTTAAATGTGTGAGGAAACGACTCTTGGAACTGCCCCCCACCGGCCCCATGATGATTTCAAATAA
This sequence comes from Podarcis erhardii, assembly GCF_964252035.2. Classification (NCBI taxonomy): domain Eukaryota; kingdom Metazoa; phylum Chordata; class Lepidosauria; order Squamata; family Lacertidae; genus Podarcis; species Podarcis erhardii. Next base: position 11,637,635 of record NC_138498.1, read on the forward strand.
GCAACCAAATCTTAAGCTTCTGGTCACTTGCCAGTTCAGAATCAAATAATGCCAAATGCGCTAAAATGCTCCCGCCTCCATCTTGCAGCTTTCACATGTTGTGGGCATTAGCAACTTCCACTCTCCCTAAACGTGGCACAGATGCGACTGCCGAAAAAAGGCCTTCCTGGGGGAGCTCTTCGCTTGACCCACCAGAGGGCACCATCCTTCAGACCAGGTTGTGGAGCGCAATGAGGCAGACTGCAGATGGGGAGGCAGGCGTCAGTTGCGCAAGTACACCGGTGCATGTGGAAATTTCCCCTGCGTGGCGGAATTGTGCATTTTTTTTAAAGCATGCCAGTGTGCAAATCTATGGGTGGTTCCCAGTTTGCGTTACTCTCTGCTTGCCAACCAGGTTGACGGTGGAGATGCCTCTTTTGCTGTACAAATTGTGCTCATCCATCCCTTGGTGGATCAGACCCGTCATTTCTGCAAGGGCAGAACTGGATCCTTCCCTGGGAGGATATTCTAAGTGGGGGGAAGTCACAAAGGAGCACCCCTCTGGGTGGGGAAAGCAGATGGGATAATTGCCGTGGTTCAAAGGGGCTGAGGGGCTGTGGGGTCCCCTTCCAATGAGGCCTAGGAGGGGCAATTCTGTGTGAACAGCGCCGCTGCAGATGGGGCTGAGCTCAGCGAGACAACAGGCTCACAACCAAGTGCAATAAAAGGCCAGCAGCAGGCAGCCATAAATACCTTCGCAGGAGGCCTGGCGGCGGAATGCAACTCCAGAGCAGGCTGGGTTTCCCCTCCATCTCCGGGGCCTCTCAGCCCTAGCCTGGGTGAGGCCGGCGTTGGGTGGGTGGCTGGGTGTCGGGGAGGCGTGGGGGGGGGAGAGACCAGACACTTTGTTACTCTTCGCTCTTCAACAACAAAGCACAAGCCCGGAGATGTTTATCTGCTGTGACTGGGCTTTGGGGGCCTCTGGGGAGCTTTGAGAATGAGGCAATTACGAGGCAGACCGTGATGGGTTTATGGTCTACTCTGGGGAGGAGATTGGATGGGCAGGGGCGAGGGAGGGAAGGGGCCTTGCCACATCTCACATGGGAGAAAGGCTGGCCCGCCAGCTTGGGGGAGAAAATGCAATTCAGTGGTACTTCGGGTTACATACACCTCAGGTTACAGATGCTTCAGGTTACAGACTCCGCTAACCCAGAAATAGTATCTTGGGTTAAGAACTTTGCTTCAGGATGAGAACAGAAATTGTGCTCCGGTGGCACGGCGGCAGCAGGAGGCCCCATTAGCTAAAGTGGTGCTTCAAGTTAAGAACAGTTTCAGGTTAAGAACGGACCTCCGGAACGAATTAAGTACTTAACCCGAGGTACCACTGTACAGTATTGCCACTCCACCTGATTCAGGTGTTATCAGGGCCAAGGGAACTGACTTAGGCCTGCAATCATAAAGGTAAAGGGACCCCTTGACCATTAGGTCCAGTCGTGACCGACTCTGGGGTTGCGGCACTCATCTCGCTTTATTGGCCCAGGGAGCCGGCATACAGCTTCCAGGTCATGTGGCCAGCATGACTAAGCCGCTTCTGGCGAACCAGAGCAGCGCACGGAAATGACGTTTACCTTCCCGCCGGAGCGGACCTATTTATCTACTTGCACTTTGATGTGCTTTTGAACTGCTAGGTTGGCAGGAGCTGGGACCAAGCAACGGGAGCTCACCCCGTCGCGGGGATTCGAACCGCCGACCTTCTGATCAGCCAGTCCTAGCCTCTGTGGTTTAACCCACAGCGCCCTAAAAACAGAGCCTAAAAAATAAAAAAAACATTAAGGCCACAGATGTATCTGGCTTAGTGCTCGGTCTTAGTGCTTTAGCCCGCAAACAAGAGTGCAAGAAATATCCCTGGGGAACGTTTCCTTCCAGCCAGCCCCCCCCCTTACATGTGTTGCAGGTAGTCAGCTGTGCAAAGAGTATTGGCCATGCTGGTTTTGCTCATGTGTGGCTGGTAATGCACAAGAGCCATAGGAAAAAAAGTTGGCAACTTGGTGTATCCCCGCCCCCCCGTCCCCAACACTGTCTTGTTAATTCTGTATGTGCAGGGTGCCTATGCTGAGCAGGACGTAGCCAGGCTCAGTTTTCTCATAGTGTGGAACAAAGGTTTTGCTCCTGGGCTCTGACAATGGGACATGTCATACAGACACAGGTAGAGACAGCAGCTTCTGGTATTCCCAGTTGGGTGCTGTATGTAGCATGTGGCTGGGTAAATGGCAAAAAAGACATATCTGTAAGGGAACACTCGACTCTGTGCAGGAAGATAAATGTACAGTCATACCTTGGGTTACAGACGCTTCGGGTTCTGCGATTTCAGGTTGCGCACTGTGCTGAACCTGGAAGTACTGGAATAGGTTTCGGCGCTTGCTCATGCGCAGAAACGCTAAATTGCGCTTCGTGCTTGCGCAGAAGCGCCAAATTACGACCCGCATGTGCGCAGACGTGGCGCTGCGGGTTGCGAACATGCTTCCCACACGGATCACGTTTGCAACCTGAGTGTCCACTGTACACAACCACTGCTCCTTGTCTTACACCCACCAAAATCTGGCCTAGGATTTATTTCTCTCCATTTATTATTACATTTGTATCCCAGCTTTCCCCCAAGAAGCTAAAGGTGGTGTATGTGGTACCCCCCCCCCCTGCCAAATTTATCATCACAACAATCCTGTGAGGTAGGTTTGGCTGAGAGACAGTGACTGGCTCACCCAGGTCACCCAGCGAGCTTCATGACTGAATGGGGATTTGAACCCTGGTCTCCCAGGTCCTAGGCTGACACTCTAACCACTGCACCTCACTGTCTGCTTCCGATAATGAGATGCATAAAAAGGTGCATTCAAAGGAGATCACAGATGATGTGCTTTTAATAGACAAGACGGGCCAGGATAATGGTTAGACACATAGTTTCTAGGCAGACTGGGAAGCCAGTTTTTATTTGGGGGGTGGAATTGTATTAAATTAGTATTAATTTGGCATTGATGTGTTATACATTTGAAAAATGAATAAAAATTAATTGGCAGAATAAATGAATGTGTGTCTGCAGAAATTTCTGGTTTCCCATGCACTTGAGAAGAAGGGAGGGGCTATACATTGAAGTATATGTCAAAGCATCCCATCTCAGTGCCCTATAAGTGCATCAGCTGCTGCCATAGAGAAGTGTTGTTATATGATACTGCAGCATTTTAGGTCTTGGTTTGGCTAAGGGCCAGTGATCAAACAGAGGTGGAGTTTGTGTAGAAAAGGTGAGATACTTCTGACTGAGGTGCTGTGCACCAAAGAGGCAGTAGGGGGCGATCAGGATTATGTGACACTTTCTGTCTTTTTGCCAGGCTGGTAAAAATTTGATGTTGGTTCCCTGCAGGTCGTATATCTGTCAGACAAAGGTCCCTCAGTTGCCTTCAGCCTAGCCTACACATTTCAGCTTGCAGAAAAAGATGCCTGAGCATCTGGTCACTCTGGCAACAGCTCCAATTTCGCTGGGATTCTCCGGAACCACTCTAGAACAGCAGCTGAGAAAGGAGATGGAATTACTGGCAATTCTTTAAATGAGCCATATGCCTTTAAACATATCTCTTTATATAATTTTCTTTTTATTTCGTCCTGGGTGATTTGTAATAATAATAATAATAATAATAATAATAATATCCAGCAACTGTCAGATTTAGATACTGTATTTCCTTTTTGTCATAAATATATATACAGTGGTACCTCGGGTTACATAGGCTTCAGGTTACATAAGGTTCAGGTTACAGACTCCGCTAACCCAGAAATAGTACCTCGGATTAAGAACTTTGGTTCAGGATGAGAACAGAAATCGTGCCCCGGCAGCGCAGCAGCAGCAGGAGATCCTATTAGCTAAAGTGGTGCTTCAGGTTAAGAACAGTTTCAGGTTAAGAACGGACCTCCGGAATGAATTAAGTACTTAACCCGAGGTACCACTGTATAGACGTGGGACACGGGTGGCGCTGTGGGTTAAACCACAGAGCCTAGGACTTGCTGATCAGAAGGTCGGCAGTTCGAATCCCTGCGACGGGGTGAGCTCCCATTGCTCGGTCACTGCTCCTGCCAACCTAGCAGTTCAAAAGCACATCAAAGTGCAAGTAGATAAATAGGTACCGCTCCGGCGGGAAGGTAAACGGTGTTTCCGTGCGCTGCTCTGGTTGGCCAGAAGCGGCTTAGTCATGCTGGCCACATGACCTGGAAGCTGTACGCTGGCTCCCTCGGTCAATAAAGCGAGATGAGCGCCACAACCGCAAAGTTGGTCACGACTGGACCTAATGGACAGGGGTCCCTTTACCTTTTACCACTGTATAGGCAATGGTACACAATACTCAAAAGAATGTGTTCCACTCAATAGTCTTTAGTTTGTGGATCGGATTAGAGGATTTGGTTAAAGCCTATAGTCTCTCCTGTCTTGTGAAGGTGAATCCTGAAACTAAGGTTTCTAGCTAGACTACACCCACCCATACCTGGAGATTCTGTGCCAGAAAACATCTGGCTACACTTTGTGGGTCCCCATGACACACCTGGTAACCCATCCACAAAACACCTGGCAACTAGAAAGAAGTCCTCAGACATCTGGAACCCCCTATAGATGTTAGCCATTGGGTCTGGAAGCGTTGACTCTTCCCTGCAAAACAGATGTGGCACTCTGTGGAGCCCATCTGTCAGTCAGAAGGACGAGCAGGCAGATGTTCATCTCTGCAGATGAGATGTGGACAAGGGAGAAGTCACGATAATCCCCTTTGAATTCAATCTGGAAATCCTCGGCGCTAGTGCAATATTTAATCTTTAAAAGTCGTGTCTCACCTTTCCACATCTCTAGTACATTTCCAAAGTGACTCACGTCAAATATTTTTTAAAATGGAATGCAACCAACAGGCCTCAATTTGAAAGAAGCCGCAGACTAAAACACATGAGCCATATCAGCAGATAAGTGTATAGCCAGCTCCTCCAAATATTTGTTGAAATTAGTGTCTTGGTCAGCCCTGACCAAGAGTGGGACTGTGCAGATAGTTCACCTGGTTGCAAATAGCTCCCATTCATGTGTTTGGAGGTGTGTGAGTGGTTTGCAGTTGGCAACACTGTTGTGCAACACCCCCAAAGCTCTGATGGTGTCACTAAATAGGCACATGTGTTCTATGAAATGATGAGTTTGTGAACGGTTGTCTTTCTCTCGAATGGGAAAAAATATTTGGGAATTATTTTTTCTGTCTTGAGCCACGGCTGCATTTGAGTACCCCCCCCCCCAAAAAAAATCTCCCCAGGATTGTTTTGTTAGAATTTTTATTCTGCCACGATCCTTTGACCCAACTGGAAAGCAAGTCAATGAAACAAAAATATATAACGTGTTGTATTTGCTCAGATTGTTATTTCTTAAGAGCATGCTTAAAGCAAAAGAATACCCACTTTATTTCTGCCACGTTTTAAGGCTGAACAGCAGTTTGTATCTTGGTTCCTCTGTCTTGTTTGTAGATTTTAATCTTTAATTTACAGTTGATTATGTGCAAGGCCTTATCTGGCTTGAACAGGAGTTAAGGGCTTTGCAAGGAGTTCTTCTTCCATCTTGCAAAAACTTTTTCTAATTATGGCCTGGAGGAAGTGTGCATTTTGCTCTGCTTTCATCTTGCAGTGTTTGACCTACTGTTAGTTAAAACAGTAAGCAACCAGGAAACAGTGCTTTTGTGAAGCTGCTTAATATTGTGTTCGAGACCTGGCTCACTGTGGCAGGGCTTTAAGACGGCATGCCCATGAGAGTTAAATCCATTTAGGCTTGTAGTGTAGTTAAGACTATGCTACAAACAGGGATTTTGCTGTTCTGCTCCCAGATAAGTTGGAACCTCCAGTGACTATCACTAACAGTGTTGCATTGTCTTCCATATTATGCCAAATGGAACAGCTGAGTGGCCCCATCAAGCAATATTGGTTAAAGGGTCAGTATTAACGCCTTTCTCAAATCTATAGATTCACCATTGATACCATTTTACGCTGATCTGATCTTGGGTGACCACTTACGAATTGCAAAAATGTAGAGGATACAGATTTGCATAAAATTTGCATATACTAATTGATATATATATGCAGGTGCAAAATTAGAAGTAATTACCGGTACTATAATTCAGAGAGATACAATACATCTCACCATAGTGGGGAAAGACTGGGACCAAGCAACTTATGTGATTGCTCAGTCTGCTCTCTCCAGCTGTTAACGAAGTGCAAGCACTTCTTTATCTTTAAGTCAGACTTGGACAAGGTAGCCTTTCAAGTACTAGAGGACTTGGTCTCTAGATTGCCCTTCAAAAAAAGGCTTGTCAGACAGAGGACTTTTCCTGCAACATTCCTTCAAGCAGAAGATTGCCCTCTGTAAAGTAAGATGCACAGCCACTCTGTTACGATGTGAATGTGATTATTTTGCAGCAGTGGACCGTCTTTTGAGGGAGTGTGGTACATGTCAAGTCAAAACAGCTTCAGATAGCACAACTCTGAGGACACAGGCAACCCCCTCCCTTGGCAGGATCGCTCCTCTAGCCAGGACTTTTCAAATATTGTATCTCAAGGGGACCCTGAACTTGTTTGCTAAGGAAGCCCCTGCATTTCAGCCTTGGGACTCCTGTGTGCTGCAAAGGATTCCGGAGCATCTTCTCAAGAGCAGGCTCTGGTCATGGCTGGGGATTTGGGGTCTAGAACACACCCAACATTCCCTGGAAGCAGGGGCGGCTTATCCTGTTCTGCCGCCAGAGGTGAAACAGGTAGGTGCGTTCCCCCCTCCACCAAAAGCCTCGCTCTCTGGGATTGCATGGCCACCAATTCTCCAGTGCTGCTCCGTGGGATTCCATAGCCTGAGGCAGCTTCCTCAGTTCACCTCGTGCAGGCTGGCCCTGCCTGGAAGTCATAGAATAATAGCATTGTAGCGTTGGAAAGCTGATCGTCGAAGAATTGATGCTATTGAATTATGGTGCTGGAGGAGACTCCTGAGAGTCCCATGGACTGCAAGAAGATCAAACCTCTCCATTCTGAAGGAAATCAGCCCTGAGTGCTCACTGGAAGCACAGATCGTGAAGCTGAGGCTCCAATACTTTGGCCACCTCATGAGAAGAGAAGACTCCCTGGAAAAGACCCTGATGTTGGGAAAGATGGAGGGCACAAGGAGAAGGGGACGACAGAGGACGAGATGGTTGGTGCAGCGTTCTCGAAGCTACGAACATGAGTTTGACCAAACTGCAGGAGGCAGTGGAAGACAGGAGGGCCTCCATCTTTCCCAACATCAGGGTCTTTTCCAGGGAGTCTTCTCTTCTCATGAGGTGGCCAAAGTATTGGAGCCTCAGCTTCAGGATCTGTCCTTCCAGTGAGCACTCAGGGTTGATTCAAACCATATTTTGCGGTTTCCTCTTTCACCCTCATTAAAAGGTTCTTTAATTCCTCCTCACTTTCTGCCAGCAAGGTTGTGTCATCTGCCTATCTGAGGTTGTTGATATTTCTTCCGCCAATCTTAATTCCGGCTAGGGATTCATCCAGCCCAGCCTTTCGCATGATGATTTCTGTATATAACTCGAGTAAATGGGTACAGGGTTGCCAGCCTCACAGGCGATCTGCTCAGAAGTCCAATGGGGCTTGCTTGCTCTCTGGTAAGCACTTGTAGCATTGCATCATCATTATTTTGGGGAATACTTTTCAGCAACCCCACCCTCTTCCAAAAAGCGGAGTTTATCATAGGAACAACCCCCGGCCCCGGTGGTGATAAGCCTCCTGGCGCTGCTCCCGCCAGGCCTCCCTATCTCAATATTGTGATCGTGCAAAAGCAGCCTGGGTCGCCGCACTCTTTTGACTGCTGAGATCTGCTTCCCCGCCCGCCCCTTTGATGTAGGGCCAAGAGTGGCTCTAATGGGAGCTGCTTAAATTTTACAGTCCCATAAACCATAATGGAGAGACACTAAACGCCCGTTTATGGGTCGGGAGCGAGGCCGGACGGGAGAGAGAACGGCCTCTTTGCTTGTGTGAAGTTTCCTTTCCGGGCTCACTCAAGCTTGCAATCAAACGTTTCCCTGGGAAATTCCTCAATTTCCAATGGCTGCATTTCAGCAATCTGAATTTTTTTGCAATCCGAATCAGGGGGTGATTCTGCTCTCCGCGTTGCAGTGCATGCGAAAGGCGATGGGAATTCTCGACACCCACCCCCATCAACGGCGGACATTTGCATAATCGAGGCGAGGTTTTATAACACTGTACACAAAACGTGGGAAGTGAGACCCTGTGCTCCGTTGTTCCCGTGATTGTCCAGCAGGGGGCAGCATACGCCTGGCCTGAAAAGGTACTAACTGGGACAGGAAGTTACTATATTTTGTAAGCCCGGGCTAGGAGGGTCACCTGGTTTGGGTGGGTGTGTTTGCACATGTGCTTCTATCCCCCCCCCCCCCAAAAAAAATTCAGTACATTAGTATTGTGATTAGATAAGGGGTTTCTTGCAAATCCTGCTGAACTAGAAATTCAAGGCAGTGACGAAGACACTGGCAAAATAGCCAACTTGGAGCACGTTTACTAGGGAGAAAGCCCAATGTGAATGTAATTAGGATGGCACTGCAGAGATTGGGCTTTGACTTGTTAGGGAAACAAGAAGTTGCCCTATAGCAAGTCTGGTCGTTTGTTCCATGTATAGGGTTGCCATATTTCAGAAAGTGAAAATCCGGACAGAAAAGTTGTTTTTTGCCAAGGCTGGTGGCCATCACTACATCCAGGATGAACCTGGGACTTTTTGAATGTAAAGCACATGCTCCACCGCTGTACAGTGGTACCTCTGGCTACGTACTTAATTCGTTCCAGAGGTCCGTTCTTAACCTGAAACTGTTCTTAAACTGAAGCACCACTTTAGCTAATGGGGCCTCCCGCTGATGCTGCGCGATTTCTATTCTTATCCTGAAGCAAAGTTCTTACCCCGAGGTACTATTTCTGGCTTAGCAGAGTCTGTAACCTGAAGCGTCTGTAACCTAAAGCGTATGTAACCCGAGGTACTTCTGTAGTCCCTTTCCACTCATAATACACTCATAATAACAGAGTGCGTATAAATGGAAAGGCATAATGGCAATAATAATGCACTGCAAGGATTTTAACCTGAGTTTGTGTGATCACTTGGTCCCCAGCCACTCTGTCCACAGCCCCATAACTCCTGCTGGAATGTAACATCATGGGAGGGGTTTTTCCGGCTACCCCACCCCTTGGCCTATGGAAGCCTTGCAAGAAATGACTGTGAGAAACATCATGGGACAGGTGTTTCTAGGACTAAGGTAAAACAATGATGCCCCCTTGCTAATTTTGCTGTTGGTGTACTGCATGTTGTTCATGTGATATTGTTATGTTTATAGTATCAAAGTATGGCTTTTCATATGTTATTCTATTTTTAGCTGTTTTGCTGTGTTACGAAATTGTTAATATATTACATTGTTTTGCTATGTTGTTATGAAATTGTTTTTGTAGTGTTTGTTTGAAATGCATTTCTGTTTTCTTTGCTGTAAGCTGCCTTGAGCATGTGTGTGTAGAAAAATGTGTTACAAATAATATCTTCTGATGGCACACAACTGTATCTGATGCTTGGTGCCACACTCCAGCAAAAATCCAGATGTTAATAGGTTATCAACTTTTCAAGTGGCCTCTGTAGTTTTACCTTGAATAAGCTGATCTGTAGTAATTAGCAAGGGAGGCGGGAGACGACTTTATGCTAGGAAATGTCTTGTCTGCTGATTCCTGCTGATGTTTATGGCGCTGCGAATAAGTTGGCAACCTTAGATGTGTGGGTGGTGGTGAATTCACATAGATATTTATAAGCCAATGGTTGTGAGGTGTGTAGCCAATCAGGGCTGACATTTTCGAGGGATTTTGGAACAATGCCTATGATGTTGTTTTCACATTTTGGTAGTCCATTTTTTAAAATTTCGTTCCCATAAGGCGAGGGTTAGCCCAGGACACTTCAGTCTCCATCAAGACTCTTGCATTTAGAAGTTCATTATTACCCTCTCAGCATCTTGAATGCATATGCACAATAGATCTTGGGTGTACCCAACTACACACAGGGCCTACTCATGTCAACATCTTTTACTTGGTAATTACAGGATGAGTTCGCCAACAGCTGTCTTGTTATAACTGAGATCAAAATTATAGATAATGCAGCTGAAACAAATTTGCCGCAGGAACTCTCTGCCAATTTTATGTTGGTTATCCCAACAGAGGCCAAATATTAACCGAATAGTTGATCTCTGCAAGAATGTGTGAGTTTTCATTGCCTGTCTATATAGATAGCTATTCCTGAGGGTAATAGCAATTATATAGCCTGTTATCTATTTTTGTATATATAAATCAGTTACTAGCCTGCCAAAAAAAGAAGAAAAAACAGCTAGCCTGCTATGAAGTTAGTACCCTGTGTTTGCATGCTGAGCAGTGACCATGGAAGAATGGAAGTTCAATCTTCTCACTTGTCTGAATGAAATTCCAGGTTGCCTATGGCTATCAGGTAAAGGTAAAGGGACCCATTAGGGCCAGTCGTGACCGACTCTGGGGTTGTTCGCTCATCTCACTCTATAGGCCGAGGGAGCCGGCGTTTGTCTGCAGACAGCTTCCAGGTCATGTGGCCAGCATGACTAAGCCGCTTCTGGCAAACCAGAGCAGCACACGTAAACACCGTTTACCTTCCCGCCAGAGCGGTACCTATTTATCTACTTGCCCTTTGACGTGCTTTCGAACTGCTAGGTTGGCAGGAGCTGGGACCGAACAACGGGAGCTCACCCCGTCGCGGGGATTCGAACCACCGACCTTCTGATCGGCAAATCCTAGGCTATCAGACAAGTTGCTAAATACAAGTCTGCCACAAATATTTGCTCATCAGCATGTGCTCATCTGCATGCATGAAATTTTGTGTTTGCCATGCACACAAACAGCTTTTTAAAACACCACTTTTGTATGTGAATTAGTGTGTCTGTACACTCATACACACACACAACTGTTGTGAGTCATAAAGGTTTTCTGGAACCATAGATAACACATTTAAAGCACGCACCCCGCCCCGAAAAAGACCAATCCCAGGAATGGTAGTTTACCCCTTCACAGAAGTACAATCCCCAACACACTTAAACTACAATTCCCAGGATTCTCTTTGCATCTGTGTTGTGTCTGTGTGCTTTACATGTATGGTGTGCACACCCTCCGCCTCACCCCCTTGGGGTAAATTCCTTTTGGAATGTCTTCACTAGAAAGTTTATCCTGTGCCCCTCACCCTTTGTTAGTTCCCACATTTGCAGAGCTTCAGGCATCCAGCTGAAGCACAGAAATATTATGACAGGATTGTGATGCTTAGTTGCCCCATGTGCACCCCTTTGTGAGGAACTTCAAGGGGTGTGCATTGTTGGGACAGGGAACAGAGGACACCCCAGATCACTGTGGGCTAAATGAGTGATGTAAGAATTATAAGAAGTGAGAGCTGGACCATAAAGAAGGCTGATTGCCGAAGAATTGATGCTTTTGAATTCTGGTGCTGGAGGAGACTCTTGAGAGTCCCATGGACTGCAAGAAGATCAAACCTATCTATTCTGAAGGAAATCAGCCCTGAGTGCTCACTGGAAGGACAGATCCTGACAGTGAGGCTCCAATACTTTGGCCACCTCATGAGAAGAGAAGACTCCCTGGAAAAGACCCTGATGTTGGGAAAGATGGAGGGCACAAGGAGAAGGGGACGACAGAGGACGAGATGGTTGGATAGTGTTCTCGAAGCTACCAGCATGAGTCTGACCAAACTGCGGGAGGCAGTAGGAGACAGGAGTGCCTGGCGTGCTCTGGTCCATGGGGTCACAAAGAGTCGGACACGACTAAACGACTAAACAACAACAGCCTCTTCTAAAAGGAGCTGGCTCTGTTCAAAGCCCTCTCTTGAACTTTAATGCTGGATCAAAATGCTCAGCCAATGCTGCAGATGTCAGAGTAGTATTTTCAGACTGGGAAAAATAGGCATCTTGGTGACAGCAGTGAATCTCAAGGGGAGGGGGTGCAAAATTCACAGGTACTGCTTCTGGCTCCCCATTGCTGACAGCCATCATTTCCCCCTCCAGAATGCCATAGAACAGAACAGTATTTTGACACAGGTCCGTCAAATCGTGGAGCATTCTGGGGAGACAAAAACAGTGTCTAGCAACAGAGGAGCCATTCCTCCATAAATTTGTCTAATCCTCTCTTAACGCCATCCAAGTTGGTGGCCGTAACTGCATCCCCTTGGACAGAGTTCTTTGGCTTAGCTATGCACTGTGCAAGACAACCTCTGAGATCAGCTACAAGTGCGCTGCTAAGTTTAATACGTGTGTGACACAAATGACTACGACAACAATGGAATGTGTTCCAAGTCATTCATTAAGAGAGCCAGTGCAGTGTCGTGTTTAGAGTGTCTGACTAGGACCTGTGAGACCACAGTTCAAATTTCTCCTCTGCCATTAAGCTGACTGAGTGATCTTGGGTTAGTCACTGTCTCTCTGCCTTACCTACCCCACAGGGTCGTTGTGTGGCTAAAATAGTGAAGGCGAGAGCCATATATCGCACCTTGAGCTCACTAGAGTAAAGTCAGGACATACCATATTTTTCACTCTATAAGACGCACCGGACCACAAGACACACCTAGTTTTTGGAGGAGGAAAACAAGGAAAAAAATATTCTGAATCTCAGAAGCCAGAACAGCAAGAGGGATCGCTGCGCAGCGAAAGCAGCAATCCCTTTTGCTGTTCTGGCTTCTGGGATAGCTGTACAGCCTGCATTCGCTCCATAAGATGCACACATTTCCCCTTACTTTTTAGGAGGGAAAAAGTGAGTCTTATAGAGCAGAAAATATGGTAAGTAGTTAAACAAATTGCCCAGGCTTCTTCTAGATTCTATTTCTTTATTTTTCAAAACGTTCAACTTTAAAAAGCACACAAGGTCCATTTCAGCAACTCATCCTATTAAAGAACTTCAATTAAAGGAACTGCAAAACAATTCCCCAATTAAAGCAATGGCGTTAGTCTTGAAAGTTAAGAAGAAAAAAATAAAAAGTAAAGTTGTGATTTTCTACGATAGTAAAGTTGTAATCTTTTGCATACTTGCTTGGAAGTAAGCCCCACTGGGTGGACTGGTGGTGGTGGTGGTGGGGGACAGAAGTTAAATTCAGTTCACATTTAAAGGTGAGTCTACATAATTCACTCTTTCCAAAACACTCTGCAAACTGAAACAGCCATCCTTCAAAATTTGCTCTTCTCTGAATTTTGCAGTGCAGTGTTCCAGCCGAGTGAATAAAACGTGCATAAAAATGCATATATTAGTGATAACAAAATATGATAATGCATTATGTTAAGCAAAATATAAATATATAGGGAAATACGCTTTCCAAAATATGCATATTATGCAAAACTGCATACAAGCACTTGGATGGTAAGAGAAATTTGGATAAAAATGCTGCTGGAATTTCATGGGGTGTTTTTGTTTTTTTAAAGAAATCACAAACTGATGTGGAAAAGTGGAGAACTGAATTTAAGATTGGAAAATGAGAAACTGAAATAGACATATTTGCCCTACCTCTGCATAAGCCAGCATCGGACCACACTGTAAATCAGATCCTGTTCCCAACAGCTGGCTGGTAGTAACCCAAGAACTGCAAGTCGAATAGCTAGAAAATGCAAAAAGCCATTAAGAGGCTCAGGAGGTTTAAAAGGCTTAGGTGCTTGGTGGTCTTCTGTGGACGTATTCCAAAAGTAGGAGGAGTAGAGCTTTGAATATCCTATAGTGCTGTTGAGATGCTTGCTTGCTTATTCGTTTTTCAATCAAATAATTACTGTATTTTTCGCTCTATGAGACGCACCAGACCACAAGACGCACCTTGTTTTTGGAGGAGGAAAACAAGAAAAAAAATATTCTGAATCTCAGAAGCCAGAACAGCAAGAGGGATCGCTGCGCAGTGAAAGCAGCAATTCCTCTTGCTGTTCTGGCTTCTGGGATAGCTGTGCAGCCTGCATTCGCTCCATAAGACACACACACATTTCCCCTTACTTTTTAGGAGGGAAAAGGTGAGTCTTATGGAGCAGAAAATACGGTAATTAAAACCTCACGAGGTTTGCCCTAGAGAGGAAAATCTAGAGATGGAGCACCATCCTTGCTTTGAAATGACCCATTGTTTGGGTTTTCAGAGTCCTGAGGAGGCAAGAACACAGAGCAGATCCTCACTTGGGCTTGGTTATGGTTGGCCCAAGAGATGTCCTTTGCTCAGACAAATGGCACCATCCCCAACCCCTATTCCACTTAGAGGAGCTGACGGGAGTGGCAGTCAAATCTTTCTTTGGCCATGTACACGCCATACATTTAACGCACGTGTCTCCTCTGCCAAGGATTCCCGGGAACTGTAGTTTGTTAAGGGTGCTGGGAGTTGTATCCCTGCAGGTGTGTAAACTCCAGTTCCCTAGATTCTCTGTGGGAAAGTCATGTGCTTTAAATGTATGATGGGATGGCTTCTGCTGCCGCACCTGAGGGCAGCAAGCTACCTTAGGGGATTCAAGGTCGGCTGTGAGGCACGCACAGCACTGGTACAGCTGAGGGGCTTGTGAAGAACAGCTGGGTGTATGTTTGTGCAGCCACCCCCCCTCCATTTGCCTAGCAAATGCTTCCTTGGTCTGTCTAATGTTAGGGCCGGCCCTTTGCCTAGTCTGTTCATATAGAGCAGCTTTTTTCAAACTAGGCCCTCCAGATATTTGGAGACTACAATTCCCATCATCCCTGACCACTGGTCCTGTTAACTAGGGGTCATGGGAGTTGTAGGCCAAAAAACATCTGGAGGGCCGAGTTTGAGGAAGCCTGATACAGAAGAATGAAGTGGTAGAATGGACTGAGCCATTTCAGACTTGAAATATACTCAGAGTCGCAAAGTGATTTCATGCTCTTTATTCAGCTCATAGTGGTGAGGAGGAATGAATGAATGTCCCCTCAAAGTATCTGCTTTATATACATTATTTACACAATGGGCTGCACATGATTGGCTAATTCCAGGAGTCTACTGTAGGCCAATCAGGTTGTGGATTCACTTCTATCTGGAGCATGATTGGGTGGTTCCTGCTAACCAATCATACTGCTGCATTGTTCTAGGACCAATCAGACTGCTGCATTCTGAATCCTATTGTTCTAGGACCAATCAGACTGCTGCCTTTTGGAGCCTATTGTTCTAGGACCAATCAGACTGCTGCAGTTTGGATCCTATTCAACTCAGTACATAACACCCCTCCCCTCTAAGTTCCAGTCCTGCCCGGAAGGTCGCATTCATAGTCCTCAAGGTACGCCGGTGGCCTACGTGTGCGTTGCGGCCTGGGGTGTTCCCTGGTCCGGGGTTCAGGTTCTGGCTCGTGTTCCAAGGATGGGGCTGTTTGGTCTGGCGCAACCGGCTCGCTCAGTCGTGGTTCTGGTTCCGGTGTCCTTTCGGCCTCGCGGGTCCTCTCTGTATTTACTGATTCTGCCTCTCCTGCTTGCCCCTGCTGCTCTATGGGCCTCACTGCCCCACTGTTCCCTTGGGACTCCTCTGACCTGTCCTCCTCCTCCTGGTTTTCTCCCGGGAATCGTCGCCGTATCTGGTCGCAGTGGCGGCGCCAGCATTGCCCCCCATCTGTTAGCACCTCGTACGACACGGGGCCCGTGACCCTGGTGACTGTGGCAGGTACCCATGCAGGGCCTGCCCCAAAATTCTTTGCGTACACTGGGTCCTGGGCCTCGAAGGTCCGGGGGTTCCTGCCTTCCCCCACCACTACCTCATCCTGAGCTCTATCGGGGTGAAGGCGGTCCAATCTGATTGCAAGGCGCCGACCCATTAGTAGTTCAGCGGGGCTCCGGCCAGTCGTTGAGCTGGGGGTGCTGTGCTGTGCTAGAAGGAATGTGGCAAGGCGGTACTCCCAATCCCCTTGCGTCATGCGGCGAAGGGTGTCCTTGGTGGTCCGCACCATGCGTTCTGCTTGGCCATTGGTGGCAGGGTGGAATGGCGCCGAACGGATGTGGCGGATGGCGTTCTGCACTGTGAAGGTTTGAAATTCTCCAGATGTAAATGCAGTCCCGTTGTCTGAGACGAGAGTGTCAGGGAGCCCGTGGGTTGCAAACAGCCTGCGTAGTACCCGGATGGCTGCGGACGTAGAAGTGGACGGTACCAGTGCGACTTCCAGCCATTTGGTGTAGGAGTCCACCACTATGAAGAATGTTTTCCCCTGAAAGGGGCCAGCGAAGTCCACATGCAGGCGTGACCATGGTGCTCGGGCGGACTCCCAGGACTGGACTGGGGCCCTTGGGGGATCTGGGCGGGATTCCTGGCAGGCCTGGCAGTGTTTGACCCAGGCCTCTATCTCTCCGTCGATCCCCGGCCACCACACATAACTCCTGGCAAGGGCCTTCATTCTTACTACCCCTGGGTGTGTCTCGTGTAGGGCTGTGAGGACCCTTTTGCGGAGGGGCTGGGGAACAACGACCCTGCTTCCCCATAACAGGCACCCCTTGTGGGCTGACAGTTCATGTTTGCGGGTTGTGTAGCTGGCGAATTCTGGCCCGGGGCTGCGGCTGGGCCATCCCCTCCACACCCAGTCCAGGACCCGGGAGATGACCCTATCTTTCTTGGAATGGTGTGCAACTTCTTGTGCCTGAATGGGGCGGTCAGGAAGCAGCTCCAGGCTCATAACCTCTTGTGCAGGTGCTGGGTCGGGGCCTGTTTCCGGTAGTGGTAGCCTGCTGAGGGCGTCTGCATGGCCCATCGCCTTTCCAGGGCGGTGAATCAGTGCATACTGGTAGCTGGCAAGGAAAATTGACCACCTGAGGACGCGAGGAGACAGCACTTGGGGGGTCTGCTTTTCGGGGGCAAACAAGCCAAGCAACGGCTTGTGGTCAGTCACCACGGTGAAGGGCCGCCCGTACAAGAAATCATGGAATTTTTTTACTCCCTTCATGATTGCCAGACCCTCCTTGTCGATTTGCGAGTAGTTCCGCTCGGTTTCGTTGAGTGTCTGGGAAAAGTATGCTACCGGTACCTCTCTTCCATCCGGGAGTTGGTGTCCCAGGACAGCGCCGATGCCATAGGGCGAGGCGTCGCATGCTAGCACCACCGGCAGCCTCTCGTCGAAGTGTGCCAAGACCGAGTTTGAGACAAGCAAGTCCTTGACTGCCTGGAATGCGGCCTCCTGGCGCTGGCCCCACACCCAAGGGGCCCGCTTGTCCAGGAGTCTGTGTAGGGGCTCCGCTACCGCCGCCTTGTGGGGAAGGAAGGAATGGTAAAAGTTCAATAATCCCAAGAAGGCCTGAAGTTCAGTCTTGTTCTTGGGCGCTGGGGCATCACAAATGGCCCGTACCTTGTCCCCAGTCGGGTGAACCCCTTCTGCATCCACCATAAATCCCAGAAAGTCCACTTGAGGCACTCCTAGTAGACATTTTTCCCGCTTCACCTTGAGACCCGCCATCTGGAAACGGTGCAGAACAGTGCGGAGGCGGTCCTCAAACTCCTCTGGTGTGGGCCCGGCAATCAACACATCATCAAAGAAGGGGGTGACACCAGGAATCCCTTTAAGGAGAGAGTCCATTAGATTCTGGAATATGCCTGGTGCCACGCTGACCCCGAATTGCAGCCGCTTTACCCTGAACGCTCCTCTGTGCGTCACAATCGTCTGTGCCTCTGCTGTGGCCTCATCTACTGGCAGCTGTTGATATGCTTGGGCCAAGTCCAGCTTGCCAAAAATTTTCGACCCAGCCAGGGTGGCAAGGACATGGCTGACCACTGGCACTGGGTATGCATGGGCCATGAGGGCCTTGTTTATGGTACATTTGTAGTCTGCGCAGATGCGGACCGAACCATTAGGCTTGACGGGTGTGACGATTGGGGTTTCCCAGGGGGCATTAGGCACCGGCTCCAGCACTCCTTGCTCCACGAGTCGGTCCAATTCCTCGTCTATACGGGGTTTCAGGGCGAATGGGACCCGGCGGGCCTTGAGCCTGACTGGTCGTACTGCGGGGTCAAGCTGTAGAGCAATGGGGGGGCCCGTATACTGTCCCAATTTCCCATCGAAAACCCCCGGAAACTCCTTGCATATGGCGTCCACGTCCACTTGTAAGCTCATGTGGTTCACCCCGGTGATGGCTAGTCCCAGTGGTCCAAACCATGCCAACCCCAGTAAGCTAATGTAGGGGCCCTTGACCACAAGCAAGTCCAGTTGCTGCGTCCGCCCTCGGTATTGCACCCTGAAGGTCCCCACCCCCATTGTGGGGACCTTACGTTTCTGGAAGTCCCGGAGGGTGAATGGGGCCGGCCTGAGTTTGGGACCCCCAGTAGGACACAGTTTCCTTAAGGTCCTTGCCGAGATTATGGATAGAGTTGAACCCGTGTCAAGCTCCATGCGGCATGGGGCCCCCTCTATCTGTACCTCTACATAAATTTTCTCTACGTTGGGGTGGGGCAACTGGTATACCTGGAAGTCTGTGAGCTCCGTCGAGTTGCCTTGGTGCGTTGGGCCCCGGGACCTGGGGCTCTTGGATTGGTCATCTGATGCCTGGCTTCGGGTGGGCCGAGCCCGACACACCCGGGCGATGTGTCCCAATTTTCTGCACTGCCTGCACTCTGCGTTGCGGAAACGGCAGGTCCTCCTCTCGTGACTTTCTCCACAGCTTGCGCAGTTCCCTCCTTCTCGTCGAGGCAGCTGTGGTATGTGGGCTGCTTGAGTGCGCTGCTGTACTCGGTGCACCTCCTCCCTGTCGGATCCCGAGTCGTTGGTGAGGTCTTCGTGGTGGACCCTCGGTTGGGACGGCTGGCTCAGCCGTGCCTCTTGCGTCGACCTCTCAGCAGCTTCCGTTGCCAGGGCCTCCTCCAGAGCGACCTGGAACGTTAGGTTCTTCTTAGCGTAGAGGCGTCGTTGCAGCTTCTCATCCTTCAGGCCACCGACGAGGCGGTCACGAAGCATGTTCTCCAGCTCTGAGAAGTTGCAGAACCGGGCAGCTTGGCGGAGAGAGGTCACAAACCCAGTTATGGTTTCCCCAGGGGCTTGCCGCTTTGCGTAGAAGGCATTTCGACGAGCCACCACTGAGGGCTGTGGCGAAAAGTGCCCCTTCAGCTGTTCCATTATTGTTTTGTATGGAACAGTAGCGACGTCTTCAGGCGCAAGGAGAGCCCGGGCGATTTCAAATGTCTCCTCTCCGCAGACGCTGAAGAATATTGCCCTCTTCTTGGCGTCTTCTTCATCGGTGACCCCTTTGGCTTCTAGGAGGAAGGTGAAACGGGAGGCGTACGCTTCCCAGTCTCCAGATGCTGGGTTGAATGGCGAGAAGCTGCTGTCAGTTGCCATTCTGAGTTCCTTGTGTCCCGGAGCTGAAGCCTGGATACACGGTGCGAGGCAGCGGTGCGGCAGGTGGCGGTGCTGCGGTGCTGTGTGTGGCAGTCAGCTCAGCGGGATCCCACCTTCGTCGCCAGTGAAATATACTCAGAGTCGCAAAGTGATTTCATGCTCTTTATTCAGCTCATAGTGGTGAGGAGGAATGAATGAATGTCCCCTCAAAGTATCTGCTTTATATACATTATTTACACAATGGGCTGCACATGATTGGCTAATTCCAGGATTCTACTGTAGGCCAATCAGGTTGTGGATTCACTTCTATCTGGAGCATGATTGGGTGGTTCCTGCTAACCAATCATACTGCTGCATTGTTCTAGGACCAATCAGACTGCTGCATTCTGAATCCTATTGTTCTAGGACCAATCAGACTGCTGCCTTTTGGAGCCTATTGTTCTAGGACCAATCAGACTGCTGCAGTTTGGATCCTATTCAACTCAGTACATAACAAGACTGCAGGTCAGATCCCATTTCTGGAGGCTTCCCTATGCCAATTACGTAACTCTGCAAAAAGAAAAACCAGCGTAGCAGGCAAAGGACTTGGTTAGGAGATTGAACTCCCTGCTATGTTAGTATTGTATTTTCAGTGATTTTGTTGCATAGGGGAGCATTCAGAATTGGTATTCCTCACCTGTAATCTGAAGTCGCACAGTGGTTCTTCCACTTCAGTCTGATGGATGTGTGGCTAACACTTTGCGTGGACCCTGATAAGCAGCCTGGCTTTTACAGAAGGCAGTACTCCCTAACATTATCTACTGATCTTTTGTAGAGAGCTAGGTTTCTCTGTCGCCCAGAAGCCCTGCTTCCTTCACCTTTGCACCTGTAATGACATGCATCAAGGAAGCTCCGCTCCACCCCCCAATTGAGGTAGTTGTTATCTTCACCGCTTGCACATCTGTGTGCCCATCTGCTCATATGTTTGTCCAGTTCTTTATCTTATTTGTTCGTGGTTTAAAAATCATTCCAGAGTGGTGGCTTTGTGACTGACATAAAGGTCAGCCATTCAGTGTTGTGTACCCTTAGTGCAGGCATCCCCAAACTCGGTCCTCCAGATGTTTTGGGACTACAATTTCCATCATCCCTGACCACTGGTCCTGTTAGCTAGGGGTGATGGGAGCTGTAGTCCCAAAACATCTGGAGGGCCAAGTTTGGGGATGCCTGCCTTAGTGTATGTGTCATGTGGCTTTGTGATGGACACAAATCTTGACCAATCAGTGTCCTGCAAGTCCTACTTCTAAAAATTAGGAGAACTGATTCCCCCCCCCTAAACTCAATTGGTGACAGTGCAGACACCAGGGAGATTTTATATGTGCCCCAAATGCAGTGAGCATGCTTTCACAGCGGGCTAATCACTGATATTATGTATCTCTGGACACACCCGCTGATACACAGGGCTTCCTAGCTTATAACTAGAACCTTTAACCACGCTGCAAGCAAATACTGTATTTTTTGCTCTATAAGACTCACTTTTTCCCTCCTAAAAAGGGGAAATGTGTGTGCATCTTATGGAGCGAATGCAGGCTGCACAGCTATCCCAGAAGCCAGAACAGCAAGAGGGATCGCTGCTTTCGCTGCGCAGCGATCCCTCTTGCTGTTCTGGCTTCTGGGATTCAGAATATTTTTTTTCTTGTTTCCTCCTCCAAAAACTAGGTGCGTCTTGTGGTCTGGTGCGTCTTATAGAGTGAAAAATACGGTAAATTGAACAAGGATGGTGATGGGAATAGGTGCAACCCCAAGGACAGGAGCCAGAAAGCTAAAATCGGGGGAATTATGCCATTCCCACTTTTGTGCAGGAACTCAAAACCCCCTTTTGAAAAAGCACCGCCGTGAGTCACATCTCCCGCCCAGAGCAGAGAGGTGGCCTGAGCGGTCAATCCTCATTGCCACGAAAGGTTAACAGGAGAGGCCCAAAGGTTTGATGCAGTGGCTGCTGCTCAATATATTCATTTATGATCCGGAGAAGGTGGGGAGGAGAATGAGTAATGAGTTGGAGAAAGCTGGCGATGACACCCAATTATTTAGGGCAGCACAGCTGGCGGAAGGGCCAGGCCTGCTACTGCTCTTTGAAGACTCTGCTGGAGATACCAGCCGAAGAACCAAAACTGGGAGGGCCAAGCGATAGATTTATCTTGGTCCTGGGCTGAGAGCTCGCCAGGTAGCTGTAGGTGTGGAACAAGATCCAGCTGCTAGCTTTGCGCAGTGGCAGTATCGTAGCCAATGAGGTTAATCCGAGGCGCGATTATTGCTAATTGGAACAAGATCCAGCTGCTGGGAGAGATATTGAACTTCCATGGGCCACTTTGACAGGAAATTGAGGCTGCTAGTCACCTACTCTCCCCACGATGTCAGGTGACTCAACTTTAAATAGGAAGCAGATTCCAATTCTTTCCATCCTTCCTTTTCTGTCAGGCTTTAAAGCTGGGCTACTGAGGGAGAGGGACGCGGGTGGCGCTGTGGGTAAAACCTCAGTGCCTAGGGCTTGCCGATCGCATGGTCGGCGGTTCGAATCCCCGCGGCGGGGTGAGCTCCCGTCTTTTGGTCCCAGCTCCTGCCCACCTAGCAGTTCGAAAGCACCCCTAAAGTGCAAGTAGATAAATAAGTACCGCTTTATAGCGGGAAGGTAAACGGCGTTTCTGTGTGCTGCGCTGGTGCTGGCTCGCCAGAGCAGCTTCGTCACGCTGGCCACATGACCCGGAAGTGTCTCCAGACAGCGCTGGCCCCCGGCCTCTTAAGTGAGATGGGCGCACAACCCTAGAGTCGGACACGACTGGCCCGTACGGGCAGGGGTACCCTTACCTTTACCTTTTTACTGAGGGAGAGATATCCTTGAAGAAAGCAGGGAATGACTGCAACAGGGAATTCCTGAGCAGGAATGCCATAGAGAAGCCAACCCCCTGCGGGGCTTGCTGTAAGCACCTATCAGCTGATTGGCACTTGCAGCAAGACCCGTTTGGGACAGGGGTTGGCTGTGCTGTGACGTCCTGTCTGGCATATTGTCTGCCTAAGGAACATTTTTCCTTTCATTGTCAAAGCTGAGGCTACAGAGGAAGAACTTTGTGCTACCAGCTTCAATTCAAGATGGAACTACAGTGGTACCTCGGGTTACATACGCTTCAGGTTACAGATGCTTCAGTTTACAGACTCCACTAACCCAGAAATAGTACCTTGGGTTAAGAACTTTGTTTCAGGATGAGAGCAGAAATCGTGCTCCGGCAGCGTGGCAGCAGCGGGAGGCCCCATTAGCTAAAGTGGTGCTTCAGGTTAAGAACAGTTTCAGGTTAAGAACGGACCTCCGGAATGAATTAAGTACTTAACCCGAGGTACCACTGTATGGAACTTTTCCCCTTTTGGGGTGGGACTTGAGTCTCCCCAGCATGGGAAGTTCTGGGCCAGATGATAGGGGAGAGGGAGAGAGAGAGAGAGAGATGCACCAACTTTTTGATTCAATAGAAGACTCTACAGCAAACTTCATTTTAGCGGTGGTTTGAAGTTTCCAAGGCCCGCTGTCATACAGCACAAGGCGAGGGAAAGTTGGGTATGGTTTGCATAGAACACGCTGGTGGGCCAGAGACCTGGTTGAACTAATTTAGGACCATGGGCTTCAGGTTCTCCACTCCCTCTGCCAGTCCACTGGGTTTCCATACTGGTCATGGAAATGGAAAGCCGACCCCCTCATCTCTGCCAGCCTGTTTGGTAGAAGGCAAGTCTTAAAAGGTAGATGGCTTTTTTGGACTTCAACTAAAGCCAGGTACAAAATACAGTGGTACCTCAAGGTTAAGAACTTAATTCGTTCTGGAGGTCTGTTCTTAACCTGAAACTGTTCTTAACCTGAAGCACCAATGGGGCCTCCCGCTGCCGCTGTGCCACCGCCGCACAATTTCTGTTCTCATCCTGAAGCAAAGTTCTTAACCCGATGTACTATTTCTGGGTTAGTGGAGTCTGTAACCTGAAGCATATGTAACCTGAAGCATATGTAACTTGAGGTACCACTGTACTTATACAGTGGTACCTTGGGTTACAAACACCTCGGGTTACAAACACTTTGGGTTGCAAACTTTGCCCTGGGATGAGAACGGAAATCGCGTGGTGGCGCAGCGGCGGCAGCAGGAGGCCCCATTAGTGAAAGCGTGTCTCAGGTTAAGAACGGTTTTGGGTTAAGAACGGACCTCCGGAACGAATTGAGTTTGTAACCCGAGGTACCACTGTAGTTGGAATTTGGACTGACCCAGCTATTTGGCAAAGTGATGCAATCGCCTAAGACTACAGACATTGGAGGGCAATAATAGTTCCCCCTCCATAGCCAGTCATCCCAAGCTCCCTGGACATCCCCCTGTGTTGGAGATCAGAGTTAAGAGTGCTACAAGCGCTGCTTTGCACCCTCTCAACTAGCCTGCTGCCCTCGGAGCAGTGGAGGATATATAAAATATATAAATATATAAGTGATATATAAAAGGATATATAAAAGGATGTCACATAGAGGAGGGAGAAAGGTTGTTTTCTGCTGCTCCAGAGAAGCGGACACGGAGCAATGGTTCTAAACTACAAGAAAGAAGGTTCCACCTAAACATTAGGAAGAACTTCCTGACAGTAAGAGCTGTTCGACAGTGGAATTTGCTGCCAGGGAGTGTGGACAGTGGAATTTGCTGCCAAGGAGACCTCCTTCTTTGGAGGTCTTTAAGCAGAGGCTTGACAACCATATGTCAGGAGTGCTCTGATGGTGTTTCCTGCTTGGCAGGGGGTTGGACTCCATGGCCCTTGTGGTCTCTTCCAACTCTATGATTCTATTGTTCTATGATATGATTCTATGATCTTGCTGCCAGTCCTACAAGTCAGCCTGGGTCAGCATCTGCACATGAAGTGGGTGGGATTGGGAAGGCGTCAACTTGTCCTTTGCTTCAGGCAGCAATTTTTTGAGCTGGCCTGGGCCTGGTTAGAATTATTTATTGATTAAATAACGTTATATCCTGCCCTTCTTCCTTCAGGAGGCAACAATGGAATTAAAGAACTGAATTGAGTTCTCACAGAGGTCCATGCATGGGAGTAGCCAGGATTTTTGTTATGGGGGCAAGCCTTTTGTGTGCGGGGGGGGGGGGAGGAACCTCACTTAGCTATGTATTTTTATTGATGGGGGGGGGCAGCTCTGCTTCTGGTTGCTCCAAATTTCCTTTGTCTCCGCAGCTTTATTTAAGGGGAGCTGTGGGAAGTGGCATGTCAGAAACCCTTGCTGATCTACTGCAAATCACCTTGAGATCTACCAGCACATCCTGATCTGCCTCTGCCCTGCTTTAAATTTCCATCCCTTTTTTACGACTTCAGGAACAAGCTGCATTTTAACACAGAGGTATTAGGCACGTCTAGTAAGCCCCAGAGTGGCTTTAAAATCTAATGCGGTTAACTAAGAGTGTATATTGCATAATGTGGAATCCAAATCTCCTCCACTAGGTGGCACCTTGGACCATCATCCTAACCTAAGCAGTGCTTGCCAGGCAGATTGAGAAATGTTTGACACTGCCAAAGGTGGATCAGCAGAATTTTGGGCTGGTGAACAAGATCCAGCCCATCTGCCTGCTGGCATCTTGGAAAAGCAGCGAGATTCAAAATTCACAGAAATTTCAAAGCCTGGTTTTTGCATCTAGGAAATGCTTTACAAATGGCTAAGTCTGTCTCTACTTTTTTGTTTGGCTTCTGGCTTTTCGTCACTTAAACTCAGCCTTTTCTCAGATGAAAACAAGGGAGAGATCTTGATTATTATTTATTTATTTTTAAAAAAATCTGTAGAGATAGGAAAAGGTAATGGCACATGGTCCAAATGTTGGTGGTCTCACTGAAATGGAGAGAGAAAACTGGTGAGATTGTAAGTTTTCAGTGGATATGCACTTTGTCTTGCAGGAAATATATTTTGTTGTGAAGGGTGGGGCTCCTCTTTCAAACTAGGTGTCTGAATTTTCCCGGTCCATTCCTCAATTCTTTCCCCCTCTAGAACCTGAGTTTTTCTAGTTGCTTCCATTTCACATGATATTGTTGTTGTTGTTGTTTAGTCATTTAGTCGTGTCCGACTCTTCGTGACCCCATGGACCAGAGCACACCAGGCACTCCTGTCTTCCACTGCCTCCCACAGTTTGGTCAAACTCATGCTGGTAGCTTCGAGAACACTGTCCAACCATCTCGTCCTCTGTCGTCCCCTTCTCCTTGTGCCCTCCATCTTTCCCAACATCAGGGTCTTTTCCAGGGAGTCTTCTCTTCTCATGAGGTGGCCAAAGTATTGGAACCTCAGCTTCAGGATCTGTCCTTCCAGTGAGCACTCAGGGCTGATTTCCTTCAGAATGGATAGGTTTGATCTTCTTGCAGTCCATGGGACTCTCAAAAGTCTCCTCCAGCACCAGAATTCAAAGGCATCAATTCTTCGGTGATCAGCCTTCTTTATGGTCCACCTCTCACTTCCATACATCACTACTGGGAAAACCATAGCTTTTATACCAAGTGTTTAAACATGTGCAAATGATGGAATTTCACTGATCAGATAAGGCCGGAGGGCAGAAGATTCACGATCAGTGTTTTCCCCCAACGCACAGTTACCAAGGCCTGTTTTGGGCAGACAGTTTTTCAAGGGTGTCAAGTCAAGAAGCATATAGACAGCAGGGCTGTCCTTATGAACTGCTGTGAAACAAGAGATTCCCAATTCCTCCCTCACAAAGATACCGTTCCCAGGGATGAGGCAATTACTGTAAAATTAGGTATAAAGTCTGTAGTGTGGCTATATCCCAAGGCTACAATTGCAGGTGCTTCCTTGAAAGTTAACATTGCCAGGACTTACACGCTAAGCACGCTTGAGACAAGATTTCAACGACTGTCATAGATTGTTCTTAAACCTTACAGTGTTGAAAGCCAAGCTACACATTGTGCTATAAAGGTAAAGGTAAAGGGACCCCTGACCATTAGGTCCAGTCGTGGCCGACTGGGGTTGCAGCGCTCATCTCGTTTTATTGGCCGAGGGAGCCGGCGTACAGCTTCCGGGTCATGTGGCCAGCATGACTAAGCTGCTTCTGGCAAACCAGAGCAGCGCATGGAAACGTCATTTAGCTTCCCGCCACAGCGGTACCTATTTATTTACTTGCACTTTACCGTGCTTTCGAACTGCTAGGTTGGCAGGAGCAGGGACCGAGCAATGGGAGCACACCCTGTTGTGGGGATTTGAACCGCCGACCTTCTGATTGGCAAGTCCTAGGCTCTGTGGTTTAACCCACAGCGCCACCCGCGTCCCTCTTACATTGTGCTATAGGTACTTTTAACCAATACGTTCAGAAATGGTCATGCCTGGGGCTTTTTTTCAGCCGGAACTCAGTCCTGGCAGTTCCCAGATGGGGGCCATTGCCATTATAAAAGAACAAGGGAGGCGTTCACAGTGAGTTCTGGCACCTCTCTTTCTAGAAAAATAGCACTGGTCAAGCCCCTTTCTTTGGAAAAAGCAGCTGCACAAGGAAGGGGGGTTCCAAACTGGGACCATAGCTATGGGGGAGGAGGGGATTAACCCATCTCAATTTAAAGTGGTAATTTTCAACAGGGAAACAGTGGAGGGTGGGGGTTAATCTCCTTACACTATTTCATGGGTAGGCAAACTAAGGCCCGGGGGCCGCATCCGGCCCAATCGCCTTCTAAATCCTGCTCGCAGACAGTATGGGAATCAGTGTGTTTTTACATGAGTAGAATGTGTGCTTTTATTTAAAATGCATCTCTGGGTTATTTGTGGGGCCTGCCTGGTGTTTTTACATGAGTAAACTGTGTGCTTTTATTTAAAATGCATCTCTGGGTTATTTGTGGGGCATAGGAATTCGTTCCTTTATTTATTTTTTCAAAATATAGTCCGGCCCCCCATAAGGTCTGAGGGACAGTGGACCAGCCCCCTGCTGAAAAAGTTTGCTGACCCCTGCACTATTTCATAGCACACAGACACACCACCATGCTTTGGTTCTGAACAGTGGTGCAATTTAAGTAATTTTACACTCTGGACTTAACGGTCTTACAGCTGGGCATTGGCACTCCTTAGATAGTAATGTGCATTCCTTAAAAATGTGGGAGGCTAGCAGGGTTTTGGGGAGCCTTCCTGCTCCATCTGTTGAGCAGAGCCCTGGCTTTCCACCCCAAAGTCCCACCCTGAAAGCACCAGTGCTCCTGAGTCTGTTTTGGCAGGGAGCCGCAGGCCCGCTGGTTTAAAAGCTGCTTTTAATGTAACAGAGAGTTTGTTCCCTTCCTGGGTAGGAATGCCAAAGTGTTTTAAAGTGCTTAATTTGAAGGGTGTCCAGAATTTGCAGGCGATATTCTTCAAACTGTGTGGCAGCAGCCCATTCAGTTTTGGATACAAAATGGAGAGATGAATCTCCCTCTGGGCTTTCGTCTATTGCCTGCTTGTTGAAATTGATAGAGGGCAACAGATGCTCAGTTAACAGGGCCAAGATATACCTTAAGAATGTGTAATGCTTGAGACAGAATGTTGCCCCTCAACCAATTGGAAGCCAAGGGGAGGAGGAAGAAATCGAGGAAGATGAAGCTAAGACACAATATGATCTATGCAAAACATTTCATATCCCTTTAATACCACTGAGAATTGGAGCTTTCTCTCCCAAAGAATCACAGAGATGGTACAGCTTTCCAGGTTTTCTTGGGATGGGAATGGGGAAGAGGGACCGTTAAACCCTTTGGGGAAGTCCATAGCTGAGTAAAGGTATCACATACAGAAGCTGCCATGTTCAATCCTCGACACTTCTAGTTAAAAACAGGATCAATTGGCAGATGACAGGAAAGGCTATTTCTGATACCTTGCTGGCCTGGTTTGCATGTATCACTAAGCAGTGGTTTGTTTACCAAACCTCAAGTTCACTATGAGTTGTCCCACAGATGATTAAGGGCATGGAGTCTGCTGGAGCCGAGACAGTGGTTTCAGAAATTTGCTCTTTCAGCTTGCTTTGCTACCATAAAAGCTGAAAATATTGTTTCTTAAAGTGTTACTAATAATGGCTACTGACCAATTCTTCAGCCATTGGCTCCTGTGTCTTGGGATGGTAGTGGCTGCACAGGGTGTGATCTTCTGAGTCTTGAAGGGTAAGGTAACAAACACATCGCCTTTCAGCCTGGGATATCCTAGAGTTGTGAGTGGCAGCTTCCTGAGAGGCACCTCTAACTACTCTCTGACTTCTACTGAGGTTGAGAGAACATGATCTTGCGGGAAGGATTCTGATGGCTTTTATATGTTGATATTTGTGTGTGTGTTTTTTTAATGAAAATATATAGTCTAGTATTTTTTTTGCAAGTTACCTTGGAATGATTTATACCCTGAAAGGTGGTGGAATATAAATACAGTGGACCCTCGGGTAACATAACTTTTGGGTTGCGAATGTGGCAAACCCAGAAATGTATACTTCTGGGTTTCGCTGTGTGCACATGCGCAGAAGCGCTCTATCACACAGTGCACATTTGCAGAAGCGGCGCCTCTAGATGCAGACTTTTTGGGGTATGTACAGACCCCGGAATGAATTAAGTTCCTATCCAGAGGGTCCACTGTAATGGAAATGAAAGAAGAAAAAGGGAGGGAGGGAGGGAGGGAGGGAGGGAGGGATGGATGGGGGAGGGAGGGAGGGAGGGAGGGAGGGAAGGAAGGAAGGAAGGAAGGAAGGAAGGAAGGAAGGAAGGAAGGAAGGAAGGTGGGAAGGTGGTATGGAGGGTGGATGATGGGTTAACACGTCAGACTGTGGTTTGTTGGCATTAAACAAGCCATAGTTATGTCACTGGCCAGCATTCGCACTTAACATTAAGCCATGGTTTAATAAACCAGTTTTACTAAACCATAGCTTAGCATTATGTTTGAACCTGCTGAGCTCAATGGCCAGGTGGTTTGAGCTTGTACAAGGCAGCTTCCTGTGCTCACATCGTCTGCAGTGTCGTTCCTGCAGAGAGAGCACTGAGAGAGGACGAAGTGAAACTAACAAACCTGTTCTCCTTCCCACTTCAAAAGGGCATGTATCCCTACTGGTGTTGGAGCACCAAGTAGTACATGAACAGTAACAGACTATGCAAATATTTAGGCATAGATTTGGCCGTCCAGGAGGGATTGCTGAAACCGACAAGGCTTTCCTGTGACCCTTGCAGTTTCACTGGAGATCAGGGAGAGGGACAGTGAAGGAGAGTTGGCAGTGGGTTGAGCTGGTAATGGAGAAAAGGATTTTGCATACAGGTAGCTAGCATCTTAAGTGGGGGTTACATTCCTGGCCATCCTGTTATATAAGCAAGATCGTGTAAGGCCAGAACAACCCTTTGAAACCCATTTTAAGAACATTTTTACATATATATATATATATATATATATATATATTTGCGCTTACCGGTGAGGGACCAATGCAACTCTTAGTCCTCCCCCTCCTCTCCCTTGCTGGATGATGCTTCAGATGATATGAGGACCCAGGGGTTAACCAGTAGTCAGAAGTAGTGCTTGGCTGTGGTTCAGATCCAGAGGTGTGTTACATGGACACATCTGCTACTGGTGGTTTATTTGTGAGGAACATGGTGATTGGCAGCAGCTGCTGCTGTCTCTTGAGCTCATCAAACGTTTCATTGTACAGTCTGAGTGTCTGTAATTCCATGGAGGATCCTGAGGCTGCAAGGGGCTAAACTCTGCAATCAATTCATTTGCATGCTTTATGACTTGGAAGAGTTGAGAACATTTCTGGAGGTTCCAGTTTGCTTGCCTCATGCTTTCCATCCTCATCACTATCCTCTCATTCTGAGCTTGAACTGACCAGTTCTTCAACAATTGATACCTCTTGACCCTAAATTAGTTCTTCCAATTCTTCCTGGATGAGGTCAACAGAACGATCACCACCTACTTACCAGGCCATCTGCACAATGTCCTCAGTGGCAATGCTTGGAAATTCCTTGAAATTGTGCGCAGATTCCTTCCATAGATCCCGCAAGCATGCATGTGATACAATAAGCAATGTTGAAGGACTTCCAGCATGCTGTGAAGTCAAGATATATATCCGCATCCATTGCGTTGATCATCCAGGAGAAGGTGAGCATCCTCGAAGCAATGTATCACACCTTGATCCAGAGGTGGATAAGGAAGCTCATATTAGCATGGAGGGAGGGGAGACAAGCTCACTTTGTGCAAAGTGGAGCCTCTCGGGATGCCCAGGAACATTGTCCACAAACAGCATCTCTTTAAACTGCAGGTGTTTCTCCTCGAGGTGAAGTTTCACCTCTGGAATGAATCAGCTGTGGAACCAGTACAGAAATGATGAAGAAGTCACTCAGGACTTTTTGTTGGGTTGCTAAAACACAGGAAGCAGATTCTTGTTTTTGCCTTTTAGGATGACACAGTAATGGCTTTATTAAGTGTCCAGCTGCATTGCAACAGATCGGCACAGTCACGCGATCCTTTGCAGCTTTGAAGCCACGGTCTTGCTTTTCAGCTTTGGCAATTTAAGCCTGCTCGGGCATTTTCTTCCAGAAAAGCCACGTCTTGTCTGTATTGAAGACTTGCTCTGGAATATATGCCCTGTTGTGCAGCAGCTGCTTTAGTTGCGCAGGGTATGTTATCTCAGCCTCTTTGTTTGCAGGTGCAGCCTCCCTGTTATTCGGACAATCTCCAGGTTGAAGCAGATCTTTCAGCTGTTAAGTCAACCTAGGATGGCTTTAAAGTCTTTGACAGGCTGGTCCCCATCTGTTGCGGAAGAAGAAGAGTTTGGATTTGATATACTGCTTTATCACTACCCTAAGGAGTCTCAAAGCGGCTAGGCTCAGAGCCCTTTGGCACAAGATACTGCCATCCACAGGAACATGTTTCTGGTTCATGTCTTCCAGCCACAAGTTCAGTATCTTCTCCATCTTCACCAAAGCATTGTCCAGCACCTGGCTGGTCACCTTTGCAGTCCAGTGCAGCCAACCTCTCTTCCAGCATGGGAACCACCCTCCAATTCTTTGGTTTCTCAACAGCTGATGATGATGATCACAATACATTGCATTTTGAGGCTACCTCCTCCACACTCAAAACACCACCTCTGCACTCCAAATCCCGCCATTGTCTCTCCAAACATATCTGCAGTTTCTCTGGCTTCCTCCAATCACGCTCTCCAACTGCCTCTTCCACAACCAAACATTCTCATTAAGGCAATGCACATAAAGCTGCAAGCTTTAAATAAGTCTAAGAAATGAGTTACCTGTACTTGGACTGTAACCAATCATGTTGTTGTGGGATCATATCAGTCGAAGTGGGTAGCTCAGTTGGTTAGAGCATGGTGCTGATAACGCCAAGGTTGCAGGTTCGATCTCTGTGTGGGACAGCTGCATCTTGCTGCATTGCAGGGGTTTGGACTAGATGACTCTCATCTAGTCATCTCAGCTCTACAATTCCATGATTGTGTGTGTGTGTGTTTGTGTTCAAATGCATTGAAAGAATGCCCGCATGTGTGTAGTCTGGCCCCAATACAGCTACCAGTGTAGCAGCCACATGCTCTGAAGTGTCATCCAGCTATTGACTGGCATGTGCAGTAAGGTTACCAGATTTTTTTCAAAGAATCCAGGGACACTTTTTTTTTTAAGAGGAAAAAAGTTATTTAAAAAAGTTATTTTTTTTAAAAAAATAAGAAGTAATATTTTCTCTTTTGTGGTCTCTTCTGTTGCACAGCCTTCCTCTGGACTCTGGCCTGCTCTTTTGGAGCGCTAACCGCCGTGGAGTAGGCTTGGGTGGGCCCTGGGCTCGGCCACGTGTCCTTGCCCTCCCGGTGCTCTCCTACTTCTCCTCCTCAGCGGTGGCGGCAGCAGCAGCAGCGAGGCAAGGTTGGGGCTCCCCTCTTTTTTCTCCTTCCTCTTCCTCTTCCTTCTCCTTCTCCTCTCCTCTCCTCTTTCTCCCTGCATCGGCTCTGGGGTTTTCCTGGTCCCAGAGTGCAGCTGGGCTGTCGGCCGGGTGTCCGGGCCCTTTTGCACCCAGCAAAAGATTTGGGTCATGGGGGGGTGTCAGCGGTTCCCCCAGTTGACACGCTGGGCATCCCCAGTTCCCCCTCGGCAGTGGCAGTGGCAGCCTCAGCAACCCGGAGCCAGCCTGGCTCTGGCTGGCTTCAGGAGTTGCTCGCTGCCATGGCACCCGCCATTTTGCTTTGCCAGCTGAGGCTCCAATACTTTGGCCACCTCATGAGAAGAGAAGACTCCCTGGAAAAGACCCTGATGTTGGGAAAGATGGAGGGCACAAGGAGAAGGGGACGACAGAGGACAAGATGTTTGGACTGTGTTCTCAAAGCTACCAGCATGAGTTTGACCAAACTGCGGGAGGCAGTGGAAGACAGGAGTGCCTGGCGTGCTCTGGTCCATGGAGTCACGAAGAGTTGGACACGACTAAACGACTAAACAACAACAAAAGTGCCATTGAACCAATCATGCAACATTCATTCCCTACTAATAAATCTACAACACTTAAAATATAAATCCGAGGACATTAAATGAAATCCGGGGACATTCCGGGGATGGATTTTGTCCGGGGACAGATTTGTAAACCCAGGGACTGTCCCCGGGAAACAGGGACGTCTGGTAACCATAATGTGAAGGGGCTCTGTGCATGAGCCTACACATGTTCCTTGGTCATGCTCCAAGCATATGGATGGGGCACGGCCACTAGTGCCATCACTGGAACATTCTTTCAGAGTTTGGGGAAGGTTTTCTGGAGTCCCCTTTTTTCCTTGCAGGGCAGCATTTGTAGGCAAGCATGTGGCATTTCTCCTGCACTAGCTGAAGATGATGTGGTGACATTTAAATCAGGCAATACTGAATAATTTGTGAATTGAGGTAATGTGCATTAATTGAAGCTTCCCGAGTGGTGATTGAAAATACAGGTGAGATTGCAGCCGAAGGCTTCATCCTGATGCACTTGGCTGTGCATCCTGTTGAATACTGTGCAGTTGTGCTGTAAAAGGCTGCAGTCCTAAGCCCTGCTTCTTAGAAGTCTTATCAAATCAATAGGGCATGAGTCTGAATTAAGATTACAAGGAAAGGCTAGGTTGTTTGTTTTAAGAACTTGCAAAGTGCTGGGGTGGTAATGTTGGTGCTGTCAGTGCCCTTCCTTATGCACCCTTGTAGCACTTGTACATGTGCAAAGGGACATCATATTACAGGATTACAAACACCCCTTAAGCCTCTGGAATTCTCTTCTCCAATGGAAATTGGTCCTGTAATTAAAAGATGAGTGAGATTTCCCAAAACTTGACGGAGGTAGCCTGTGAAGACATGTCATGGGTCCCTGTTTCCCTCAAAACTAAGGCACCCCAAGGAAGCAGTCTATTTCTCTGTGATCCAGGAGATGTAGGCATGGTTTTTTAAAACAATAATACAGAAATGCTATAAGTTGTATCCAGATATATGCAGTTGTGTCCAAAGGTGTTGCTTGGCTAACAGTAAGATTTCCATCAGAAGAGGGTGGGAGATTTTTGGTGGTCCCTACTTGCCCCTGTGGGGACACGGGTGGCGCTGTGGGTTAAACCACAGAGCCTAGGACTTGCCGATCGGAAGGTTGGCGGTTCGAATCCCCACCACAGGGTGAGCTCCCGTTGCTCGGTCCCTGCTCCTGCCAACCTAGCCATTCGAAAGCACATCAAAGTGCAAGTAGATAAATAGGTACCGCTCCGGCGAGAAGGTAAACGGCGTTTCCGTGTGCTGCTCTGGTTCGCCAGAAGCGGCTCAGTCATGCTGGCCACATGACCCAGAAGCTGTACTGCAACCCCAGAGTCATCCGCGACTGGACCTAATGGTCAGGGGTCCCTTTACCTTTACTCGCCCCCTGCAGTCCCACCCCTCTAGACCTGCAAATTTGAGGGGTGGGGACTGTAGGGGGATTGGCAAATAGCCCCAAACTGCTTCTCTTTCTCTTTCTCTTTCTCTTTCTCTTTCTCTTTCTCTTTCTCTTTCTCTTTCTCTTTCTCTTTCCTGCTGCTGCAAATGCCTGGACAGAGGTACTGGACTGCTCTTTATAAATGCACCAGTCCCCTGCCCCATGTACCCTGGGGAGCCATACATACCCTCGGAGTCATCCAACCATCTTCTGAAATGCAGAAATCTTTCTCGTCCACTGCATACAAACAGGCAGACTGCTTCTCTCTCATGAAAGCTAGTGGAACATCACCAGTTGCCTAGTTGCCACCAGCCATCAATACTTACTTCAATCAGCCTCTTCCAGCCGTCAGTGCCAGTTCCAGAACCATCTTTACCTTTCAGCCATCCAGAAGTCTAGATCGGCCTCTCTCTCTCTCTCTCTCTGCTAATTTCGGAATTAGCACGTTCAGCCCACCATGCCTGGCTTGGCTTGGGGCTTGTTTTGCTTTGAGTTTGGAGCCCACTTCACTTCCATGAACACCCTCCTGGACTTGGGGCCATGCCTGGCTCCTAATTAATGAGCCTGACACCTGCCTGTGAGTGCCGGCTTCCCCTTAAGCTGAGACGCAGTGTTTTATGACATTCTCGGCCTGGTTTATGGTTTTGCTGCCTCGCTGTTCTCAGCAAAAGCAGTAAAACACAGGAAGGAACCAGCCTTTGGGGGGTTGCCTTACATGGCTCCCATAATTAAACAAGCACGCAAAGCAGAGAAGCACGCAGGCTTGCGTGGGGCTGGGGGGAGAGCTGTGGCACACTCAGCCATATGGTTCACATGCCAGTTGTTTGAGGGGTGGGATGAGGGGAGTGGGGAAAGGAGGCGGCGGGAGGGGAGACTATTTTGGACCCAGCTTGCGGTTGGGGCTGCCGCACCGCCTGATCGTTGCAAGATGTAGTAGCTGGACAGAGGGGTGAGATGGGTGTGTGTGTGGTGTTTTTGCAAGCTTATATGTTAATGGACTGGCAAAGCGATAATCCGAGCAGGAGCAGAGAGGGATAATTGGATAGCTTGGTGCTCAAAGGCGTCTAAATTAAGAGTTTATCCATCCAAACTGGAGGGAGAGGAGGAAGGAGTCCTGGTTGAATAAGCTCCCTCTAAACTCCGCTCCATATTGAGCACAGGAATCACGAGCAATGTGCTATCTGGGGTAACTGTCACATTTCCCCCCATGTACTGCACCCAATCCCCCAACGCAACAGCGGCAACATCACCAGGTAAATGTGGCTTCCCCAGTTCTCTTTTCCCTTATACGTTTACAGTCACTGGATTGGAACCAACCAAGAGATGCCCAAGCTGAAACCAAGCTGTCTGTTTTGTGTTATTTGTGAAGCTGTTGTGTTCTGAAAATAAGGAGCTGCTAGTTATTTCCCACTAAACTTTGGTTTGCACAAGGTTGGACCTGGATACAGGACCCACAGACATGAGGACTAGGATCGTGCTCTTATTAAAAACAAGAAAAGGAAGATGATTCTGTGAGATGTATTTTAAATTCCGCCATGGCTACCAGCTGCACGTAAGTCACTGCCTCATTTCAGCTCCTCAAAGTTTCACAGGAATACAGACTAGACAGCGTGGCTCCATGTCTCTTCGTTTTTGCCTTTAAAAAATCTAGAAACCCTAAAGCCATATTCATGGGGAAAGAAAGATTTTGGGGGTGGGAATACACAGTCTCTTGTGTTGGTAACTGCCAGCTGCTGTTCATCTCCTGGACACATTATTACTTGCAGTGGGAAGATGAGGGCAGGGAATGTGCGTCTGTCATCTGGGATTGATGTGTTGTTAGAGAGAAAATACCAGTTCCTCCGGGGGGGGGGTGCATCCCTTGCTTCACCACGTGCCTCGAGTTGTCCCTTGCTTCCAGGACAAAGAAAGGCAGAATCCACAGTGGGATGACCCACAGCTACAGTGAACCAAACATTTGCCCCGGGCAACCTGTTCAAATCCTAATTACCGTATTTTTCACTCTATAAGACGCACCAGACCACAAGACGCACCTAGTTTTTGGAGGAGGAAAACAAGAAAAAAAATATTCTGAATCTCAGAAGCCAGAACAGCAAGAGGGATTGCTGCGCAGTGAAAGCAGCAATCCCTCTTGCTGTTCTGGCTTCTGGGATAGCTGCGCAGCCTGCATTCGCTCCATAAGATGCACACACATTTGCCCTTACCTTTTAGGAGGGAAAAAGTGAGTCTTATAGAGCAAAAAATACGGTAAGTCTTCAGGCTGCAGTCCTGTGTGCACTGATTCTCAAGGCAGTCCAGTTGAACTCTGCAGCAATTGTTTTGCAAGTTAACATCTTGAGGATCAGAATGCAGAATCTAATAAACAAAGTATTAGTACTGCAGCTCCCATCAGAGTGAGGGGTGGGGGTGGGGGCAGGATGGCATGATATGCTGGGATGTTATGCTGCACAAGCCGCATTGAAATGAATGAAACCTCAGAGCATGGCGGGGGCAGGGGCTTCCTGGCAAAAGTGTGCCCAAAAGGCTCAAAATGCAGGGCACAGCTGACAGGCAAACAGAATATGCTGCAGTTACAGCTTTCAATTTAGCTGAGCCTTGATTTACTAGCAGAAGGCGTTTTCAGGAGAAATACTTAGAGCCCGTTTCCCCATTCAGAAAAAGGCATGCAATATATACCCTCTCCTTATGCTTTACCCACAAAGTTATACAATGGTACCTTGGGTTACATACGCTTCAGGTTACAGACTCCGCTAACCCAGAAATAGTACCTTGGGTTAAGAACTTTGCTTCAGGATGAGAACAGAAATCGCGTGGCGGCAGCAGGAGGCCCCATTAGCTATAATAATAATAATAATAATAATAATAATAATAATAATTTATTATTTATACCCCGCCCATCTGGGTGCGTTTCCCCAGCCACTCTGGGCAGCTTTCAACAAAACAATACAATAACCTATTAAACATTAAAAGCTTCCCTAAACAGGGCTGCCTTCAGATGTCTTCTAAAAGTTTGGTAGTTATTTTTCTTTTTGACACCTAGTGGGAGGGCGTTCCACAGGGCGGGTGCCACTACCGAGCTAAAGTGGTGCTAAGGTTAAGAACGGACCTCCAGAATGAATTAAGTACGTAACCAGAGGTACCACTGTACAGGGACGTGACGGGGAATTGAAATGGCAGCTAGACCCAGCCACATTGTGCTGCTTGGAGCTTCTGCCTTGGGAAAACTTTTTGTTTGTTTGTTTTAAAAAAGGTGGGTTCGGGGCAGGCATAATTGGTGCATGCTGCCAGGCTGCTAGGACCCTGTCCAGAAACACAGATAAGCCTCTCTTGCCACGATGAGCCTACAGCAGGGGTCAGCAAACTTTTTCTCTTAGACCTCGTGGGGGGCCGGACTATATTTTGAAAAAAATATATATGAATGAATTCCTGTGCCCCACAAATAACCCAGAGATGCATTTTAAATAAATCACACATTCTATTCATGTAAA
The DNA here is from genome assembly GCF_964252035.2 of Podarcis erhardii. Lineage (NCBI taxonomy): Eukaryota > Metazoa > Chordata > Lepidosauria > Squamata > Lacertidae > Podarcis > Podarcis erhardii. The sequence continues at coordinate 11,675,398 of NC_138498.1, forward strand.
AACACACTGATTCCCAGGCCGTCCGTGGGCCGGATTTAGAAGGTGATTGGGCCCCTGGGCCTTAGTTTGCCTACCCATGGCCTACAGCTACCAGCGACCCGCATTGCCCGTTAAATGCCCCTTCTGAATTCTCCCAGCCTCATCCATCTCCTGCCCTGCCCCTTACCCACATTGGCTCCCGGACCCCCAGTGGCGTAGTGTGGGGGGTGCAGGGGGGGCCGGCCGCACCAGGCGCAACATCTGGGGGTTAGGGTTACGGGGCACAAATCCACGGGTTAGGGGGTGCAAATTACTTGCCTTGCCCCGGGTGCTGACAACCCACGCTACGCCACTGCGGACCCCTCATTTATTTGACTTAATGGCTGTGTTTTGACTAGCAAGTCTGTGAGCACTTGTGTTTACAAGCAGAGTGACATGGAGAAGTGGTCTCCTCGGCAGCCCGCATAGGCTCCAGGGGGAGTAATATTAGTAGCTGGAGACAAGCACGGGGGTCCCCATCTCAGAGCTGCGAACACAGACTAGTGGATTAGAAAGGAAGAGGAAGGGCTTGCGCAGCTGCTGTGTGCCCACAGCTTTAAGGCATTGGTGTGTGAGTGTGTGTTTGTTCTCAAGGAACTGCAGTTCTTCTGGGTAACACCCCCCCCAATTTAAACTTTTGATAATGAGAACCTAGACTTTACAGTTTCACAGCTGATCCCCTCTAGCTGTGTTGCAGCCTTTTGACTGCGCTGCCAGCAGCAGCAAGGAGGAATACAGTGGTGCCTCGCAAGACGAAATTAATTCGTTCCGCGAGTTGTTTCGTCTTGCGAAGCACGGTCTTTGGAAAAGCTTCAAAAATCACCAAAGTCTTCAAAAACCTCAAAAAAGGCTACCACACCGCGTGCTATGAGTTGCTCCTCGAAGTGAATGCACGGTTTTAAGAAAAAGGAAACAAATTTGCAAGACAAAGGAAACAAACTTGCAAGACGTTTTCGTCTTGCGAAGCAAGCCCATAGGGAAATCCGTCTTGTGAAGCAACTCAAAAAACGAAAAACTCTTTCGTTTTGCGAGTTTTTCGTCTTTTGAGGCATTCGTCTTGCGAGGTACCACTGTACTCTGCCTGTGTGGTATATAGAAATGTTTGGCAACAAGTATTGGTTAGACAGTGAGGCTGTAGCAATGTGGAATCGAAGAAAGAATTGAAGGAGAAGGTAAGAGAGAAATTGGACAGAGCAGCCAGCCAAGTGTGAGGAAAGGACATAGCTGTCAACTTACAGATTTGAAAATAAGGGACCAGCAGCCTCGAAAATAAGGGATCAGCAGCCAAAATAAGGGATTTTCCGAAAACAGGTATGTTCAACTTCTGAGCCCCTCCGAGCCATAGGCAGAAAACCCAGCCAGCAGCCAAACGAAGCCTCAAGCGGTGGTTCCCACAGCGCAGCAACCCAGCAAAGGGGATGCAGCAAGGAAAACCACCGTCACCTCTCCGCTGGGAAGCGCTGAGCAAAGGCGAGTCCCCAGGCAACGCGGCATATTTGATCGGCACAAGGCATGCAAGCTCCACCCCCCAGTCGTTCTTAGACTCCTTAGTGGGTGAGCAATGCAGCCAAGCAACACAGTTGGAGCCGCCCTCCTCCCTGGCCGGCAAGGAGGGAGGGAGAGGAGCTGCTTCCTTTGAAACCTGGGAAATTTAAGGGACACCATCAATAAGGGACAGCAGTGGGACACAGCGCTGAGATAAGGGACTTTCCCGCCACATAAGGGACAGTTGACAACTATGGGAAAGGAAGAGAGGGAGGGAGGGAGAGAACAAGAGGTGAAAGCGGCAGATGGACCAAGGGACTGGGAAAAGGAGAAATAGTACCCAGAAAGTGGAAGTTAGATGTCAAGATGAAATAATGTCATTAGTTGCCAGTGGATTCTGCCCAACAGCATCTTGAATCTGCCTGCCATTTTGCAACTGGCCCTGCCGTTGCAGCATAATTTTGTGACTGGTGGTCCTCTGTCATTTTTAGCCCAATCAAATGAGTTCTGGGGATAGGAAATTTCCTGGGGCTATATAAAGGGCTCGGTGGGCAAGGATTGGCCTGTGGGGATCACCTGACCAAATCTCTGTTATAAGGGGAAAAAATAGCTCCTTTTCCCTTATGGGGTTTCCAAGAGCCTGTGTAGAGTCCTTAAGTAGGTTCCCTATCCCTAACAGAGGCCAACCAGAGTATATTGAGAAGCAAAGCAGCTAGTAAGCCTGATCTTTGTTAACTGTTGCAACAGGGTCCCCACTCACCACAAGCAGGTGGCAGGAGGGACCCAGAGCAATGGTGCGCAAGCCCTTGTATAGACTTTTGAAACTGCCCACCCTGTAGCTCAAGACCACCCCCCAAAACATCATACATATGTCACAGAAGGAGGCGGGTCTACAGCAGAAATACATCACAGGAGAAATCCTCTTACCAGGAAACCAGTTTATGGTCACTGATTGCCCTACCTGGGCAGCCTGGCCATTCTTTTGTGATGGTTAATACTTTAATTCTTGAATTAAATACTTTAATTCCTGAATCCAGGTCACAGGCTCACCCTATTCGTACACAAATACACCCTTAAGACAGGTAAGCAAAATACAACGGAGACGCTTTCCCATTTCCTTCCTCCTTGCAGAGAAATATTTGAGGTCACTGGGAGAGTCAAAATGGTTTCAGGATTGCTCTCTTGTACTATTTCAGACACGTGGTTTATATACTTATGTATGTGTTTGCCTTGTACGTTTATGAACGCTTATTTTATATTTGGGACCTTAGAATTCTTATAACATCTCAGAGCTCCTTAGTCTTGCCCTCCTTGCCAAAGCATTTGTGATTGTCTGAATCAACACTTTTGCCCTTCTTTAGAGAACCCCGTTGTGAATTGGGAGTAGGAGCTAGCAGTTACAAAATGATAAGCTTAAACTTTCTATTAAAAAACCAACAGGTACTGTGTGCTCGAGCTGCAAAAATGCTTTTACCTGTGATCATATGTCATCATATAATAACTGTAATGATCAGAAGTCAGCCCTGAGAACTATTCTTTCCTGTTAGATAAGGACTTCTCATGAGGTGGGACTGTGGGACATTATCCTGCTACCTTCTGATCTCTTTACACTGTCCTCTTTGATGCTCCATCTTCCTGATGCCATTGGCTGAGTACTGCAGGTATCATATAGGAAGCTGGGCGGGGGGGGGGGGCAGAAAGCCAAGGGTCTAGGGGCAACTGAGCACCTAGATACTGCTGCTCTTTCACATGACACTCCAGTGCAAATTGATGGACTGGTTTTAGAGCTTTTTGATTAAAACCAGCATGAATATGACACTTGCTGCTTATGGCATGTGATGGGTGGTAATTATTTATTACGTCCATGCATGTAAAGCGGTGTCCGGGCACCAGTGGGTGTTCCCATTCTGGCAGTTTTTGCCTGCGGGTGGTAGAAATCCTTCTTGCGCCAACCCAAATATGGCACCTACTTCACTTTTGATTCATGCTTCCTTTTGTCTACAAAGGAACCTTTAGCAATGATGCTGTGTGCATGTATATAAATATATATAGGGGATGAGGGCGGTGGTGATCGGCTTTGATGATAGGAAATAAAACTGAGATTCTCTTGAGAGTCTGGAAAGCTTCCCCAGCAAAACTGGTTATGATACTTTTGTTGCTCTCAAATCACCATCTTCCTCCCCGCATTCCCCCCTGCAGCTTCAGTTGACAAAGAATCTGTCTTCACTTCCCCTCCTAAATTGTGTACAACTGCTGTTAAGCAGGTGTCAAATTCCACCCGAGAGGCTGCATCGCTGCAGGAGTGATGCGCTTAACTGGTCTGTAATGATTTAAGGACTCTTTAGCTTGATCCACAAGCCGGTTGAACTGAAATGCTTGGATTTTAAACCAAAGCACACCTATATACAGTAGTCATATATATTAAACTGTGATATCTGCGCATAGCTGCGAGCATGGGTGTACACACAGTGACGTGTGCTGGTCAGGTATCGTATCAGGGCTTGGGCATGAGCTGACTCAGCTCTGAAACCTGTTTTCAGTAATGGGGCTTAGCCCTGGAACATACAAAGTTATAATTTTAAAAGAAGAAGAAGAGTTTGGATTTGATATCCCGCTTTATCACTACCCGAAGGAGTCTCAAAGCGGCTAACATTCTCCTTTCCCTTCTTCCCGCACAACAAACACTCTGTGAGGTGAGTGAGGCTGAGAGACTTCAGAGAAGTGTGACTGGCCCAAGGTCACCTAGCAGCTGCAAGTGGAGTAGCGGAGACGCGAACCTGGTTCACCAGATTACGAGTCCACTGCTCTTAACCACTACACCACACTGGCTCTCAAAGCGGCTAACATTCTCCTTTCCCTTCCTCCCCCACAACAAACACTCTGTGAGGTGAGTGGGGCTGAGAGACTTCAGAGAAGTGTGACTAGCCCAAGGTCACCCAGCAGCTGCATGTGGAGGAGCAGGGAAGCGAACCCGGTTCACCAGATTACGAGTCCACCGCTCTTAACCACTACACCACACTGGCTCTCTAAAAACAGAGCTTCTCCAAGCAAGTGCAGTGTTCTCTCTTCTTGATGTGAAGTGAGCATATCATATGCCTCTAGGCCATATAGGAAGTCAGTTGTGCAGGGCATGGAAATGACAAAGTGGAATTCAGGGGCGGGGAGGAGGGGAGAGTTTTATCTCACATGTTATATTTCTGAAAGAGAAATGAGGGTACATGTCACACGAACTCTCCCGTCCCAAACATTTTCTTTTTAAAGATGTCCTCCTGATTTTCATGGAGTTAGCTTTCAAGGAACCATGTGGTATTGCTTGACTGCCCAGTTTAGAATTCATTTATGATTTCCAGGTGCTGGTGAGTGTTATCCCCCCACCCTTGTCTGGGATGTGCACACTCATCATTTCCTAGTACAGTGATACCTTGGGTTACAGATGCTTCAGGTTACAGACTCCGCTAACACAGAAATAGTACCTCGGCTTAAGAACTTTGCTTCAGGAGGAGAACAGAAATTGCATGGGCGTGGCAGCAGTGGGAGGCCCCATTAGCTAAAGTGGTACCTCAGGTTAAGAACAGTTTCAGGTTAAGAATGGACCTCCAGAATAAATTAAGTTCTTAACCAGAGGTACCACTGTACCATTCAACATGTACTTAGTAGCACCTAGAACATGCTCAGAAACACGCTTAAGCCACAGATTCCACGGTACCCTGACAGGTTCTTGGGGCCAAAATTCCTTTCATCTCTTTAAGTATTTCTGTTGAATCTTTTCCAAACCTGCTTGAGGCAGCTAACTCAAATGCCTAAAAATAATAAATAATAATAATTTCAAATACATTAAGAGGTCTCTGCATTTTGTTAAATAAAACAGATAAATAAATATTTCACATTACAATAGATCAGGCATGTTCAACAGGTCGATTGCGATCTACTGGTCGATCGCAGGGTGCCCCTGGTCGATCGTGGTAGATCTTGGTACCCCCAGCTACTTAAAAAACCCTGGTCAATCCTCCAATGACAATGGGTAGATCACTGTCATTATTTTTTTTCATTTTTTTTCCAGGATAATCTTTATTGGTTTTTCAGTTACATCCTACACATACACATATTGTGTTACATTTTACATTTATACTTGCTCTTCAAAGCTGACTTCCCTCCTTCCTCCTTCTGGCTTTTTTTATATCACCTCTAAATTTTTCGTATTGCCTTTTTCCATTTTGTATATTGTTGTTCTTCTTCCACATTTGTCCATAAAGTGCCTGTAAACAAATAAATCCTTCTATAGATACAATTCTTGTTGTCTGTCTATATTCATTTACAACTACTATTAGTTACATTGATCACATTGTACATTTTACTTCTTATTGTTGTTATTGTCCAGTAAAATTCTTCGTATTTCACATTATGAGGTTTAGTCCAGTCATTATTTTTATACAGTGGTACCTCGGGTTAAGTACTTAATTTGTTCCGAAGGTCAGTTCTTAACCTGAAACTGTTCTTAACCTGAAGCACCACTTTAGCTAATGGGGCCTCCTGCTGCTGCCACTGTGCCGCCAGAACACGATTTCTGTTCTCATCCTGAAGCAAAGTTCTTAACCTGAGGTACTATTTCTGGGTTAGCGGAGTCTGTAACCTGAAGCGTATGTAACCCGAGGTGCCACTGTACTGTGAGTAGATCTCAGTCTCTTGGGAATTGGATGTGCCTGCAGTAGATTATGCCTATAGGGAGACCTGTAACCCTCTAGAAGTTGTTGGACTCCAACTCCCATCAACCCCAGCCAGTGTAGCCAATTGCCAGGGATGATGAAAGATTGTTGTTGTTTTTTTTTTTAAAAAATATTTATTAAAGTTTCAAAAAAGTTACAAGAAAAAAAAAAGAAAAAAAAGAAACAAAAAATACAAAATACAAAAAAGTAAAAACAATTAAAAACAAATCAACCTTTCCATGTCTTGACTTTCATTTACTTGTTTCCTTGACCTCCTCGCACCTCCCTTTTTTGTATTCTAGTTCAATTAGTTATTTCAGCAAATCCTTTCCATTTTTGCTTTTATCTTAATAATTTATCTTAATATATTATAACTTTACATTCTCACCTATTAACAATCCATCTTTAAATACTCCTTTATAACATTACTGCTAAAACCACATAACTTCATTCCAACATCCTTCTAACATTCCTTAATTTTACAATGTTTCTGTAGATAGTCTTTAAATTTCTTCCAATCTTCTTCTACCGTCTCTTCTCCCAGGTCTCGGATTCTGCCAGTCATTTCCGCCAGCTCCATGTACTCCATCACCTTCATCTGCCATTCTTCCCGGGTGGGTAGATCTTGTGTCTTCCAATACTTTGCAATGAGTATTCTTGCTGCTGTTGTGGCATACATAAAAAAAGTTCTATCCTTCTTTAACACCAATTGGCCGACCATGCCCAGGAGAAAGGCCTCTGGTTTCTTCAGGAAGGTATATTTAAATACCTTTTTCATTTCATTATAGATCATCTCCCAGAAAGCCTTAATCCTTGGGCACGTCCACCAAAGGTGAAAGAATGTACCTTCAGTCTCTTTACATTTCCAACATTTATTATCGGGCAAATGATAGATTTTTGCGAGCTTGACTGGTGTCGTGTACCACCTGTATATCATTTTCATAATATTCTCTCTTAAGGCATTACATGCCGTAAACTTCATACCTGTGGTCCATAACTGTTCCCAGTCAGCCAGCATAATCTTGTGTCCCACATCTTGTGCCCATTTTATCATAGCAGATTTCACCGTTTCGTCCTGAGTGTTCCATTTCAACAGCAAGTTATACATTCTTGACAGAATGGGATGATGAAATATTGTTGTCCAGCAACAAGGAGTTGTGGGAGCCTCAAATGTCTCCTCCCTCTAAAAGGGAGATGGAGGAGCTGAGAGCCAAAAATTGGCAGTAGGGAAGGATCACTACAAACCTCCTTCCCACGAAAGGATGGAGAGGAATCCACAGCTCCAAAGTTCTTTACTGCAGTTATATCGCCAACATATGAAAGTGAGGGGAGCTCTGCTGTTTTGTGTAGGCATTTGGCAATTTGCTAGTTATAGGTTGATCAGGCATTGCAGAAGCTAACATGCAGACTGCACTACCTTTATTTGTCTCTTTATTTATTGGTTTGTTAGATCCACTTACATAACTGCTCTTGACTGGAAAATCACAGAGCCATTCACAAATAAGAATATTAAAAGCATGATGAAACTACAAATGCAAGCCCTTAAAAAAAAAATCACATTGAAGCTTAAAGCAGTGCATAGGCTGGTCTGCAAATCAAGAGCCAGTGTGGTGTAGTGGTTAAGAGCGGTGGACTCGTAATCTGGGGAACCGGGTTCGCGTCTCCGCTCCTCCACATGCAGCTGCTGGGTGACCTTGGGCCAGTCACACTTCTCTGAAGTCTCTCAGCCCCACTCACCTCACAGAGTGTTTGTTGTGGGGGAGGAAGGGAAAGGAGAATGTTAGCTGCTTTGAGGCTCCTTCAGGTAGTGTTAAAGCGGGATATCAAATCCAAACTCTTCCAAACTCTTCTTCTTCCGAAGCCAATGAAACAGCAACCTCGGGAAGACCCAGAGAGACCTGAGTGAAGAACTACATCTTCAATACCTGGCAGAACTGACATGCACATTCAGAAGTGTCATGTGGTACAGCCCTTCCTGGATCTCTTTAAGGAATAAAAAGCTAGTCACCTTGTCAACAAAGGTCCGTATAGTTAAAGCTATGGTTTTCCCAGTAGTGATGTATGGAAGTGAGAGCTGGACCATAAAGAAGGCTGATCGCCAAAGAATTGATGCTTTTGAATTCTGGTGCTGGAGGAGACTCTTGAGAGTCCCATGGACTGCAAGAAGATCAAACCTACGTATTCTGAAGGAAATCAGCCCTGAGTGCTCACTGGAAGGACAGATCCTGAAGCTGAGGCTCCAAGACTTTGGCCACCTCATGAGAAGAGAAGACTCCCTGGAAAAGACCCTGATGTTGGGAAAGATGGAGGGCACAAGGAGAAGGGGACGACAGAGGATGAGATGGTTGGACAGTGTTCTTGAAGCTACCAACATGAGTTTGACGAAACTGTGGGAGGCAGTGGAAGACAGGAGTGCCTGGCGTGCTCTGGTTCATGGGGTCACGAAGAGTTGGACACGACTAAACAACAACAACAAAATGCACACACTGGAATGCCAGATAGATGAGCGAAGAGAGCTAGCCCAATTGATCAGGGGTTATTGCCTTTATGCTACACCTGACGGTGCAGTTAGGTGGTTTCCCCCCTCTACACACTGGTTTTAATGATCTGATGGCCTCCTCACTTCCTCATATGATGGCAATGTAAGCCGTCCCTGCTGCATTCTGGGGCCCTCTTGCTAATTCGGCTGAGTGGGGACCTGAACAATCTGCTCCAGCCCTGATCGCATCATTGCTCCAGCAGCTTTCCCTTCAGTTTCACCCTGCAGCGGGACGCCTGCCACATCTCCTGTCTCAAAGTGTGGACCTTTTATCATTACTTTCTGAGCTTCCTTCTTCCCATGGGCTAATGGTGGCTGCAGCAATATTGCTGTCCCAATGCAGCAAGGATTTCCTGCAGCAAGCAGCTCCCCCCCTTGCTCCATTCTTTAATATGCAGAATGGAAATTGCACTATAATCTTTGGGAATGCTTCACTAAGTTAAAAGTTGCATGGTGGGATCTGTGAAAACACCCGAGTTCTTGAGTTTTGCCCCTAATGCGGAAAATCCCCGACGTCACCACATGATGGCGCAGTCAAAGGAAACAGTTGCCGCTTGAAATTGTCAAAGGACAGCCCACGTCAAGCCTCCAGCAGTCCCTTGGTGTGGCAAATTCTTTTCCTGAAACTCTGCTGCCTCGGATCACATAGAAAGTCTCAGTGTCAAAAGAGTGTGAGAGAAACGAACTTTGACGTCGTGGTGGGAAAGGATATGCTTTGAAAACGAGTGCCCTTCCCTTGTGAAAACTGGGAAGAGAGGACTGTGACCTATCGATTTTGAATGGCCCTCCACACACTCTGGTGTGCTGCTGTTTTATCAAAAAAGTAGCTGTGCTCTCTTGCGTAAAACTCACGCTCTCTTTCTCTCCGGTTCCAATCCTGCACGCACACGGGTACGTAATTGCACCCTGCCCTCTTCTGAGTGATAGAATGGGTGAATTGTCTCCCTTCCCTCTGCCAGGGCTCCCAAATGCAACATGAAAAACAAAGGAAACCCCCTTTTACTGATTCTCCCAACATCGTCCATCAGTAAAAGATGTTTCCCTTCCTTCGCTCCAAGTCAGCTGCTTAGGAAAGCAGTTCAACACCACCACTTTTGCTGAAGTGAGCTCTGGAATTGGCTTCCATGGGTAATCCAATTGAGCCACACACTATCCATAGCATTTGGAACAGGGCTGGTGATCCTGTGGTCCTCTGGATGTTCCTGGATCACAGCTCCCATCACCCCTAGCCATTGACCATACTGGCTGGGGCTAATGGGAACTGGAATCCAACAATTCCCGGAGGGCGCCAGGTGCCTCCACTTCTGCTTTAGGGCCAATTCCTTGCAATGGTGCACTGTGACTTTCTCTCATCACCAAGGCAGACACACATAGAATCATAGAACTGTAGAGCTGGAAGGGACCACAAGGGTCATCTGGAATTAGAGAGAGAGTGTTGGATTGGACTGGGGAGTTACAGGGTTGAACCCCCACTTGACAATACAGTTTCACTGGGTGGCCTTGGGCCAGGCAGTATTCCTCAGCCTAACCTACCTCACAGGATTATTGTGAGAATGGGGTTACTCTGAAGCAGCAAGTACATACCTTAGGGGTACTTCTGCATCCATCCCTGTTGCTTCAGGCTCAAGTGGCCTTGGTGGTGCAGAGTGACTTCCAGCAGCTTTGGCTGGGCAGGGCTAACCTAACTTCTCTTGCCTATGCTATGGGAACCAATAGGTTAGATCAGGGGTCAGCAAGGTTTATCTTGCCTGGGCTGGATTGGTCCCGCGGAGATCCTTCCGTGGGCCGGATCATGTGTGTGCCCGCGATTTTTTGCATTGTGCGTGCACACCCACGATTATTGGTCTCTGCATCTGTGCAGACTCTATTTTCAGCGCCGTGGAAGCGAGTCCCCATGCTGCGCTTTGCTGGTTTACCACAGCATGCGAGTGGGCAGCTCGGTTTGGGCGCAGCTCATGGACCAGTCAAACAACCTCCATGGGCTGCTTCTGGCCCATGGGCCTTTGGTTGCTGACTCCTGGGTTAGATTAATGCAATGTGTTATACATGGGGCTGCCATAGGAGAGGCCCTTGTCTGAAATCCCAGAGTTCAGCTGCCAGTGATTGCAAGCAATACAGTGGTACCTCGGGTTAAGTACTTAATTCATTCCAGAGGTCCGTTCCTAACCTGAAACTGTTCTTAACCTGAAGCACCACTTTAGCTAATGGGGCCTCCTCTTGCTGTTGCGCCGCCGAAGCAGAATTTCTGTTCTCATCCTGAAGCAAAGTTCTTAACGTGAGGTAATATTTCTGGGTTAGCGGAGTCTGTAACCTGAAGCCTAAGTAACCTGAGGTACCACTGTACTGAACTAGATGGACCAACGAGCAGTCTGGCTCCGTATGAGGCAGCTTACTGTGTTTTCAGCTTTGGGGGAAGGGCTGTAGACAGTGGAAGGGAATGTGCTTGACATGCAGAACATCCCCTATTCCAGTGTTTCCCAACCGGTGTTCCGCGGCACACTAGTGTGCCGTGGGAGGGAGGCGGGCGAGTCCGGCGGCGAGAGGCGGGGCGGCGGCGGCGGCGAGCACGCGCGGGGCGGCGAGCTCCCTCCCTCCCAAATCCCATCGCCGCTCGCTTCGGCCGGCCGCCCCGTGCCGCCGCCCCAAGCCTCGCACGCCCAGCGGGAGCTCCTGCCGGGCGCGCAAGGCTTGCAGACACTCGCCCGAAGCACGGGGAGCCCTCCGGAGGGCTCCGCGTGCTTCGGGCAACAGGCTGCCGCCCCAAGCCTTGCGCGCCTGGCGGGAGCTCCTGCCGGACGCGCAAGGCTTGCAGACACTCGCCCGAAGCACGGGGAGCCCTCCGGAGGGCTCCGCGTGCTTCGGGCAACAGGCTGCCGCCCCAAGCCTTGCGCGCCTGGCGGGAGCTCCTGCCGGACGCGCAAGGCTTGCAGACACTCGCCCGAAGCACGGGGAGCCCTCCAGAGGGCTCCCTGTGCTTCGGGCAACAGGCTGCCGCCCCAAGCCTTGCGCGCTGGGCGGGAGCTCCTGCCGGGCGCGCAAGGCTTGCGGACAGCTTCCTGAAGCCTGGAGAGCAAGAGGGGTCAGTGCGCACCGATGCCTCTTGCTCTCCAGGCTTCAGCGAAAGCCTGCATTCGCCCCATAGGACGCACACACATTTCCCCTTTATTTTTGGAGGGGAAAAAGTGCGTCCTATGGGGCGAAAAATACGGTACTTTCTTTGTGTTTATTTGATGCCTATTAAAGAGAGTTACTTTATATATAGTCAATATAGGCACAGAGTTAATTTTTTAAACATTTTCTAATGGTGGTGTGCCTCGAGATTTTTTTCATGAAACAAGTGTGCCTTTGCCCAAAAAAGGTTGGGAAACACTGCCCTATTCAATCCCAAATCGATCTAAGAGTTTTCCCTGCCTGAAATCCTTGAGAGCCACTGCTGGGAGTACTGAGCTAAAAGGACCAATGGTTTGACTCAGTATAAGGCAGCTTCCTGTGTTCCTGTGTGAGCTGCCAATGAGCCTGGGAGAAAGAAAGTTCCTCTTGTTCCAGGATCCTATGCCCGCTGGATCCTATGTTCCCATACCTCACAATGGGACCTCTCTTATAGTTTGAGAACTGCTGCTCCAAACTGAACATGGACTCCCATACCTTTGGAGATACAGCTTTGGTAGAAACATATCCGAATTACAACATTGGACTAGTGAGAAATTTACATGGAGATGGATGGGAACAGCACCATCATTATCGCTATGCATTTTTATGTTGTCATGTAGATTAATAGCAATCTCAGTTCTCCAGTGCCAACCCTTGTGTAGCAAAGCTGCACCACTCTGGCACAAGAGAGTGGCATCAGCATGCTCAGGGGATTCCCAGGATTTGCAGAAGTACAAGTTTTAGGGGGAAACTACTATTCCCCCAGGGACACGGGTGGCGCTGTGGGTTAAACCACAGAGCCTAGGACTTGCTGATCAGAAGGTCGGCGGTTCAAATCCCTGCAACGGGGTGAGCTCCCGTTGCTCAGTCCCTGCTCCTGCCAACCTAGCAGTTTGAAAGCACGTCAAAGTGCAAGTAGATAAATAGGTACTGCTCCGGCGGGAAGGTAAACGGCGTTTCCATGCGCTGCTCTGGTTCGCCAGAAGTGGCTTAGTCATGCTGGCCACATGACCCAGAAGCTGTATGCCGGCTCCCACAGCCAATAAAGCGAGATGAGCGCTGCAACCCCAGAGTCGGTCACGACTGGACCTAATGGTCAGGGCTCCCTTTACCTTTACTTTTACCTTTAATATTCTCCCAAAGAGCCTGGTGAAGACTGAGCATGTTCAGTGGCCATAGAAGCCAAATTAAGCCCTGGGAAATAATGAGGCTTGAGACTCCTCAATTCACTTAGAAGTTGCTGTCTTGGTGTATCAGAAATCAGCATGACCATCCCTTCCCCAACCTCCTATGCTAGGTTTTCTTTTTTATGTTTATTCCATTTCCATGCCAGAGGCTGTTCTGGTGCAGTTGTGGGATGAATCCTCTGGTGCTAGAACACAACCTGTTTTGGAGAGGAATGTTGTAGCGCAAGACCATGCTGCTTCTGGGTGCTACTCTAGCGCTGACGCTGCATCTGATGCCCACATGTGTAGGGCTTGTTTGTGCTCAAGAGTAAGCATGGACCAATGGTACCAAATAGTATGGGAAACAGCCTTACTAGAAAAATTAACCAATAAACTTCACCCCGGTATGGCTCCCCTTTATCACACACACAGCCCAACAAGACAAGGACAAAAATCCACCAACAGCATACAAATCAATATGGCTAACCTGATCCAAAACACCCACCCACCCCACTCACACACAAAAACAAAGACCACCACAGCCAACCACAAATGAACAACCACACTCTAGGCCAACCCCAACCTCTCTCACCACCAAAGGAACACAAGTGAACAGCAGAGAATCTGCACAAGCAACGCTGAAACCAAACCCTACATATAGTAAGTAAAATAGAAACATCGCCTCCCGACCCCATCCCCACCCATCTCCCTGCCCTCCACCTCTTTCCCCCTTTTCTTCCTAATGTCTCAACAAATGAAACTGATTTGTAAAAATGTTACATGGAAAAAAAATACGAGAGACATCGCACACACTTTTGTAAATCAAGAAAATCTTTAATAATAATATAAAAAGAGGGTGTTGGGTTACACAAGATGCATAACAAATCTACACAGGTCTAAAGGTGTGTTCGTCCTTCCCTTTATACACCGATGCTTTCTTTTCCATTACTTTTGCTGCCATTTTAATTTCTTTTGGTAGCCAAACGTCAGTTGTGAATAGGTAAGGAAGGGGCCTTTGTCTGTGGCATGCAGTACTCTTGAAGGAAACAAATGTTCTAGATCCATTTCAATCAGAATTCAGGTCTGGTTTTGGTACAGAAACTCCCTTCATTGCCCTGTACAATGTCCTGCAGAGGTGTTGTGCCCTTGGAAATGAGCTGTGTTGGCTCACCCCTCTCCAAAAAAGCCACTTTGTGCCGTGGTGCGAGAAGGATGGGAAGCTTCTCCCAGCGCATTTAATCTTGCCACAACAGTGTTGACGCTTTGCCACACATATGTGTCATCAACTCCGTGTTAGAGACTGCTATATGAAAGCTAGGAGCTAAATGGAACCTTAAACCTAGGTTATGGGTGCAAAAACAGAATGTCTAGGCACGCTTTTTTATAACAAGAATGTAAAGCTGAAAATGAATGAATTGCAGCTAAAATATTCTATAAAAGATTAAAGGTAAAGGGACTCCTGACCATTAGGTCCAGTTGCAGATGACTCTGAGGTTGCGGCACTCATCTCGCTTTATTGGCCGAGGGAGCCGGCATACGGCTTCCGGGTCATGTGGCCAGCATGACTAAGCCGCTTCTGGCAAAATCAGAGCAACGCTGGTTACCTTCCTGCTGGAGTGGTACCTATTTATCTACTTGCACTTTGACGTGCTTTTGAACTGCTAGGTTGGCAGGAGCAGGGACTGAGCAACGGGAGTCCACCCTATCACAGGGATTCGAACTGCCGACCTTCGGATCAGCAAGTCCTAGGCCCTGTGGTTTAACCCACAGCGCCACCTGCGTCCATATAAAAATTATATACAATATTTTTCACATGGTCTAGTCTAGGGCAGGGCAATATCAGCTTTTCAACATCGCGGTGTATTGCCAGCCAAACATCTTGGTTTGGTGATAAACCATGATGTTGAAAAAACAAGATGCATTGGCCTCTGCCTGCAAGACACCAGGTGAAACTGCTCTCACCTCGGGAACTGAGGTGGTTTCACTACTGGGACAATGCAGCTTGTTTCCACCGCTCAGCTGGGGGGAGGGAAGGGAAGGTTCACCCCCCCCCCAGCTGTGACAGCCCCAGTGCTCTTGTTGCTCTTCTGAGAGTGGGCAGAGCATCAGGGCTCCTTTAACTGCTCGTGGCGGGGAGCAGCAACAGTGCTCCCCTCAGCCGAGTAGTTTCACAGAGCCCCCATTCTTGCCACCGACTTGCGGGAGCCAGCGCCAGACTGGGGGCTCCTTTAACTGCTTGACTGAGGCAAGGGCAAGCTGCACACTCCTCAGTTGAGCAGTTTAAAGATGGAGGGGGAACAAGCTGTAGTGGCATCTTCCCAATACAGCTTGTTCCTCTCTCTCCGTTTGTATGAGGGC
Source organism: Podarcis erhardii (assembly GCF_964252035.2). Taxonomy (NCBI): domain Eukaryota; kingdom Metazoa; phylum Chordata; class Lepidosauria; order Squamata; family Lacertidae; genus Podarcis; species Podarcis erhardii. The sequence goes on from NC_138498.1 coordinate 11,690,817, forward strand.
AGAATGGGATGGCGGTTTCACTCAGCAATATATTGCTGGTGAAACCACCACTGGCGCCCGCTGGAGGAAGGAACTCTTGACCCCCTCCAATGGATGCTGCTAGCAGAGGGACTTGAGACCAGCGGCGGTTTCACCAGTGATATACCGCTGAGTGAAACCAACATTGCAGTCTGCTCCTCATACCGGTCCTATTGATATATCGTCCAGGCCTGGTCTAGTCCTTCCCCTGCTCACTCCCCCCCCCCATCCCCATATTCTTAAAAGGGTCTTGTGGTGTTTGCCCTCCTAGGTGACATCATGCTGGGTCATAAGGAAAGGGTTAAATGAGTGTGAAGTGAATGGCAAGTGGGAACCCAAGGGGAGGAGTTAGAGTTAGAGTCAGTGTTGTTAAGGAGTCAGTGGGGTGTTAGAGAAGAGTGAAGGAGGATAAGTCTGTGGGTTGGGATAGTTTGATGTGAGAGAGTGAGAGAAGAGGAGTCAGATAGACAGTTGGGATAATCAGTTAGAAGTTATTAGGAAGGTATAGGCCGGTAGAGAAACTAAAATTAAGTACAGTGGTGCCTCGCAAGACGAAAATAATCCGTTCCGTGAGTCTCTTCGTCTAGCGGTTTTTTCGTCTTGCGAAGCAACCCTATTAGCGGCTTAGCGGATTAGCGCTTAGCGGCTATTAGCGGCTTAGCGGCTTAGAAAAAAGGGGGGAGCGAAAAAAATCGCAAGACTTGCAAGATGTTTTCATCTTGCGAAGCAAGCTCATAGGGAAATTCGTCTTGCAAAGCGCATCAAAAAACGGAAAACCCTTTAATCTAGCGGGTTTTTCATCTTGCGAGGCATTCGTTTTGCGGGGCACCACTGTAACTGATAAGAAAGATTATCTGAAACCATAAACTTGTTAATGCTTATAAAATAAAGTTGTTTATTTGGTTTAATGTTAACAACTGTCTGGACTCCGTGTGTACCCGAGAGAAATAGGTTTGTGGCAGCGGGGAAGCAATCACAGTGGTGGCACAAGGATCAATAGACCGTCAAACGTCCAGGGACCCTTTGTGATCGCCACAGGTCTCTTCTCCAGTCTTCAGAGAGTGGCTGGAAGTGGGGAGGCAGAAAAGGGTCCACCTTTCCTTCCACTCTGCAGTTTTAAATCTGAAATCTTAGCCGCAGTACTGTGCCCAGAGCTCAGAAACTGCTCATGCTAATGAAATTCCCTGTCACAAAATGCGCCCAGAACAATGGGAGTTTCGAACCCTCCATACACTCCATAGATGGATGGGTTATCTTTGTGTGCCCCTGGGCTTGTGCCCCGGCAGGAGCTGCTTTCACCAACCCCTAGATACGCTTCTGATGACCTGTGTCAGGAGAAAGACAGGGAGTGTCATCTCTGAGTGGCTTCTGTTACCATCAGCCAAAAAGCATCCTTCTGAGGCGACTGTCTGAGCTGGGTATTAGGGTTACCACATTGCAGTGGTTTCACTCTTGCTTGGCTGAACAACTCCAGAAGGGGAGCATTACTTACTCGGTGGATTCTCCAGTATGGAGTCCCTCAGGGGCTGATTCTGTCTCCCCTGTTGCTTAACATGTCCACGAAATTGCTGAGTGGGACCATACAGAGTTTTGGAGTGCATTGTCATCAATATTCTCCTTTTCATCTTCTGCAGGTGAGGCAGTGGATGTGCTGAATCAGTGCTTGGTTGCGATAATGAACTGGAAGAGGGCCAGAAAAGTGAAGCTTAATTCAGACAAGACTGAAATGCTCTTGGTGGGTGGTTCCTCTGACCAACTGAGTGATGTGTGGCTTGTTCTAGATGAGGCCGTGTAGTTGGCTCTCCTGGGTCCATTGCTGACCCTTGAGACACAGCTGGCCTCAGCGGTGTGGAGGGTCTTCCATCAGCCTAGGTGGGTGGTCCAGTTTCAAGCCTATCTGGATGGGGGCAACTTGACATCGGTAACCTGTGCTCTGGGAACCTCAACGCTGGACTATTGCATTGTGCTTTACATGGAACTGCCTTTGAAAACAGTCCAGAAGCTTCAGTTTGTATTGACAGATCATATGACACCAGTTCTGCTCCAACTGCACTGCCTGCCTGTGTGCTTCTGAGCTAGTTTTGCCCTATAAAGTTCTTTATGGCTCAGGACTCAAATGTCTTGTGAAATGCTTCTCCAGAGGGCCTTTTCAGTTGTGGCTCCCTGTCTGTGGAATGCTTTCCCCAATGAGGTTCACCTAACCCCTTCATTAACATCTTTTCGGTACCAGTTAAAGACTTTTCTTTTACCCCAGACATCTGATAGACTGAGATTATGCTGTTTTGCTATTAGCATGCTGCCAAGCTATTATCCTTTGGCTATTATCAGGGTTGTTTTGTTCTGCTTTTATGTGTTTATGTTTCTAATACAGTAGTACCTCGGGTTACAGATGCTTCAGGTTACAGACTCCGCTAACCCAGAAATAATACCTCGGGTTAAGAACTTTGCTTCAGGATAAGAACAGAAATCGTGCTCCGGCAGCGTGGCAGCAGCGGGAGGCCCCATTAGCTAAAGTGGTGCTTCAGGTTAAGAACAATTTCAGGTTAAGAACAGACCTCCAGAACGAATTAAGTTCTTTTTTTTTATAGGATATTTATTGAAGTTTTCAAGAATAATACAATGTAAAACAAAAAAAAGAAACAACAAAAATACAAAAATACAAACAACTAAAAACACATAGAATTTACATTTACTAATTTTCTTTTAACTTTTTTTCCAGACCTCCTCATACCTCCCTATCTTATATTCCAGTTCAAATTATTAATTCAGCAAATCCTCACCATTAGTTTTTACTTATTTCAAAACCTTATTTTCCATATCTCTTAAGCATTACAGCTGGAAACCACTTAATTTCTGTCCAACATCATTCTAACATTCATTAATTTTACAATATTTCTGCAAATAGTCTTTAAACTTTTTCCAATCTTCTTCCGCCAACTCTTTTCCCTGGTCTCGGATTCTGCCGGTCATTTCTGCCAATCCCATATAGTCCATCATCTTCATCTGCCATTCTTCCAGAGTGGGTAAATCTTGTGTCTTCCAATATTTTGCAATAAGTATTCTTGGTGCTGTTGTCGCAGACATAAAAAGAATTCTGTCCTTCTTTGGCACCAATTGGCCAACCATGCCTAGGAGAAAGGCCTCTGGTTTCTTCAAGAAGGTATATTTAAATACCTTTTTCATTTCATTATAAATCATTTCCCAGAAAGCCTTAATCCTTGGGCACGTCCACCAGAGGTGAAAGAATGTACCTTCAGTCTCTTTACATTTCCAACATTTATTATCGGGCAAATGATAAATTTTTGCAAGCTTGACTGGGGTCATGTACCACTTGTAAATCATTTTCACAGAACGAATTAAGTTCTTAACCCAAGGTACCATTGTATGTAACTTGTAAGTTACTTGGAGATCTTTGGGTCCTCAATCCAAAGGATAAACCACATAGAATCTTGTGGCACCTCAAAAAATTATAAATTGATTACACTGTAAACTATTCTTTGACTAGAGTGCACTTCATCAGATGCACAGAATATTATACCAGTCTGTATTTCTTGCAGTACATTAACCTGACCTCACTGATAACATTTTGCCACACATATCCCTTCTCAGAGTGAGTGTGGGGTTGTGGATAGAGTCTTAGAGCTAGGCCTGGATTTGAATCCCAGCTCAGCCACCAAGTTTATTGGCTCATCTTGGACCCGTCACTCTTGGTCAAATCTAGTTCACTGGGCTGTTGTCACTCATGTATGTCACTCTGAGCTCCTTGATGGAAGGGTGGAGTATAAATATTATACATTGGCTAATACAAGCAAGCTGTGTGTATGCACTGGTATATGTACACAAACACTTATTTAGATGAAAGTTTCATCACTGCAATCAATGGATTCTGCACCTGGATTGATTTATTCAAGATTTAACTTTCCCATTGTTCTCCTTAGGTTCAGTGACAGAAAATCTGGCAACCCAAGAGGGGTCTCTCTTTCTGTACATTGCTAATCTTAGCACACAGCATGTGCTCTCGCTCAGCCTTTAGGAATTTCACTTGCCTTATAGGATTTGATAAAAATTAAAAATCAACAGAGCAGAGATCTCCTCAGCCAGCTCTTTTTGAACTCTTGGGTACAATTTATCCCAGCCTGCTGATTTTAAAATGTTTATTCCTGGTAGATGCTGTTTAACATCCTCCCTAGGTGCAGTTTGCAACGGAAGATGGTTCATCATCATTATGGGATATGGATGTATCACTCTGCTTCTTCCCAAATACAGAACAGAAATATTTATTGAACACTTCTGCCTTCTCTGTGCCATTAATAACAATTTTCCCCCCATCACCGTCTAGTAATGCCTCTGCATCATTGTTAGGGTTTCATTTGTTCTTGATAAAACTTTTTAAAGATCCCTTCCTATTGTCCTTAGCCCTGTCAACTCAGAGTCTTTCTCCAATACTTGTCGCTTCTCTTATTAACTTTGTACATTTCCTAATTGATAATTTATATTGATTCCTTGCCCATTCATTTCCTCATTTGCTATGCCATTTTACTTCTTTCTGAGGTTTTAACCAGAGGAAACAGTTCTGCTTTTGCTTTGAAGAAACATTTTGATCACAAAAAGGCTGATAACAGCCCCCTTACTATGTGGGTGTTTTGTTTTTTTATTGGCTATCATGTTTTCCAAGAGTATTCTAACACAATATTGGCATCAAGCATATCACCATTCATATCCATACCCATATTGTGCTATCCGTCTGTATACCCGATCCTTCCTTTATTACATCTACCACTAGACAGCAGTAAGGTAAAGGTACCCCTGCCCGTACGGGCCAGTCGTGTCCGACTCTAGGGTTGTGCGCTCATCTCACTTAAGAGGCCGGGAGCCAGCGCTGTCCGCAGACACTTCCGGGTCACATGGCCAGCGTGACGAAGCTGCTCTGGCGAGCCAGCACCAGCGCAGCACACGGAAACGCCGTTTGCCTTCCCACTATAAAGCGGTACCTATTTATCTACTTGCACCTAGGGGTGCTTTCGAACTGATAGGTGGGCAGGAGCTGGGACCTAAGGACGGGAGCTCACCCCGCCGCGGGGATTCGAACCACCGACCATGCGATCGCCAAGTCCTAGGCACTGAGGTTTTACCCACAGCACCACCCGCGTCTAGACAGCAGTAGTAGTACTTAAACTCATCCCGCATTTATTTAATATGGGCAGCATACAGAAACATACCTTACTTCCAGTGGAAGAACCTCCAATTCACCCATAACTATATATTTGAAAGGGCACATGGTTAGAAAACGTGCTCTTTTACCACCAGGGATTGTGCATATGCCAAATTAAAGAGTAACACATCTGAGTTGGTGATCTTGAACATGTTGCTATGTGCTGGCCTTGTAATATGTATTTAGTTTAACCTGATCCTACATAGCACCTAGTTTTGCCAAATCTCTCCACCCACCCATAGAGACCACCATATCATCCTAGGAGTGGCTGTGCAGTTTGTGCCTCCACCAGTTAGTGAAATCCACATGGGCGGAAGTTGTGCTCCCTTTCCCCCTTCTCCACTATGTACAATTTGGATTAAATCTTAATCAGCCATGAAAGAAAATCAACAAAAGATGTAGCAGCATGTTAGTGATTAAACCACACTTTGAATGAGGAAAAATACAGCTAGCTTGAATGAAATATGAAAATACTGCTACGAAATAATTCATATAGACTCTAGCACATTGGGGTAAATAGAAAAGGAGGAAATAAGCAAGTTTGCAAAACTGATATTCTTCCCCAGGACCCCTTAAACTTGGCACAATTTTCAAGGTTGACAATTTAAACTTTTCAGTATTCATCTGAGAGTGTGATGTGGTTATAACACTTTATAAAGTTTCTTAATTTCACTTGTTCCTTTATAGCCGCCATCTGTGGTTCTCCAGATGTTGCCAGACCACAGGTCTCATCATCCCTGCCCACTGGCCATGCTGGCTGGGGGCTGATGGAATTGAATTCCACATCTGGAGGAGTAGAAGTTCCCATTTCTGCTCTAGATACCCAGAACCTTCTGTCTTGGGTACTTTCTTGAGTCTGACCTCAAGTCTCAAGGATACCAGCGATGAAAAGCTACCCAAGCTCAGTTTAAGCCCCATTGTTTTCAATAGGATCTAATTTGGATTGGATGGGGGGCTTTTTTTTTTTTTAGTCCCCTCCATTCCTCCCCCCACTTCTACCCCCAAGCCAGGTTAGAAACTGAAATAAAGAAGCAAAGTGAAACAAAGCAAAGTCCTGTATACAGGATGATGATCATCACCCAGGCGGGCATTTTGCTTGCAAACAGCCACAGCCACAAGTGGAAGCTGAAGGATGCCGTGCGCGCGCAAAGCATCCTTTCCCCGTCCCTCGCTCTCCATCCATCTCCTTGCCTACTCCACCCTTCCCATCCTCCCCCCCAGCCCTGGCTCCTCTCCTGCCAAGGCTGGCCAATGCGGCCTCCCTCTCCAAAGGCCGGTCACTGTCTGCCCGCAGCAGCAGCAGCAACATCCCTCTCCCCATCACCGTGATGGAGAGACCCTTCTACTTTCTAACCTCGCCCTGCCTGTCTCCCTTCCAGAAACACCCCATTCCCCTCCGCGCACCCTTTCGCTGTCTGCTTGCCTGTCCCCCTCCCTCCCTCGTCTCCTTTTGTCTCTCCAGGACAGACACCGCGCTGTCTGCGAGAAACATCCTTCTCCTTCCCCCCCTCTCTCTCCCCCCCCGCCGGCTTGGCTCTCCTCCCTCCTGATGTATGAGCTGCGGAGGAAAATGTCAGGGAAGATTCTAAATTGGACACGAGCGACTGCGCGGTAGGGAGGGTGGGGCCCAGCGCGCCTAACGAGTCTTCTCCCCCCCCCCAACTCGCCACCCCTCTGCTTAGAAAAGAGGGGGGGGAGAGGAAATGCCCCAATTCTGCATGGTGCTGGCTCATAGCTCTCCGCCCCCCCCACCTCTGAAAGTGCAAAGCGGGGGGAAGGAGGGATCGGGCCAAAGAGGGGAGCGTGGGCGTGGATCGCCGGATAATCAAGCAAGCGGCTGCGAAGCCAAATGAGATTTTTGCAAGGTGGCGGCGAAGCGTGTTGGGGGGGGGCGGTGGAGGACGGGGGGGGGGGGAGAGCAGCAGGAGCAGCAGCAGCCCCGGGCCGCCAGCGACCGAGGCGAGCATGCGAAGAGGAGCGAGCGAGCGAGCAAGCGCCCGCCGCTGATGGATGGCGCTTTCATAACTTCCTCTGTATTAAAGTGCGGGTTCACCGCGAGGGCAGGCCCATCCATCACGCCGCTGAATGGGCCTTTGATTTGCTGAGAGCACCAGGCGCTGCGCTGGCTGTCTGCTCTGCCGGCGCGGTTAATATCTATCGCTGCAGCCGTGGGGGAGATGATGACGCGAGGAGGGAGAGGGAGGGAAGGAAGGGGGGGGGAGGGATGGGTAGGGGGCTGGCCACGGCGGCGGCGCGGAAGGTGGCAGGGAAGATGCAAAAAGGCAAGGAGAGGAAGAAGGGGCTTGGCGGTGCGCGCGCGCGCGCAAGCGTTCCCCTTTCGGAGGGCGTGCCGCGCGGAGTTGCACACACGCAGCGCCGCCACCCCCACTTTGGAAAGCACGTGCGCATCGAGGGCAGCTTCAGGCAAACAGAGGAGAGGCGTTTGCAGCGCCAACGCCAGAAAAGCATCGTCTGTCCGCCCTACTGGGCTCACTCTGTCTCTCTGTGTATGTGTGTGTGAACGATGGAAGTGCAGACATGTGTCTGCAAACGTACTAAAACACGCGTGCCTGGGAGCCGCGGCCGTTTTGTGCAGACAAAGCTTAATTTGCAGGCGCGGCGGAGGGGGGAAATGTAGGACCTCAAGTGTGGCTGCCGGCAACAAGCCCTTGACATCTAGATGCGTCCTCTTTCCCCTAAAATGCCAGATGCATGCATAGGTTTCAGTTGAACTCTCTGTAATTGTTCGGCGGTGAATGAAATGCACTCTGTACCTGCTCAAAGACATTTTCTTCCGTCCCTCATCTAGTCTCTTCAGGAGAGTGGGAATCAAGTGTATGAGAATAGATGAAAGCACCGCCCCCATCTAATTAGACAGGATAATTTGTACTGTCATTTTGAAAGTGGGAGGGGAAAAACATTTAGGGGGCAAAATGTCCAGAGACATCTACAGGATGGGTTTTGTGGAGATTTCAAGGAACACATAAAGGTGAAAACTTCTTGAATTGAGTCTTTTTTTTCTTTACAAAAAAGGACCAACAAATTTTAGCCATGGGTTTGCCTTTTGGCAAACTACACAGATCATGTATTTTAGGGAAGCATTTCCACATGCATGCATCTGGAAATTCATTCAAAAGCGACCTTGTTGGTGTAAATTATATTACATCAGTTCTGGCTCATACATTTACATATGGTCCGTGCCTGACTGATTTATGTAATGAACAAGTTTTCAGCTTCTAGTGGATTGAATGCGGTAGTGATGAGGACCCTGCAAAAATGTCCTGCCCTCAGTAGCAAAGTTTGTCATCTGCATGATACCGCTGTGTATGGTTTAAGCATTAGCCAGAAGATTTTTCTAGAGTATGGCCATGGTCAGATTAGTGGTGTCCAGCTGCCCAACTGTTCCAGGACATAGATGTGCATAATGCTTTCTGGATGTTAAGTAACATAGTCCTCGAAGCTTCATAGTCAGAAAAAGATGTGGCGCAGAGGGGGTGGAGGAGAATGGTGCAAGGATTGTTGGACATAAACCCTGCATTTCCCCTTGGATGCACATTGCTACACACAAATTTAGAGATGTGCCCTCTATTCAGAAAGGCAGAAAAGCACAAGCCTTCTCTAACACAATGCACACCTGTCCTGCTGCGTGTAGCAGAACCTTCCACCTGCACAGCTTAGGTGGAATGCTGTGGATTTTGGCACCATTTTTTTGTAATCTGGAATTTTCCATCAGCTACATTGCTTGTTTTGCAGAGGTGGCGGTGGGAGTGAATCAGTGTTCATTTCAGAACTTTGATTTTGTTCCTCCTTCAGCACAGACAATTTGAGCTCTGTAATTACAGCAAATTACATTCTTAAATTGACATGGAGCTTTTGAGCAAGGGTCTAGCTAGCCTGAAAGCTGGTTGACAGGATAAACAGCCCAGTTATCAAGAAGGCAATGTGGCAGGGTGCCATTGGTGATCTCAGATTTCAGAGTGGGGTGGGTTTTTTTTGGGGGGGGGGTGTTACGGCATGGAAAAGAAGATTCAGTAGGGTTCAAAGTCTGGCTATTCACTACCACTGCAAATGGCAATTGATTGCAAGAACATACTTCTGGGATCATGTAGGAAAAAAGTTTTTAGGCATCACTGTACTTGTTTTATCAATGCACTCACCCCATCCCCATTATTTTGGTTAAAGCAATGTATGCTTGTGGCACAACAGCCTTTAAATATTCTGTGAATAAAGATAAGTGACTTCAGACACCAAGGAAGGGTGCATCTTTCCTAAATGTTGCCCCAGTGGTCTCATGAAGTTGAGAGCTTGGCAGGTTTTGAAACCTACAGAACATATGGTGGGACTTGGGGGGATTGTTACAAAGAACACCTTCCACACCACAGTTTACTGTGGATTTGGTGCTGTTCAGGCACTCAAGCTTTGTGAAATGACCCTATGGCACTGTCCTCATCAAAATGCTATTCCATATCCCCACCCCGAATTTAATCCCAATGTATCCAGCATTGGTCCTTATTAATTTTTTTGTTGGATTAGCATTTTTTTGTATTGTGTACAGCTAGTGTTTTAAATTTTCTTTGGTTTTAAATTCTTTTCATGTGCTTTTTTTTGTCTAGTCACTTTGAGACTTTTTACTGTAAAAAGCAACTAATAAATCAAAAAAATAGTAAGAGTAAAACTTCAATGTTGTACAAAGGTAATCGCTCCAGCAGGGCAAGTATTTTGTCTTGCCAGACGGAACAATTCCCCTTCTCCCCCCCCCCATGTGCTGTTTCAGGGTTCTCCTGACCCCCCCCCCACCATGGGGGGTGTTTTGCAGAAGGAGAGAAGAGGAAAGCCAAGATGCACAAGAGGAAGTCCTTGCACAGGTTTCTGCTGCTGACAGGACTGTTTAGCTGAATCTCGCCCCCCCAAATAATAATTTACCATTTCGCTTTTTGATTTTAAAATGAAGCACTTCCAGATGACCTGTTTATTGAGCATTCATCCTGATTTGTTTGAGGGGGAGGCTAGATGACACTGCGTTGAACACGGACAGATTTATAATGGTGCAAACGTTGCAGTTGCAAGAGGGCCTGTGCCTGCAAGGGATTCCAGACATAGAGACTTCGATGAAAAAGAAGAAACAACCCTTTAGCCCAGTAGAAGGAAAGTTACAAAGCAAAGTGTATAGTGTGCGTTCATTCTGATTGGACAGTGGGCAGATCCACATCATATATATACTGATTTTTACAAATAATTTCCAAAAATCATATAACATACTTTCTTATCTTATACAATATTTTGGACTTCCATCAACCGCATCTGAAGATTTTTCAGTCTTTATCACTTAATCTACATTTCTTAATTTCTCTATTACTTTTAATTATCCTTAACTAATAACTCTCTTCATAATCTTCTCTGCAATACGTCACATAATCCTTCTTACAGAACTTCTTGGAGTCCTACTAGCGTAATCTGTTTATTACAATTGCTTTTCAAAAAGTTCAAATATTTCCTCCAGTCCTCTGAGAATCTCTGATCCCGCAGGATTTGGATCCTTCCTGTCATCTTATCTAATTCTGCATAGTCCATTAATTTCGTCTGCCATTTTTCTTTCATCGGTAGTTCTTCTTGTTTCCATTTCTGTGCCAGATCCACACCATATATTTAATGCACATTTAACGCCTCAGAGGATCCTGTGACTTGTAGTTTGTTAATGTAACTGAGAATTGTAGCTCTATGCAGGGACAACTACACTCCCCAGGATTCTGGGGTGGGGGGTGGGGTGGGTTGATTTGTGTGCTTTAAATGTGCATTTGTTACGCTTTAAATGCTTGGTGTGGATTTGCCCTTATTTGTGGGGAGGTTAGACCCTGGGCTCATCCAGACTTCCTTTTGTTCCGTGTTTCTTGGCTTTAAAGCTCCATGTCTGAGCTTTCCCCAGGAAAACCAGAGTACAATGAAGTCTGGATGAGCCCAGTGCTGTTATCCCCACACTTTCCAGTGAATTTTCCTCCCACTTTTCTTACTTGAGGATGCATGTTTGTTGTGCAGGATCTCCCAATCCACTGCAACTGTGAGATTTGAATTTGCCAGCATGCGATTGAATCCCACCCCAAAATAATGGCAGTCTGGAATTGCCGTTAGCGAATTTTCTGCATAAACAGTAAATCCAGATTCAGCTGGAAAAGCACATGGGGCGTTTTGATGAAGACGGTGCTGTGCAAGGGCTGTGCAAGACTTGTGTGTGTGAATAGCACCGAGACCGCAATGAACTGTACGTGAGCAAAGGAGCTGAGAAGGCGAGGAAGGACGGAGCAGAGGACAGGCTCAGCCAAAGAGGTGTGGGCCAAGGAAGAAGGAGGGTGACAACTTATTCTCCATTCTGAGCTGATGGGAAGACAATGAGCCATAACGGGTCCATGTAGCCAATCTAGGACTCACATGGCAAGCGGTGTGCTCTGTAACAATGTGTAACAACATCACAATGCCTCTGTGCCTCAGGAAATAGAGAGCACATGGATGAATGTGGCCAATAAGACATCGCACAGCACATGGAATGACATTGCATAATGACACATGATGTCAAGGTGGTACTGAGAGTCGAGGGCTGCCGAAGGATTCAAACAATCCACAATTTAAGGGTGGGCAGGTAGGGAGCTTTTAATTTTGGGGGGTGGAGAGGGAAAGGGACATGGATTCATGCTAGTGAGTGAATGGCAGAGTACATTCCCCAGTATAGAGCAGGAAGCTTGTTGGTATATTCGTTTGAATCTCTTTACTTAAGCAATCTAATCTGGCTTGTCCAGATTGGGTTTGTTCCCGGTAAATCACCTTTGTTCCCTCTTAAAAAGAATAAAGACACAACAGTCATCTATTAAAAGTAATGATAAGAAGTTTACTTACATTCAGTTCACAGTAGGTTCTCCGATGGGACGCAGGTGGCGCTGTGGGTTAAACCACAGAGCCTAGGACTTGCCGATCAGAAGGTCGGTAGTTCGAATCCCTGCGACAGGGTGAGCTCCCATTGCTCGGTCCCTGCTCCTGCCAACCTAGCTGTTCGACAGCACGTCAAAGTGCAAATAGATAAATAAGTACTGCTCCGGCAGGAAGGTAAATGGCATTTCCGTGTGCTGCTGTGGTTCGCCAGAAGCGGCTTAGACATGCTGGCCACATGACCCGGAAGCTGTACACCGGCTCCCTCGGCCAATAAAGCTAGATGAGCGCCGCAACCCCAGAGTCGGTCACGACTGGACCTAATGGTCAGGGGTCCCTTTACCTTTACCTTTTAGGTTCCCTGAAGGCAGGCTTTAGCTTGTAAGTTACAGTGGTACCTCGGGTTACAGACACTTCAGGTTACAGACTCCGCTAACCCAGAAGTTGTACCTCAGGTTGAGAACTTTGCTTCAGGATGAGAACAGAAATCGCATGGCAGCAGCGTGGCGGCAGGAGGAGGCCCCATTAGTTAAAGTGGTACCTCAGGTTAAGAACAGTTTCAGGTTAAGAACAGACCTCCAGAACAAATTAAGTTCTTAACCCAAGGTAACACTGTACAGAAGCGAGAGTGGGTTCATCTCATGATACATCAAGATGGAATAAAACGAAGAAGGAGGGAAGATGGCTGTGTGACCAGCTCTTTTATGGGGTCTTCCAGGGTCACGCCCATCTACCTGGTCACATGCAGGGGAGGATGCTCCCGACAAGTGTGACAGGAAGTCCAGCATTAAAAATTTGCACAATTAATCCTGGCATCGAGTTAAAGCTGATTCAGTCTGCAGACTTTGTGGATTTAACATCACACCAACTTCCTTCTCCTTCCCAATTTTATTTACCATATTTTCCGCTCGATAAGATGCACCAGACCATAAGGCGCTCCTAGTTTTTGCAGGTGGGAAACAAGAAAAAAAAATATTCTGAATCTTAGAAGCCAGAACAACAAGAGGGATCGTTGCGCAGTGAAAGCAGCGATCCCTCTTGCTGTTCTGGCTTCTGGGATAGCTGCACAGCCTGCATTCGCTCCATAAGATGCACACACACTTCCCCTTACTTTTTAGGAGGGAAAAAGTGAGTCTTATAGAGCAAAAAATACGGTAACTTCTCATCTGATATCCTACAGGTCTGGCAGGGTTTTGAAGGGCTGCACACGCCTGGAAAGCCTGTTTATTAGAAACAACATTAGAAGCTTCCTTCATAGCAGATTCAGCCAGGGGCAAAACTAGGCTTTATTTCACCTGGGTCAAAGACTGAGTTTGGCACCCCTGCCACGCACATTTGCGTACGCACATACACAGACTAAGAGACTCAGAGGCCTCTGGAGGCTTCACCTGGGGCCAAAAACCTGCTAGATCACAGCTACAGCTCTGCCTGCAACCCAGGGGCATAGGATTTATTTTAGGGGGGTCAGGTTTTATGTTGTGGGGGGCAGAACCGAGTTATGTGCAACACAATTGGTCAGTTAGTTTTTTTAAAATTTACTTGATTGGGGGGGGCAGCTGCCCCCCCTGCCCCCTCCTGGCTACACACATGCCTTCAGCTCTGAAGTATCCTTCAAGGTAAAAGTGGATTACAACCCTTGCTCCCTGGCCTGCATTGCAAACAGGAGAAAAAACATTATATTCCCCCTCTGCATCTTTTTGCAGATTGTGAGGACAAAAGGAGTTAATACTTTGTTTGCATGGCAATCCTGAGTAACAGCTCTCTGCCATGTGTCCTTCACAGGCATGTATACATAGGCAACTCTGCTTGTACACCCTGAGGCAAAAACAGGCGTTCAGAGAGGCAGACATAGACATCTTATCAGTCATGGAAATATTTGATAGGAATCCTTTTGGGAATCAAAGTGAGACTCAGGCTTTGTGCATGCTGTGTGAGTGCATGAGCGTGTGCGAGCAAGCATAGGTGTGCGCGCATACACACACAAACCACGACAGCAAGAGTGTGTGAGCAAGCATTAGTATGCGCCCATAGCTGCCAAGGGGAAATTTTCCAGCTTAAGAATTGCAACTCTGTCCTTCACTGGGATACACGCACAGATTGCATGCCCAGGTGGCAAAGAACCACCTTTTCTCTGGATTTTTTAAAAACAGAGGTGGATAGGATCTTTTGAGCCCAGGCAAGACACTGCAAGAAGTTAAGGAAAATCTTGAATTGTGTGTTTGTTGACCACATCTTTCGGGACGCGGGTGGCGCTGTGGGTTAAACCACAGAGCCTAGGACTTGCCGATCAGAAGGTCAGCAGTTCGAATCCCCGCGACGGGATGAGCTCCCGTTGCTCGGTCTCAGCTCCTGCCAACCTAGCAGTTTGAAAGCACGTCAAAGTATAAGTAGATAAATAGGTACCACTCTGGCGGGAAGGTAAACGGCGTTTCCGTGCGCTGCTCTGGTTTGCCAGAAGCGGCTTAGTCATGCTGGCCACATGACCCGGAAGCTGTACAACAGCTCCCTCAGCCAATAAAGGGAGATGAGCGCCGCAACCCCAGAGTCGGCCACAACTGGACCTAATGGTCAGGGGTCCCATTAGCTTTTTCTAGAGCACATCTTAACTCCTATATAGCCAACACAGCACCCTTGAAATCCTGTTGGACTCCAGCTCCCATCAGTCCCAGTCAGCATGGCCAATGGTTAAGGAAGATGGGAATTGTAGTCCCTGTGTTGGGGGAGAGGGCAGACCATGTTTGCTACCTCTGCCTTAACTATTAACTGTTACAGACACATCCCTGGGTTTGGTAGCAACAACTTTAGGGGCAAGAGAACATAATGCCATGCCTACATAAGCTTTTTATGTGCTGACAGCTTGGGTCTTGCTGGAAGGAGGGTATACCATGTTGCATGGCATCCCATCCCCACTGGAACAATATTCCCCAGTCCAGTGTACCTTGTGGGGTGATGGTGGGAAATCAGCACAGCTGCCGGGTGGTTTGTGGGAAGTGAGCAACATCTGGGCACTGACACCTCTCCCCCAACCCGAGTGAACATACAACAATATGATGATGATGATGATAATACTTAACATTCCTAAAGGGCTTCCAAGTATTATACATGCTTTGATTCTGTGCAATATCTTGCTGCAGTCCTTACAACAAAGATGTAAGGAGGGTGATTCTTGGCAGCCACATCTTGCAAATTTGGGGGTGGAGAAGTGAAGCTCAGAGGGAGTAGCTTCCCTAAGGCAATCTGGTGAGCTCTTGCTAGAGGTGAGATTGGAACCAGAGACGATGACCTGATTCATAGCTCCATCTCTTAGTCACTACACCATGCCAGCTCTCAGAGATTGTCTGCATTTCAGAATGTGAAATCACCTTGCCGATTTGGAGCTGTATGAGGGCTAGGCGTAAACTAGAGGACCTTGAGCACTCCTTCTTGACAGTGTACACATGAACAGGGGGTCACCAACTTTTTAAGGTTCACAGGCACCTCTGGCTTTTTGAACATGTGTCATGTGTGCTCCCTGTTTGGATCGCTTCCCATGGGGACAGAAAGTGTGTGCACATGCGCACTTGGCTTTTTTGAGCCAGATGTGTAAAAGCTGGGTCCAGCAGAATTAGTATGAGCCTTGAAAATGATGCAGTGGCAAAAAGGAGGAAGTGGGAAAGAACGACACTCTTCCAACTTCCTCCTATGTACTTTGCAAGGAGGAGAAAGCTAACCATTTTTAAAATAAATAAAGAAAACCCTGCTTGTCATGCTCCCTTCCCAATAGCACAGGAGTCCTTTTCTCCCGTTGCTCCATGTGATGAATTCTCTCAGCTGCTTGGGCTCCTTGGTTCCATAATATGGAAGCAACTGCAGAAAGAGGCTTCAGGGCATCATTTTATTTCAGGTCGGGCTTCTTAACACTAAGAAGAGTCCTGCTGGATTAGGCCAGTAGCCCATCTGTCCCAGCACCCTGCCCTAAAAATGGCTAACCAGATGTGTTTGGGAAGCCTGCAAGCCGGACATGAACGTGACAGCACTCTCCCCCTCTGGCCGTTTCCAGCAACTGGTGACAGTGGAGGCAAGACGCATCCATCAGAGCGAAAAATCACGGATAGCGTTGCAGACCCTACAAGTGTCCCTATTTTCCAGACACAGTCCCAGATATACAGAAGCCATCCCAGTTTCTGATTTGATCCCGGAATGTCCCACTTTTCCTTAGGAAGTCCCTATTTTTATCAGAGAAATGTTGGAGGGTATGGAGTTATGCAACCCTGGAGCCAAGGAGATGATGATGATGTTGTTGTTGTTTAGTCATTTAGTCGTGTCCGACTCCTCGTGACCCCATGGACCAGAGCACGCCAGGCACTCCTGTCTTCCACTGCCTTCCGCAGTTGGTCAAACTCATTCTGGTAGCTTTGAGAACACTGTCCAACCATCTCATCCTCTGCCGTCCCCTTCTCCTTGTGCCCTCCATCTTTCCCAGCATCAGGGTCTTTTCCAGGGAGTCTTCTCTTCTCATGAGGTGGCCAAACTATTGGAGCCTCAGCTTCACGATCTGTCCTTCCAGTGAGCACTCAGGGCTGATTTCCTTAAGAATGGATCGGTTTGATCTTCTTGCAGTCCACGGGACTCTCAAGAGTCTCCTCCAGCACCATAATTCAAAAGCATCAATTCTTTGGCGATCAGCCTTCTTCATGGTCCCATACATCACTACTGGGAAAACCATATGGGAAAACCATAGCTTTAACTATACGAAGCCAAGGAGATATGCACCTTTAAAACCTTTTGAAGACATCTGAAGGCAGCTTTGTATAGGGAAGTTTAAAAAAAATGTTTCATGTTTCATTATGTTTTTATATATGTTGGAAGCCACCTAATTTCATCAGAGAAATGTTGGAGGTCATGGCCTTATCCTCCATGCATTTGTGTAATCCTCTCTTGAAGCCATGCAAGGTGATGGCCCTCAGTGCCTCCTCCGTGAGTGAGTGCCATAGTTATTCACGGTGTGAATAAGTTCTTCCTTTAGTCCTCCTGAATCTTCCAAGAGTGGGTATTCCCCGAGTGTTATTATGACAGAGGGAGAAAGCCATTTCTCTCTTTTTTAAAATAATTTTTTATTGATTTTCAATACAAATATGCATATCATCCATATCAAAATTTTCTACAGATTATCTCTTTCCGACTTCCTTCAGCTTCTCTGCCAATCATCCATATTTAATTTTTAATTATGCATTTCCTTAATTTAGTATTGCCTTAACACCTACCCTCCCAATCAAATTTCTTTTTGACAATACTCCTCAAGTTTCACAAAGCTTCTTGAAACCCGACCAGCGATGTTTGCTCATCACATATACTTTTCAGATACTCTACAAATTTTCCCCAGTCCTCGATGAACTTTTGGTCTCGTAGATATCTAATCTTCCCAGTTAATTTGTCCAATTCTGCATAGTCTATCAGTTTCATTCTCCATTCTTCAAGTGTCGGCAACTCCTCCTGTTTCCATTTTTGGGCCAATAATATTCTTGCTGCTGTTACTGCGTATTGGAAAAGTTTGCAGTCCTTTCTGTTTATTTCATTACTTACTATTCCTAAAAGAAAAGCCTCTGGTTTCTTTACAAATGTATATTTTAACATCTTTTTTCAATTCATTATATATCATCTCCCAGAAACTTTTCACTTTCTTACATTCCCACCACATATGGTAAAATGTCCCTTCTTTTTCTTTACATTTCCAACACTTGTTACATGTCTTAAACATTTTTGCTAATTTTACCGGTGTGATATACCATCTATATACCATTTTCATAACATTTTCCTTTAACGCAGTACATGCTGTAAATTTTAGATTTTCCTTCCATACTTTTACCCAGTCATCAAATTGGATATTATATCCAAAATCTCTGGCCCAGTGTATCATTACCGATTTAACTTCCTCATCCTTCGTATACCATTCCAACAGCATCTTATACGTTTTTGACAAAATTTTCGAGTCACTATTTATTATTTCTGTTTGAAATTTTGAGTCTTTTTCTGCATATCCACTCTCTTTTATGTCCTTTTTAAACATTTCATTAACTTGAAAATAGTGCAACCAATCATATACAGAGAAAACCATTTCTCTATCTGCTTTCTCCATGACATGCATGATTTTATACACTGCTGTCATGCTCCCCCTCTTACCTGCCTTTGCTCTGAACTTAAAAAAAACACCTGAATATTGTAACCTTTCCTCATAAGGGAGTTGTTCCATTCTCTTGAGGCAGTGCAATCAGAGAGAGAAGTTGAAAGGAGTAAGAAAGGTAAGGCTGCCCTTTGATCATCTCTGGGTTTTTAAAACCCTGTCATGAATATCTCTTGCAAAACTATACAGTAGGGGTGGGAAACCTGTAGCATAGGAAGTTTCTCCTAATATTCTGTTGAAATCCGCCCTTCTGTGTGGAGGTAGGGCTTCTGTTCTCATGCAGAAGGTCCTAGTCATAATTTACATGCTTCTAGTTGTGCTTTTAGGGACGCGGGTGGCGCTGTGGGTTAAACCACAGAGCCTAGGACTTGTCGATCAGAAGGTTGGCTGTTTGAAATGAAACTGACAACAGCTGGAACCTTTAGGTGGAGAATGAATGACACTCTTTTTGGAGATGAGGAAATTTGCAAAAAGGCCCAAAAAACACTTAAAGACTACTTTGAGATTAATTTGAGATCAGATACCGAAAAAAGAGTAATTTGGGACGCAAGCAAAGCCGTGATGCGTGGCTTCCTAATACAACAGAACTCAATAAAGAGGAAAAAACAGAATGAGAGGAAAGAGAAAATCTGGAACCTAATAAAAGAAGGGGAGAAGAAACTGAGATCCAAGCCCAAATCTCATGAGATTTTAAGAGAAATAAAATTCTATCAAACACAATATATGGAACTGATGAATCAGGAAATAGAATGGAAAATTAAACAAATGAGGCAAAAGACTTTTGAGTCGGCAGATAAATGTGGGAAACTACTGTCTTGGCAATTGAAAAAGAGACAAAAGCTGAATATGGTGACATCACTCGAAGTAGATGGGAAGTTTATAAACAAACCAAATGAGATAAGTAATTGCTTTCAAAGTTTCTTCAAGAAATTGTATAAGCAAGGGCCAAAGAATGAACAAGAGATAGAACAATTTATTGGAAAATATGGCTTAAAAAGAATTTCTGAAAATAATAGAAGGAGTTTAAATGAGAAAATTACAGATCAAGAAATAGAGAGTGCCATCCAGGACATGCAACTGGGAAAATCACCAGGACCAGATGGATTAACCGCGAGATACTATAAAGTACTGAAGGACTGGTTAATACAACCATTGAAAGAAGTCTGTAACCAAATCCTCGAGGGGAAAAAGGCTCCCGAATCGTGGAAGGAAGCATTTATCTCACTTATACCAAAGACAGAAACTGAGAAACATCAAGTTAAGAATTACCGCCCTATATCACTTTTGAATGTGGATTATAAAATTTTTGCAGACATTTTAGCAAAAAGATTTAAAAAAGTTTTGTTAGAGGAGATTCACATGGACCAAACAGGCTTTCTACCAGGCAGGCAATTGTCAGATAACGTGAGGAACATTATAGATATTTTAGAACTCTTGGAAACTGACATAAATAGAAAAGCTGTCTTGATTTTTGTGGACGCAGAGAAAGCCTTTGACAATATTTGTTGGAGTTTCATGAAGAGGAATCTCCAAGGGATGGGGGTAGGCAAGAACTTTGAAAATGGTATAAGTGCAATTTACTCTGAGCAAAAGGCTAAACTAATTGTAAATGGTATGGTTATGGATGAAATCCCAATAGAGAAAGGGACACGACAGGGATGCCCAATTTCCCCTCTATTGTTTATATCGGTACTGGAGGTTTTCCTGAACATGATTAGAAGGGACCAGCTGGTTAAAGGTATACAGGTCGGAACTAAACATTATAAGTTAAGAGCATTTGCAGATGATTTAGTTTTGACATTACAACAGCCAGAAGCCAGTACAAAAAGAGTTTTGGAACTTATTGAAATATTTGGCCAAGTAGCAGGTTTTAAATTAAATAAACATAAGACAAAGGTGCTGGAAAAAAATCTTACGATGGGGGAAAAAGACAGTTTTCAAAGAGAAACTGGTTTGGAAATTGCTAAGAAGGTAAAATATCTGGGGGTGAACTTAACATCTAAGAATGTGAACCTATTTAAAGATAATTATGAGAAATGTTGGGCTGAAGTGAAGAAAGACTTTGATATATGGTCAAGATTGAGACTTTCCTTGTTAGGCCGAATTGCTGTTATTAAGATGAATGTATTGCCGAGATTGTTGTTTTTGTTCCAAACATTGCAAATTCTAGATAAGATGGATTGCTTCAAGAAGTGGCAGAAAGACATATCTAAATTTATCTGGCAGGGCAAAAAACCCAGAATCAAATTTAAGATTTTGACTGATGCAAAGGATAGAGGGGGCTTTGCCCTGCCGGACTTAAAACTTTACTATGAAGCAGCAGCTTTTTGCTGGCTGAAATCATGGCTACTTCTTGAGAATACAGACATTCTGGATTTGGAAGGTTATGATAATAACTTTGGTTGGCATGCATATTTATGGTATGACAAGGTAAAGGTACATAGAAATTTTAAAAACCACATTGTTAGGAAAGCATTGTACAATGTATGGAATCGATATAAGGATTTGCTTGAAAGTAAAACACCCAGGTGGTTGTCACCAATGGAAGCCAAGGCGGTAAAAAGATTGAACATGGACACAGATTGGCCAAAATATTGTGAAATTATAGAATATGATGGTGAAAAGATAAAGTTACAGAGTTTTGAGAAATTGAAACCTAAAGTCCGAGACTGGTTACATTATTACCAGATCAATGAAACCTTTAAGCAGGACAGAAAATTAGGTTTTCAGAAGGAGAGGTCAAAGTTAGAAACAGAATTGCTAGAACCCAATACCAAGAATTTGTCTAGAATGTACAATCTGCTGCTAAAATGGAACACACAGGATGAAACGGTTAAATCAGCCATGATTAAATGGGCACAAGATATTGGTCATGATATTATGTTTGCTGACTGGGAGCAGTTATGGACCACAGGCATTAAATTTACGGCATGTAGTGCCTTGAAAGAGAATATAATGAAAATGATCTATAGGTGGTACATGACCCCAGTTAAGCTTGCAAAAATATACCATTTGCCCAACAATAATTGTTGGAAGTGTAATGAATGTGAAGGAACTTTTTATCACCTTTGGTGGACCTGCCCGAAGATTAAGGCCTACTGGGAAATGATATATAATGAAATTAAGAAAATCCTTAAGTGGACATTTGTAAAGAAACCAGAGGCCTTTCTCTTGGGCATGGTAGGCCAAACGGTTCCAAAGAAAGATAGAACGTTTTTTATGTACGCAACAACAGCAGCAAGAATTCTTTTGGCGAAGTATTGGAAGACTAAAGAACTACCTACTCTGGAAGAATGGCAGACCAAGGTGACTGAATTTATGGGACTGGCAGAGATGACCGGCAGAATCCGTGACCAGAGGAGAGAGACAGTGGAAGAGGACTGGAAAAAATTTAAAATTTATCTTAAAAATTGTTGTAAAATTACGGAATGTTAAGATGTCAAGGGATTGGATACAAAGAATTACAGCTATAAAAATTGAAATCTATAAAATTTTTTTTAAAGAGAATTAAATATAAAAAGGGATGAAGAATTGCTAAAAAATTTTAAAATAAGGATGCAGTGAAGGGGAGGTTTGGGGAAGTCGTGTTATGTTTGTTTGTTTTTTGTTTATGTTGTAAAACTAATAAAAATTATTAAAAAAAAAAAAAAGAAGGTTGGCTGTTTGAATCCCTGTGATGGGGTGAGCTCCCGTTGCTTGGTCCCTGCTCCTGCCAACCTAGCAGTTCGAAACCACATCAAAGTGCAAGTAGATTAATACCAGCAGGAAGGTAAACGGCGTTTCCGTGCGCTGCTCTGGTTCGCCAGAAGCGGCTTAGTCATGCTGGCCACATGACCCGGAAGCTGTACGCCGGCTCCCTCGGCCAATAAAGCGAGATGAGCGCCGCAACCCCAGAGTCGGCCATGACTGGACCTAATTTTCAAGGGTCCCTTTACCTTTAGTTGTGCTTTTGCGACCCACCTTTGATGAGGCCAATATCCAGCTGTGGGTCCTAACAGTGGCGTAGCCTGGCTTGCTGGCACCCAGGGCATGCGTAAATGGAGTATAAATGGAGCCCATTGTGCCAGCCCAGCCCTCACCGGCGAAGGTGCTGGATCGAACCCTCACCAGAGAAAAAAAGGGGCCGCGCTGCCGGACCGCACAGGGGGAGCCCGGCCGGATGATGCAACCCTTGGCAGGCGAATCCCCCTGAAGCCTGCGGAGACAAGTGCTGGGCTGGGCTGGGCCACTTTGGGATCTCCCCTTGCCTGTCTCCCTCCCTCCATGTCCGCTCACCGACTGGGGACTGCGCCAAGCAAGGAGCAAGTGAGTGCTGGCCTGGCAGCCATTCAGCAAGGGGGCCAGGGTTGCAGAAGCGAGGACAGGCTGGTCTCCGGGGTCCAGAGACCCCCAGCACCAGACAGGGAAGGATGGGGAGCCGAGGACAGTGCCCGCCAGGATGTGCCTGTCCGGGACAGGGATCCCTGCAGAAGCCGGTGCCTGTGTTTGGGCACCTGGTTCATGGCCCCTCAAAATTGTGCACCTGGGGCTATGGCCCCTCGCCCCCCCACGCTATGCCCCTGGCCCTGGGACCAGTTGAAGACTAGTGATGTGCAAAATACTGAGCTGGACCAAAGGCCTTGACTTGGTATAACACAGTCTCCTAAGATCTAATCCTTCCCTCTGGATCTCTTCAGGGAGATGGCAAGTTATTTACAGCCAGTCTAACAAGGACAAAATCTATAGCATAGCTTGAAAAAGGCACAAAGAAGGCAAGAGGGATGCCATTGTGGTTAAGCGTCACACAGTCCCTTGTTTATTTATTACTTGACCTCCTCCTGCAAGGTCCCAGGTGGGTCACAACATTTAAGCGCACAATTAAAAACAGTTTAAAAGAAGTTGGAATCATAACAGTGGATGGGTCCTGAAAAGATATGTACACCTCAAGCCAGGTCAAGGATAAAGGTCAAGTAGACTTCCTCCCCCTGCCAAAACCATCTTCCAAATGACATCAAATGCAGAGACGTAGAATTATCTGCCCTTAGAAGAGGCTCATGAGAGGGACACAAGGGCAGGACAGTAAATTACAGCGCACAGGACTGAAACAGAAACCTTCCTCTGCAGATTTGGACTCAGCGCTGCCTTTCATGATTTAAGGCATTTCTCACAGCTACCCTGCTGTCTTTTGAACCAGCCCCTTTACCTGTCCTGTCCCTTTAAAAGTCGCTGATCTGCAGCGATTAGCAGGTGGGCCCTGCTTTATCTCCCAAGCTATGGAAAGTTTCACCTATTGCTTTCTGCAAATCAAACCTTTATTAAAGGTACAGGAGCAAGTCAGGACGTTCCTTTCTTGTGTCCCAACTTTCCTGGCCAGCTGGCATTCCTGAATGACGGTTGCAGGACGGAAAACTGAAGGGAATGGAATGTCCTGCAAAAGGGCGTGTCTGTCTGTCTGAAACCCTGAATAGAAATGCTCTATACGGCAAAAAATTTTGGGTTGGGAAGAGGCAGGAACGGAAAAACCCGTGCAAAATGGTCACCGCCTGTACGCTAAGGCACTGCAAAAGCCTGGACACAAGGCGCACACCAGTATTTACTTGGCACCAATGTGGTGAGAGCTTCAGCAACACCCACTTGCAAAGGGAGGGTAAAACCACAAAGGGGACCCCCCCGCCCCCCAGAGAAGAAGGCCGCTGGGATTCTTGCAGTGAAGGCTGAATTAATGCGTCCGGAAAAACCACTTCTTCTGCTCCTAAGCGAGTGTGCATGCTCAGGGTCACTTATCGCCCATTCTGCTTTTGCTTTTGAAAGATCACAAGCATGCACCCTGACTTTGTAAATTGAAAGCACATCTGTGGGCCACAGGAAAACCCATATATATGCTTTTTTTTAAAGGAGAAGACCACTCCAAGGCAATCCACCCCCAGGGCTAATGTTCAAGCATGCATGCACTAAATTAAAATGCTGTAGGCTTTTACTCAGAAGAAGAAGAAGAAAGAAGAAAATCCGGCTTTACTGAAAAACAATCAGGCAATACCATGATTCCACCCTGCAACATTTATAGCACCAGGCTTAGGGGTCAAAAATAGATGTCTGGTTGGCATTTGTCAACTCACTTAGAATTGTGGAATTGTAGAGTTGAAAGGAAGGGACGCAGGTGGTGCTGTGGGTTAAACCACAGAGCCTAGGACTTGCTGATCAGAAGGTCGGCGGTTCGAATCCCACGACAGGGTGAGCTCCCATTGCTCAGTCCCTGCTCCTGCCAACCTAGCAGTTCGGAAGCATGTCAAAGTGCAAGTAGATAAATAGGTACCACTCCAGCGGGAAGGTAAATGTCCTCTGCACATGTACCAGCTTTTCAATATCCTCCTTAAATTGAGGTGCCCAGAACTGGACATGATATTGCAGGTCTGACCAAGGCAGAATAGAGTAGTACTATTGCTTCTCTTTTTTCTGGACACTATACTTCTGTTGATGCATCCTAGAATAGCATTTGTTTTTTGTTGTTGCTGCGTCACACTGTTGACTCATTTTAAGCTTGTGGTCCACCAAGACCCCTAGAGCCTTTTCACACGCACTACTAGCAAGCCTCCATCTTATATTTGGGCTGCTGCTTTTTCCTGCCTAAGTGCAGAACCTTACATTTGTCACTTTTGAAATTCATTTTGTTAGTCTGGGCAGTTCTCGAACCTGTTAAGGTCATCTTGAATCCCAGTTCTGTCTTCTGTGGCATTAGCTACCCCTCCCAGTTTGGTGTCACCTGCAAGTTTGATTAACATCCACAGATTTGGACTATAAAGAAAAGACATAAAATCCACACAGAAACGTTTTATTTGGACTTAAACTCACTTGCTGAATGAACGCAGAGGCTGTTGAAAATAACGAAGGATTAACATCAGAATGTCTTAAGGGAATTATTGTAATATTTTGAAATGCAGTAGAACTATGAGATGATTAGGTCCCAGGTGGGGACCTCTGATCTCGTCAGCTAAATAATAATAATAATTATTGGATAAGTTGTATAATTTGGAATATATAATTTGGTTTGATTGGAAAATTTCAATAAATATTATTATTATTTTAAAAAGTTTGATTAACATCCCCTCAATTCCTTCATCAAACTCATTTATAAAGATGTTGAACAGCAACAGGCTCAGGACATAACCCTGCAACACTCCACTTGTCACTTTTTTCCAGGATGACAAGGAACCATTAGTGAGCGCTCTTTGAGTTCTGTCAGTCAACTAGCCACAAATCCACCTTACAGTAACCTCCTCCAGCACACATTTTACCAACTTATCCACAAGAATAATGGGGGACTTTGTCAAACACCTTCCTGAAATCAAGATGCGTTGCGTCCACAGCATTTCCCTAACCCACCAAAAAAAGAAATGAGATTCGTCTGGCATAACTTGCTTTTGAGAAACCCACGCTGGGTCTTGATAATCACAGCATCCTTTTCTAAGTGCTCACAGACTGAGTGTTTAATTATCTGGTCTAGGACCTTTCCTGGTATCAATGCCAAGCTCACGGGTCAGTAGCTATCTGTGTCTTCCTTTCCCCCTTTTTTGAAGATGGGGACATTTGCCCACAGGAAAACTTGCCTGTTCTCCAATAATTCTCAAAGATAATAGATGGAGGCTCTGAGATTAAACGCTAAAGGCAGAGAGAATTTAAAGAAAAAGTCCCAATGAAGATTGAGCATTCGCACAAGTATGAAATGTTCAGTGTCATTTGGAATGGAGTAGCCTAGAGTTGGGCATGGATCGCAGGCTGGGATCTTGAACAGAAACACTTCTGATAGAAAGTAAGGATATACTACAACATTTTGTTGTAGGTTCTAGCTGTGTTCTGATGTTCTTGGGAAGTTTCCTGTGCTGTCAAATGCAGCTGCCCATTCTCACTTGCTGCCTCTTTTGCCTGAAACGCCACCCCCTTTGTGAAGCCAACCCCCACTTCTTTCCCATGGTTCCTGTCATAGCTGTCAACTTTCAGATTTAAAAATAAGGGATCAGCAGCCTCACCTGTCCCGGGGACAGTCTACGGGATATCTAACAATCCAGGATAGCAGCGGGAAACGGCGCTGGAATAAGGGAATTTCCTTCACAAAAAGGGAAGGTTGACACCTATGCTTCCTGTAAAACTCACCTTTTCAGAGAAGCCTGAACTTAAATGAAGCCCATGCGCTTATTGCTGCATCTGTGCACATTCACCACTCATAAAGCTAGCTTGATTGTTCAATTCCATCCTTCTCTATGCCCCCTCTTGTTAGCTTTGCACACTGTCAACATTTAGATTGACAGTGTGCTCTGTCTTTTTGCTTGTAATACTCTTGTGAAGTGCTATATACACAAGACTAATAACTATTCCCCAAATACCACTGGGTCATCCCTCAACTATATCGGGCAAGCCTAAACACCTGGCATCTTTACATCCCTCACTTCATTCATTCATTATGAGTTGTTAATCACCTTATATGGAATGTTATATATACGGTAGCTTCAGTCGTATTCCACTGGATGGCTCAGTTGGTTAGAGTGTAGTGCTGATGACACCAAGTTTGCAGGTTCGATCCCCATAAGGAATAGTTACATATTCCTGCATTGCAGGGGGTAGGACTGGATGATCCTTGGGGTCCCTTCCAACTCCATGATTTTATGAACCCAGTTTCAAGGTGATGCGGCATCTTAAGAATAAAAGGTAAAGGTAAAGGGACCCCTGACCATTAGGTCCAGTCATGACCGACTCTGGGGTTGCGGCGCTCATCTCGCTTTATTGGCTGAGGGAGCCGGCATACAGCTTCCGGGTCATGTGGCCAGCATGACTAAGCCGCTTCTGGCGTACCAGAGCAGCGCACGAAAACGCCGTTTACCTTCCCACCGGAGTGGTACCTATTTATCTACTTGCACTCTGACGTGCTTTCAAACTGCTAGGTTGGCAGGAGCAGGGACCGAGCAACGGGAGCTCACCCCGTCGCGGGGATTTGAACCGCCGACCTTCTGATCGGCAAGTCCTAGGCTCTGTGGTTTAACCCACAGCGCCACCCGCGTCCCTATCTTAAGAATAGTATCCACGAATTACAAAATGTAGCAGTTAAAACACAATGAAGAAATTTACTACGACTATCATATCAATAAGTTATCACACAACAAATAATTTCCAGAATATTAAGGGAGAGATATTGTCCATGCATATTAAAATCTCTTTGCAGAAAACAGAGGGAGGGGCAAAATTATCACTCCCCCAACCAGCACAGTTCCAGTGTTGCTGTTTCATGCATATCATATACATGTGTGTACGCATACATACACCCACGTAACGTGCATAAATGCCGGCTGGCAACACTTGCCAGGAAGAGTCAGTCCTCTGGAATATGCCGCTGAGTTGCATCAGGCCTAGCAGATGCCGGGTGTTCCTCAGGCCAATAGATGGCGCCCTCTGCACAAGGCAGCTCTTAGCAGCCAGGGAAGGTGGGGGAAGCGACTTCCAAGCAGCAGCTAGAAGAAAACCTTAACCCTTCCTGTTTCTCAGCTGTGCTGGGAGCAACACAATTTTTCAGGGCTTGCAGAGCAAAGGAAAGTTAGTGGCACTAGATGCCAACCCTCCCACAGGAAGGGGAATTAGGTAGGTGGGACCCTTTTCTACCTGTGCATAGCTGCACACACCTCTTGCCAAAGTTATCTGTCCTGCGGATCTCTTGAATTTAATAAATAAAAATAAAGCCATGGGAGTCTGCTCTTCTTTTGCAGCTGGGCACCCTGTCAGCAGTTGCCTTGATGAAGTTGTGCCTCTGAAGCTTAGATCTGGGAATCGCTAGCCAGCCCTGGAATAGCAGTCCATGCAAGAACAATATCTGTGCCACCGCAAGCCCCTTGGAGGAAGCCCCTTATTTCAAATGTTCAGGTGTGAGTGCCATTGTTTATACAGCCGAAACAGCTCGACCCACAAAAGGGAGATGTTGGCAGACATGGAGAAATCCTGAGATCTGCAGTAGAACAAGTATATATATTTTGGAGGAAGACAAAGCTAAATCATAAGGGTGGGATAAAACCCCAACGTGGTCCAACTGAGCATTGCTTAGTTGCTACAGAATGATGACTCGTCGGGATGGAATGAAGTAAGTTGGAGAGGGCATGGCTTACTGACTCGAAGATGCCATGCTGCAACATTTTGTTGCAGCAGGACACCTTTGTACATGCAATTTCTGAAGCGGTATACGAACTTCTCAACTCTTAAGTGGCACTGCCAGCAGCCAAGTCATGCTGAAAAAAGAAAGTTGTGAGAAAATGAGGTGCTTTCAGGGTACTCAAGCAGTGACCCATTACATCCTTTGCTATTTAGGCAAATACACTTTGCTTATGCTCAGAGGGGCACTTTAATTTTTTTCCACACATTCTAGAATGGAATACTTGTACTAAAAATAGATCTCAAGGGCAAAGCTCTGAATTTTAACAGGAACGAGAAGGGCTGTCTCCAATTCTTGCATGTCATGACTGATAATGGCGAGCGTTTGTTCTCTTATTCTGTTATCTTACTGCAGGGGCTGGAGGCAGTGTGCTTCTGCAGATCAGTTGCTGGAAACTGCAGGAGGGGAGAGGCCTGTGCGTAAGCTCCTGTTTGTGGGCTTCCCATGGGCATCTAGTTGACCACCGTGAGAAGAGGATGCTAGACTAGGTGGGCCACCGATCCAATCCACTGGGGTTATTTGAATGTTCTTATCTTGAGAACTTCACAGCATACAGAACAGTTGCATTCATATCCAAATGCGGTGGGGAACCAGGGACCCTCCAGATGTTATTGGACTCCAAATCCTATCAACCTCAGCCAGCATGGCTGATAGTCAAGGATGTTGGGAGTTGCAGTCCAACAACATTCGGAGGGGGGCATAGCTGTCAACTGTCCCTTATTTGGCGGGAAACTCCCTTATCCCAGCGCCGTGTCCCGCTGCTGTCCCGGATTGACGATGTCCCTTAAATTCCCCGGGTTTCATGCTCACCTGGCTCGGGAGGGAAGCAGCGACTCGAGGTCCTCTGCTGCGAGAGAGTGCGCACGAGCTGCCGCGTCTCCGCCTCTCCCCTTTCCCCCTCAGGGGTGCACCGTGAGGAGACGGGTGGCGGCAGGTGGGCAGGCAGCCCCTCTCTTGTGAGACTTCTGCCGCACTGCCAGGGGAAGCTGGAGGCGGCTGAGGAGGCGGCCTGAGGAAGGAGGAAGAGGAGGGGATAGGGAAGGACGCAGAAGGGTGGCGCTTCAGTGGCCGCCACGGCGCCGCAATCGCCTCATGCCAGGCTCGTGGGCGAGAGTCTCTCTTCCTCCCTCCTTCTCTCTCGGGTGGGGAAGGGCCGATGGAACTCCTCGTGCCAGGACAACGGCAGCCCCGACGTGCATAAGCTAAGCAAAGTCCCTTATTTTGGCTGCTGATCCCTTATTTTCAAGGCTGCTGGTCCCTTATTTTCAAATCTGTAAGTTGACATGGGGGGGGGGCAGGTTCCCCACTTCTGATATACCACCGGCAGATCATTGCAAAAAAGCACAAGGAGGAACACAACCTTGAAGGCTCCACTCTATTCACACACCATGTATTTCTACTAAAGTCTATTTTGTCATTATTTTGTCATCACCTCTTTATTCCACTTTTCCTCCAAGGAGCTCAAGGTAGCATATATATGTCCCTTCATTCTGTCCTCACAACAACCCTGGAAGGTAGGTTGGACTGAGAGATGAGAATGACTGGTCCAAGCACACTGAGTGAGCTTTGTGGCTCTGTGAGAAAATTGACTCTCCCTTGTGTTATTTTTACCTCCTCTAACAGCTACACCCCATATGCCAGACTTGTAACCCAGATATTGTACCACCTTTACCTTTAACAATGCATAGCCAGGGGAAGATGGGCCTCCCTGCCCAGTTCCTTCCATCACCCATCCTTCTCTCTGCAAAACTGGGGTTCTGCTTGGTTTAATAGACAAACTTGTTTCAGCCATCCTTTTACAAACACGGTGATATAAACATGTGGATTTCATAGGTCACTAGAATGCCCAAAGCATTTTTCATTCATTAGCTCACCTGTCCTTAGCACAGCCCTGCTAGGTAGGTCAGTATTATGTCGTCCCCCATTTTGCAGATGACGGGGGTGGCAGCTAGTGCAAATCCTTCAGGCAGGACCAAGAACTGGACCATACATCAGTCAGCGTTCCAGTCCTTTCCTACAGCTGCGCAAAGCTGGACTGGCGTCAGCTGCTCTCAGGATGGTGTATTGATTTTTGGAAACAGTTCATTTATAACCATTGGGTAGTTGAACTTTCACCCTGTCATTTCCTCCTGATGTTTCTGGGAATTGCTGGAGAGAGGGCTTTGGGGCTTATTTAACAGGAGGTTACAGGAGCCGAGCAACAGCAAGCATGGCATGTTGGTGGTTTAACACACACTTGCCTTCCTGGCGAGGGTTTGGCGAGGGCAGCCAGCCCAGGCAGAAGGTGGCACTGGCTACAGGCTTGGCTGGAGGAAAAGTGACAAAGTGGGAGTTTAGCCACAGGCCAGCATTATTATTCTTTGCCAGTTTGGTTTAGTTTTTAGCCACAGGTGGGCTTAGCCCATGTCCGAGATTTCCATTGTTCTATACAGCTCAGCAAGTGGATGCCAAACTGAAAAATCTGCGTGCCAAATGGCAAAAGCTCTTTGCAGGCTGAGTTGAGAGATCTTAATGGGTGTTAGAAGATTTCACTTGAAGGTGCATTGACATTTATAGATGAATTTGTATATCTATATTTAGCTGTAGAAGCAGTGATGGCTGGAGCACATTGAGGCTGGTAGTGTGGAAAGCGGGGAGCTCAACAGAAGGTGAAATCAAAGACAATGACAAGCAGTGCCACTCCCTGGGCCTGCTGTAAGGAAGAAGACAGGCAGGTGGGGGCTGGCTGAGGACAGACTGAGGCTGGTGGAGCAGTGCCCCATTTGCCCCTTAAAACTTGCCCTGCATATAATGCAATTCTCTTTAGCCCAGGGATGAGCAACTTGGGGCTCTTCAAGATGTCAGGTAAAGGTAAAGGTACCCCTGACCATTAGGTCCAGTCGTGGCCGACTCTGGGGTTGCGGTGCTCATCTCGCTTTACTGGCCGAGGGAGCCGCGTACAGCTTCCGGGTCATGTGGCCAGCATGACTAAGCCGCTTCTGGCGAACCAGAGCAGCGCACGGAAATGCCGTTTATCTTCCCGCCGGAGCGGTACCTATTTATCTACTTGCACTCTGACGTGCTTTCGAACTGCTAGGTTGGCAGGAGCAGGGACCGAGCAATGGGAGCTCACCCCGTTGCGGGGATTCGAACCGCCGACCTTCTGATTGGCAAGCCCTAGGCTCTATGGTTTAACCCACAGCACCACCCGCTGGATTGCAACTCCCATCAGCCTCAGTCAGCACTGTCAATGGAGAGGGGTGATGGGAGTTGTAGTCCAACAACATCTGGAAGGCCGCAGGATCCCCCATTCCTGCTCTAGGAGACACTGCGCTGAACAGAGTCCTTAAAAACCCCCCAATAAGGTTATGGAGATCTTCCAAAGCAGACCAGACAAATACCTGTCTAGGATGTTGGGACAGGGATCCTTATACTCTAGAATACAGAGTCAGAGGCATGGGATACATATAACCTGTTTGCTCTGTTCAGCCACTGTGATCCCAAGTTTTGACACAAGCTGCTGCCTTAAACGGATGCTTGGTTCCATTTAGCCCAGCTCTGCCTGTTCTGATGGGCGGCAGCTCTCCAAGATTGCAAGCAAAGGTCTTTCCTCGTGCTGTTACTGCCGAGATGCTTTTAATTAGGTGCTAGGGATCGAGTCTGTCAGACAAAGCACCTGCCCAGTGCTGGGCAAGTCTCCTTCAGCCAGATGTCCCTTTGCTCATCAGAAGGCCTGTCAGTACCTTGAGATGGCACAAGCCAGGAGGAACCGCTCTCGAGAGGCCAGCAGGGTATCTGCACCTTCAAAATATTTGTGTCTCAGAGTGACTCACAGCTCTGATCCTTTAAACACCCACTTGATGCTAGCAACCCTGCACACAAGAGGCCATTGCTGGGGAGAGGGGAGTCTGTTACGACAGAACTGATAAGGCCTGAGTGTTGACAGAAGCAATAACGAGGCCTGTCCACTTCTGCTCATTATCAGGTGGCGGCAGGGATTATTCTGGAATGCAAAGGGAGCGAAGGCAGAATGTGCAGATCAACACGCTCTTCGTTCCCTGGATTCTCTCCATTATGAGGACCTTTGGAGAATGAGAACTGCTGCGGAGTCCTGACATGGGAGAGGGGAATCCCATCATTTAACAATGCTAGCTGCATTCTTCACACTTGAGCAGTTTGGGTGCAGTAAACATGCTTTCCTCTGTGAGATGTTCAATGCATTTTTGTTTTGCAGACTGATTAGCTGTACCCAGTATTCTGCTACGCAACTCCTCCTATCCTCCAAATGGCTTGGCGTTAGGTGCAGGTCACAAAGGATTTGCCGTCCAACAGCCTGATCCTATGGTCAGCCATGCCCATCGAAGCCTAGGCAGAATCAGGTCCTATTATTACCATGAATTTCTTAATTGCCTTCTGAGCCACCGTCCAAAGGTGATTTACACATAAATCATAGTATTACACATGCAGGCAAAGTCCATGGAAGGAATTATGTGTCAGTTTGCATGAATGGGGTGTCAGGTCTGTGTGTACGTATCTCAGGACCAATTGCAAATTCCTGGTAGCTGAAAGATAACCAAGAAAGGTAACCTTTTAGAGCTTTCCCCAACCTGGTGCCCTCCAGATGTTTTGGACTACAACTCCCATCAGCTCCTGCTGGCACATTTTGACTGCCACCAAAGGAGGCATAATCCAAAACATATGGTGGGCACCAGGTTGGCGAAGGCTGGTGCGTGTATGAGATTTCAGCCTAAGTAGAAACATGCTGGTCCTCTTTTTCACGCCCACATTCCGTTTTCCTAATGCAGTCAGGTAGATCAGTATCTGGGTTTATTTCGAAGATCAATTATGTCTGCCTGTATTTATACTCAGGTAGGTAGCCGTGCTGCTCGGATAAAGTCGAAATATATAAAACAAATAAGAAAATTGTCCAGTAGCACCTTAGAGTCCAACTAACTTTGTTCTTGGTATAAGCCTTTGTGTACGTTTTGGAGTATTCCTCCTTTGGTGGCAGTCAAAATGTGTCAAATTATCTATCTATCTATCTATCTATCTATCTATCTATCTATCTATCTATATCTCGACTGTATTTATACTGTTGGACCCAAGCACGTGGATGGAAGACTAGCCTAAACAGCGCTCATTCATTTATTGTGATAGCTGATCCACAAAGCAGTGAACTAGCTCTCTGCACATGCTCAGATGCACCCCTGCCGTTTGCAAATTCCGGGCTCGTTCCTAGCTCCATTCATGCCTCGCTCACCTCCATTCATTCCAACCCCGCTCCTGCCTTTCGCTTCCGTAGGCGTTACATTTCCCCGGAGATCTCGCAAGCTCCTGTTTTCTTCAGGAGGATGCTGGGAGTTGCAGTGTCGAGGAGGATGGCCCCTCCTAACTGCTCGGGGTATTGCGGGAGGGGAAAGACTACAGCTCCCAGCAGCCACCGCACAGGAAATGGGAGAGGCGAGTGGTCCGAACCGAGCATTGTAGGTAAAGTAGACCGGGAGTCTGCGGAGGGGGCGGAAGGGGGGGGGGGTTCATTCACTCAGCTTTCATTGGCATAATTTAGACAATATAGTGGGGGCGGTGGTGCAGATGGGATGAGAAAAAAACGACATTCGTCCTCTTTTTTTTTTAACTGTTTAAATCAAAACATTTTTGCGTTTGCACATGGCTTGCAGAGCTACTTTTCCACCTGTCGGGGTGCAAAGCGCCCCGCGGATGATGATGATGATGATGATAATAATAATTTATTTATTTATACCCCGCCCATCTGGCTGGGCCTCCCCAGCCACTCTGGGCGGCTTCCATAAAAACCAAAAATACACTAAAATATCACAGATTAAAAACTTCCCTGAACAGGGCTGCCTTAAGATGTCTTCTGAATGTCAGGTAGTTGTTTATCTCTTTGACATCTGGTGGGAGGGTGTTTCACATGGCGGGCGCCACTACTGAGAAGGCCCTCTGCCTGGTTCCCTGTAACTTGGCTTCTCATAGTGAGGGAACCGCCAGAAGGCTGTCGGCCCTGGACCTCAGTGTCTTGGCAGAACGATGGGGGTGGAGACGCTCCTTCAGGTATACTGGACCGAGGCCGTTTAGGGCTTTAAAGGTCAGCACCAACACTTTGAATTGTGCTCGGAAACGTACTGGGAGCCAATGTAGGTTTTTCAAGACCGGTGTTATGTGGTCTCGGCGGCCGGCCCCAATCACCAGTCGAGAAAGTAATGGCTAAATCACACCAAACATCCATGATAATCTAATCCGGCATCTTTGCGACCCAACGGTAGCCAGTCCGTTGTCACAGGACGTTCACAAGCAAGGCATGATTTAGGCAGCTGCCTCCCCTGTTCTTTTGAAATTTTTTTACCAAATGTTCATAGAATCCCAGAATTGTAGGGTTGGAAGGGTCACCAAGGCTCATCTAGTCTAACCCCCCTGCAATGCACATTGAACCATGAGTGCTAGAAACATGCCTTTTAAAAAATGAACGTTGATTCGATCAGATCATATACCCATGAGAGCTAGAAGCATTAAAAAAGAAGATAAAGACTTATATTCTCATGGAGCAGAGTGCTGTGCTCAATATTGTTTTTGGTCTTTTCTCACTGACAGTAGCAGTTCAACCTGAGAGTTCTGATAAAAAAAGTAAATTCCTGAAAATGCTCTATATATCCCCCTCTGGTGAAAACAGACAAGGTTGGAGAAAGCTTGTCAATTTCACCCAATACTGATTTCTTTCAACTTTCCTTTTCCTTACTTTTGGCAGAACTGCAGCAGGGAGGTTAGTGACTTATAAATGTCAGTCTTTGAAAAACTTAAAATAGCGTCTTATGCACCAGAGATGGCTTTGTGTGTGTGTGTGGTTTTTTTTAAGGGTGGGGGTGGGGCAGGGAAAACAACCACCCCACCAGTGAAATTGTCAAAATATTTTCCCCAAAGTTATCAGTTTCACCAGAGACCAGACTGGGGGACTGGATGGTTGAAATACCATTAAAAATCCACATTCCTTCATGTCCATCAATCAGTTTTAAAAATCTGATTACAAGCACACGCACACATGCATTCCAACGGAGAGCCAGGGGTCTGGGGGTGTCGATTGTGCTGTGTGGCATGTGTGAAATTGGTCATGGATATCGCAAATCTATACATTTTTTATTATAGTATACAAATATTAAGTCCCTGCTGCTATCCTTTTCATTTTAAAAACTTAACCAATGAATGGAAAATCTCAGTGGATACTGGTGCACTTGTGAGCTCTTTCTCCCTAAGTACCGTACAGAGTTGGTGTTCCTTCAGCTACATTGAACAAATACAGCTCTGGTGCTAGGTGCAAAACAGCTGCCACCTTTTTTAATTGGACAGAGGCCCTGTGCTTTTAAGAGCAACACAGCTGGCACAAATCCAACAGGTAAAGCTTCACCAGTCTCTGTCCCTTAAAACAGTGGCAATTGTTGATTCAGTGCCACTGTTGATTTAGTTGCCATGCCTGTTGTGAGTTAGTGGTCAGAGGGTTGGGCTAAGACCTGGTAGGTAAAGGTAAAGGGACCCCTGACCAGTAGGTCCAGTCATGACTGACTCTGGGGTTGCGGCGCTCATCTCGCTTTATTGGCCGAGGGAGCCGGCGTACAGCTTCTGGGTCATGTGGCCAGCATGACTAAGCCGCTTCTGGTGAACCACAGCAGCGCATGGAAATGCCGTTTACCTTCCCGCTGGAGCGGTACCTATTTATCTACTTGCACTTTGACGTGCTTTCAAACTGCTAGGTTGGCAGGAGCAGGGACCGAGCAATGGGAGCTCACCCCGTCACAGGGATTCGTACCACCAACCTTCTGATTGGCAAGTCCTAGGCTCTGTCGTTTAACCCACAGCGCCACCCACATCCCAAACCATGGAGACCAGGGTTCAAATCCCTTCTCAGCTGTAAAACTCACAGGGTAACCTTGTGCCCGTCGGTCAGTCAGCCAAACCTACCTCACAGGGTGGTTGTGAGGAAAGGTGGGATACAAACGGAATGAGCAAACAAACCCATTAGCACTAGGAGGGCATGTTGTGGATGATCATGACTTCAACTCTCATCATAAAAAGATGACCAAAGTGTATTTTCTCTCCACTTCTCCGGTTTTAAGAGGTACTTCCCTTCTCATCTGGAACACTGAGATTTTAAGGACGATTTTAAGAGGTCCTTCCCTTCTCATCTGGAACACGGAGAATGTGAACGTGCTCCTGTGGTGGGTATAGAAGTAGAAACTTGAAACCAGGACAATCCTATTCACCTGCTGAGGAAATGCAACCCCTGGAATGACCCTTTGTAGGGGAGATACCCTCCTGCTCTCTTCACTCCCTTCTCCCAAGCCCCTTGTTAAATGCTCAGGCATGCTGGGACGCCACTGCCTGCGAATGGGATGCTGTTAATTTGTGCTCTGGGAGCACTGCGTTCTCAGGCTGTTAACATCCGGAGCTTCGTAGATTTACACCCCATGCAGTTGGCAAGACAATTAAATCTCTCAGCAGCCGTGGCTTTTTATGGAGATGACGTTCCTTCTGAGGATTTGAAATAAGGCTAAGGAGAGGGAGGGCCCCATTTTCACACATTGCCCCTCCGAGGAAAGTGTGGGGCAAGTGGGTCTCCCTTTCCTCCCAGATAATTTTTGGATTTGCTCCTTTCCCCTTTGCAGCGTCCCCCCCCCACCCAAAACGTAGCTGACTGTGATCAAGGGGGAAGCATGGACTCTTTAGGAGAGCACTGTGAGCCTCTTGAATGTTCAGTTTGTTGAAAGACCAAGTGCCTGGTCCTCATGGATGCTTTGGAAAACAATGTCTATGCAGAGAGGAGTTGTGCCTGCATGACCAGAAATGTACATGTGTGCCGACCTGCAGGGCATATAGGCATGATGGGAGTGTGGGTATTTGTAGCAGCATGATAGAAGGTTTCATTAGTGCAGGGCTGCCTACGCAGACCATCGGTAGCTGAGAGTGCAAAAAGCATCTTGCCCATGATCAGGACAGGGCGGGGGTTAGGACTTCCATTCATCAATGCAGTGCCCTGCTGTGGTCCCAATAGATCGATCAAGCCTCAGTCTCAGCACTGTATACCTTACCCTCCAACATTTCTCCAATGAAAATTGGAATACCCTATTCCATTATTATTATTATTATTCCAGTTACAGATAGGTAGCCGTGTTGGTCTGCCATAGTCAAAACTGAAGAAGTGTGCATGCACACGAAAGCTCATACTTAGAACTAACTTAGTTGGTCTTTAAGGTGCTACTGGAAGGAATTTGTTGTTGTTGTTGTTTTTGTTGTTGTTGTTGTTGTTGTTATTACCCCACCCATCTGAGTGGGCTTCCCCAGCCACTCTGGGCAGCTTCCATCTCATCTCATCTTATCTCATCTGTCTGTCTGTCTGTCTGTCTATCTATCTATCTATCTATCTATCTATCTCCTTCAGATGACTTCTAAAGGTTGTATAGTTACTTATCTCCTTGGCTCAGGGGTTGCTTAACTCCATACCCTCCAATGAAAATAGGGACATCCTATGGAAAAGTGGAGACATTCTGGGATCAAGTCAGAAACTGGGGCAGCTTCTGTAAATCTGGGACTTCCCTTGGAAAATACGGACACTTGGAGGGTCTGGTATGGTTGATCCATGGGTGAGTAATAATAATAATAATAATAATAATAATAATAATAATAATAATATCTTTGCTCGGCCAGTGTTCTTCAGATGGGGGGTGGATGTTCCTGCCTGCAGGTGGTGATGTGAAACAAGCAAAAGTGGGTGCAGTTTTGCAACTCTCATTGACAAGAGCCCTATTGCCAGTGGTGGGCGGTGCCCATTGAGAGTGGCAGAGCAGAAGTCAGGGAGATGAACAAGAGGTGGAGCCAGAACCAATGGCAGACGTAACCACAGCCAACAATCGGCAGAGTTAACCAACCCTAGTATTTCCCCATTCTCTTCCCTTCTGAATTCTAAGGTCACATTCATGCCATACAGTGGTGCCCCGCAAGATGAACGCCTCGCAAGACGGAAAACCCGCTAGACAAAAGGGTTTTCCATTTTGGAGGCGCTTCGCAAAACGAATTTCCCTATGGGCTTGCTTAGCAAGACGAAAATGTCTTGCGAGTTCCTGCGGGGTTTTTTCCCTTTCCTCCCCCTTTTCCTAAGCCCTAAGCTGCTTATCAGCTGATCCGCTGATAAGCCGCTTATCAGCTGATCCGCTAAAAGCTGCTAAACCGCTAATAGCGCTAATCCGCTAAGCTGTCAATGGGCTTGCTTCGCAAGACGAAAAAAACGCTATACGAAGAGCCTCACGGAACGGATTAATTTCGTCTTGCGAGGCACCACTGTACATCTAAAGAGCTATGAGGCCACATTAAACAACCATGGCTTCCCCCAGGCTATTGTGTGAGTTGTGGTTTGTTAAGGGTGCTGAGATTTGTTAGGAGGTCCCTATTCTGTTCCCAGAAGAACTCTGAGAATTGTAGCTCTTGGAAGGAACAACTTTCAGCATCCTAAACTAACTACAGATCCTAGAATTCTTTGGGGAAAACCATGAAGAGGCATGGGTAAGAGTGGCAGGGAAGTGTGTATAGTGAGTACATTCAGAAGTGAATTATGCCCCGGAGATGATGGGAAAAGCCGTGCCAACAACAGCAGAAGTCTTGTATAGTAGGAGATCTTGTATAGTAGTAGGAGAACATTTCAATCTCCCAGGACATTCTATACAAGATCTCAAAGT
The DNA here is from genome assembly GCF_964252035.2 of Podarcis erhardii. Lineage (NCBI taxonomy): Eukaryota > Metazoa > Chordata > Lepidosauria > Squamata > Lacertidae > Podarcis > Podarcis erhardii. The sequence goes on from NC_138498.1 coordinate 11,730,002, forward strand.
AGCTGTTTTACTACAAAGGAATTTCAGAAATAGACTGGAAAGAGAAGCTGCTGAATTACAACTTATCACCAAACTCAAAACCATGGAAAAACCTGGTCTGAACAAAGACCTTGGATTCTTATCTCATTATACATGACAAAGCCATTTTTCACCTTTTCACCCCTTGCTTTTTCCTGTAAGACCTATTGCAGTCGTTAAGAGTCGTCAACAGGCTCATCACAGCTATCTGCCAATCACCCATTCCCACCACCCTTCTGAGTAATACCCCTCCCCACCTTCTCACTATATAGAAGGGTCTGGAAACTTCTGTTTCAGTGTATCTGAAGAAGTGTGCATGCACACGAAAGCTCATACCAAGAACTGACTTAGTTGGTCTTTAAGGTGCTACTGGAAGGAATTTGTTTTGTTTTGGCCCAGTCAATGTTCAGACTCCCAGTATTCACCTGCCAGCGAGCCCTTTGTGAGCTAATTTTCTCTCTGCTGAATTGTGGCTCTTGAGTTTTATTTTCTTTCTCTCTCTCCAAGATTGCAAGTGAGCACACGTGTGGAGGTGGTTGTCTTTCTTTAATCACAGCACAGAGCATTTATAGGTTATTTACAGTAATGCTTTGTATCTTGAGTGAATGCTTTACTAATTATGGTAATAAAAAAGGCAATAAAAGGAACATTCCCCATGGAGGAATATATTTGGAGGCCTCGGCTGGTTCACTTGTAAGCAGAGCTATGATAGAAATCGCTCATCCACTTGGTGGGGTAAGAAATAAGGCTGTTAAGGAATAGCCTGCAATGGATTGAGGTGTGACATACAGAGTTTTACCATTTACGAGGCAGGTCCCGGTACTTATAAGAGACTGGGTGGCTGGAGAAGACAAGGGAAAGCAGGCAGGTAGAGTTCGGTCTGAGTTCTGCTTCAAGGGGTAGTTGGATAGGATGGTCAACCAGTTTCAGCTTGCTACTCCATGACCCCCTCCAAGTGCTTTAAACACCTGTATAGTGGGCGGAAATTCAACTGGTGATGCTATTTCCAGTTTAAAGCCCTCCTGATGAGGATTCTGAGATTTCTGGCAAAAATATTCCTCCCAACCGTTGTGAGGTGCAGCCCATCGCTTGCCAGAAGTCCATCTTCAAGAAACTGCAGTCCATGATCTAAGAATCCAAACCGTTCCTGTTTACACCATTTGCGAAGCCAGCTGTTCACTTCCACTATTTTCCCCTCTCTCCCTGGGCCACGTCGTTCAACTGGGAGGACAGATGAGATGACAGTTTGTGCATTTAATTGCTTCAATTTCCTGCCCAGAGCCTCGTAGTCTCTTTTGATCTTCTGGAGGCTATTGCTTGCAGTGTCATTGGTTCCCACATGAACCAAGAGGAAGGGGTATTTGTCACTGGGTTTTATGATTCCTTGCAGTCGTTCAGTTACATCTTGGATCTTAGCCCCGGGGAGACAGCACACTTCCCGAGACATCTTGTCAGGCCCACAGATCACTGCTTCTGTTCCCCTTAGTAGGGAATCCCCTATCACCACTACACGCCTCCTCTTAGGTCTAGTCGGGGTTCTTCCGTGAGCTGTCCGTTCCAAGGTCGCCTGCACATTCCCTGAGGACTGACTTTGCTGCTCGTCTTCATATACCTGATCGACTGTAATGAGGGAGAGATCCTCAAATGGAATCTGCTCTTCGTCTTCCATGCTAGGGGAGAGGACCTCAAAGCGATTGTGTATTTCTAAACAATCAGAGCGAACCCTGGGCCTCCTACTTCTTTGAGTCACATTTCTCCATATATCTGGCTCCTGTGTTGGTGAACTAGCCTCCTTCTCAGGGGAGTCCCCTGTCTCCTCCTTGGTGGAGACGGTGTGCTCTGTTGCTTCCAAGAAGAGCTCCAGCTCTCTAATTCTTTGGAGCGTAGCTACACGTTCCTCCAGTTGCTGGACTTTGTCTTCTAAGAGGGCAATCAACATGCAATTGCTGTAGGTAAAGCTGCCTGCAACCTTTGGCAAGATGGCAAACATTGCGCAGGAACCGCAGGTGACTGCAGCTGTTCCCTCACCCTCCATCTTGAGAACGTGTCATTGGGGGTGGCTACAGTGGTCCTCCATCATAAAAAGCGTGAAGACAGGACAAATAACTCCCCCCCAAAAAACCTAGGTCTCCCCCAACAAACGTTTGAGACTAGCTCCCCTAAATCTAAAAGATGGATCAAACTGCGCGCGCCGCTAGGCGCACGCCGCTGCCCTGCAAGCTCTGATAAGCTCCTCCCACAGCTAATCACCTGCCTCAACAGAAACCCTGTCCCCTCTGACCTTTGCACAGGGAGAGCAGCTAATCAGCCACAAAGAAACACACATACAAGAAAACCCTTTTTGCTCCTTCTTCAGCTGCTGCCCATCATGTTTCCCTGTCTTTCAACAGAGCATTTCAGTGGGTGATAAGAAACAGTTTCATGCTGCCACGTTGCTGAAGCCAAGTGTTGGGAGTGTGCTTCTAGGGGTGTCTCCTGGCTTCTCAAGAAAAGACTCAGCCAGGTGAGTGGAGTAAGAACAGAATTTATTGTATTACACGTGTGTGCAAATGCTGCAGCCATCCCTATTTAGCTGGATACTCCCTGCATTCTAATACCTGTCAGGAACATAGAAAGCTGCCTTCTACAAGGTCAGACTATTTGCCCATTATTCTATTATACTCTGGCTCTAGCAACAGTTCTTAAGCAGAGAGGCTTTTGCACAGTGTGCTACCCGAGAGCCTTTTTAAAAACGGAGATCCCAGCATTGAACATGGGAAGCTTTGTCTGCAAAGCAAGTACTCTTCCTCTGAACTATGGTGTCTTCTTCTCCTGAACTATGGTCTCTTGCCTGTTCCAGGGAACCAGGCGGAGGGCCTTCTCAGTAGTGGCACCCTCCCTCTGGAACGCCCTCCCATCAGATGTCAAGGAAATAAACAAGTACAGTGGTACCTCGGGTTACGTACTTAATTCGTTCCAGAGGTCCGTTCTTAACCTGAAACTGTTCTTAACCTGAAGCACCACTTTAGCTAATGGGGCCTCATGCTTCCGCCACGCCACCGGAGAACGATTTCTGTTCTCATCCTGAAGCAACGTTCTTAACCCGAGGTACTATTTCTGGGTTAGCGGAGTCTGTAACCTGAAGCATATGTAACCCGAGGTACCACTGTATCTGACTTTTAGAAGATATCTGAAGGCAGACCTAGTTACAGATAGGTAGCCGTGTTGGTCTGCCATGGTCAAAACAAAATAAAAAAATTCCTTCCAGTAGCACCTTAAAGACCAACTGAGTTAGTTCTAGGTATGAGCTTTCGTGTGCATGCACACTTCTTCAGATACACTGAAACAGAAGTCACCGGACCTTTCTATATAGTGAGAAGGTGGGGAGGGGTATTACTCAGAAGGGTGGTGGGAATGGGTGATTGGCAGATAGCTGCGATGAGCCTGTTGACGACTCTTAACGACTGCAATAGGTCTAACAGGAAAAAACAAGGGGTGAGAAGGTGAAAAATGGCTTTGTCATGTATAATGAGATAAGAATCCAAGGTCTTTGTTCAGACCAGGTTTTTCCATGGTTTTGAGTTTGGTGATAAGTTGTAATTCAGCAGCTTCTCTTTCCAGTCTATTTCTGAAATTCCTTTGTAATAGAACAGCTACTTTGAGATCTTGTATAGAATGTCCTGGGAGATTGAAGTGTTCTCCTACTGGTTTTTCTGTCTTGTGGTTCCTGATGTCGCATTTATGTCCGTTTATTCTTTGGCGTAAGGTCTGGCCTGTTTGTCCAATATAGAGAGCTGAAGGACACTGTTGGCATTTTATGGCATACACAATGTTAGACGATGAGCAATTAAATAGTCCCGAGATGGTATGTGTGATGTTGTTGGGGCCAGTAATGGTGTTGTCCGGGTGTATGTGGCAGCAAAGTTGGCATCTGGGTTTATTGCAGGCTCTGGTGCCAGTGTCCGTGTTAAGTCTGGTTATAGTATTATTGTGGGTTAGGAGTTGTTTAAGATTGGGGGGCTGTCTGGAGGCAATGAAAGGTCTTCCTCCCAGAGCTTGAGAAAGAGAACTGTCATTGTCCAGGAGAGGTTGTAGATCTCTGAAGGCAGACCTATTTAGGGGAGTTTTTAGTGTTTGATTTTTATCTTGTTTTTAATATTCTGTTGGGAGCTGCCCAGAGTGGCTGGGGAGACCCAGCCAGATGGGCAGGGTATAAACAACAACAACAACAACAATTATTATTATTCCTACCCAAACTTGCTTTGTTTTCTTGTGCAGGAATGCCCTGTTGAATTATAGTTACTAGTGTTGTCGTTCTTCAGTGTACAAATTCCTGCCCTCTTATCCAGGGTCTCTAGAAGTTTCATATGTGAGTGGGGTGGGCAATGGAATGAATGCATCCGCTGGCTAGTGCCCATAGCCAAAAACGCACAGGCATGAGTTGTTAAGGTACCACTCAGGGTAAAAGGTAAACGGATCCCTGACCATTAGGTCCAGTCGTGGATGACTCTGGGGTTGCGGTGCTCATCTCGCTCTATAGGCCAAGGGAGCCGGCGTTTGTCTGCAGACAGCTTCTGGGGCATGTGGCCAGCCTGACTAAGCTGCTTCTGGCGAACCAGAGCAGCGCACGGTTTACCTTCCCGCCGGAGCGGTACCTATTTATCTACTTGCACTTTGACGTGCTTTCAAACTGCTAGGTTGGCAGGAGCAGGGACCAAGCACCGGGAGCTCACCCTGTTGCGGGGATTCGAACCACTGACCTTCTGATCGGGAAGCCATAGGCTCTGTGGTTTAACCCACAGCACCACCCGTGTCCCTTACCACTCAGGGTACAGCCTGCCATTTCACTTGTCAAAGCTGCCAAGGTCTTTATGAAGAATTTTAAGCTGATGTAGTGAGCCAGTGTGGTGTAGTGGTTAAGAGCGGTAGATTCGTAATCTGGGGAACCGGGTTCGATTTGATGGAGAGCCAGTGTGGTGTAGTGGTTACAAGCGGTAGATTCGTAATCTGGGGAACCGGGTTCGATTCCCTGCTCCTCCACATGCAGCTGCTGGGTGACCTTGGGCCAGTCACACTTCTCTGAAGTCTCTCAGCCCCACTCACCTCACAGAGTGTTTGTTGTGGGGGAGGAAGGGAAAGGAGAATGTTAGCCACTTTGAGACTCCTTAAAGGGAGTGAAAGGCGGGATATCAAATCCAAACTCTTCTTCTTCTTCTTCTTCTGATGTGCTTGTGATCCAGTGAGAAATTAGGCTGGCTTGATCTGCCTCCAAAGAACGCACATCCCCACCAGCAGAATGTGGAACCTAATGTATCATAGCTGTATAGCCCATATCCCATGACTCAGCCATCCATTCTCCGGCCCAGGAATCATAGAATTGTAGAGTTGAAAGAAACCCTGAGGGTCATCTAGTCCAACCCCCTGCAATGAAGGAATCTCAACCCAAGCATCCATGTTAGATGTCCATCCAACCTCTGCTTTTCTCATTTACCAGGCAGAGCTCCGATGAACTCCTCAGAGGCTCCCGTGAGCTTTTTCGAGGGCGATGGCTTGGCCGAGCAGTTTCTTCGCATAGAGCGAGAGCAGACACTCCGCCTGAAGGAGCTCAGCTTCCTCGAGCCCATTGAGTACGTTTACAACCCCTTGGAATATGCCTGGGAGCCCCACGAAAACTACGTGCGTCGATACTGTCAGTTCCGCAAGAAGGTGCTGTTTCTTGGTATGAACCCAGGGCCTTTTGGAATGGCCCAGACTGGGGTAAGAAGGCAAGCCGAGGTGGGGGAGAGTAATTTGAGCTTGACAGGATTTGGAACTTAATCTGCATCAGGGCTTCACCTCGTAAGCTCTTATTTAAGGCTGCGGGACTCTGCCCTGGGCCACTTGTAGTAATAATAGGGAAGCGAGGGCCTTTGAACATGTTCAGAGTGCTGTTTTTATTACTTGGAGCAGTTGCAACAAGACTCCAGGCATCAGGGATTAGTGGGAAGGATATTCGGATGAGACTTCAAGGCCTAGTATGTGGATCAACTTTAACAAATAACTCAGGCCCGTGTCTTTGGCTCCCCATCAAGTCAAAAGACTAGCCAAGTTTTCAGAGGCAGAAAATCCTCATTTTGCCCTCCCTGGCACTAAAAGTACAGTGGTACCTCGGGTTAAGAACTTAATTCATTCTGGAGGTCCGTTCTTAACCTGAAACTGTTCTTAACCTGAGGTACCACTTTAGCTAATGGGGCCTCCTGCTGCCGCTGCACCGCTGAAGCACAATTTCTGTTCTCATCCTGAAGCAAAGTTCTTAACCTGAGGTACTATTTCTGGGTTAACAGAGTCTGTAACCTGAAGCGCCTGTAACATGAAGTGTCTGTAACCCGAGGTACCACTGTACAGTGATCATAATGTACAACTTGCATGATGCCTAAAATCTGTTGCCTGTGGTGAATGCCTAACTTTGCCTAAGGGTAGGGCCGGCCCCAAGTCCTCTGCCATATACACAAGGCCCATACATATTACAAATGGGATAACTGCCACCCCTGTCAGTCACATCAAGGTTTTTCTGCAGCTGACTTGGGACTGAGCTGCAGGGCAATCCTATGCACCTCTAACTGGGAAGTAAGCTCCATTGAGTTCAGAGGAGTCTCAGGTAAGAGTGTATGAAATTGGAGCCTTATATGCTGTCTGTGCTGACGTGCCCATATGAGCAATCCCAGACATCCTTGCAATGTGGTCAGTAGTGAAGGCAGGACAAACCATTGTAGCAGCTGCTTCCTTTGTTCCTGGTCTTTGCTTGCCCCATTTGCAGAACACAATTCTCTGTGCAATGGGCTGGGACTGCTCATATATCCACAAGCAAAACGATCCATTTACCACTTTTCTGGGCAACTCTTTCAGAATAAACACATTTTGCAAGATGCCAGCCATTTCCAAACAGTACGGCAGGGATCCGCTGGTGTGGCTTGCAAGACCTGCAAGTGTGCCAGAAGAAGGAAGGTAATGGAATGAACCCCCCCCCCCCAAAAAAAAAACTTCTATGAACCACTTCCAGCCATTCCTCCTCCCAACTGGCTTTCTCTGAGAGCAGGTGATTTTGCTAACCAGCCAGGAGAGACTGAATTAAAAAAAGGTAAAGGACCCACAGAGCCTAGGGCTTGCTGATCAGAAGGTCGGCGGTTTGAATCCCCGCGACGGGATGAGCTCCCGTTGTTCAGTCCCTGCTCCTGCCAACCTAGCAGTTTGAAAGCACGTTAAAGTACAAGTAGATAAATAGGTACCACTCTGGTGGGAAGGTAAACGGCGTTTCCGTGCTCTGGTTTCACCAGTAGCAACTTAGTCATGGTGGCCACATGACCCGGAAGCTGTATGCCAGCTCCCTTGGCCAATAAAGCGAGATGAGCACCGCAACCCCAGAGTCATCCGCGACTGGACCAAACAGTCAGGGGTCCCTTTACCTTTACCTTTAAAGGACCCCTGACAGTTAAGTCCAGTTGCTAACAACTCTGGGGGTTGTGGTGCTCATCTCGCTTTATTGGCCGAGGGAGCCGACGTTTGTCTGCAGACAGTTTTTCCGGGTCATATGGCCAGCATGACTAAGCCGCTTCTGGCAAAACCAGAGCAGAGCATGGAAAGGCTGTTTACCTTCCCACTGGAGCAGTACCTATTTATCTACTTGCACTTTGATGTGCTTTCAAACTGCTAGGTTGGCAGGAGCTGGGACCGAGCAACGGGAGCTCACCCCGTCGTGGGGATTCGAACTGCCGACCTTCTGATCGGCAAGCCCTAGGCTCAGTGGTTTAACCCACATTCCATGAGATTGAATTACCCGCCCCTAATTGAGATCACCCCCCTGCAGATTTAGGTGAGTTACTGCTTCTGGTGTGCCTTCCCATAGCAACTGCCCAAGTGGTAAAATCACAGCACTGTGGAAGCTCCATAAAGAAAGCATTCTAAAAGGGCTCTCTGTGTTGTTAAGAATGAAATGTGGCTCCAGATTTAACTAACAAAAAACAGGTAAATGTATATGACAGCAGTGTCCCACACCGAATGTAACTGAGCTGCAGAAAGGACTCTATGAATTGAAAACAGAGATGTTGTATGTATTCTTGCTATCTATGAAAATCCTTTAATAAAAACAAATTTTTAAAAAACAGGTTCCATCCAGTGCTAGTCCTACTCAGAACAGACCCATTAAAATTAATAGACATGACTCACTGAGGTTCATTAATTTTAATGGGTCTTCTCGGAGTAGGACTAGCATTGGCGTGAAACCCAGTGCATTTTACGTGCTGCAGATTTGGGAAATGTATGGCTTTGAGTCCAGCAGTGGCAGTGTAAGAACCTGGTATGCTAAGGGTTGTTGTTGTTGCAAACCACAGCAGCTAGATACAGGTATAACATAAAATCACAGCGGCTCTCTAACTTGTTTTGATGGTGGGGCCTCCAGGTTGCCTGTCTGTGAAAAGGAACTCAGTGGTAGCTAGATGGTGGTGGTGGGCCTTAATACAATGACCCCAGGTGAGAGCAGGGCTTCCTGGCCAGCTCTTGTGTGTGAACGAACTGCATGATTCCAGCGGAGATACTTCTCTGCTGAAGAACTCTTCCTTGTTATCTCTCTAGTCAGTGGCGTAGCGTGGGTTGTCAGCACCCGGGGCAAGGCAAGTAATTTGCGCCCCCTAACCTGTGGATTTGCGCCCCCTAACCCTAACCCCCAGATGTTGCACCCGGTGCGGCCGGCCCCCCCTGCACCCCCCATGCTACGCCACTGCCTCTAGTTTCCTGCACGTGGCTTGGGCCTCGTGGGTGGAGCTGGGGTGTCCTGACTTGTCCCATCGCAGCGGAGTCAACACCCAGACAAATAGCTTCGCGTCTGCTTTGATGCTGAGCCAGGAAAGGAAAGGAGTAGGGAAATTGATAGGGTGGCAAAGTGCTTGCTGCGATATTGCGAAGACCTAGCTGAAACATGCATGGGTGGGTAGGTGTAAACTGACTGATTCGCCTCCCCCCACCCCGTGATGTTAGAAGCAGTTACCTCTACAATGTGGGTGTAGACACAACTCTTCTAAAGGGCAGCAGGTTGTGTGTGTAGGGGGGAAAGCTGTTTCTTTAACTTAAGCTATGATAACACAGGAATTAGTCTGGAGATCACAGTAAGACAACTGCTTCTGTTTCCTGTGGTCTGCCCACGCTGCAGACAAGCTGGTTTAATAGTCATTCCTCCTCCGTCTGAGGAATCCTAGGAATTATAACTGGGGGGGGGGGGTTGGCTCTAGCAAAATCTTCAGCACCCTGAGACAAAGCTGCTGAAGATTGTTCCATCTTGCTCAGAAGTTCCCAAACTTATTTGGCCTCTCGTCCCCTTTTCGGGGGGGGGGGGAAGCACTCACTACCCCCCTGGAAATCTACCTTCTTTAAGCGAACAAACAAAAAGATGCAGTGACAAATTTGCATTCTTTTATGTATCTGTATTTCTACATACAAGGGACGCGGGTAGCGCTGTGGGTTAAACCACAGAGCCTAGGACTTGCCAATCAGAAGGTCGGTGGTTCGAATCCCCGCCACGGGGTGAGCTCCCGTTGCTCGGTCCCAGGTCCTGCCAACCTAGCACTTTGAAAGCACGTCAAAGTACAAGTAGATAAATAGGTACCGCTCCAGCGGGAAGGTAAACGGCGTTTCTGTATGCTGCTCTGGTTCGCCAGAAGCGGCTTAGTCCTGCTGCCACATGACCCGGAAGCTGTACGCGGCTCCCTCGGCCAGTAAAGCGAGATGAGTGCTGCAACCCCAGAGTCGGTCACGACTGGACCTAATGGTCAGGGGTCCCTTTACCTTACCTTATTTCTATATACCTACATCCTACAGCATGGGTAGGATGCTGGATCCAGCCCAATCGCCTTCTAAATCCGGCCCACATATGGTCCGGGAATCAGCATATTTTTACATGAGTAGAATGTGTACTTTTATTTAAAATGCATCTCTGGGTTATTTGTCCGGCATAGGAATTCGTTTACTTTTTTTCTAAAATATAGTCCGGTCCCCCCACAAGGTCTGAGGGACAGTGGACTGGCCCCCTGCTAAAAGTTTGCTGACCCCTATCCTACAGCATAGTTCTTGTAAATAAAACACCTTGAAGCTTCAAACTACAAAATTATTTACAGCTCAGTTGGTTAGAGCATGGTGTTGATAATGTCAAGGTTGCAGGTTTGATCTCCATACAGTATAGCTGCATATTCCTGCCTTGCAGCGGGTTGGACTAGATGGTCCTTACTTCCAACGCTACAATTCTATGAAAACCTATAGGCGGGCCAGAGTGAAGCCTGTTAGCTCAGTCCAATCCACCGCAGTGTTGGGGCCAGTGCCACAGCCCACCTGCCGTTGGCCAAAGAGGCAGGCAAGTTGTGATCCACTTCCCAGGCCTGGGTGAAGCTGAAAAGGTTCCACTTAAGCCTGGGAAAACCCTTTGCCTGCAGCACGACCGCAGGATCCAGGAGAGGTGTTCTTGCCGTTCTGCAATGGCTCAACCTTGCGGTAAGCAGCATTGCACAACAGATGAAACATGTCCTGAAAGACCTACATTGGCTCCCAGTACGTTTCTGAGCACAATTCAAAGTGTTGGTGCTGACCTTTACAGCCCTAAACGGCCTCGGCCCAGTATACAGCGGTGCCTCACAAGACGAAATTAATCCGTTCCGCGAGTCTCTTCATCTAGCGGTTTTTTCGTCTTGCGAAGCAAGCCCATTGACGGCTTAGCGGATTAGCGCTATTAGCGGCTTTTAGCGGCTTTTGGCGGCTTTTAGCGGCTTATTGGCTTAGCGGATAAGCAGATAAGCGGCTTAGCGGCTTAGAAAAAGGGGGGGGGGAGGAAAAAACCCCTGCAGGAACTCGTAAGACATTTTCATCTTGCAAAGCAAGCCCATAGGAAATTCGTTTTGCGAAGCACCTCCAAAACGGAAAACCCTTTCGTCTAGCGGGTTTTCCGTCTTGCGAGGCATTCGTCTTGCAGGGCACCACTGTACCTGAAGGAGCCTCTCCAGCCCCATCGTTCAGCCCGGACACTGAGGTCCAGTGCTGAGGGCCTTCTGGCGGTTCCCTCACTGTGAGAAGTGAGGTTACAGGGAACCAGGCAGAGGGCCTGCTTGGTGGTGGTGCCCTCCCATCAGATGTCAAGGAAATAAACAACTCTCTGACTTTCAGAAGACATCTGAAGGCAGCCCTGTTTAGGAAAGTTTTTAATGTTTGATATTTTATTGCTTTTTTTATTCTGTTGGGAGTAGCCCAGAGCGGCTAGGGAAACCCAGCCAGATGGGCGGGGTATTATTATTATTGTTGTTGTTATTACTAAATTTATTATTATATTTATTATTATTATTATTTACAAATGGTTTTTCAACATTTTATTTCTTCTTTCTTTATGCTTTCACCACCCCATGATTTTTAATCAACTCCTCCCAATTGTACCCAAGGCTACTACCTCCCCCCGGGATCATTCCAGCGCCCCCCCAGGGGGCAATATCACCCACTTTAGAAACACTGATGTAGCTACATATTATCTACGCTGACTGGCAGAGGCTCTCCAGGATGTTCGGGGAGGAGTTTTTCCTAGTTCTACCTAGAGAGGCTGGGAAATTCTGCATGCTCTTTGAAAACTGAATTAAATCCCAAAGTCTTATCATTCCAGTGGAGAGACCATGCATGGCATTAGAAGCCCCATTCCGTGCTGCACACATGGTCTCTTCCATTCTTATTTCCCTTTGGCCTGCCTTTTAAAAACCCAATCCATTTTGTGGCCTGTGTGAGCATTTAAATTTTATGGAGATCAGCGTCTGATAACGATAGACGGATTAGCCTCTCATCACGAAGGCTTATCCCACTCCCCTCCCCAAAGAAAAGATACTGGTAGATGCTTTTCAGTGCAGCAGCTGGGATGAGCTGGAAAACAGGAGGAGAGGTCTATATTTAGCTGGCCTCCCATCCGAGAAAAACTTTAATAAAAACAATTTAAAAGAGAAGAAGCCCCTGTCTCTGTTGTTCACAATTAAGGCTTGTGAAGCAAAAGGCTTTGCTGCACAGCCAGGTCCCCTGTAAGCTCATCTCACAATCCTATATATGTTTACTACACAGAAGTAAGACTCATGGGGTCAATTAAGTTTCACTCAGAGGAGTCCTGTTGAAACTAATGAACAGGACTAAGTTAGGTCCATTGATTTCAGTGTGTCTGCTCTGAGCAAAATCGAGTTGAATACCACCCATGGTATAAGATCAGTTTTTCCCAACCTTGGGTCTCCAGCTGTTTTTGGATGATACAATTCCTATCATCCTTGACCACTGGTCTTGCTAGCTAGGGGTGATGGGAGTTGTAGTCCAAAAACAGCTGGAGACCCAAGGTTGGGAAAAACTGCTTAGATGAATAATGATTCCCAAAACCCCATGTCTCAGGAGACATCCATTTTTATTCATCTACCCTTGACTTTCCTACTTATTATTATTTATACAAGGCATAGGTACACTTGGCCCTCCAGATGTTTTGGGACTACAACTCCCATCATCCCTAGCTAATAGGACCAGTGGTCAGGGATGATGGGTGTTGTAGTCCCAAAACATCTGGAGGGCCGAGTTTGCCTATGCCTGATTTATACAGTGGTACCTCAGTTTAAGGACTGCCCTGTTTACAAACTATTTAGTTTACGAACTCCGCAAAACTGGAAGTAGGGTCTCGGTTTGCGAACTTTACCTCAGTCTAAGAACGGAAGCCAAACGGTGGAAGGGCACTGGCGACGGGAGGCCTCGTTAGGGAAAGCGCGCCTCAGTTTAAGAACGGTTTCAGTTTAAGAACGGACTTCTCAACAGATTAAGTTCGTAAACTGAGGTACCGCTGTATATGGCTTTTCTTCCAAAATGAATCATAGAATCATAGAATCATAGAGTTGGAAGAGACCACAAGGGCCATCGAGTCCAACCCCCTGCCAAGCAGGAAACACCATCAGAGCACTCCTGGCATATGGTTGTCAAGGCTCTGCTTAAAGACCTCCAAAGAATGAGACTCCACCACACTCCTTGGCAGCAAATTCCACTGTCGAACAGCTCTTACTGTCAGGAAGTTCTTCCTAATGTTTAGGTGGAATCTTCTTTCTTGTAGTTTGGAACCATTGCTCCGTGTCCGCTTCTCTGGAGCAGCAGAAAACAACCTTTCTCCCTCCTCTATGTGACATCCTTTTATATATTTGAACATGGCTATCATATCACCCCTTAACCTCCTCTTCTCCAGGCTAAACATGCCCAGCTCCCTTAGCCGTTCCTCATAAGGCATCGTTTCCAGGCCTTTGACCATTTTGGTTGCCCTCCTCTGGACACGTTCCAGTTTGTCAGTGTCCTTCTTGAACTGTGGTGCCCAGAACTGGACACAGTACTCCAGGTGAGGTCTGACCAGAGCAGAATACAGTGGCACTATTACTTCCCTTGATCTAGATGCTATACTCCTATTGATGCAGCCCAGAATCTTACAGTGGCACAAGAACATAAAAGAGTCCTGCCAGAGGAGGCCAGAGGCCTATTTAGTCCAGCATCTTCCTCTCACAGCAGCCAATTCCCTATGGGAATCTCGCTAGCAGGACCTGAACGCAACAGCTTCCCCAATTGTGATTTCCAGCAGCTGTTATTCAGAAGCTTCCTGCCTCTGGCATATGTAGTCTTCACTGGCACTAATTAGACCTAGACCTCTTCTTAGGTGATCTTGAGCAGCTATGCAAGGAAATAATTGTGGTACCCCCATGGAGTAATCTGGATTCTCTCTGTGGTGAAGATCCCTAGTGGAGGTTTCGCCATGAAGAGGTCTTCTTCTTTGTCTTTGAACAGCCTCCTCAGGGACTGTGCTGAGGAGGGCTGCACTGAATGGTGGGAGCCTCCCCTTCCCCCTGTTCCTGCTCCTAAATCTTCCCAGGAGCAAGAGGACAGTATAGATTTCGAACAGTGGTTTGCAGAGGGACATAGTTCAGAAGGCAGAAGCTGGGAAATACTGGATAGGGAACAGCTAGGAGAAGAAACACTGGAAGAGAGAGGGTTATCAGTTTCACAGTCTCTGGACAGCATTCCTCCACTCAGCCCAAGGTCAAGAAGAGCTCAGAAAGTGTCAGAACAGAAAGCACAGAGGATACAAACTCAGATTACAAGACGTAGGAGTGACGTAGATTATTAGGGATAGAAGGGAGCGTAATCCTAAATTGGGAGCACCGCCATTTCTAGGAGATGTGTTCTTTGTTCTCTTGCTGTTATTATTAAAGTTTCTAACTGGTAAGATTACCCAAAGCCTTACATCTGCCTAGTCTTGGGGCTACTTGCTAAGGACGTTGTGTTTTAACTTGTTTACTCTCTGAAATAGATTGATTTGGGGGCACATTTTCTGACAAATTGGGAGTCCCACAGAAATCCCAAAGTAAATGCAGATCTGTCAAATCCTATGGAGTCAGACTTTCCCCTCAGATCCTGGTTCCCATGTGATGGTTCTTGCTCCCTTGCAGGTGCCCTTTGGAGAGGTGCAGCTGGTCCGAGACTGGCTCCAGGTCCACGGGCAGGTGTCCAAGCCACCAAGGGAGCATCCCAAGAGACCTATCCGGGGCCTGGAATGCCCCCAGACGGAGGTGAGCGGCGCCCGCTTCTGGGGCTTCTTCCGCTCCTTGTGTGCCAAGCCCGAGGTGTTCTTCTGCCACTGTTTCGTTCACAACCACTGCCCGCTTCTCTTTCTTAGTCACAGCGGACGCAACTTGACTCCGGCCGACCTGCCGGCCGCCAAGCGTGAACAGCTTCTGCAGGTCTGTGACGACGCTCTATGCGAAGCCGTCAAGCTCTTGGGCGTCAACATGGTGATCGGCGTGGGGCGCTTTGCTGAGCAGCGCGCCCGCAAGGCCCTGTCGGCTGCTGGGATCCCAGTGCGAGTCGAGGGGGTGATGCACCCATCGCCTCGCAACCCCCAGGCCAACAAGGGCTGGGATGCCATCATCCGAGCAAAACTGGAGGAACTCGGTGTGCTGGCTCTCCTTGCGGAATGATTGCTTGCGGAACCTCAGCTGCCCTTGGGTGTCTTGGCCTCACATGCCAATCACATTGGATGTGCCAATGACTCTGGACTCATTTTTCATAGACCAGCCCAGGCTTGGGCTACGAAAGCTACTATTCTATTGTTGGGTTGACACTACCATTTTTTAACACTACTCTTTTTTGTGCTCCTGAAATATACTCATAATTCACTTCTTCAGGTTCTTCTGGAGACCCCCGTTGGGTCTTTCCTGGAATTTGGGTTTCCATTTCATCTCCACGTATTGGTGCTAAACCTCATCTCTGGTGATATCTGGCAGATCTTGTAGCAGCAGCTGCCACTCTGCTAGATGCTTCTGGCTCCTCCATGATCAAACTCAGGTTAGACATTGAAGTGGGGAGTTTTGGCCCATGGTCTTCAGTCTGGCTTTTTGCCAAACCTCAGTTCTTTGTGGGGGGAGGCATGTTAACATATTAAGATGTCTTAGTAACCATTGGCTTAACTAGCCACCGTGATGCACTCCAGATGCCTTGGACTACAATTCCCAGCATCCCTGACCATTGGCCATTTTGAGTATGACTGATGGGAATCAGACTCCAACAACACCTTACAGGGTACTATGTTGGCTACTCCTGATCTAGCCCATTGGTCAAAACCTGATGTAAGGTCGGTCTCAACACCAGCACTACCTCCATACACACACATTTAAAAAATATGTATATAATGAATAGGTTCCCAAACACATGTTTGTGTTAAAGGTGGGTCCCGTGTTGGAAAAGGCTGTGGGCAACTGGTCAAGCCCCCTTTTGCTTACTCTGTGTAGTTCTCTTAAGTTCAAGACCTGCCACCTGAGTGGAGATGTAGGAGAATTGCGTGCAAAATCTTCCGTATGGCGGACGTGCCGTGTCACTGAGCTACAGCCCTCAGAGTTCAGGTAAATCAAGCAGGTGGCAATCAAAGTGGCCGTCTGGTCGAGGCACTTCTGCAATGTGGGGGCTGCCTCCCCATAGCTGCTTCCCGGGCAGCTTCAACTGGGGTGTGCACCCCCAAAAGAAGTCATGGGGCCTGCTCATGGGCAGAGCATATGGAAACACTGCACACTCTCCTCTCTTTGCCAGAGCTGCTGGGCCAGAGAGGGTGGCCCAGGGATGGAGGTGCGAGGCTGGCAGCCTCTCCGCTGTGGTGGAGCTGCATGTGGCATAGCCGAGGAGAGGGGTGGCAGACGCTCCACTCCACTCCCACATCCTGCAGCTGGGCGCGAGGAAGATGGTAGCCTCTTGTGGGGATGCCTAGTCACTCCCGCTCCAGAAAATGCACTCGGGGGGACGGCATACCCAGCCCTCCCCACACGGCACCCCTGGACCTGCTACCATGCCACTGTCGGAATCTCCACTCGGCCAAGCCGATAAAGCTCCATTTTCCAGCCAAGTCTCCGGAATCGCCTCCGACAAATAATTAACGACCTCGAGCCTTTGATGAAGGCAGCCCTGTTCAGGGAAGTTTTTAATATGTGACATTTTAGTGTATCTTTCATCTTTGTTGGAAGCCGCCCAGAGTGGCTGGGGAAACCCAGCCAGATGGGCGGGGTACAAATAATAAATTATTATTAATATTATTATCATGAGGCTCCAAGGCACATTCTATTCAGCAGAGTTTCCAGCACAGGGAAGAGACGAGAGGTTTGGCTACATGCTATGCTTTATTTCTAAGCTACGCAGAGAGCTAAGAAAAATACATCCTCTCTCTATGAAAGCAGAGAGCAACCTGAACAAAGGAACAAAAGAAACAGGAAACCACTAATGTCACATCCGTCTCTCTTCTCCCATGAGACTTCCAATAGCCTGGAATACCTGGAATGTAAACAGAGTCCTGTGACTCCAAGCAGCTGCTCAGTGGCAAACAGAAACTAACAGCCACTGGAGTACAGCATGTTTGGTCCTTGGGGGTATATAGGCACGTTAGCCAAAATCTTCGCCATGAATTCGCACCAGGGTAAGAAGCGACTGGCCCCTAGGATAGATGTGGCCCATGGGGCCTCTTCTCTTTTAGTCTTAAAGGAGAACTAGGTCTGTACAAAGCAGCTTCATATGCTCATAAGTCATTTCTGGTCCAGCTGATTTAATCAGTTTGGGTTTTTTTAAATTAAAAATTGGCATTAATTTCAGCTTATTCCTTTTGGTTCCCTCCCACCTCTGTTCGGTTTCCATAACCAAACACAAAAGTGGGAACTTTTGCTTCCTGTTTATATCCAATGCTAGCAGATATTTTGAACTAGGCTGAAACCACAGTGGCTTCCCTTTGAGGACTAAGAATTGCAGGCAACTCACAGCTGCAAGGGAGAGCTCTCCCTTAAAACCAGTTGTCTGGATCTTCTGCTTAATGCTGATTGCTCACTTCTTTTGAATCCACATTGCTTCTGGTGTGTGATAAGAGAATATTCTGCATTCCATAACCTCCTCTGATGGAAAGAGAAAATATCAGAGTTGGCTTTGCCTTTGAACACTGAGCATTTATGTTTTTGTTGATTAAATTGTAAGCTACCTCACACCCAGGAAAGGTATGCTCGTCCTTTAGCAAACTTAAGAATATGTCAGAGGGTTGGCAGTATGCAAAATTTATTAAATGTAACTTGAATTTTGGTGATAAATTCCAGAGTTTAGCTGTGTAATGTGTGAAAATGCACTGTCTTTTGTCTGTCTTGAATCTTCCATCATTAAGCTTCATTGAATGTCCACGAATTCCAGCGTAATGAGAGAAGCAGGAAATGTTTTCTCTGTCAACTTCTTGCACATCATTTGTGTCATATGCACTAACTAAACTAACTAAACTAAACTAACTAACTAACTAAACTAAAAAGCCCTGAATGTTGTTGGCTTTTCTGAATTGTTCCACCTCTTTGATCATTTTAGTTCTCCGTTTCTGAATCTGCAATATCCTTTTTGAACTGAGGCGACCAGAACTGTTCGTAGTATTCCAAGTGTGATTGCACCATAGATTTTCAAAAACAATTACATTTTCTGTCTCTTTTCTAATGATATCTAGTGTGGAATTTGTGGAATTTGCCTTTTTCAAAGCTGCCACTCACTGGGTTGGCATTTTCATCTAGCTGTTCACCATGACCCAAATATATCTTTTTTTTTTTTTAAATAAATATTTATTAAATTTTCAAAGTTAATACGTAGTAACAGAAAAAGAAGAAAAAACAGAAATACAAAAATATAAAAATACAAAAAGTTAAAAACAATTTAAAAACAAGAAAGAAAAAAAAGAACATGTATAAATTCCATTTACATATTTTCTTTTACCTTACTTTCTAGACCTCCTCATACCACCCTTTCTTATATTCCAGTTCACAATTATTTGTTCAGCAAGTCCTCACCATTAGATCTTTTACTTAATTCAAATCCTTAATTTCTATCTCTTATGCATTACAGCTGAAAACCACTTAGCTGCCATCCAACATCCTGCTAACATTCCTTAATTTTGCAATGTTTCTGTAAATAGTCTTTGAACTTCTTCCAGTCTTCTTCCACTGACTCTTTTCCCTGGTCTCGGATTCTGCCAGTCATTTCTGCCAGTCCCATGTAGTCAATCATCTTCATCTGCCATTCTTCCAGAGTGGGTAGTTGTTGTGTCTTCCAATATTTTGCGATGAGTATTCTTGCTGCTGTTGTCGCATACAAAAATAAAGTTCTGTCCTTCTTTGGCACCAATTGGCTGA
The DNA here is from genome assembly GCF_964252035.2 of Podarcis erhardii. Classification (NCBI taxonomy): domain Eukaryota; kingdom Metazoa; phylum Chordata; class Lepidosauria; order Squamata; family Lacertidae; genus Podarcis; species Podarcis erhardii. The sequence goes on from NC_138498.1 coordinate 11,748,733, forward strand.
CCATGCCCAGGAGAAAGGCCTCTGGTTTCTTCAAGAAGGTATACTTAAATACCTTTTTCATTTCATTATAAATCATTTCCCAAAAAGCCTTAATCCTTGGGCACGTCCACCAAAGGTGAAAGAATGTACCTTCAGTCTCCTTACATTTCCAACATTTGTTATCGGGCACATGACCCAAATATATCTCTCCTGGTCAGACCTCGTAAGAGGTATATGTGAAGTTGCCACCCCCCCCCCCAAAAAAACCCTTTCTTTTCCCTTTATTTAAAATTTAATAATATTATGTTGTAACAATATGCAGCAAAATCTATTATATCTCATGTAAAGGGAAAAAAACAAGGAAATTACATGTGAAGAGGAGAGAGAGAGACAACAAAACTCTATAATACCTTGAAGAAATTAAAAGGAAAAATATCACTTGCTTTGTTAACTCCCGAACTGTAAAAACAAGGCGCAACTCTCAATAAAAAAATATTTTCTTGATTATTTAGTATTGCATTTCTCTTGTATGGAAGTTTTTCCCTTAAGATTTGCCAAGTTTCGCTTAACCAATCAGTTATGGTAGGGGGATCTTTATTTTTCCATTTTTGTGCAATACCCTGTTTTGCTGTAGATAGCACTGCAGTAATCAGTTATAAATCGGTATTAATAACTTCAGGAAGTGAAGTTGCAATGTTTTAACCCCAGTGTGCATCACTGAATCACACTTGCCGTTTTAATGTTCATTCACAGCATGAAGAAAGTGTTTTGGACCCTCTTGCAATCCCTTTTTGCTCTTTCCAGCTGGAACCCTCTGGTGTCATCAGCAAACCTGGTCATGCCTAATTCCAGGGCATTTATGAGCAAATTTCAAAACATGGTTCCAATATCAGTCCTTGGAAGACGCCACTTTCTCCATTGTGAGAACTGTTCATTTATTCCTTCTCTGTTTCCTGTTCTTTAACCTGTTACATATCCAGATGATAACCTCTTTTGTTATTCCATGACAGCTAAGTTTAGTCCTAGGTGAGGGACTTTATGAAAAGCTTTTTGAAAGTCAAAGTACGTAATGCCTATCAGGTCAGGCCTATCCGTATGCTTATTGACACCAATAATTCAAAAGCATGTAAGGACTTCTGGGAAAAGATTTGTAATGAGTTGGAAAAAATGTTGAAAAATACATTTGTTAAGAAACCAGAAGCCTTTTTACTTAGACTAATAGGACTGGAATTGCCCAGAAAAGACGTTAGATTATTTTTGTATGCCACTACAGCGACAAGAGTGCTATTAGCTAAAAACTGGAAATCTCAAGAAATACCAACTGTAGAAGAATGGCAGATGAAGATGTTGGACTTTTTGGAGCTGGCCGACCTGACTGGAAGAATTTGCGATCAGAAAGAAGAGGAACACCAAGAAGATTGGAAGAAATTTAAAGACTATCTAGCTAAATATTGTAATAAATGGTAATTAGAAGTCACTTGAAAGTATCGGTTAGGTTTAGGATTAGAATAAGAAGGAGTTGTAAAGAACTGTGGATTTAGACTAATAAGAAAAGAGAAGAAGATAGTAAATTGAAGGAGTTAATTTTATTAGAGGATTTTGGAAAACTTACAAGGTGATACAGTGGAATTCAGTTAGGGGGGGTTTGAGGAAGTCAGATAACAGTGAAAGATAAAATGGGTTCTAGAAGTAATAAGTGTTTATATTTTTCTTTTTATTTTCTTTTAGTATTGTAATATCTTTTCTTTTGTGTGTATTATATGTTATATTTGTCATAAATGTGGGAAATTTTTTTGGGGGAAAAATAATTATGATTCAAAAGCATGTGAGAAAACATTCCCTTCACGGGGAAAAAAACAGTACTTTTTGTTGGGGTTGGGGATAAATTCTGCACATGCTCAGAGACATTCATGCCTGTGTACCTGAATTTCTGCAAACAAAAGCTCTCACCACCGGAGCAAGAAGACTAAAGGACACTCAGCTGACAGCTTCCAGGACAGCTCTCCCATTTATTCAGCAGGTGGGCTGCTCTAGATGCAGAATCCCTTCTAAATCCATTAAATACGATGCATCAGTTTCCTCTTTAAAGGAAGATGGAGGAATTCCATGTTAATGTAAAAGGCATTAAAAGATTTGCAGCTTGGAAGATTTGTAACCTGCTTCCGCTGTGCTGATGTGCGTTAGGGAGTGTAAGGAGGTGTTGGCAAGCGTCCCTCCTCCCTGGCCTCCCTGTGCCTTTGAAGTCTTTGACACGAGATGTGCATCAGATCTCTTGCACCCTCTTTCAATTTAGGGGGTATAAGCGCCTCTCAGCTGTAATCCTGTATCTTGAGATGTAATGTCGCCGATAGCCCAGTGCTAAGAGCCACTGTGGCCGGTGTGTTCCTGCAGTTCTAAGCGCTGTCAGAGCTGGTGATGGATGGCTCAGAGCCGAGTGGACAAAAGCAATCTGCGCTCCCTTGTAACTCAATCCACAGCTCCAAGAGCAGCTGTCGCTGCAGCCGCTTATCGGCTTGCTCCACTTCTGGAGGCCTGGGGAGACCAAATCGCAAAGTGCCTTCGTGCTTGTAGGGGAGGTTGAGTTTAGCACAAAAAAGACCCTCCAGGGAGCCTAGTGAAATCCACCTTGCTGCAATTGATCACAGCGGAGCACAGAATACAGCTTTTAACTTGGCGTCTGAAACTCTTTCCTTGGAATCAGGGCTTTTATATAACAACGAGTTTATAGTCCTCGTGGTTCTGGAGGAACAACCTTCTTCTTCTTCTTCTTCTTCTTCTTCTTCTTCTTTGGCAATCACTCGTAGCTAAGTAAGATTGTCTTCCATAAACAAGGTTTTAACAATGAGTCTGTAAGTGACTGTGGAGGCCAATTCTGAACCCACACGTCCTTCCATAGTTGGGACATTGTTTTCCGGGTGGGAGTTGACCATGGTGTGGATTTGCCAAGCGTGCCTTCCTCCTAGCACGTTTCTCCCTTGCGTTCTGAGTTCAAGTGTCTTCAAAGTCCATGACACCTTTGATGAAGGCTCTTCTCCAACTGGAGCGCTCGCTGGCCATTGTTTCCCAGTTGTCAGTGTTTATACTACATTTTAAAAGATTTGCCTTGAGAGACTCATTAAACCTCTTTTGTTGACCACCAGCATTATGCTTTCCATTTTAAAGTTCGGAATAGAGTAGTTGACCACCACCTTGATAACTCAGGAGAAAACCCTAATGAGCCGTAGGAAGTTTTTTTCTGGAATAATCTGTCAGGCAACTGCCATCAGGGCCGGAGGGAGAGAGCAGGCTCCAGAGGGATTCCAGAGAGCATCCTGGGATGGGGAGAGGCAGCCCATCTTCTGGGGAAGGGAATCAGCGTAGCACCAGTGGAGAAGGGGGGCAGATGGGGGAAGCGGCGAGGCGGTCCCATGACTCCTTGCCTGGGACCAGCGGGGAGAGTAGGGGTCCTCCGCTGCCCACGCCCTCCTTGCGCAGAAGGCTTCTGCGCAGGGAGAGTAGGAGGAGACTAGGCGCCAAAGAGCTTCTTTGCTGGAAGAAGTTCAAGAAACGCCCACTGACGGATTCTGCCAGCGATTGAGACAGCCACGGGTGAGTGGCTGTCTGGACAGAAGAGGTTCACTCAGGCAACCCAGGCAGGTGTGGCGCCGGTTTACGCACGAGCAACGCCTAGAACCATTGCATAATCATAGGTTGTACTGGAGTGGTTTCCTGGAGAAGAAAGTTAAGCCTAGTGAGAAACGTATGTGCAAAAGCTTGGCACTTTAATTTACAGCTGCTGTGAGAATGGTCTTATCCTATCTATAATAAAGCTCCATGCCTCTTGTTGCTGGTAGAAGAACCCAGTTTTGACTAAAACCTTTATTTTCAATTCCGATGGTTCCAGTACAAATAAACCCCCTTTCCCCTAAAACATTACTTTGATAACGTTCTAGATTGGACCTTGGATCTCATTGGCTGTCACAGCCTTCATTCTATTCATTACGAGGTATGAGAAAAATCTGGTGGAAAGCTATTTAGTTCTATCTAGCTAATTCACTCCCTGGTGTGGTTGGTTTGTGTACATGTGTATTTTTATGTGTTATTATTTTGTGCCAGGAGAATATGCAACATCTCAGATGAACCTCATAGATATATGAGTATTGGCTATCAGCTTTGGCATTCCGCCAACTCTTGAAGACACACACCTGTAAACACAGGCATTCCCCTGATCTTGACCCAAGTCTCCTGCTTCTTTTCAATTGCTGTGTTGTCATCATGTGGTTATTTTAGCATATGTTAATGATGGGTGTTGATATTTTAATGTTTTAATGGGACTGTTTTATTGTGTACTTTCGTTATGGCTGTTTTATTTTTCAATTTCTGTATAACAGGTTTTTATACTTTGTAAACTGCTTGCGAGCTGATTCTGCCAATAAGTGGCCTATACATTTATAAATAAGAACAGTTTATTTCACCTGTTGTCATTGAGATTCTTCAAAGTGGCTTGCACAGTAAATAATGCATCACAATGCACTTAACAATTATTTTTTTGGTTCAATGATTCATAATCCGGAGCTAAAAGTATCTGGTAGGGCCTCTGTCAGGATTTCAACCACCCATCCCTTGATTTAAGTCATGTGTTGTATATCTGAAGAATGTGCTTTTAAATGTCCTGTCTTGATAGCTACAGGGGTTTTCCAGAGATATTCCTCTGTTCCCCATCCTCAACAGTGGACGGTCCTCCGTGGAATATTCCTATGCTGTGTTTTCTGGTCCCCTCAGCCGCTACTTCTCTCTCCCCCCCCGCAATCTTTTCCCATTCTGGGCATACGGGCAGGTATTTCTGTATTTGTGTGCCCACCCTCTTTAAAAACAAGAACAACAACACACACAGGAAGTGTGCAAGAGCAGAAGAGTGAACATTATCAGTCTCTTGTTACCATGTTTCACAATGAAGCCTTGTGGGTTGTTGTTTAGGGCGAGGAGTGTCCATTTCCATTCTGTTTTCAAAATATATGCAGAGGTTTTGCATTCCATTTATCTATATTCTGATAAAGAGATATTGTGCAGAAATTCAGTATGATTTAAAAAAAATGAGGGGAAAAAATGCATCTGCTGTGATTACAGTCTCCATGGTAACCCTTACATGAGATCTTGAGTGAGCAACTTCTCCGATTGCAGTTGTTGAAACTGAAACTTCGCCAATGTTTGAGGAGCAAACTTTGACACATAGGGCAAACCACCTTCCCCTCCCAGAAGAAAAGAGCTAACAAGCTTTCACTGCCAGTAGTGGCTGCATAGCAGTTTACTTCTGCATAATAGGCTTTCCATCATAAGGGAAAATCCAGATTAAGTGTGTGTGTGTGTGTGTGTGTGTGTGTGTGTGTGTGTGTGTATATATATAAAATGACCTGGCATTTTGGACAACTGTGCCATTATGCAGACAGTGTGAAAAACCTGGGTGCGTAAAGAACACGAATTCCACAGTAAACATCCATTATCTAGTCTATGGGTAGACAAACTAAGGCCCGGGGGCTGGATCTGGCCCAATCGCCTTCTAAATACGGCCCGTGGACAGTCAGCGTGTTTTTACATGAGTAGAATGCATGCTTTTATTTAAAATGCATCTCTGGGTTATTTGTCGGGCATAGGAATTCGTTCATTTTTCCCTTCAAGATATAGTCCACCCCCCCCCCAAAGGTTTGAGGGACAGTGGACCAGCCCCCTGCTGAAAAAGTTTGCAGACCCCTCATCTAGTCCAACCCCTTGCAACACAGGTTTATGCATCTGTCCCAAGCTGGGATTGAACCTGCAACCTTGGCATAATCAGCACTGCACTTTAACCAACTGAGCTGCTATGTATCTGAAGAAGTGTGCATGCACACGAAAGCTCATACCAAGAACTGACTTAGTTGGTCTTTAAGGTGCTACTGGAAGGAATTTGTTTTGTTTTGACTATGGCAGACCAACACGGCTACCTATCTGTAACTGAGCTGCTATGGACATCCCCACCTGTCTGAATGGTGGTCGGAGAAAGAAACAATTGTAATGGAGCCAGGAATGGACACAAGAGCCCAGCTTTGGCAGCTGGCAGGAGGTTGGTGGTTCAAGCCCACCCAGGGATGGCTGTGGGCAGGTTTCCTGCATTGCAGGGGGTTGGACTAGATGACCCAAAGGGTCCCTTCAAACTCTCTAGTTCTATGATGTTAAGAAGCCTAGGTGGTGGTGGTGGTAGGGTTTCTCAAGGACATACCGTATTTTCCGCTCTATAAGATGCACCCGACTATAAGACGCACCTAGTTTTAGAGGAAGAGAACAAGAAAATATATATTCTCCCTCTCTGCACAGCGCCCCTTCAGCGAAGCGAAGTCAGTACAGCAAGAGGGATTGCTGCACAGCTAAAGCAGTGATCCCTCTTGCTGTGCTGGCTTCTGGGATAGCCATGCCAAGCCTCTTCAGGGCAGGGGGAGCGTTCCTCCCGTTGCCCTGAAGAGGCTTCGCGCGGTTATCCCAGAAGCCAGAACAGCAAGAGAGATTGCTGCTTTCGCGATCCCTCTTGTTGTTCTGGCTTCTGGGATAGCTGCGCAGCCTGCATTTGCTCCATAAGACGCACACACATTTCCCCTTACTTTTTAGGAGGGAAAAAGTGCGTCTTATAGAGCGAAAAATACGGTGCGTGTGGGAGAAGTGGTCCTGTTTTAAAGAAGTGGGCTGTTCTGGGTGCCCACCCATGTGCAGTTTGTATCTTTGTGAATAAACAGATCTTGCCTTGTAATAAATAACAGGGAAAACACACGTTCATCATGCTCTCTCTTTTCAAGGAAATGGACCCTATACAAGGCTGCCCCCCCCCTCCGTGTCGCAGGCTGGCTACATCCTGCTGCTGTGCTGAGTCCCGAGGGGCTTCTCTCCCTAGAATTTTAGGCCATTACCTCATCACTACCTCATCCCAGCTCCCCTCTCCACCCCACCTGCCCCACACAGCTTTTGATCTCCTGTGACATTAACCTGAAATTTGAGATTTTGCTCTGGAACTAACAGATGGGGGCTGAGGGCTGGAGGGGAAGCCACAGGGCTGGGGGGTGGGCGGCGAAATCAAAAGGACCCGCTACCTCTCGCAGGAGCCTGCATCAAAGATCAGCTGTATCGGATTGTCTGCGTCCCCCAGCATCTGGTGAGAATCACTTTTTGGACCAGGCAAAACCGAGTTCTAAGTGTCAAGGTGATGAAAGCATCTAATTTTCTGACCTCGACTCTTATAATATCATCCAGTCTCGGATGCAGCAAACCAGCCGCTCCATTTGGAGGCTTAAACGTCGCAAAAGACAGGTGGGAAGAAGGGCAAAACAAGGTTCTTTCCAATGTGACTCTCAGTAGATGGAAGATGCTTTCAAGTAACAGATCCCAACCTTTTCAGACACACAGAGCGCTATGCCTTTCAGGGTCCAGGACTCAGTTTCTACCACATCTGTCCATCCATCCTTCTTGTTTTCCTTCTCTCTCCCTCTCAGGCTTTCATGCTCCTTTTTCATTCCCTTACTCTCTTTCTCCATCTCTTACAAAAGGGAAGGAAGGAAGGAAGGAAGGAAGGAAGGAAGGAAGGAAGGAAGGAAGGAAGGAAATAGTAGCTGTGAAGCAACTCACTGGTGGAAGATATGTGCTTTGAACATGTGGCTGGCTACTCTCAAGCAACACTATATTCTTCCCTGCTGAAAGAAGGCCATTTGAGCCCAATATTCAGAAGCGTTGTAAAACATTCTTTTTTTATGCAGGCTTTCAGAGGGTGTGTAGTTGTAAACGGTAATCGTTACAGATGGTTTTGTTGATTTTACTGGTTTAGAGTTTTATTGATTCACACTGTATGTTTTTATTTAACTTTTATATTTTCACTGTTGATTTTTTTATTTTATTAGGGCTGTTGTAAGCCACTCAGAGCTACACTGAATTAATAATCCTAACAACGAGTCCTGTGGCACGTTAAAGACTGACACCTTTATGGTTAGTTATTACTGGTCTTTAAGGTGCCATGGGACTCTTAGTTGTTCCTGCTGTGACAGACTTAGCCACACAGCTATCCTTCTGTAACAACCACAGCTCAGCAGGAACAAGGGAAGTTGGTGTCGATGTTTGCCTTTTATCCCTTTTCACCATTCTGCAGACGGGTCTAAAAGTGTCCCACTCATTCAGAGTGAGGGCAAGAGGCATTACCCCCACTCTGAATTGACTTTGGGGAGGTTCACATTATTATTATTATTATTATTATTATTATTAAATGCCCTGCCTATCTGGGTGTGTTGAAACAATCATGGGGTTGAGTAGGTGGTAATATTACCAATTGTTTGAGACATAAGCCAGTATAAACCATATACCATTTGGACCAGCGTAACAGGGCTCTCTCGTCTGGGACAACTCCTTAAACCAAAGGCCTTTCTTATTCATTAAAAGTGGTCCCACAAAGCTCTGTAATGTGGAAGTCAATGCATGTGAGAGCATTTCTCTGTCGTGATTGGTTGTTGATGCTGCTTTATAAATATTAATGATAAAAATATTACAGTTTTTGTTTAAGAAAGGGGTATTATCAAATTTTGGTGGTGGTGCGGAAGTGACGAGGCATCAAGTGATGGACCTACTTGTGTGAAGTCACTTACCTTAAGTGGAATGTTCCTGCATGCCTCCCACTTGCCTGTTCCCTCAGTGGATATTCCAGCAAGGTAGGACACATCTCCAGATTTTTAGAGCATCGCCACCAGGTGGCTTGTGGTTTATTTATTCTTTTAATTGCAGGAGGAGATGCTGGCGCTGAGATTTTCTACTCAGCTGCACAGTGAAATTTACATACCCATTCGTTGGAAAACAGCTTGGAGAGCATCATTAGCAGGCAATGGTTCCCATAGGTTCTTCCTGGTGGAAAAGTCTTCTGCACCATTGATGCAGAGATGTTCCTAAAGGTAAACTGGCTAGGCGCATCAACACCTTTGTGTAGCACTGACCCCCTCAAATAATTTGTTTGACCCTGAAGTAATTGTCATTGATCTCCATGGTGAAGTAGACACAGCCTGCAGTTTCCCTCTGGTGGAGTTAGTTGGAGCCAAGATTGTGAGATGAGCTTCCAATGGCCTATGGGTGGCCAACTCCCAAGAGACTGTCATCTACTTACCATATTTTTCGCTCTATAAGACGCACTTTCCCCCCTCCAAAAATTAAAGGGAAATGTGTGTGCGTCTTATGGAGCGAATGCAGGCTCCATGGCTTCAGCAATAGCAACGCAAAGCCTCCAAAGCGCAGTGGAAGCACTCCCGCCGTGCTCCGGAGGCTTTGCGTTGCTTTTGCTGAAGCCTGGAGAGCGAGAGGGGTTGGTGCGCACCGATCCCTCTTGCTTTCCTGGGTTTGCTTCGCTGGAGAGGCGCTGCGCAGCTTTCCCTCTCTGCGCAGCGCCCCTTCAGCGAAGCGGGAGGAGAAATAGAAGGGGCTCCATTTCTCCTGCCGCTTCGCTGAAGGGGTGCTGTGCAGAGAGGGAGAGATTTCCCCCCCCTTGTTCTCCCCCTCTAAAACAACGTACGTCCTATGGTCGGGTGCGTCCTATAGAGCGAAAAATACAGTACATTGTTAAAAACTGGCAGTGATCTATCCCCTTTTTGGGGATTTGGGTCAAAGTTGTTGAGGTTTTTCAGGGAGGATGTAAAATGTTGAGCTTTTTTTAGGGGAGCCACAGTTGTTCAGCTTCTTTGTGGGAAGCCAATGATCTACCAGTGATCTACCACAGATGTCCAGTGATCTACCTGTTGGACATGCCTGCATAGGTAAATACAGAGGTGAATAGGTGAAATGTAGGCCTAGTTTCAGGTGGTATACCTGTGTTTGGACTATATCGCTTCAACCTGCAGGAGATCATGATGGCTGAGTGCTCTTCCATGCAAGAATTTATTTTTTAATTTGTATGGAGAAGCATTCAGTCACATGACCCTCCTCTCATAGTCCCTTACCCTATTTTCCAGGGACAGTCCTGGATTTACAGAAGCTGTCCTGGTTTCTGATTTGATCCCGGAATGTCACGCTTTTCCTTAGGACGTCCCTATTTTCATCAGAGAACTATTGGAGGGTATGGAGTTAATGTGACCCCCAAGCCAATAAGATAAGTAACTATACTGTTTTCTGCTGCTCCAGAGAAGCGGACACAGAGCAATGGATCCAAACTACAAGAAAGAAGATTCCACCTAAACATTAGGAAGAACTTCCTGACAGTAAGAGCTGTTTGACAGTGGAATTTGCTGCCAAAGAGTGTGGTGGAGTCTCCTTCTTTGGAGGTCTTTAAGCAGAGGCTTGACAACCATATGTCAGGAGTGCTCTGATGGTGTTTCCTGCTTGGCAGGGGGTAGGACTCGATGGCCCTTGTGGTCTCTTCCAACTCTATGATTCTATGATTCTATACAGCCATTAGAAGATATCTGAAGGTGGCCCTGTATAGGGAAGTTTTTGCATGTTTAATGTTTGATTATGTTTTTATATATGTTGGAAGCCGCTCAGAGTGGCTGGGGCAACCCAGTCAGATGGGCAGGGTATAAATAATAAAATTAATGTTGTTGTTATTATTATGGAATAGGATGTCCCTATTTTCATTGGAGAAATGTTGGAGGATACACCTGATTCTTCAGCAATCCCACAAGACGCTCTTCACTGATAAGGGACACAGTATATTCCGCATCATGCGGGTGGCGCTGTGGGTTAAACCACAGAGCTGAGGGCTTGCCGATCAGAAGGTCGGCGGTTCGAATCCCCTTGACGGGGTGAGCTCCCATTGCTGGGTCCCTGCTCCTGCCAACCTAGCCGTTCAAAAGCATGTTGAAGTGCAAGTAGATAAATAGGTACCGCTCTGACGGTAAACGGCATTTTCGTGCGCTGCTCTCGTTCTCCAGAAGCGGCTTAGTCATGCTGGCCACATGGCCCAGAAGCTGTACGCCGGCTCCCTCGGCCAATAAAGCAAGATGAGCGCCGCAACCCCAGAGTTGGCCACGATTGGACCAAATGGTCAGGGGTCCCTTTACCGTTTACCTATATTCCACATTGCATAGGCCTGACGGTCTCCTATGCAGGAACCTGCATTTACAATATGGGATTCAACCTCACCTGATCCTCTTCGCACAATCATTTCCTTTTATGGAGAACTGGTGCTGTTGAATTCAAGCTTCCATCAGCTCCAGCAAGCATGGTCCATGGGCATGGGGGGTGTGAGTTGTAGACCACACTGGAAGTTGGACCTTGTTTTGACACTGCTAGCGGGGCACCATCTTCCATTGCATTTGAGATCAGCAGGTTGCAAGGAGGGGAGAGAGTTCAGGTCACCACAGAGATATGTCCACCAACAGAATGAAATGGGCACGGGCAACAGCTGCCGCTTCCATTGCGTGGCGATCCCCCCCCCCAGTTGGATAGAAATAAAGACACAGGACACCATAATTTAAGGTTAATGGGCAAAAATTGGCCACAACTTTATTGATTACAGGTAAGAGCGGTATTGGCTTAAGGCATTGGTCCTATCAGACTATCCGGCACAAGACTTGGAGGGGTTAACTCCAACAGGGGGAGCCCCTGAGATGCACATCCCTAGGTGCTCCTCGAGGGGTTACCGCTCGGAGGGGCGCTTTAGGCCCTAGCCTCCATAGGTTTCGGACGAGGCAACGCCCCCTGGAATCCTTTATTGGACTACCCCTCAGCATTTGGGGGAGGTGATGGCGTTCCTCCCCCATCTCATCAGCATAATAATACCCCTACCAATGCCTAACCGCCCAAACCAAAGGTGTTGTGACGTTTTGCTACGAGGTAGGCGAAAAAACCAAATGGCTTTCAAATCAATGCCAATTAGCCAAAATGGAAAAAACTCCTACCAGGCCCCTTGCGGCGACCAACCGAAGTCCATAGCAAAGTCAGATGAAACCTAGAGGGCGGGTGGGTGGGAAACTGCAGCTGGAACGAAGAAAGAAAGGGGCGTTCTCGGGCCCCGCTGACCTTAAATTACCCCAAGCCCCGCCTCTGCAGCCAGCCGATTGGCTGGCCCAGGCAATGACGCGGCCCGAGGATTCCCTAGATTGCGCGGGGCTGCAATCAGCCCCGTGTGGGTGAAGGTGGGCATGAGCCCGCACCCCCCCTCCTGATGTCGGGAGAGGCTTTTCCATTCCATCTGCCACCACCTCACTTTGACTAATGATAGGGCCAGCCCTGGTGGGTAGGAAGCGGCGAGAAATTTCCCTTGCACAAGCACAGAATTAGATGCAGCCCATTGCTTAGGAGACAGTCGGAGGAGATGAAATAGATTAGGAAGAGAGGCAGCCAAGAGATCAGGTTTCAGAGTAATCGGCCCTAAAACTGCAAGCGTCTGCTCAAAACAGGAGAGTTGGCCAGATCTGAGGTACCCTGGTTTTGAGATTTCAACCAGGAATCTTGAAATATACTCAGAGTTGCAAAGTGATTTCATGCTCTTTATTCAGCTCATAGTGGTGAGGAGGAATGAATCAATGTCCCCTCAAAGTATCTGCTTTATATACATTATTTACACAATGGGCTGCACATGATTGGCTAATTCTGGAATTCTACTGTAAACCAATCAGGTTGTGGATTCACTTATATCTGGAGCATGATTGGGTGGTTCCTGCCAACCAATCATACTGCTGCATTGTTCTAGGACCAATCAGACAGCTGCATTCTGAATCCTATTGTTCTAGGACCAATCCGACTGCTGCAATTTGGATCCTATTCAACTCAGTACATAACAAATCTCCTGACCTACGTTTGGGGCAACCTCAGCTTGTCATAAAAGCGGTATGGAACATTGACTTTGGTCATTGGCTGGCAGTACGAAGCCTCTGGATTGGCCAGCTGGATTGTAAATTCTGTGAACCTGTCCACTTTCCTGCTCAGTGAAGTGGTACCTATTCTCTGTTGTTGCATTCAACGCTTCAGACTTGGAAGCCCATGCTGTTTCCTACAACATGGCCTGGCTCCGACAGCATGCTCCTCTCACCTCCTCCTCGAGCCACCTTGTACTTTGCCTGAACTTCCCAGCCATTGATGGGGGAGAGGGGAGCCTTCCCGCACTCTGCTTCTCTTCCCCGAGGGGTGGATGTTTAAGCAGACTGACAACCTCACCTGCAAAATGTACTAACTAGATAAATGATTGTTCTTAAGCGTTGCCTCCCATCTTTGGAAGATAATTAGAGCTTCCTGTGAAATAGAATGGCGAGGCCTGCTCACCGCAAGCTATGTTCTGTCCAGGGAAATTGCTTTCATGCAGGAGTAATTTTGCTCCGAGCTATAGGAGCCCGACAGTGATTAATTATTGCACAGCTGGGATGCTCAAGAAGGGTCCACATAGCTCTCGATGGGAGGCAGGAAGGTCCCATTAGCACCCATCAGAGTCGCTGGCACAGCCTCATTGGCAATGATGAGATTCAGTTTTCCTCAGTTATCCCATGCTGAAGTTGACCAAAATCACAAGCTCTTTTTGTGCTGTTAGGGTGCCTTGACCTTTGAAAGTCCTATCAACCGTAGATTATTATTTTTTTTATTACACAAAAGCCTGACGTCATTCATAGGAATTCTCCCCAAAGCACAGCACATCTGCATCAGGGTTAATGGCTGAAAACGCATCTTCTCTGTAAAGTTTTTTCAGATGTCACCAGGTGCTGGCTTTAGGTTCTTATTCCAACAATCAAGTTGTGTCATTCACTCATAAAGGAGGACTGAGATCAGCATACAGTGGTACCTCAGGTTACAGACGCTTCAGGTTACAGACTCTGCTAACCCAGAAACAGTACCTCGGGTTAAGAACTTTGCTTCAGGATGAGAACAGAAACCGTGCTCCGGCGGCGCGGCGGCAGCAGGAGGCCCCATTAGCTAAAGTGGTGCTTCAGGGTAAGAACAGTTTCAGGTTAAGAACGGACCTCCAGAACGAATTAAGTACTTAACCTGAGGTACCACTGTATTCATAGAATGTGTGTGGTTGAGTACACACTGCGCTCAATTCTTCGCTCAAAGAATTCTCAAAACTGCAGTTTACCCCTCGCAGAACTACGACTCCCTGCACACTTAAACTACAGCTTCCAGGAATCTTTGAGGGAAATGTGCTTTAAATGTGTGGTGTGTGATGCAGCATGTGCATGAGGGTAAATGTGAGTGTGCATATAAATGCCCATTCTTGGCTGGCAAGTGAGTGGGAGAGAAAACATGGCTAGGATCTACCAATTTCAGTGGGACCAGCTTCCAATCCGTGTCTACTGAGCCAAATGGACCAGGGTCGTCCTGTATTCCATTTCATAGAGGATTGCCTTATGAACCTGGATGTCCCCAGCTCAAATCTCCCCGCTGGCAAGCAACTTGCAGAGGGGTACTCTCTCTCAGCCTCAGCCCCTCCATCTGTGACATCAATCGCAGCAATAGTGATGCGTCTGGCAGTGACTATCAAAGAGTGCCTGTACTGCACTTTGACCATCCTACAGCAGGCTTGCAAACAGCCACTCCCCTATGGCGAGTAACATGTGTCTCCAGGTGAGCAAGCAGTCGATGTTTGTGAAACTGGAAGAGAATGGGCAGGTGGGCTACTTTTTTAAAAAAAGGTGGTTGTGGGCTGGTATCTTCTGTGTATTGGCAAAGCTGCTCTGAAGCGCCGTATAAATGCGAACCTATTCTTCCTTCGTGTTAGATGGATGAGCATTGCGTCTGTGTTGTTTACACAGACATATTGAGGGTCTCTGAGTAAGTGTTTCCACCGTAAAGACGGAGGGTGGGGAGGAGGGGGAAATTAAACTCATAAGGCCTTGTATGTCTCAATAAATTCCCTCGTTAGGAGCAGCGAGAAGCGAGGGCTGCCTGCCCGCCGCCAGCGCTCTCAGAATTTTGATTACTCGTATGCGGCTCCCAGCGTTCCGGCTGGTGCGCTGGCCCGCAGCTACTCGTCAACCCAATTAAATAACATTTAAATGCATAACAATCCCGCCAACATCCAACGATGATGGAAATTGTCAGCTCGAAAAGTGGAGCCTGCCGCTGTCCCACGTTTTGTGCACTCAGCAATTCTGCCAGCAATTTCGCGGCGAGCAAACGCACCGCTTTATTGTTGCACTTTTGTTCTTTAGGAAACTTTTGAAGATCATTCTGCCACGGTGCTAATTAATTTGCAAAACGCTGGCACACCAGATGATTTCAGTCTCTGCATATATCCTCATCCCTCCTTCCCCACATCTCTCCTTCTCCCTCTCTCTCTGTCTCTCTTCGACTCTCTGTTGGATCTGCCAACTCTTCTAATGCCTCTTATAATTGCAAGCTGCCATCCAGAGGGCAGCTCTCCCTTCTCACTCCCTTTTGGATCTTAATTTCTTCTTTTTTATTATGGTCACTTTAATCCAAAAATGTCCCAAATCATTAACCTTTTCCATCATGCTTTCCTAAACCATGCTATTAGGGATTTAGAACAAGCAAGATAAGCTGTGCAGGAACTGAACTGCTACAGTAAAGCAGAGTTCTGTGCAAGAGATCACCTTCTCCCTTAACACAATTTGCTCTGGGATCCCACCCATGTTTATCTGGAAATACGTAAGCTCCCTTGAACATTGTAGTACCAAACTTCTGAGTAAGTATGCTTTGGGTCACACTGTCCTACACATTTTTCAAACTATGTTCTGAATGTACAAACAGAACAAAGCAAAGGGGCCAGTCTTGTTCAATACCTAAAAATAAGAAGTGTGTGTGTGTGTGTGCGCGTGCACGCATATATTCTTAGGCATGATCTGGAGGGATGCAACCAATGGAAATTTAGCAGAACTGTCATTTAGGTACTGGTATGTTATACAGCAGGGGTCAGCAAACTTTTTCAGCAGGGGGCCGGTCCGCTGTTCCTCAGACCTTGTGGGGGGCCGGGCTATATTTTGGACAAAAAAATGAATGAATTCCTAAGCCCCACAAATAACCCAGAGATGCATTTTAAATAAAACCACACATTCTACTCATGTAAAAACACCAGGCAGGCCCCAAAAAGAACCCAGAGATGGATTTTAAATAAAAGCACACATTCTACTTGATTCCCGGACCGTCTGCAGGCTGTATTTAGAAGGTGATTGGGCCGGATCTGGCCCCCGGGCCTTAGTTTGTCTACCCATGTTATATGGCAAGTTTGTCTACCCATGTTATACGGCAAGCTAGCTTCTGGGGCTAGCTGCCATTTTCATGTCCTAGCATGCCCCAAAGTGATACTTTGTCAGGGGCATTGTGGGAAATTTAAATGGCGGCTAGCCCCAGAAGCTCTGTGCTGTTCAGAGCACTGCTGCCTGCCAGGCCTCACAGGAGGGGGCTTTGCCTAGGGGGCTTACTCCAACCTAGACGTGAAGCCCTGAGAGAGATGTTTAATTTTGGTGTCGGGCTTTAACTGTTGCAAGTTTAATGGAAAACTGTTGGGGAAGGAAGGTCTGTAAATATGAAGATGTTAACTACTGTCTTCCTATAAAGACAGAGAATAGTAGTAGTAGTAGTAGTAGTAGTAATAATAATAATAATAATAATAATAATAATTTATTTATACCCCGCCTATCTGGCTGGGTTTCCCCAGCCACTCTGGGCAGCTTCCAACAAAAGATTAAAAATACATTAAAACATTAAAAAATCTCTCTGACAGCCACCGTCCTCTGATCATCTTTTAGGAACCAGCTAACACGTAGCTTTGCATTATGGGACCCCAAAGTTTGAGTCTGATGTGGTAAAACATCCATTCCTATCAGACTCCTGGGTGCCTTTCACCTACCAACTAGTCCCTGAGCCAGGACAGGGACACCAGAGGAGATTGATAAACCCAAGCAAGACATCTGCAAGGATCATTGAGCTAATTAACAACCCGGCAGAAAGAAAAATGCTCCTCGTTAGGGAGCGGCGCAGGCTTCCTTGTAAACAGGGCGTGTCGGTTACTGGGGAGGAGAGAGAAGGGGAAGCGAGTGGGGTGGCGTCTCCCACAATCGTCCTCTGGAACAAGAGCAGAGGCTCCGCAGGGGCCTTTGACGACTGGATAGCAAGATCAGGCTAAGACTGCCCATCCATCTCAGCATCTCCTTGCCTTACCAAGGACCGGTTTCTCAGTGCATCCTGGGAAGCAGCTAGCTAGAACGGGCAACCTTTC
Organism: Podarcis erhardii; assembly: GCF_964252035.2. Taxonomy (NCBI): domain Eukaryota; kingdom Metazoa; phylum Chordata; class Lepidosauria; order Squamata; family Lacertidae; genus Podarcis; species Podarcis erhardii. Next base: position 11,765,843 of record NC_138498.1, read on the forward strand.
AAAGGACTTTGGTTGCTGTATTCCAGGCATAGGCAAACTTGGCCCTCTAGATGTTTTGGGACTACAACTCCCATCATCCCTAGCTAACAGGACCAGTGGTCAGGGATGATGGGAATTGTAGTCCCAAACATCTGGAGGGACGAGTTTGCCTATGCCTGCTGTACTCTCTCGCAGGAGTTTTATCTGTTAGTGTTGATCAAGCTGCTCTTAAAGGCATTGAAACAGCCACAATGCCATACCCTCCAACATTTCTCCGATGAAACTTTTGTTGTTTAGTTGTTTAGTCATGTCCGTCTCTTCGTGACCCCATGGACCAGAGCACGCCAGGCACTCCTGTGTTCCACTGCCTCCCACAGTTTGGTCAAGCTCATGCTGGTAGCTTCGAGAACACTATCCACCCATCCCATCCTCTGTCGTCCCCTTCTCCTTGTGCCCTCCATCTTTCCCAACATCAGGGTCTTTTGCAGGGAGTCTTCTCATGAGGTGGCCAAAGTATTGGAGCCTCAGCTTCAGGATCTGTCCTTCCAGTGAGCACTCAGGGCTGATTTCCTTAAGAATGGATAGGTTTGATCTTCTTGCAGTCCATGGGACACTCAAGAGTCTCCTCCAGCACCATAATTCAAAAGCATCAATTCTTCGGCGATCAGTCTTCTTTATGGTCCAGCTCTCACTTCCATACATCACTACTGGGAAAACCATAGCTTTAACTATACGGACCTTTGTTGGCAAGGTGATGTCTCTGCTTTTTAACAACAACAACAACAGTAATATTCATATCCCACCCATCTGACTGGGTTGCCCCAGTCACTATTGGCTGCTTGAAACATATATAAAAACATAATAAAACATTAAACATTTTTTTAAAAAACTTCCCTATACAGGGCTGCCTTTTTTGTCTTCTAAAAGTTGTATAGTTGCTTATCGCCTTGGCTTGGGGGTCGCATAACTCCACACCATCCAACATTTCTCCAATGAAAACAGGGACGTGCTACCATACTCTCCAAAATTTCTCCGATGAAGCTAAGGAAAAGTGGGACATTCTGGGGTCAAATCAGGAACTGGGATGGCTTCTATAAATCCAGGACTGTCCCAGGAAAATAGGCTCACTTGGATGGTCTGCAATGCCCCCCCCCCCCATTTGTGAATTGATAATCTGACAGGAGAGACAGGCAGCCTCGGTCATTTTAACATGTTGAGTGAATCTGGACATTTCACTACACCTTTTTTTGCCTTTGTAAAGCAGATCTGTAAGCTTAGTCTTCTTCCTTTGCAGTAACTGAGAGTGGTGTAAGCCAATGTAACATGGCGTTATCACCAGCATCATTGTTCTGCATGCTTTTTTAAAACTTCCACGAAATCCTCCCCACAAGATCTGGCCCTGTCTGCATGATATGGGAGCCTGGACTGTTTCTGAAAACCAGCAAATGCATCTCCTCCGAGAGGAGCTGAATATGGCATCAGATTAGAAACATTAGAGGAGATGAAACAAAAGATGCTTCCTGCTATTAAAAGGGAATCCTTTTAAAATGTGGTATGGGAGACATTTAATCCTGTGAATTACCAGCAATAACTGGGTAATAAAATTTAGGCTGGGCTGGAGGTAATGAAATATACCCAGATTAAATACATATGTGGAAAAACTGTGAGAAGGCACTGGGGGAAGAGTTAATTCAGCACAATTCCATACATGGTTCATCCAGAAGGAAAACCCACCGACTTCAATGACGCTTACTCCTAGGTAGGGGTGGGGAGACATCCTATTCAGTTCATCAGTTCACATTTAAAGGTGAATTTATCAAATAGGCACTTTCTGAAACAATATGAAACCTGCAACACAGCCATACTTTGAAATTGGTACTTATCTGAATTTTGTTTCCCAGCCAACCAATGTTTTTCAAAATGCATATATTTGGGAAAATATGCTTTAAAATTGAAATATTGTTGAAAATAGCATTGTATTAGGGGAAATTGCTTGCAATAATGGGTGCATGAGTCAAAACCGCATACAAAAATGTGTTTATTACAAGAAATTTGAACTAAAATGCCGATTAATTTTCATGAGGATTAGAATCATAGAATCTTATAGTTGGAAGGGACCCAAGGGTCATCTAGTCCAACCCCCTGCAATGCAGGAATCTCAGCTAAAGCATCCCTGACAGATGGCCATCCAACCATTGCTTAAAAACCTCCAAGGAAGGAGAGTCCACCACCTGTCGTGGGAGTCTGTTCCACTGCTGAACAGCTCTTACTGTTTGAAAGCTTTTCTAAACTTTTCATCGGAATCTCCTTTCTTGTAACTTGAAGCCATTGGTTCGAGTCCAAATGTTAAATTGCAAATTGCTGCAGAAATGTGGATCACCAAATCTGAGATCAGAAAAATTGGAAACTGAGAGAACTGAAATGGACAGATCCTTCCAGCCCTGCTTCTTAGCTAAGTGGATATAGGATTGTAACCTCAGTATTTTTGAAATCTGGTCGTTTTCTTAAAGGTAAAGGTACCCCTGACCATTAGGTCCAGTTGCGGACGACTCTGGGGTTGCTTTAGTGGCCAAGGGAGCACAGAAACGCCGTTTACCTTCCCGCCAGAGCGGTACCTATTTATCTACTTGCACTTTGACGTGATTTTGAATTGCTAGGTTGGCAGGAGCAGGGACCAAGCAATGGGAGCTCACCCCGTCGTGGGGATTTGAACCGCCGACCTTCTGATCGACAAGCCCAAGAGGCTCAGTTGTTTAGACCACAGTGCCACCCGCGTCCCTCCTTTCCCTCCTATTGTTTTCTTAAATAGGGCTAAATCCATTGTTCCATGCTCATAGTTCCACTCTTTATCTCCACATACACCAAAACTCTGCTTTTGAGGGTCCCCCAACTCCCCAGAGCTGATTTTGAGAGCACTGAGTGGACTGAGGAGGCCAGGAGAAGATGAGAACGTTGCACTGTGTGTATGGAAGTCCATTGCACCAGTGGAGGTGTCTAGCACTGAAGAAGTAAGAAAAGTAAAGACAGGTGTGAAACTAGAGAGGAGCTGATCATAATGAAAAATAATTGAGAGAAAGGGAAACTGACTGACAGTTTTTGAATGGCTCTGACAAATGTGGACAGCTTTCAAAGTAATTGCTTGGCAGCTTTGGAATGTTGAAATATTGAAAGATATGCAGTTTTGCAACACAGTCCCTCTTCATCTATACTCAGTCAGGGTTACGTGTCTCTGTGTTCAACAGCCCTATTCTCAGGAAAATGCGCATATAGGACTGCAGCCTTAAATGGGCCTGAACCTATATTTAGAATATGATGGAGTTGAAGAAATGTGGTGTTTACTGTAAGAAGCAAAACAAAACAAAACAAAACTGAGGGGGTGACATTTTGCTCCGATAACTGCTGCAGGCCCATTGTAGACCGGCTTTGCAAAGGTGGAGAACTTATGAATGCAAATGTATATATTGCCCCATCCAAAAAGGGAGGGATGGGCAACAATGAATGAAAATAGATCTGACAACAGCTTATTAAAATATACCATATAAGCCCCTCTATTGCTATTAGACAGTCTGAAATGTACTTGCCCCCTCCCCCATGCCAAGTGAATCCAAGCATCTGAAAAGTCATGGGGGTAAAACAGATTCTTGCAAGGCTGGGCTGTAATGGTGCGCTTGGAACAATTGCATCAACATCACCACCACCACCACCACCACGACGTTTAATTTGTATACCCTCTTTCTATTTTACAATACCCAAGGCGGTTTACAAGCTGAAGAAACCAAGAATGTACACCTTATAACAATCTAATGCAATACAAAAAATGTGATCATAAAACATAACATGCATGATGGCCCGTGCTTGCAATGGGGCCCGACTCTTAACTTAAACAAAAAAACCCCCAAGCCTCATAACGAAGAGTTATGAAGCAAAATGTGCAGGCAACTTTCTAAGCTGGGGCTTGTCAGCTTGGTGTCAAGCTGATTGGAGATTTTTTTAAAAATGCAGTGACTCAGAGACTGAAGGAAGCTGCCTTAGCTGAGCAAATCTTGGGCAAGAGTGGAAGTAGAACTGTAGATCTGACAAATCTGGGTTCCGGATGTGTCTGGAATTTAGGGATGGATGATTCTGTTTCATTTTCTCATTTTTCCAATCTTCAGTTCTCTTTAACAGTTGGCAATTATTATTTTTTAAAGTCCTCCCAAAATTTCATCTGTGTTTTTAGTTTCATCTGTGTTTTTGTATTTTTGTGTGCATCCTTGCTTAAAAAATACACTTTTGCAAGCAATTTCCCTGATATTATAATGCATCTCTGCATTATAATATATTTCACCCATAGTATTTATTTATTTGTCTATTTATTGCAGAAAATAATTTTGTCTATAGTTTGTCTAGAGGTCTATAATCATAAAAAAACCAATAAGCCATTTACATAAAATATAAATTTAAAATGATCAATAGAAGCCAGAATAGTTTATATATGAATTCCTGTGTGAACTTTCCCCTAACCTGCCCATTTTTGCACACATTACAGTCATACCTTAGATCTCAAATACCTTGGCTCCCGAACGATTGAAACCTGGAAGTGAGTGTTCTGGTTTTCAAATGATTTTCAGAAGCCAAACATCTGGCGCAGCTTCTGTGGCTTCCGATTTGCTGCAGGAGCTTTCTGCAGCCAATCAGAAGTCGCACTTTGGTTTCTGAACATTCTGGAAGTCGAACAGACTCCCGGACTGCATTCTGTTTGAGAACCAAGGTACGACTGTATTTGGTTGGGGGACTGCACTGAAAGAAGTTGTGGAAGCTGAAATTTTTGAATTTCGAAAAATAGCTGCGTTTTGGTTGAAACTCGTGAAAATGCCAGCCGAGTGGAATTTCTCCCCCGTCCCTCACCTAGATCCCAGATGGCGACCTCCACTTTTCTGCCAGTCCGTGGGTTTGTGTTCCCTCTTCTTGACTTCCGCAGTCCTGCCCCCTTGCTAGACTGGCTCTCTTCTCATGCTGGAGATGATTGGTGGGAATGTAAAGCCAGCAGCCGGCTGGTTAGGACACAGCGATCACTTGTGTCCCCACTATGCACGTCCACAAGGTGTGATTTATCGCGACATGTTTGTGATTTACTCCCTGCTGTTGCTACTGTCATAAATCGCCTGTGCAAGTGGCTGGCTCTGTATCACAGTGGCCGACAGGCAGCGTAATGAACTGGCATGCATGGTGCGCTGCTCAGAATGGGCATTGTTTTCAGGGGCTGCATGCCCCATGCCTCTCCAAGACAGGATGGGTGTCATGGGTTTGCACCCCACCCCAGCAACATTTTCTTTAGGAGGAAAACACCCACCCCCCCAAAAAAACCCCATGATCAATCGGTTTTGCTTAACAGTCCACATGGTCACCCATCCTTTGGGATGAGAAAGGATTTATTCTCACCCTGGGTCTGATTGGTTAATTAATGATTTAAACCTGTGTTAAACCCTCCCTCTCCCCACACTCTCCAGTTTGATACCCACATAGAAAAGGCAAGATCCTCTGCACAGTGAAAGGAAATTAAAGGCTCACACATTAATAGATTCACAGGGTTTGAGGCATTGCCTGTCCCGCGGAACGAGACCGGTGATAAATCCTTGTGGGATTAGAGGCAACGTGGATCAAGAGACAACCCCACAATTGATGTGATTTTAGGTTTGGGTTGAGGGGCTGGGCACAGGCTCGACAAGCGCTAGCCCAGAGACTGCGAATTAGCGATACGATATCGGGTTGCTGCCATTGATACTAGCGGAAGATTTGCAAATGTACACACGATGAACAGTGATCCGTCTTCCAAGTTGCCTAGAGCAGGGGCCAGCTGGCTCAAGCTGTCTGCAGCCTCTCAATCTTTTCTCAAAAACCAAAATCTGCCAGAATTCTTTCTGTAAAGGCTCGTTTCCACTTCAGCATCCGAGAATCTGGTGGCACCTTAAAAGACTAGCCAATTTATTACGGCATAAGCTTTCAGGGATTGCAGTCCATCAGACGCATGAAGTGTTATCCTGAGTAGCAAGTACTGTGCCTATACAGGGATGGAGGGCAGGGCCAATAAGGAAATGCCAATAATGATAATTTCCCCATTAACAGTAGGCATTCACCAAAAAAACAGTGGTCGATAGCACAGACATCCTAGCATCGGTAAGCCAATTAACACAAGTAGCGTGATAAAGTTATCTGGTCCCAATTCAATCCTCAAGTGTCAAACCTTTTGTAATTCAACAGTTTCTCATTGCAGTCCCCCTTGGATGTTCCTTTGTTCAAGGTTGGTCCCCTTGAGGTCCGTTACAGAGTGTCTTGGGGAGTTGAAATGTCCCCCCATTGGCTTTTGCTTATTGCCATTTCTGATGTTACAATTTGCATGGACACCGGCCTGTCTTGTCCTATGTGGAATAATAATAATAATAATAATAATAATAATAATAATAATAATATTTATTTATTTATTTATTTATACCCCGCCCATCTGGCTGGGTTTCCCCAGACACTCTGGGCGGCTTCCAACAAAACACTATAATACAATAATCTATTGTTAAAAGCTTCCCTAAACAGGGCTGCCTTCTTATGTCTTCTAAAAGTTTGGTAGTTATTTTTCCCTTTGACATCTGGTGGGAGGGCGTTCCACAGGGTGGGCGCCACTACCGAGAAGGCCCTCTGCCTGGTTCCCCGTAACTTGGTTTCTCGCAGCGAGGGAACCGCCAGAAGGCCCTCAGCGCTGGACCTCAGTGTCTGGGCAGAACGATGGAGGTGGAGATGCTCCTTCAGGTATACTGGACCGAGGCCTTTTAGGGCTTTAAAGGTCAGCTTTGAATTGTGCTCGGAAACATACTGGGAGCCAATGTAGGTCTTTCAAGACCGGTGTTATGTGGTCTCAGCGGCCGCTCCCAGTCACCAGTCTAGCTGCCGCATTCTAATACTGCTTCTGTTTTCTGCCTAGGTGCCTGCTACTGATCCTCTGTGCTTGACATGTAAATAAACAGATAATCCCTCAAACTCTGCAAGACATCTTCTTCCTTACCCATTGTTTTCCCCATACTCCCCAGTCCAGCATCCTCCTTATCTCAAAAGTGGAAGGCAGAGTCTTGTTTGGGCAGATACAAATGTCAAAGGAGACTGCCTGCGAATCATCTTGACCACCCCTGGTAAGCCGCCCACCTTCTCCTCCTGCCTTTTAAAGCTTGCTTCACAGAAGCCCATGCAGTGTGACGGATTTCCTTGCTAGCAGCTGCTAAGTCACTCATGAGGGACGACGCCATGTGCCATCTATTACCGGCAGAGATTTCCACCCCAATAACATTGATTCCTCGGTTCCTGGCTGCCATAACTCAGAGCCCCTATTAAACCTCCTGCTCGGAGCCCTTTACTGCCGCTGATGGTGGGAGTCCCATGAACAGGGCTGCATTTAGGACACACTGAGAAAATAAAATAGAATTCCTGGCCCCCTGCAATCCAAATTCTGTGCCAAGAACTTCTGGATTCTGCAACTTCTGTACATTATGCACCTAGAGCAAGTGGAAGAAAAACTGTCTTGAGAGTGGGGCAAAGGAAAACTGGGGACAACTGGATATAAATAAATACATAATTTTGTTTGTAGGCCACCTTTCCATAGTTCACACAATGCTCAGTGGCTTACAACATAATTAATAAAAGTGGTCCTAAATGATAGATAGGACATAAAACACACACACAACCAAATTGCACAATTTCTACATAAATCATAATAACATATAAAAGAAAGATACAGAAATCAATAACAGCACAAACCATCCTCCCAACAAATCCTACTAAACAGTAGTCTGTTCAGCAGCCCAATCTTTTGTAGCTGGAGTCAGTCAGGGCCCCACCCTCCCAGGCAGCAGCCCAATCGTTTGTAGCTGGAGTCAGTCAGTCAGGGCCCCACCCTCCCAGGCAAGGTGGAAAAAGACCTGCAAGGCAGGGAGCAGGTCTTTCCAGGTCTCGCAGCCAAGATGCTCTCTGGCCTCTTCAGCAGCTTTTGTAGCTGGAGTCAGTCAAGGCTCCTCCCATCCAGGTCAGGAAGAAAAAAACCTGCAGGGCTGGGAGCAGGTCTTCCAGGACTCACAGCCAAATTGGATATGACTCCAGTTATTTAGTAGGGAAGGCCACAGCTCAGTGGTACACCCTCTGCTTTGCATGGAGGTCCCAGGTTCAGTCCCCGGTATCTTCAGGTAGGACTGAGAACATATCCTGTCTGAAACCTGGGAGAGCTGCTGTCAGTCAGAGTAGACAACACTGAACTAGATAGGTCAGTGGTATGACTTGCAGCTACCCTCCTCCCAAAGTCCTTTTGCATGGCACACAGCTCTGCCATCCTGATAAATAGGAGAACTCCTTGTATTTTATTTATTTATGGATCGCTGTTAACAATCTGTGGAAGGGCATGCATTTTAAAATGTTACAGTATTCCCAGGCCATTTGTGTAGCACACTGAAATACTAAATTGGTTTTTTCCTCCCTGCCTTTTAAACCCCCCCAGTTTTCAAAGATGTCCAGGTGTTAATTGCAGAGAGAAAGCCAGCCTCCCTGTTATTAAGGATCTAAATTCATGCTTCCTGTCTTGGAAGACCTGATGCAGTTTTTCTGCTGACTGCTCTGATTCTCAGGGAATCTAAAAGCAGCAGTCTCATGCCTTAAAATACAGATGGTGCAGGCCAGAGAAAAAAGTTCATGCAGACTGGATGTTGTTTGTTTCTTTTTACATTTTCCAGAATCTTTCATGCTAAAATCCAAACCAAAACAGCAGCACAAATCTCTGCCCTGAGGAACATACAATCTAAATTTTGAGAGGCTGGAGGCAACAAAGGATTATGGGATGACACAAAGGTTATGGGGGAAGAATATGAGCAAATGCAGTTGTGTATGAAGTCCAAAGGGCAGAGCCAAAGTGTGCCCCTTAGCCACAACAATGGATTGAGGCTACAGTCTGCTAAATTCCCCATCTCCCTAGAAATTTATGGTAGTATGATAGATATAGGATTGGCCTTGGTATGTACACTATTTCCCCCAGCTCTGCCATTGCTTCTGGTCAAACTGGCTTTGCAGGCTTCTGAAGCGCCACGAAAGCTTACAATACCTGTTTGGCCAGAGAGAATATTCTGCATTCAGCTTGCTTGTCTTGTGTGGATTTCATGACAATACTTGCAATATATGTAGCTGGTACATGTTTGTTTATTTCCCTGCTTTGCTCCATTTTTATCCCTCTCTTCCTCCAAGAATATTGAGGGCAGTGTACATTGTTCTCTGCCCCATTTTTATCTTCACAACAACCCATAGCTGTCAACTTACAGATTTGAAAATAAGGGACCAGCAGCCTTGAAAATAAGGGATCAGCAGCCAAAATAAGGAATTTTCCGAACACAGGTATGTTCAATTTCTGAGCTCCTCCGAGCCAAAGGCAGAAAACCCAGCCAGCAGCCAAACGAAGCCTCAAGCGGTGGTTCCCACAGTGCAGCAACCTGGCAAAGGGGATGCAGCAAGGAAAACCACCGTCACCTCTCCGCTGGGAAGCGCTGAGCAAAGGCGAGTCCCCAGGCAACGCGGCCGATTTGATCGGCACAAGGCATGCAAGCTCCACCCCCCAGTCGTTCTGAGACTCCTTATTGGGTGAGCAACGCAGCCAAGCAACACAGTTGGAGCCTCCCTCCTCCCTGGCCGGCAGGGAGGGAGGGAGAGGAGCTGCTTCCTTTGAAACCCGGGAAATTTAAGGGACATCCATCAATAAGGGACAGCAGTGGGACACGGCGCTGAGATAAGGGACTTTCCCGCCAAATAAGGGACAGTTGACAGCTATGCAACAATTCTGTGAGGTAGGGTAAGCTAAGAGATGGTGACTGGCCCAAGCTTTGTGATGGAGGGTTGGGGAGGAATCTGTAAGCTGTGTGCTTGAAGGAAGAACCGAACCTGGTCCTAGCCTAACACTCTAAACTACTATAGTGGTGCTGATGATTCTTACCAAAACAAATGCTTGGATGCTGTATCCTTCAATGTGAGGGGAAGAATTATTCCTTCGTAGTGGCAATAGGGAGTGATTCAGACCCTATTTTCCAGGGACAGTCCTGGATTTACAGAAGCCATCCCTGTTTTTGATTTGATCCCAGAATGCCCCGCTTTTTCCTTCGGACGTCCGTATTTTCATCAGAGAAATGTTGGAGGGTTTGGAATAGGATGTCCCTGTATTCATCGGAAAATTGTTGGAGGGTATGCATGATTTCATGGGTGATTCTAGGGGTTGTTGCCGAAACACAGATCCTCGTATAGAATTGCTCCACTAGATAGCATTCAAAATGGTTTTCCATCACCACTAGGTACTGCACACCTGCTGCATTTGGGCTGCATCGCAAAATAAAATAAAAATTGCTTGAAGACAACCCCAATTTTGCTCCAAGGAAAGCTGAATTTTGCATCAATTTTGCAGATTTAGCACACATAAATTTTACACCATTTCTCCATGTCTGTTCACCATGTTGTTGTCGTTGTTGTTTAGTCGTTTAGTCGTATCCAACTCTTCGTGACCCCGTGGACCAGAGCACGCCAGGCACTTCTGTCTTCCACTGCCTCCTGCAGTTTGGTCAAACTCATGTTGGTAGCTTTGAGAACACTGTCCAACCCTCTCGTCCTCTGCTGTCCTCTTCTCCTTGTGCCCTCAATCTTTCCCAACATCAGGGTCTTTTCCAGGGAGTCTTCTCTTCTCATGAGGTGGCCAAAGTACTGGAGTCTCAGCTTCAGGATCTGTCCTTCCAGTGAGCACTCAGGGCTGATTTCCTTCAGAATGAATAGGTCCATGGGACTCTCAAGAGTCTCCTCCAGCACCATAATTCAAAAGCATCAATTCTTCGGTGATCAGCCTTCTTTATGGTCCAGCTCTCACTTCCCTGTTCACCATAGAGTAAGCCAAAGAACTGTGCACAGCACTGAATCTATGCCCTCCTTTCTATGCTGAAAATCCTGCTTAACTTCCCTTTGGCTTATGAGATCGGCGCCCAGTAAGCTCTGCACACCTTTCAGTCTCTTACTGCAGACTTAAGGGGTAGGAACATGCTTAAAAAAATTATAAGTCAGGCTCTTAGAATGCAGCAGTCTGCACCTGATGCTAATTTTGCTGTTTGCACAGTGTGATTATAGAATATAGCACAGCCCTGTGTGTTTTATTGACAGCATTTGTTTGTCCATTAAAAGAAATGAGATTCCAACAGACAAGCAGCATAATGTGGCTTGTTTCAGTTGTCTCACAAAGGTTACCACTTACCTATGTCAACGCAGGCCATTGCAAGAATGTTTAATTGTAGCATAAATGTGGCACTGTTATTATAGCTCCTGTTTTATTGGCAACATAGGAGCTGGAGGCAGCCGCTTCTTGAAGGGACCACTAGAGGGCACTTTGGAGCTCAGGAAGGATTTCACCTGTCCTAAAGCCATAGAGGTGATGGTCACAATCCCAATGAAGCTAGCTGCTTAATAGGGAGGATGCCATGCTGCCCACTCTGGCACTGTGCATCCATTTGTGGTGTGTGACATCTCTGTCAGAGTTACTTGAATTTTCAAACTCCGCTCTGATTCTCCTTCCATCCTTGGTCACTATGCGTCAAAATGGATTCCTCACTTTCCACGCTGTGTTGTTTCTGCGAAACTAAACCATGTCTACTCAAAAGTGAGTCCTAGCAAATTCAGGATGGCTTACCCCTAGGTAAGTGATTGTGTTGTTGTTGTTGTTTGTATACCTCACTATAGGTGTAGATTTCAGGGCTGTTCACAACATAAAATCACAATATGAAAAACAGAAAATATGTAATAAAAATGAAAACAAAGACAACCCACTAACCCCCCCCCCAGTGGGATGGAATTCGGGAAGTTTAAAAAATTCAGATGAGTTTGGAGCAGTGCTTTTTTCTGGGGGTATTCAACGATACGCAGTATTGGAACCATTTTTTTCTAGAAGAAAAGCACTGGTTTTGAGGGTATGCTTCAGAAATGGGAGCGTACAGTACAAATTATGTTTTGACAAGGCCGTTTTGACATGGTAGGAAACAGAAGAGAAGGGATTTGCATTTCTCAGATCGGGACAATGAGAACCGGGGCAGCCCTAACCAAACTCAAAAGGCAATATTTGCATTGGCTTTTGAAATATACTCGGAGTCGAGAGTGGATTTCATGCTCTTTATTCAGCTCATAGTGGTGAGGAGGAATGGAAGTTCCCCCAGAATGTCTGCTTTATATACATTATTTACACAATGGGCCCCACGTGATTGGCTAAGTCCGGGATTCTCCTGTAGGCCAATCAGGTTCGGGATTCACTTCCACCTGGAGCTGGATTGGGTGGCTCCTGTGGACCAATCAGACTGCTGCATTCTGGACCCTATTGTTCTAGGACCAATCAGACTGCTGCATTCTGAATCTTTTGGTTTTGGAACCAATCAGACTGCTGCATTCTGAATCCTATTGTTCTAGGACCAATCAGACTGCTGCCTTTTGGATCCTATTCAACTCAGTAATAACAGCTTTCATATAAGTAACCCAGGGGTGGGGAACCCTGCCCAGACTGAGGGCCACGTTCTGTCTGAGTTAACCTTCCAGGGGCCACATGGCAGTGGTGGATGAAACAATAACTGGATAATTCACCTCGTTTTATTAAATTATAAAATAACCCCCCTTCCCAAATAAACACCCCCACCTTGATAGACACCATTCAGAAATTGCCTTTAAAAGTTCATGACCAAGTGTCCATGCTTATAGGTGTTGTAATAATATGCCTTGTTTTTGGTGTAATTTCTGGATCATGGATGCAGTGCTGGGTTAGAATAATGCCGCCTTCTAACTGTTGAACAGTTATGTGTGACTCAGAAGTGTGCTCCACGTCTCACAGCCACATAAAGTGGCCTGATACGGCAACGTGCCACTTTGCCTCGTCTGCATCCCTCGCGAGGAGGAAGGGACCGGCGAGGCGAGACCCCTTGGCTGGCGTTTCCACGTGGCTGCAGCACTTCATCTTGCGAGGGGAGTGCCGCCGTGTGATCGCTGGGCTTAATGAGCTATGGGGTTATTTATGGTCCTGTGCTTGGAGAATCACTGTGGATTTATCGCTGCCTTCTGTAAATATAGTGTGGCAAAACCCTCTGCAAAAAAAGGAGAGGGTTGCAGGAGAAAGCCAGAGTGGAGAAGAAGGGGGAATTGAAGCCACTTGCTGAGCGGAGCATCAGAATACGGAAGGGAAAATGCAGGGCGCCTGGTGCCACCCCCTTTCCCCAAGACAAGCTCACCTGTATGTCACCGATCTTCCTCTCTAAACACACAAGTTAATCACACACACTGCCCTTTGAGAGCCACTCATTACGTTGCTGAAGAGTACGACTAAAGCTGTAGCCTGTACGCAACGAATGCAAATTTGCACACACGTGTAACATACAGGTACAGTTGTCATGGAGTCAGAATCGGCTGCGGCCTCCCTTCAAGTGAAGGGCTCAGTGACTTTGCTGCATTTGTGTCTGGGTAATAGCCCTAACGTGGGACGAGGTGGCGCTGTGGGTTAAACCACAGAGCCTAGGACTTGCCGATCAGAAGGTTGGCGGTTCGAATCCCCGCAACAGGGTGAGCTCCTGTTGCTCGGTCGCTGCTCCTGCAAACCTAGCAGTTCCAAAGCATGTCAAAGTGCAAGTAGATAAATAGGTAAAGCTCCGGCAAGAAGGTAAATGGCATTTCCGTGCGCTGCTCTGGTTTGCCAGAAGTGGCTTAGTCATGCTGGCCATATGACCTGGAGGCACCGCAACCCCAGAGTCGGCCACAACTGGACCTAATGGTCAGGGGTCCCTTTACCTTTACCTTAATAGCCCTGAGCTTGTGGGCAGTAGTCAACTAAAATCCTTGTGCTCACAAAATGATTAGAGCTAGTACAACAGGACCTCTCCCATCTCATTGCTGGGGGTTGGAGTAAATGGCCCTCAGGGTATCTCCCTACTCTACAGTTCTATGATACCTCTCCTTCAAGCAGCCCATGCTGTCCCCAGGAATATTCCATTGGGTTGGGGGAACCCTCAGAACAGATTGGGGGGGGGAGCACGGGAGGAGGAGGAGAATGTGCCATTTTTCTGTTGACCAAGGAAAAGGCAGAGGCTTCATACTCACTACTAGCCATAAGGACCGCAGTTAGACAACCCTTTCCTTTTCTTTCTATTCCTGGAGTCTGAACATGCATGTGTTATGTACTGAGTTGAATAGGATCCAAAATGCAGCAGTCTGATTGGTCCTAGAACAATAGGATTCAGAATGCAGCAGTCTAATTGGTCCTAGAACAATAGGATCCAGAATGCAGCAGTCTGATTGGTCCACAGGAGCCACCCAATCCAGCTCCAGGTGAAAGTGAATCCGCAACCTGATTGGCCTACAGGAGAATCCTGGAATTAGCTAATCACGTGGGGCCCATTGTGTAAATAATGTATATAAAGCAGACATTCTGGAGGAACTTCCATTCCTCCTCACCACTATGAGCTGAATAAAGAGCATGAAATCCACTCTCGACTCTGAGTATATTTCAGCATGGTACCAGGTAATGCTAGTGGTCTGGAGAAGCCAGCATGGTCTAGAGCAGTGTTCCCCAACCTTGGGCCTCCAGCTGTTTTTGGACTACAACTCCCATCATCCCTCACTAGCAAGACCATCAAGGATGATGGGAATCGTAGTCCAAAAACAGCTGGAGGCCCAAGGTTGGGGAACACTGGTCTAGAGGTTACAGCAATGGTAGGCAACTTGTGACCTTTGAGATGTTAGACTCATAGAATTGTAGACTTGGGCGGGATCCCAAGGATAATCTAGTCCAACCCCTTGCAATGTAGGAATCACAGCTAAATAATCCCTGACAAATGGCCATCCAACCTCTCTTTTAAAATTTTCAATGGAGGAGAGTCCAACACCTTCTGAGATAGTCCATCTCACTGTCCATTCCAGGGATTATTTAGCGCTTATTGTCAGAAAGTTTTTAATGTTTAGTAGGAATATACTTTCTTGAAATTTGAATCCATCGGTTTGGGTCCTACCCTCTGGAGCAGCAGAAAACAATCTTTCTCCATCTTCTACCCTTTAGGTGTTTGAAGATGGGTGTGTCTCACCCCTCAGTCTTCTCTCCAGGCTAAACATGCCCAGCTCCCTTTTCCTCAAAAGGCTTAGTTTCCAGACCCTTGATCATCTCCACCACTTTGCTCCGCACACTCCTCTATTGTTGGCCTTTCAGTTCCCTTCAGCCCCAGCCAGCATGGCAATGGTCAAGGACACAGGTAGGCAAACTAAGGCCTGGGGGCCGGATCCGGCCCAATCACCTTCTAAATCTGGCCCACAGACAGTCCGGGTATCAGCGTGTTTTTACATGAGTAGAATGTGTCCTTTTTAAAAAATCATCTCTGGGTTATTTGTGGGGCATAGGAATTCAATCATTTCCCCCCCCCTTCAAAATATAGTCTGGCCCCCCACAAGGTCTGAGGGACAGTGGACCGGCCTCCTGCTGAAAAAGTTTGCTGACCCCTGGTCAAGGATGATGGGAGTTGGAGTCCAACTGGAGGGACACAGATTCTTCATCCCTGTAGTCTCTAATAGGTTTATTAAATTCAGTGATAAAGTTTCCTAAAATACTGTCAGGGAACTGACATCGGAGCCAGAAGTGGAGGCAGGGCTCCCAAGCGATGCCGGAGAAGGGCCAAGCAGGGAGAGAGGGAACTCATCGGCAGGGGAAGGAAATCAGCGTAACACCAGGGATAAAGGGGGGGCGGTTGGGGGAATCGGAGAGGAGTCTCCAGGACTCTTCACTGGAGACCAGCGGGGAGAGCACAGGTCCTCCTCTGCCCACACCCACCCTGCACAGAAGACTTCCGCACAGGGAAAATAGGCGTAGACTTGGCGTCAAAGAGCTTTTGTGCTGGAAGAAGTTTAAGAAACGCCCACTGACGGATTCTGCTAGCGACTGAACAGCCACGAAGTGAAGGGCTGTCCAGTCAGGAAAGGTTTAACCAAGCTACCTAGCCAGGTGTGGTGGCAACTTACGCACGAGCAACCCCCATACATTCATTACAAATACGTATCATTAAAATCCACACCAGGTGTTTTGTTATGCATTTTAGTGGCTTTGCACTCATTGGGCCAAATAATTAGAAGGACAGCAGTGGGTTTTCTTCTGCCAGGCCCTCCCATCAGAGGTCAAGGCAATAAGCAGCTATCCTATCTTTAAAAGACATCTGAAGGCAGCCCTGTTTAGGGAAGTTTTTAATATTTAATGCTGTATTGTTTTTAACACTCGAATGGGAGCTGCCCAGAGTGGCTGGGGAAACTCAGCCAGATGGGTGGGGTATGTATGTATGTATGTATGTATGTATGAATGAATGAATGAATAAATAAATATTTTGTCTGTGTATTTCATCCCTTCTGTACCTGAAAGTAAAAGTGCTGGTGTGTGATGATAATAATAATAATAATAATAATAATAATAATAATAATAATAATAATAATAATTATTTATATCCTGCCCTCCCCAGCCGAAGCCGGGCTCAGGGTGGCTAACAACAATCAAATAATCCAATATTCTAAAAACATTTCATTATAAAAATTAATTAAAATCAAATTGATGGCAGCCGGTAAGCAAAATTCTGTGCAGATTGCCAGAGGAGGGAGTCAGGCTGCGCCCTGACCAAAGGCCTGGTAGAACAGCTCTGTCTTGCAGGCCCTGCGGAAAGATGTCAGTTCCCGCAGGGCCCTAGTCTCTTGTGACAGAGCATTCCACCAGATTGGAGCCGCAGCCGAGAAAGCCCTGGCTCTAGTTGAGGCCAGCCTAACCTCTCTGTGGCCTGGGATGTTCAGGATGTTTTTATTTGCAGACCGTAAGTTCCTCTGTGGGTCATACCAGGAGAGGCGGTCCCGTAGGTACGAGGGTCCTAGGCCGTATAGGGCTTTAAAGGTAGGGAATGACCTGTGTCCATGTGGATGCAGAAATGCTTGCAGACTGAATAGACATTTTTTTCTCCTTCCCCATCCTTGGATGGTCCTCAGCAGAGCACAGCGCAGTGCATATGCTATTTGCTCACTATAGGAGAGGACCCCCAGAGTCAATCGTGTGCATCCACCTGTTCCTCTCCTTACCAGGGCAGCCTGCACAGGTGGCTCATGATCTGCATGGATCTCTGTTCTGAATGCCATCATGCAGTGGGAAGGAAAAACAGCCAGGGCCATTGATCTTGAGTTCCAGGCTCAGTGCTGTATGTCCTAAACTGATAGAAGAACCAGATAGCAACCTCTTGCACTGCGTTCACAAAGGCAGAACATCAGCTGAACAACGAAAGGTTGATTTTGATACTTTGGCACACTCCAAAGGCTAGGGAATGGATCAGCTCGCCTCACTGGAAGAATAGTTTCACAAAGACAGCCAAGTCCCTGGGATCTTTGCAGAAAGTCCACCTCCCTGAGTAATTGTCTTGTCAATTTCTTGCCTAATGGGTGACATTCAGAGGGTGTTGCTCTAAACTCATCATGCAGCCTAGCCAGCCATTTAAAGGGCAGCAGGCAAGGGGTGGGTGTGTTTGTCAAACATGCCAATGGAGGTGATGTATGTGCCCAGGAGGAAAAGTGCAGGAGAGGGCAGGACTCCTCTCTCTCTCTCTCTCTCTCTCTCTCTCTCTCTCTCTCTCTCTCTCCATCTCTCGGATGCTGAAATTGTGGAGATCAGGCCATGGCAGTCCAAAATGGGCCTGAAGTTCAAAAACCCAGGGATGAGTAATTGGGGGGGGGGGAGAGGCTTACATTTGACTACAACTCCAGCTCCATAATAGGTGTTCCATCGATAGGGAGATGGATGTACCCAAGGACTACACTGGAAATCTATCATGTGATGCGACAGGCAACCTAACTTAAAGGTAAAGGGACCCCTGACCGTTAGGTCCAGTTGTGACCTACTCTGGGGTTGCGGCACTCATCTCGCTTTATTGGCCAAGGGAGCCGGCGTACAGCTTCTGGGTCATGTGGCCAGCAGGACTAAGCTGCTTCTGGCGAACCAGAGCAGCGCACGGAAACGCTGTTTACCTTCCCACCGAAAAATACGGCAAGTGCAGAAATAAAAAAATAAATAAGCCAGCTAGGTTAAAATAGCTACATAAGCTTAGTCCACCTAAATGTAATATTGACTAGACTAGGTGATGAGTCTCCAGGGCAGGTCTAAGGCAGGGGTCTGTCTCACCATCACACAGTCCTCTTAACTGGAGATGGTACAGATGTAAGCTTGGCTCTTTCTGCATGCAAAGTGTGTGCACTTTCTCACTGAGCTGTGTTGCCTCCCATGATATATATGGGCAAATTTCCACCTGGAGGGAAGAAGGGAAAGAGAAATGTTATTAAACACCCCTATCACTGCCCGTGTTTCATCTTCATGTTCTTTTTCAGTGTATGGGTACGAGAAGTGGGGCTGGGTGGGAAGAGTAAATAGAAATACGATCGTGGATCTTCAATAAATATAAATAAATAAAAATATGAAGAAAAGCAGATGTAAAGCAGACTGACAAAATACACCGCCTATAAAACCTAGTTACTCATCCAAGAATGCTGAAATGATCATTGTCAGATATTTTTCTTGTTAACAAATGCTGAATGATCCTTTCACAGGTGTTGAGCACTTTGCAAATGTGATGCCCTTTAGGGAAGAGAAGCTAAATAGGAAACAACTTGCTTCGTCATAAATTGCATCTTTTCCTGACAGACAGTTTCTAAGATCAGTTTCACTTAGTGTAGCCCCTTCTTTTAGGGCGGAGTGCTGTTGCCTTTTTCAGATATCGGTGAGCAGTTCAGAATTGGAACCTTATGCTTAGATAGAAGAGCTGAAATATTTTTGAGTTAGAAATTTCACAGATTAGGATTTTGAATTTTCCTGATAGATGGAATAAGGTGAGTGGTGAGTCTGAAAGACCCCAGTTTCACTTTCAACTCAGCCACCTGGACAGTAGATGGCCTTCAAAAATATGTTATTTTTCTCCAATACAGTGGTACCTTGGTTCTCAAACACCTTGAAGCTCAAACAACTTGGAACCCAAACACTGCAAACCCGGAAGGAAGTGTTCTGGTTTGCAAACTGTTTTCAGAAGCCGAACGTGCTCTGATTTGAGTGCCACACTTCCGATTTGAGTGTTACACTGAGGTCTGTCTGTTTCTGCTATTTATTTTGCTTTTTTGTAGCTCTTTTTTGTTTTTGTCACTGTGTGGGACCCAGTTCAGCTACTGATTGATTGATAGTTTGACTGCAGTACATTGTTTTTTGCTTTCATTTTATGGATCAGTGGTCTCATTAGATATTAAAATTCTTGTTAAATTGCTGCTTTGGGGGTTGTTTTTTAAAGTCTGGAACGGATTAATCCATTTTGCATTACTTTCTATGGGAAAGCATGTCTTGGTTTTGGAATGCTTTGGTTTTGGAACCAACTTCCGGAATGGATTAAGTTTGAGAACCAAGTTACCACTGTATGGGGGTAATCATACCAGCCTACCTTGAAGAGCTGTTCTGAGGGAAGAAGAAGAAGAAGAAGAAGAATAGTAGTAGTAGTAGTTTGGATTTGATATCCTGCTTTATCACTACCTGAAGGAGTCTCAAAGCGGCTAACATTCTCCTTTCCCTTCTTCCCCCACAACAAACACTCTGTGAGGTGAGTGGGGCTGAGAGACTTCAGAGAAGTGTGACTAGCCCAAGGTTACCTAGCAGTTGCATGTGGAGGAGCGGGGAAGCGAACCCCGTTCACCAGATTACGAGACTACCGCTCTTAACCACTACACCACAGAGTGAATAAGTGTGAATCACTGTGAATGTTTGAAATAACATTGTTGCATGAAGGGCTGTCATGAAAGCCAGATTTCTGTGGTCAGTACTGCACCCGTAAAAGTTTAATCTCACAACCTCAAACCCTTCCCCACAGCTCCACAACATTTTGCAGTATTTGCAAGAACATGTGAAGAACACTGCCAGGTTAGGGCCCACTCATTCAATTTAAGTTCCTAACAAGACTCTAGCTGTGTAGTGGTGAAAAAGCAGAGGCATAGGGTCCTTTTCCTTTATAGTTGTTCTTTTGAAGAGGAGACATGTCCACAGACAGTATGGCAATGATGCTAAATAGGCTTGCTTGGACTTGGAGGAAGTAGCCTACAACATTAACAGACTCTCCGAGTGTCCCTACTTTCTAGGGACAGTCCCAGATTTATAGAAGCTGACTCGGTTTCTGCTTTGATCCCAGAATGTCCTGCTTTCCCTTAAAACATCCCCATTTTCATCAAAGAAATGTTGGAGGGTATGGAGTTCTGCGACCCCCAAGCCAAGGAAATAACTATCTATACAACCTTCAGAAGACATCTGAAGGCAGCCCTTTATAGGGAAGTTTTTAAATGTTTCATGTTTTATTAAGTTTATATATATGTTAGAAGCTGCCCAGAGTGATTGGGGCAACCCAGTCAGGTGGGCAGGGTATAAATAATAAAATTATTATCATTATGGAATAGGACCTCCTTATTTTCATTGGAGAAATGTTGGAGGGTATGAATTAATGGTGCTTTCAGTAGATCTCCCCCCTCCTCTTAAAACCAGGGAATCAAAGTCAAAGCTTTTATTTGTTTATTTATCCAGAGCTGTGACATCTAAATCATGAATTAAGGAGAAAAATCACAAGTGTGGTTAATTCAGAATGTAAGCGTGTGAAATAAACAATATATCCTCCGGGTAGTGGGAGCATTTGTGGGGTGTGGATGGAGGGGAAGGAAGAAAGGAGTGTGTGTGTTTCAGATTGTCGCATCAGATATTTCATATAAAGTAAAATAAAATGAATCGTGCACAGGAATACCCTCTCCACGGTCCTCACACACAGCCACAGGCTCTTTAATGTTGGTGTGTCACTTGATTTCCTGCGGTAGTTAGTGGTCTTCCCCGATTCTGCAGCTTGTAACCATTATAATAAGCAGGGCATTCTCTGCAGTCCACCCCAAGGCGAGCAGGTCCGTTCAGAAGGGCTGCCAAATTGTTAAGGGCGGGCTTCTGCCGTTGGTATAATAAGCCAAGCGACAGAGGCAGTTGTGGGAGGGATGCCATGCAGCCGAGCAGGCAGAAGGATGCTGGCGATTGGAACAAGGTCATTGGCAGGTCAACCTCACAGCATCCCTACGGGTACCACTTCGTCAGCAGCCTATCAGCTTCCAGCCGCTTTCTGATTGGCCGAGAGGGAGCGTCTGATCTCGTTCTCTTTCCAGCATCTGTCAGATGAAGGTGTGATGGATGGAGCTTCCGCTACCTGCGCCCTGAGCCTGCCAGGCGCTTCTGACTGCCAGTCCTCTCTCCCATCTCCTCTCTCAAGCCCCCTCGCCTCCCCCACTACTGCTGTTATTAGTATGATCATCTCAATGCGGAGATAGAGAAGCAGACAAAGCTGTTTGCCTTTTAGCCAGGGGTTAGATTGCGCGCTCTCTCTCTCTCTCTCTCTCTCTCTCTCTCTAACATTAAACACCAATTTTATTACTTCCTCATCATCACTTGCTCATCATCATTATTAACATTTTAAAGCCCAGATGCACTTTTCCTGCACTTTATACTGCAGGCAGAAAAAAAATACTAGGTTTGCTGGTTTGCACAGGGAACTGGCACTCTTAAAAGAGAACCTCTCCGTTCCCAAACACACACTTGTTCCAATCACATTTGAAGTGTATGCTTTATAAACAACACATGGGTGTACCTCTGAAAACGTAATGTGTGAATCATTCCCAAATGGGTCAGGATTGGGAAAGGGGAGGTGTAAGGAAACTTTTTGGAATCTTCTAATAACAAGGCAGTGATCATATAAGAGTTGCAGATCCATAGGTTTTGGAACTCCAGCTTTTTGGGGAGGTGGTGAAAACACTGAGATGTGGGACAAAGGACTGACAGAGATTAGATCATTACATCCTGTTTCTTTTTATTTATGCTGTATTTACTATAAAAAGCAAAAACTTATTTATCCTGCCAGGCATTTGGAAGCTACTGATAGGCTCTATGCTGAATTGTAAGCTTTTGATGATTATTGGGCTTTTATGTCTTTTCCTTTGCTGTATTTTATGTTTTTTCCTGCTTTGGATGGTTGTCAGAAAAAGAGTTTATAAATATTTGGAATTGGAAAAAAAAATATGTATGTATTAATGCATCCACATTTGGGGATTTGGAGACTGCTGTGTAAGAAGGACATTGTGAGGAGAGGAAGCATTTTATTAGCAGCAGTTTATAAAAGGACATTTGCTCAATACTGAGGAGTGGTTTCAGCAGGAGATTTAGGAGGATATCCTCTTTTTATGAAATCCCTGTCTTTTTTTCCTTTTTTCGGTAAGTTCCTCTAGGCAGAAAGACTCTCAGAAGTGCATTTCCTTGCGAGAGACACATGAGACTTTGCACAAACTTTTTGAATTGTCTGAATCTTCTTGCAAGTCTAGAGAATGCTCTCCTGTTGTTATGTTATGAAGCTAAGATGGTTCAGGGTGCTGTACTGCAAAAAGAGCTTTCTCAGAAGGCGATTCTCTGTTGGTATTTGGACTGCAGATGGCAGAGGCTCAGCCTCCTTTGGACTAAATTGTTACTCACAAGCAGTAGCCTTACAAAATTATCCAGGGTTACCAAATATCTCGTTTTACTGTTTCCTTTTGAAGTATAGTGCACTTTAGCACTTATTATTTTCTTACTACATTCTGTAACCAATTTAGATTCATACACTACACCCTGTGTCTCAGGATGGGTAGATACTTTATTTTTTTATTACTTGTGTGAAATGATACAAATACTGAAGATGAGAAAATGAGACTTTGGGTATGTTTGTATTACCGCTTCCTCTGCATCCAGTGTGCTCCCTCGGCTATATTTTGAAGTCACATTCCTGTAATGTTTTGACTCCTAGATGTTTAACAATAGCTGCGTCTAAAAAATATTTCCTTTCTTCTTTCCCAAAAGTGGCTGCTGAAACTAAGAAAGCTTGGTGATGGTGGGGAACCGGAATAGGTATTTTGTGAGGAAGTACTGTGACCTAAGACTTGCCGATCAGAAGGTCGGCGGTTCGAATCCCCATGACGGGGCAAGCTCCCATTGCTCGGTCCCTGCTCCTGCCAACCTAGCAGTTCAAAAGTACGTCAAAGTGCAAGTAGATAAATAGGTACCACTCCGGCGGGAATGTAAACGGCGTTTCTGTGTGCTGCTCTGGTTTGCCAGAAGCAGCTTAGTCATGCTGGCCACATGACCCGGAAGCTGTACACCGGCTCCCGCGGCCAATAAAGCAAGATGAGCGCCATAACCCCACAGTCGGCAACGACTGGACCTATGGTCAGGGGTCCCTTTACCTTTACCTTACTGTGAGCTCAGTTTCTGGTACAGTGGACACTTGGGTTGCGAACGTGATCCGTGCAGGAGGCACGTTCGCAACCCGCAGCATTTGCAACCTGCGACCCGGGCATCTGCGCATGCGTGGGTCATGACTTGGCGCTTCTGCACACGCGCAAAGCGCGATTTAGCACTTCTACACATGCACAAGTGCCAAAACCCGGAAGTAACCCGTTCTGGTACTTCCGGGTTCGGCGCAGTACGCAACCCGAAATCGCGCAACCCAAAGCGTCTGTAACCCAAGGTATGAGTGCACTGAACACCTATTCCTGGACTGAGCATGTGTTCATAGGCACCATATTCCTTGAGTCTGCAGCAGTGGTGGAGGAAGGGGTGTGGGCCGCCCCGGGTGTCATCACTCAGGGAGGTGACAAAATGACAAAAATGTGAGCGTTTTTTTTTTTTTAAAATTAATTAAAGAATTGGGCTCACGAAACTTTACAGTTCAATCAGCAAATGTAATGAAACGCGGCTGGCACTGGGCATCATATCGCGGGAGCTGGCACTTACCACGGGGCCTGCAGCGTGCCTGAGCCATGTGCCTCTCCTGGGAGTGATGTGGCAGCTTGGGCGCCTGCAGGCTCCATGCTGCCTCAAACAGCAGCGTGGGGCTTGCGCCTGCCTACTGCCTCTCCCTCAGCTGCCCTACAGCTGAGGGGGAGGTGGTGGAGAGGCTCCACACAGTGCACCCCGCCCTCATGGGTGGCTCACCCCGCCCCCAGCTGCAGGACGTGTGGGCCGCACTCGGCACCCAAACAGCTAGCTCCGCCGCTGGTCTGTAGGCCCCCTTCCCCAAACCTGGCTCCAGTTTTGGATCCTACAGTTCTAGCAGAAAAAAAGTCGATCTTGCAGGCCTGAAGTGCGCCCCCTTTAGTACATAAAGCAGCTATGACTGCGTTCACACTAACTCCTTTGTAGCGCAGAAATATTTTTTCTCAATCTGCAATTGCTTTCAATCTAGATCTCAGTCTGGATCTTGCCATTCACACAGGCAGGTGTGCTTATTTGATGTGCATTTGAGAACCCTCCCATTGACTAGGTTAGCTACGCCTTTTCCTCCCTGCAGATGCCACAGTAAACGATGAAGGAAGTGGTGGCTGTGTTCTTGGTGTACACCTGCCCACCATATCATTGGGCAAGTGTAGACACACACATACACCGTTGTCAGGACCACTCACATCTGTTTGCATCTGTTTTCAAATGAGCACACTGTAGGGCAATGCAGACTGAACCTGCAATGAGCTTTTATTTCTGGAATGGAAACAGTTTCTCCAGAATCAATTTCCAGGGCAAAAAAATATGCAGTACAGTGGTACCTCGGGTTAAGTACTTAATTCGTTCCGGAGGTCCGTTCTTAACCTGAAACTGTTCTTAACCTGAAGCACCACTTTAGCTAATGGGGCCTCCTGCTGCTGCTGCGCTGCTGGAGCCCGATTTCTGTTCTCATCCAGAAGCAAAGTTCTTAACCTGAAGCACTATTTCTGGGTTAGCCGAGTGTGTAACCTGAAGCGGATGTAACCCGAGGTACCACTGTAGAACGAAGTTGTGTGTGGACTACGTAAGAAAAAAACCCAACTACCCAGTTTCCATTGATTTTAGAGTAAACTGTTGTGGGTACACAGCCATAGGCTCTGTCGATCATCTCCTCCTGTGCCACAGGAATAGTGATGCTGACCTATTTTATAAGGTTGTTTTGAGGAGTACAAAGGTCACCTATGTTAAGTACACACAGCTGCTTTTTTCCACATTCACCCTGCTACCACACCTTCTGTTGCTTTATTACCTCTCCCTCTCCCTCCTCTGTTCTCTCCTCCGACCTCTTTAAATATCAGCTGTAGGCTCCGCAGGATGGGAATCTGTATATGACTCATAGTGCTCAGTAAAACATCATGTACACTGATAGATATCTATGTATGTGCGTGCATGTGTGTGATTTTGGAAAGATGACTGCTGGTAATGATCATTACGATTATCTATCTGCTGCTACCTGTTTCTACATTGCTATAGGTCTGCAATGAAATTGTTTTGAGTGCCAGCAATGTGTTAGGCACTGTACAGAATACAGACCCTGCATTGCTGCAGTCTGCATTAAAAAGAGAAGACAGGGATGGAGTGAGGTCAATGAGTGGCAGGTTAAATGGTGGATCAGTCACTTGAATGACAATGGGGATGCATGGACAGAGCAAGGCCAAGACTGCAATCCTACACTAATTTTGTTGTTGTTTAGTCGTGTCCGACTCTTTGTGACCCCATGGACCAGAGCACGCCAGGCACTCCTGTCCTCCACTGCCTCCCGCAGTTTGGTCAAACTCATGCTGGTAGCTTCGAGAACATTGTCCATCCATCTCATCCTCTGTCGTCCCCTTCTCCTTGTGCCCTCCATCTTTCCCAGCATCAGGGTCTTTTCCAGGGAGTCTTCTCTTCTCATGAGGTGGCCAAAGTATTGGAGCCTCAGCTTCAGGATCTGTCCTTCCAGTGAGCACTCAGGGCTGATTTCCTTCAGAATGGATAGGTTTGATCTTCTTGCAGTCCATGGGACTCTCAAGAGTCTCCTCCAGCACCATAATTCAAAAGCATCAATTCTTCGGCAATCAGCCTTTTTTATGGTCCAGCTCTCACTTCCATACATCACCTACTGGGAAAACCATAGCTTTAACTATACAGGCCCACTGAACACAATGGCATTTCTTTTCTAAGCAGACCTGCATTGGATCACGCTATTGGGGTGGTTGCTGAAAAGGGTCCTGAGGGCCTTCGCTCAGCCACGCCAAAGTCCATCGAATTCCCGGTTTCAGCACCAGCCCTCACCCAACCCTCGCCTTCCCCGCCATGTCTCCGGAAGAGTTGCTGGTGGTCCTCCTCCTTCTGCCTCATGTACTTCACTGTACATGGTTAATATCCAATTATAAACCTATCGCCCATTCATTTTGTTTAATGTTTTCCCGGAGCCATCTGAGCTAGTCGCCGTCACCACCTCTTGCGGTGGCGAATAAGTTAATTATGTGTTGTGTGAACAAGTGCTTCCTTTTGTCAGGAGGAATCGCACGGGGTGGGGAGCCTGATGAATGGAGAGTGGAGGCAGCCTAGGATAGGGGAGGGAGCATAGGCGCCAACTCCATGGGGCCTGAGGGGGCCCGAGCCCCCTCAAAAATTCGTTTGGGGGGGCTCTGCCCCCCCAATAATTTAAGAAAATTATTAGTTATATTATGCTTTGTAAAATCACAAAATTATGTTGGTATTTTTTATTTTCCTTGTTTGACGATAGTTACCTTTTAAAATACATTCAGTAATGAGTTAAAACAAAGCCACTCCCGATCTAGAGAGGGGGTGGGGT
Organism: Podarcis erhardii; assembly: GCF_964252035.2. Taxonomy (NCBI): domain Eukaryota; kingdom Metazoa; phylum Chordata; class Lepidosauria; order Squamata; family Lacertidae; genus Podarcis; species Podarcis erhardii. The sequence goes on from NC_138498.1 coordinate 11,792,566, forward strand.
TGCGGGCTCTCGACCCATCAACAATCTCGCGGGGCTGGCGTCAGCCCCGCGAGAAGCGGGGATTCCCCCTAGCTCATTAATATTCACCGCCCACGGCGGCAGCCAATCGGCTGCCGCAAAGGGCGGGCCATCACAGGTTCACTTAAGGTCGGGGCAGCCCGGGGCTCGCCCCTTTCATTCCCCCAGCAGCAGCGGTTTGGAGGTCTTGGCCCCCCCCAATATTTTTTATAAGTCGGTATGGGCCCCCGCCCCCCCCCAATATTTTTTATAAGTCGGCGCCCCTGGGAGGGAGAGAGTCAGAAAGCGATCCTGTTCGGAGATGAGCTTGCTGGCTGGGTACAGTGGTACCTCGGGTTACATACGCTTCAGGTTACAGACTCCGCTAACCCAGATACCTCGGGTTAAGAACTTTGCTTCAGGATGAGACCAGAAATTGTGCTCCGGTGGTGTGGCGGTGGTGTGGCGGCAGTGGGAGGCCCCAGTAGCTAAAGTTGTTCTTCAGGTGAAGAACAGTTTCACGTTAAGAACGGACCTCCGGAACAAATTAAGTACTTAACCCGAGGTACCACTATGTAAAGGTAAAGCTAAAGGGACCCCTGACCATTAGGTCCAGTTGTGACCAACTCTGGGGTTGCAGCGCTCATCTCGCTTTATTGGCCGAGGGAGCCGGCGTACAGCTTCCGGGTCATGTGGCCAGCATGACTAAGCCGCTTCTGGCGAACCAGAGAAGCGCACGGAAATGCCACTTACCTTCCCGCCAGAGAGATACCTATTTATCTACTTGCACTTTGACGTGATTTTGAACTGCTAGGTTGGCAGGAGCAGGGACAGAGCAACGGGAGCTCACTCCGTCGCGGGGATTCGAACCGCCGATCATCTAGGCTCTGTGGTTTAACCCACAGTGCCACCCGTATCCCATTGCTGTCTGGGTACCTGCATGGAAAGAACATCAGAGAGGGCGGGGAGAGTTTGAAACCGAAGCGTGCTTGGCCCTGTGTCTCAACTATCATGCCATTTTCATTTTATTTTTTGCTGCTTTTGATCATTTGTGTGTGCAGGCAGAAATCCATCAGGTGAAGCAAGGAGAGGTGGAGAGCTTCACCTCCCGGATGTGCTTTGCCATGCAGCTTTTAAAAAGGCACAGGAGAGAGTAAGCAAATACTCTCTCCTGTCACGAGTATCCTTGGGGGTGGGTGCACAGAATTGATGCTGCACCTGGTGGGACAGCCTTCCTCACCCCTGTGTGGTTTCTCTGTCCATCTTCTGCTTATGAGTGCTGGCCCTTGAACACTGATTGTTTGTGTGTTTGTATGTGTTTTATTCTGCTGGGAGGCTCATCCCAGTTTCCTGGAGAGGCTGTAGCAGTTGGAGCGAAGACTCCCTGGCTCACAGCTGTATAAAGGAGGTAGACAGATGGGGCAGGCAAGAGCTCATCTATCATGCCACTGTCCCTAGAGTGAAATTGCCAGCATGGGTACCGTGAGCCAACCTTGATACATGCACACATGACACAGCTGTGCAGATCGGAAAGCAAGCTTTGTGCTAGCTATTGCAACCAGGATGTGGGTTTGGTTTAAAAAGAGAGAGAGAGAAAAAAAAAATCTGGCCACATTCAACAGAATGTGTTAAGAGGAAACATCATTTTTTTTTGCATTGATTGCCCTCGAAACAAACCTACTGTCCAGTCTGTTTTGCAGCAGACTTCCGCTTGACATTTCTCCCACCAATGAAATTTTAATCCAAAATGCTAGGTCGTTTATGCCTTGGCCCCCGCCCAGTTCATGGACAATCCAATCTGTAATCAGGTTAGGGGGAAGGACTTGGATTTAAGCTGAGCTGTAGCGAGATTGATTTTAGTCAGACTAAAGTAGCTGAATTGTGGCTTGCGTCGTTGCAAGAATGGGAGGAGGGGAATAGCTGCCATCTTGATTGTGCTTTGTGATCAGTGCTTTGAGTATATATGGAAATAAAGTGTTAAACACGAAGCCTATTATTTTTTTGCTGAAAGTTTTTTCTTTTGCGGAGAAGAGGGGTGTGCGGAGAGGAAGGAAAAATCAAGGGTAGACACATTTTTCAAGGAATCAGCCGAGGTTAACCACTGTGCAGGGCAATGCTATGCTAGTCTACTCGGAAGTAAGTCCTGTTGAGTTCAGTAGGATTTACTCCCAGCTAAGTCTTCAGCCTTCAAGGTTTACTGAGTTCATTGGAAGAGTGAAACACATGTTTCAGCTTCTCCCACTGAAATCAGCAGCGCTTACTAGATTTAACTTTGGCTAGATTATGTGCATTGTATTTAAAGCACTGCAGGCAAGAACTATCAATATAGTTTCGTAGGAAATGCAAAAGAGACAATGCGATGGAGAGGAGGGGGGCGGGAAAACTAAAGAAAAATCGAAGAGATTAAAAGGACTTCCAGCTCTCTCTTCTGCAGGTGCATATAATAGTCATTCCTAATAATAATAATAATAATAATAATAATAATAATAATAATAATAATTTATTTGTACCCTGTCCATCTGGTTGGGTTTCCCCAGCCACTCTGGCAGCTTCCAACGAAACACTAAAATACAATAACCTATTAAACATTAAAAGCTTCCCTAAACAGGGCTGCCTTCAGATTTCTTCTAAAAGTCAGGTAGCTGTTTTTCTCTTTGACATCTGGTGGGAGGGCGTTCCACAGGGCGGGTGCCACTACGGAGAAGGCCCTCGGCCTGGTTCCCTGTAACTTGGCTTATTGCAGTGAGGGAACCTCCAGAAGGTCCTCGGCGCTGGACCTCAGAACGATGGAGGTGGAGATGCTCCTTCAGGTATACTGGGCCGAGGCCATTTAGGGCTTTAAAGGTCAGCACCAACACTTTGAATTGTGCTCAGAAACGTACTGGGAGCCAGTGTAAGTCTTTCAGGACCGGTGTTATGTGGTCTTGGCGGCCGCCCCCAGTCACCAGTCTAGCTGCCGCATTCTGGATTAGTTCAAAGGTAACCCCACATAGAGCACATTAAAACCCAACCATTCCATCGTCTATAAACCAGTATTATTTCAATCTTCAAATCCCGATATTACCAGTTCATTTTCTCTTTCACACTAAAAGTCCGTGAGAAATTTCCAATCCTTAACAAATGTCAGTAAAAGGTATTCCAGCTCTTGATGCTATAGGAAGCATTTTGTTCTGTACTTCATGAAGTTGCCCCTACACAATATGTTTGCTCCAGGCCTGTTACTCTGGGAAGTATAGAATCTGGACATGAAGGCAACAGCCCTCCCCTGTTGTCTACAACATTTGGTATGCAGAGGTATTGTGCCTCTGAACATAGAGGGTCAGTCTCCCAATTTACCTATCATCACCATCTTTAATGAGAGAACTCAAGGCCCAGGTCAATTTTGATCAGCATCTCTTATGAGCTTCAGTGCTGTTGCACTCAGGTCCTGCTTGCAGAAGGCATTTTGTTGGCCAATCTGAGAGCAGTACTGGACTAGATGGGTCTTTGATCTGATTTTGAACAGGCTCTCAGGTCCTTAAGCTTCTGCCTCCCACCAATATTACCTCCCCCCACCATGCCTTTCCCAGCTCCCTCCGATGGCCTCTCTTCCTTCTTCTGCCGCAGCTACCATGTGATCTTTACATGGTAGAAAATGGCCATGAAGCTCAAACTGTTGGTGGATGGAGGATTTATTATATTCAAGAGCACCGCCTGACCCGTTTCGACAAAACGTCTTCCCGAAGGGTGACTGTAAATACCAATAAACGCATCATAAAATTAATGTACAAACAACATCATCACTCAAGGAAATCATTCATAAAAAAGCAAAGTTCAAAGTGTATCAAATAAAGGACTATTATGCATATATTGATATTTACAGTTGCCCTCGAGAAAGACATTTTATTGTAGCACGTTTTGAGCAATACAGTTTTTTTTGTAATAAATTCTGTGTTACCAGTTTGAAATTCACCTCTTGTTGATGATGACGATGATGAGTCTTTTTTCTTTTTCTTTTCCTGCTTTTGGAGGGGGGCATTTCTGGTGCTGTATCTGCATGTAAGGTAAGGTAAAGGGACCCCTGACCATTAGGTCCAGTCGTGACCGACTCTGGGGTTGCGGCGCTCATCTCGCTTTATTGGCTGAGGGAGCCGGCGTACAGCTTCCGGGTCATGTGGCCTGCATGACTAAGCCGCTTCTGGCGAACCAGAGCAGCGCACAGAAATGCCATTTACCTTCCCGCCAGAGTGGTACCTATTTATCTACTTGCACTTTGAGGTGCTTTCAAACTGCTAGGTTGGCAGGAGCAGGGACTGAGCAACGGGAGCTCACCCCGTTGCGGGGATTCGAACCGCCGACCTTCTGACTGGCAAGGCCTAGGCTCTGTGGTTTAACCCACAGTGCCACCCGCGCCCCTTGTATCTGCATGTAGCAGCCATTATTAACACTCTTAATCTGGAATAACACAAAAGGAACATGGTGGCCGTAGCAAGGAAGCCAAAAGCAGGTAGGACCAGACCTAAGGGCCCCCAATGACCACTCAGAGAATGGCAGGTGATGGAAGATGGCGGCATATCTGGGCTGACATGAAGATGCCAGGGCCCACCAGAGCTTATCCTAGTCATCAGTTCAATAGGATCCCTTGGTCTTATTTTTCAAACAGTTGGGAGCTTGCGTGTTGGGCAGATATCGATTGGGCACAGATTTGTTAACAGATGCTCATTTTATTATTGTTTCCCTTAAAACAGCCTTTCTCAACCTTACGTCCCCGGATGTTATTGGACTACAGCTCCCATCATCCCTGACCACTGGTCTTGGTAGCTAAGGAAGATGGGAGTTGTAGTTTGACAACATGTGGTGCTCCAAAGGTGAGAAAAGCTACATTTTAAGGGGATTGGTTGTTGCTGTTTTTTAGACCACATAGTGGCTAGAAATATAGGGACTCCTGAAAAATAATACGTAGAATTCATGTCATCTCAAACACAGGGAGGGGATGATTGGCCCCCCTAGCCTTCTTAAATGGCATTGCTGGCCATACTGCAAATGGTAGCACCATGGCTAAATGGTTGATACAATGAAATACAGTGGTGCCTCGCAAGACGAAATTAATCCGTTCCGTGAGGCTCTTCGTATAGCGGTTTTTTCGTCTTGCGAAGCAAGCCCATTGACAGCTTAGCGGATTAGCGCTATTAGCGGTTTAGCGGCTTTTAGCGGATCCGCTGATAAGCGGCTTAACGGCTTAGGAAAAAGGGGGGGGAGGGAAAACCCCCCGCAGGAACTCGCAAGACATTTTCGTCTTGCGAAGCAAGCCCATAGGGAAATTCGTTTTGCGAAGCGCCTCCAACACGGAAAACCCTTTCGTCTAGCGGGTTTTCCGTCTTGCGAGGCGTTCGTCTTGCGGGGCACCCCTGTAAAGTATTCTTTCGTTTACTTTTGAGTTTGGATATTTAAGTGCCTGCTCTCCCAGTGGCTAACCGAATGACTACGGGCAGGCCATGAGCTTGACCTATGCCCTCTCCGCAAGCAATTCCATTCAACTGGTATTCATATGCATAGCAAATGTTGTCAAGATGGGTTGTGGCTGCTAAAATTTGGAGGAAGCCCACCCATCACTTGCAACAGTTCCCCCCTGTGAGCTGTGCAACTGATTGTTGATATGGCACATGCCAGCAGATGGCGCTGCCGCACACAGCCATCCACGTCCGTGGTGCCGGAGCAATGACTCAATATTGGGGTTCCATGCTGCTGCCCTATGCATTTGGACCGTGGAGAGTCAAGCACAGTATGCTGCCTTAAACCTGGTCATGCTGCTGGCCCATCTAGTTGAATACTGCCTAAACTGACTGTCAGGGGCTCCCCAGGGTGTTGGATAGACAGAGGTTCCTGTCCCATCACATGCTTCCTGACCTTTTCTACTGGAAATGTCAAATGGGACCTTCTGCATGAATAGCTTGTACTCCACTACGAGCTGAGCCAGACAGGGCTTGTGTAGATGAGGGGAGTTTGGCATGCACACGTTGTCACGGTGTCCTTGAAGTTGTGGTGTGGGCACTATCTTGTCTCCAATGCTATTTAATATGGATAGGAAGCTGTTGGGAGTAGTCAAGATGTCAGCAGTATGCTGATGACCTCCAGTTTTCTCTCTGTTACATGTGAATCAGGAGAAGCCATAACATGACCTAAAACTGATGCCTGGATGGTGTGATGGGTTGGATGACGGCCAAGAAACTGAGACTAAATAAGATAGAGACTCTGTGGGTGAGAGGTCTCTGTGGGTGAGAACTGGGGAGCTTGCCTGTTCTAGATGTGATTGCCCTCCTTCTGAAGGAACAGGTATGTATGTAGCTTGGGAATGCTTCTGGATGTGTTATGCCCCCAAAAGCTGAAATAGCCTCTGTGGTGAAAACAAATTCCAGTTTTGCTTGGCATTGCCTAGATAGGGACAGTTTGGCCAATGTGATTCATACATTGATGGCCTCACAACTGGGTTACGGTAGCACCCTCTATGTGTGGCTACCTTTGAGACTAATCTGGATGCCGGTGGTGGTACAGGTTGCAGCAGCCAGGGTGCTCAGCACATATCACACCTGTGTTGAAATAACTGTAAAGGTAAAGGGACCCCTGACCATTAGTTCCAGTCAATTAGTTCCAAACTGAAGAGAGCCAGTTTGGTGTAGTGGTTAAGAGCGGTAGTCTCGTAATCTGGGGAACCGGGTTCGCGTCTCTGCTCCTCCACATGCAGCTGCTGGGTGACCTTGGGCTAGTCACACTTCTTTGAAGTCTCTCAGCCCCACTCACCTCACAGAGTGTTTGTTGTGGGGGAGGAAGGAAAGGAGAATGTTAGCCGCTTTGAGACTCCTTAAAGGGAGTGAAAGGCGGGATATCAAATCCAAACTCTTCCTCTTCTTCTTCTTCTTCTTCGTGGCCGACTCTGGGGTTGCTGTGCTCATCTCGCTTTATTGGCCGAGGGAGCCGGCGTACAGCTTCCAGGTCATGTGGCCAGCATGACTAAACCGCTTCTGGTGAACCAGAGCAGTGCACAGAAATGCCGTTTACCTTCCCACTGGAGCGGTACCTATTTATCTACTTGCACTTTGACGTGTTTTCGAACTGCTAGGTTGGCAGGAGCAGGGACTGAGCAACGGGAGATCACCCCATTGCGGGGATTCGAACCGCCGACCTTCTGATTGGTAAGTCCTAGGCTCTGTGGTTTAACCCACATCCAGAGGCTTTCCTGGATCCCAGATTCATGACACTGTGGAGACTATTTCATAGAACATTCTCTCCAGGGGAGGCCTGAAATTCTTAAAACAGTTTAGAAGGAGCTTTAGAAACAAAAATATCAAATTCCCAGTAGTTTCAGCTCAGATCCCAAATAAGCACTTATATAAAATGGCTACTTTCACTTCTCTTCATTTGTACAGAATGAGGGATGAGGAGCTGTCATCTGGGGGGGGGGGAACGGGAGGAAAAGCACAGTTGTTTTTGCAGTAATATACAGTTGCTGACACATACTTGTGTGCATGAAAGGGTTAATCTGAGCCCTGAGCTCAAGTTGCCAGTGGGTAGATCTTAGCAGACTCCTGGCAGACTCTGCTTCCCCCACTTTCTGTCTCTCCTGTCTCTGCATGTCTCTCTTCCTTTAACAAGAAGGAGCTGTAGCATGTCCTAACTCTTTTACGAAAGAGTAAAGAATCACTTCCAAACCTCTCTCTCAAGCAGTCTTCACACCTCAGATTCAGTTGTCTCAAGACAAGTTCTGAAGGATCCATGAAGAATTACCTTAGAAAAACATTTGCCAACCTGGTTCCCTCCAGGTAATGTTGAACCACAACTCCCATCACCTCCAGCCAGCATGGCTGTTGTTGAACTATATCTCTCATCCTTCCATGCCAGCATGGATGTGTTGGCTGGGAATGATGGGTGCTGTAGTCCAACAACATCTGGAGGGCACCAGTTTGGCGCAGGCTGGCTCTTAGCATGGTTTGCCATTGTGGTGCCCATGGGCACACATGTTTGCAGGGGCCTTCCCTGATGCCCACAGGGTCCCATTCCCCCTGCTGAAATCAGGCTTGAAAGAAACTGTAATGGTTCTAGGGGTTGCTCGTGCATAAACTGGCGCCACACCTGGCTGGGTTGCCTGAGTGAACCTTTTTCCATCCGGACAGCCACTCTCCCATGGCTGTCTCAATCGCTGGCAGAATCCGTCAGTGGGCGTTTCTTGAACTTCTTCCAGCAAAGAAGCTCTTTGACGCCTAGTCTCCGCCTACTCTCCCTGCGCGGAAGCCTTCTGCGCAAGGAGGGTGTGGGCAGCGGAGGACCCGTGCTCTCCCCGCTGGTCCCCGGCGAGGAGTCATGGGACCGCCTCGCCGATTCCCCCATCTGCCCCCCTTCTCCACTGGTGCTACGCTGATTTCCTTCCCCAGAAGATGGGCTGCTTCTCCCCATCCCGGGACGCTCTCCGGAATCCTTCTGGACCCCTCTCTCTCCCTCTGGCTCCGATGGCAGTTCCCTGACAGAAACCTTCTTTAGACAATAAAAGGCTTTCCCCTCCAAGTCTAATAATGGCACAAGACCATTTCAGGGGGTTTACAGCTGGGACAGGGGGAAGAGGTTTGTTGCATGGGAGCCCAGGACAGTTTCTCTGATTTGCAAATGTGACAGGCCCTAAAAGCTTAGACCCCTGGCTTAGAGTCCCTGGGAATTCTGCCTCCCGCCCCGACAGCCAGGTGTGCCTGATGTCCTGGGCAGACCTTGCTTTGTCCTTTAGAGGAAGCCAATCTTGCAAAGGCTGTAATGATTTCCCCATCAACTGGGCAAAAGAGATCAAAAGAACCCACTTGCAGACCTGTATGAGAACACAAAAAGCCTTTGCTCCTGTTCCCTCCTTCCACTGGGCAATGCTGCTCAGAAGCCTTGTTAACCAAGGAGGAGCGAATAGGTGAATACCTCTGATCCCAGAGCTGTGGCAGTTAGGTTTATGTTTCATCTAATGCTCTTCCATGAAACGCCTGCCCTTAGAATCAAAAGAAAACCTTGGATAGCATCCAGCAAGCTAAGGGGCTGAAGATGGCTCAATGCCCAGATTTCGCACTCCAGCCAGAGTGTGTGCGCGAGTTCTGTGGGCAACGATTTTTATTTTTATTTTATCATCAGAAACGGAGCCGAGGCAAAACAAAATCAGCACAAAAAGCCATTGCATTGTAATGTGATCGTGACCATGTTAAAGGCAATGCTCATTCCCAAAGCAGGGCTGTCTTTTGATCTGATCATTTGGGGCAGAACATTTTGTGCCGGTCTTGTTGTCCTGTGTTTGCGCATGGCCTTTGACCCTGCCAATGTGCTCCCACTTACCATTTTGAGAAAACACAAGCGTACGCGCCATCAAGACTGCCTGACAGCTTGCAAATAGCCTGCAGTAAAGAGTCCTTTCCAGAAGGAAAGAAAATAAATTAAATAAAGCAAATGCCGCTTTTATGGTGTTGTTTTCTTGAGCTTTGTCGATGTGGATCTTCTAAGCAAAATGGTGAAGGTATTTCTTGGGAGAAAGAATAGGAGGCACCAACCCAACTTGCTGGCTGCCTGGGGCATCACAGATGATGGGCATTATTTTTCTTGGGAATACCTGCAAACAGTTGGGGCAGTCCATAGGGTCTTCCTCCCAAGAACAAAGAGAGCCAGAGGAGAAATAATCACCAGATACTAACTGAAGGCAGGGCAGGATTAGGGAACAGACAACAGATCTCCAAGAGATTGGACCAGGGTGTGGCATTGATGCCTAAGCAGATCAACAGCTGTAGCCTAGCATCTTTTTGAGACACCAGGTTTCGTTGGTGGGAAGCCACCATGGAGGTCTTTGCTCTGGCCACCAAAAGTGTGGGAAAGGGAGACTCTATCTAAAACTGTATCCCCACTAAATGGGGTATGTATGTGGGAGGAGGAAGCAGCAGCACTGGGCTAGCAATGGGCCTGATTCAGGCATCTCTACTGCACCAGCCTGGAGGCTGCATAGCAAAAAATGAGGCAAAACTGCCCTGCCTTTATCTCCTGGTTGCTGTTGAGTGCTGCTCCAAGACCAGGAGTTAAGATTGCCTTCTAGGGCTTTAGCTAACTTACCTATGGGTATTTAAGTTGATTGGCAAAGTACAGATTCAATAGAGAATCCTGCCAGCTTGCTATGGTTGTGTGTATGTTTGTGTTTCTGCTTTTATCCAGCTCATCTTAAAAATAAAGTTCTCTTTTCCATCAAGCACAGTGGGAGGGAGCTAACTATGTTAGCTCCAAGGCAGGCGTAGTTCAAGACCTATTTGGGGGAGCAAGACGAGGAGCAACAGGAAGGTCGGTGTGGTACAAAATGCATGGGCAGAAGCATTGGATTGGCTCTGCTGGTGCATTAGCACCATGCCAACCTACCCTCTGCCTCTCTCCTCCCTTTCTTGGATAGCAACAGTGACCCACCCACCAGGAGGCTAGCACAGTGGCTCTGCTCTCCCCACCTAGGCAAGCCACTGCTGGGTGTGTCTAAGGAACAAGGAAGCTCTGAATCCATGACACCCTGGAATACCCCATTCTTGACCCCACCATGTGTGGAGAACCAGTGGTTGGTCAGCAATGGCACAGTTTTCCATTGCCACACCGGAAGGCTCCTACCCTCGGACCTCCCCTCTTCTCCCAAGGAGACGGTGCTTTGCAGTGTTCAGTGATCTCTCAGCCACCCTTCCAGGGAGCCAAGGATTCAAGCTCATTAAAGACTGCAGCCTCACTCTTTACCATTTGCTATTCTTTAATATGTCTCAGTGGCCAGAATTCCCCTCCCCTTTCCAATTGTCTCCATTGTCTCCTCTGTCTTTGAAAAGAATGGAGTTCTAATTTCCTGGAAACCACGGCTGTAATTAATTTCCGCCCACCTTTTCGTTGATGTTTCAGAAGCACAAAAGGAATGTTTCTCAGGTGCAGGAATGCATCTGCTGGATGCTGTTTCTTTTGAGGGGAAAGGGAGACTCATAAGTCAGGCTAGTAGCTGTGGCAGTCTCCTGGCTGCAGACATCGTACTGGCCAAGGAAATGGAGAAACAGAAGGAAAGCCAAAGATTACATCAGCCTAATCAGCAAAAGGGCAAAAGTGACGGGATTTCTGAACCTTGGGATTTGTTAAGATTGCTGATGCCATCACAATAATAAGTTATCTGTGCCCATGTAAACCATTATTCTGAATATTATATTTCTTAGAAAAAACTATAAACCACTTTATCAAACTATATCTCTCTCTAAGCGGTGTATATAAAATATATACCAAATATGGGTAGAATGCACAAGACTAGAACTGACCATTTGCTCATTTGCATACTTTAACTCATATATTAGTTGTTAATTGCTATGTTTAACTGTGTTCTGATCCTCACCTCTTCTATCCATCCTTTTGCCTTGGGAGTTACTACTTTTAAGGGGGTCATTCTCCAGTACAGTGGTACCTCTGGTTATGTACTTAATTCGTTCCAGAGGTCCATTCTTAACCTGAAACTGTTCTTAACCTGAAGCACCACTTTAGCTAATGGGGCCTCCCGCTACTGCTGCGCCACCACCGCGCGATTTCTGTTCTCATCCTGAAGCAAAGTTCTTAACCCGAGGTACTATTTCTGGGTGAAGCATATGTAACCTGAAGTGTATGTAACCCGAAGTACCACTGTACTGACTTCTGAACGGCTGTGTTTATGGGCCAAGAAGGTGGCTGTCACAGAGCTATGGAACTTCCATCACCTTGAGATCTTCCAAAGCCAGAACTTAAATACTTTCAGAACATATTGTTGGAAGTGTGGATGAAGGTAGCTTTCTGGGCATGGCTGCCTGTAGTAGCTGTCATAAGTGGTGGCTTACCACAGGTACTGGGAGGCTTCCTTATAGGTGATGACTTGTTAAGAGGAGAAGGGTGATTCTGGCATCATGTTTGGTTCTGATTCAAAACTTTCAGCTCTTTTATACCGTTCATTGGGTGAGTTGGGTGCAAAGCAAGTCGCTGCCCCAAAGAGCATGCCCCGTGCTGCTTTCTTGACAGCCACATGTCCCAGAAGGTCTTGGGAGTGATGTGCTGCAGCATGATGTAACATTGATCCCAAGGAAGTGTGGGCAGTGGCAGGCTGCAGAGAGATAATTCTGTCTGCCCCCCACTTCTGCCGCACCCAAGAAACCAGCAGGAAATCTGCCTTCATTTCCATGGGGAAATTGTTTTAGGAAATTGTGTGTGTGTCAGATTTTGTTCCAAAAAACATTATTCCCTTTTCTTGCTCTAAATTCCCAACTCCTGCTTCAAGCGGTCAATCTCCCTGAAGGCACCTTGTCATTTGCATTCAATGATGCCTGTCTTAGTCCACTGACCTGTTGAACCCTCTGATTGATTCCTCACTGGCTCTCCTTGGACTTTTCCTGTGCTGGATCAGCCCTAAGGTCTTCTCCAAACACTGTTTCAACCTGCCAGAGGAAAAATCAGATCCATTGTTTTAGCGTGGGGCTGCAGGACTCTTTCCCTTCTCCTCTGTCTTATTGTTTTACCGCCTTCCATCCTTCCTCGCCTCCTTTCAACCCCATCCTTCCTGCAACATTTTGGCTGTCATCATGGAATTGGTGCCTCTTGTAGTTCCCATTATTATGCTCCCCTTCCTAATTTGTGTAGTCTCTGGTTGTGGTTGATAGGAACAACGTCTGCGTGGGATTTATGAACAGGGCGCTCAGCCCCCAGTCGGGCTTTGTATGTTATGTTCCCCACTGAAATTGCAGAGCCCATTCCCCCCCCCTGCAAAAAAAGAGAGAGAAATGCTTAGATTTATTTTTATATCCATTCTGCGATAGCAATGATGACCCTGGTGCAGCGTGGGATATATCCCAGGGAGTAATGACCGGCTGGGGTTAATGGTCCATGTGTGCTCCTTCGTCTATCAGATCCTCCCAGCTGGTCATTCGTTCCCGGGAAATACCTGGGCGCGTAGATCATTAGGCCTTTAATTCCACCGCATTTTTCACGAGGGCGCGTTAGCTGTGCCAAAGGCCCCCGGAATAATAAGCGCGGCCTTCTGTGTCACGCCGAAGGTGCTTGGGAAACAGAGAGGCTGGGATGCACGCAGGCTGTTCCCAAAGCTCTCGTTGACTCGTGGTAGGAGCTCGGGCAAGCCGTTTGAACTCCCTGGGCCTCCGTTTCTCAGCCCCTAATACCGCGATAATTCACAGGCTGCAGGGCCAGGGGGGAACCACGAGGAACGTAGAATCTGACCTCCTGAAGAGCACAAGCTGTAGATTTCATCCGGTTACTCCCACATAGACTGCTTGACACCTTGCCGCTCAGCTAGTGCAAAACCTTTGCGAAATTGGAAAGTGCATGTGTGGGGGGGGGGGGGAGCGATTCTTCAGGAAATCTTCCAAGGATGTTTTGCATATTCGAGGAGTCTGTAGTTCAGTGGTTCCCAAAGTGGGTAGTATCACTCCCCTGGGGGGGGGGGTTACCTAGTGGTGAGTTAAGAGGCAAGGGGGTGGCAGAATGGGATGTTGGAGGTATCCATGACTGTCAGACTTTGAAAAGCTGGTGCCACTGGATACAGTTGTTTTTGGTGAATTAAGCTAAACTGGGTGTTGACTATATGTGCAATTAATTGTTACTGATTTTAATTTGAATTATAATTATTATTCCTTAGTGGGATGCGCAAACTGCTATTCTGAATAGTGCTTTTTATAAAGTAGGATTGGGGGAACTGGGGCTTATGAGTTCGTAGAACCAAGGGGGGGGGGGGGTAAAAGGTAAAGGGTAAAGGGACCCCTGATCATTAGGTCCAGTTGTGGCCGACTCTGGGGTTGCGGCACTCATCTCGCTTTATTGGCTGAGGGAGCCGGCGTACAGCTTCTGGGTCATGTGGCCAGCATGATGAAGCCGCTTCTGGCGAACTAGAGCAGCACACGGAAACACCGTTTACCTTCCCGCTGGAGTGGTACCTGTTTATCTACTTGCAATGGTGTGCTTTCGAACTGCTAGGTTGGCAGGAGCAGGGACTGAGCAACGGGAGCTCACCTCATCACGGGGATTTGAACCACCAACCTTCTGATCGGCAAGTTCTAGGCTCTGTGGTGTAAGCCACAGCGCCACCCGCGTCTCTCTACCAAGGGGGGGGAGGGGTGGCTAAAAAAAGTTTAGGAACCACTGTGTGGCCCAGTAGAAGGAGAACTATACAGCCAGAGTGATTGGGATTCCATTTCCCAGCATGCAGTAGCCTCTCGGGTCCAAGTGCTACGTGGATGGCTGCATACTTGTGTCTTTAGAAAATGCACTTCTGCCCCCATCCCACAGAAAGTCAGTAGTGATGGGGGTCCATTTATTCATTCATTTTAGAAAACCTATACCACACATTTTCAATGCATTTGCATTTGCCTAGGGTGACGTATAGCCAAACAATCCCTTAAAAGAAATAAAACAACAGTAGAAAAATGAAAACTGGCACTGTACGAAGGCATTCCCAACATTTCTCTGATGAAATAATAATAATAATAATAATAATAATAATAATAATTAATTGCCCACCCACCTGATTGGATTGCCCCAGCCACTCTGTGCAGCTTTCAACTTATATAAAAACATAATAAAAGATTAAACATGAAAAAACTTCCCTATGTGGGGCTGCCTTCAGATGGCTCGAGCGCTGAATAACTCCATACCCTCCAATATTTCTCCAATAAAAATAGGGATGTCCTAAGGAAAAGCAGGATATTCCGGGATCAGATCAGAAACTCGGGATGGCTTCTGTAAATCCAGGACTGTCCCTGGAAAATAGGGACACCTGGAGGGTCTGTGAAGGTCCACCACCTACAGATCATCTGCCTGCCATGACAGAAGCTTTTTGGAACCAGTCTGTGAAAAACAGCAGGAGAGGAAGCCCAATGTGTCTCTTGGGCTAAGGTATTCCGCAATCTGGGTGCAGCCACCAAGAGGGCCCTGTCTCTCATCCTGACTGATCACAACTCAGGTACAGGTAGAACACAGAGAAGGGACTTTCCAGTGGAACATAGGGAAAAAGCAGGCTGGTACAGCTTATGACATGAGCCAACAGTGTGACGCGGCAGCTAAAAAAGCCAATGCAATTCTGGGCTGCATCAATAGGAGTATAGCATCTAGATCAAGGGAAGTAATAGTGCCACTGTATTCTGTTCTGGTCAGACCTCACCTGGAGTACTGTGTCCAGTTCTGGGCACCACAGTTCAAGAAGGATACTGACAAACTGGAACGTGTCCAGAGGAGGGCAACCAAAATGGTCAAAGGCCTGGAAACGATGCCTTATGAGGAACGGCTAAGGGAGCTGGGCATGTTTAGCCTGGAGAAGAGGAGGTTAAGGGGTGATATGATAGCCATGTTCAAATATATAAAAGGATGTCACATAGAGGAGGGAGAAAGGTTGTTTTCTGCTGCTCCAGAGAAGCGGACACGGAGCAATGGTTCCAAACTACAAGAAAGAAGATTCCACCTAAACTTTAGGAAGAACTTCCTGACAGTAAGAGCTGTTCGACAGTGGAATTTGCTGCCAAGGAGTGTGGTGGAGTCTCCTTCTTTGGAGGTCTTTAAGCAGAGGCTTGACAACCATATGTCAGGAGTGCTCTGATGGTGTTTCCTGCTTGGCAGGGGGTTGGACTCGATGGCCCTTGTGGTCTCTTCCAACTCTATGATCCTATGATCCTATGATCCTATGATCCTATGATCCTATGATCCTATGATTCTATGATTCTATCCCTCAGGTATCCCAAACCCAAGGTAATCACTCATTCTTTGAATTGTGCCTGGAACCAAATTGCCAGCCAGTGCTACTGTTGTAGAATAGGGTCATACCCACGCTATACATTGAAAGCACATGGCTTCCCTCAGGGAATCTTGGGAACTGTAGCTTCCCTTCACTACAATTCCCAGAGCCCTTAATGAAATATGGTTCCCAGGATTCTTCGAGGGAACTTTAATTGTGCAGCCTGAATATGTTGGTATGCGATTGAATCCGACCTGACAATATCAACAGTCTCGAACCACCCTGACTGACAGTTTTCTGCCTGTTAATTGTACAGTTGTACCTTGATTGTCGAACGCCCTGGAACTTGTACGTTTTGGCTCCTGAACACCACAAACCTGGAAGTGATTGTTCTGGTTTGAGAACGTTCTTTTGGAAGCCGAATGTCCGACGGGGCTTCTGCACCTTCCCATTGGCTGCAGGAGCTTCCTGCAGCCAACCAGAAGCTGCAATTTGGTTTTTGAACGTTTTGAACTTCTGAAATAGATTCCGTTCAGCTTCCAAGGTATGACTGTATTTTAAAACTTGTTTCCTGGCTTGGGCCGCAGTGCTTCCCCTCTGGCCAATGGCAGGGCTGAGCTTGGCTGAAAGACCTATTTTCAGTTACTTCCTCCCCTTCTGCTACAGCTTAAGTATCTTCCAGGGAGGCAGAAAGCAACTTTTACGGAAGCTTTTCTTGGGTTTGATTTCTGACAAGCTTTATTGGCCTCCTTAATCATGGCACCTTGAGACTCAGGGCTCCTGAAACTTTTCCACTTCGAAGATCTGCTAAGCGAAATAACCTTAAGGTTGTTATCCGGTTGACAAAAGGCAGAAGTTAAAGCCAGCCCAGGCTCTGTTCCGCATCTCCCATCAGACATTCCTCTGTATTTATTTCTACTTTTGTTTTGTTTATAAGGACTGTTCCTGGCAGGTTATAAAACATGCTATAAAACCTTTCACAGCAGTTATAAAAATCTTGGCCGGCAGCCAGCCAGAAGGACCCTCACTAAACCCACCCTGGCTGGAAGGAGAGGTGAACGTGTGAGAAAAGGAAGGCCTAAGAGAGCAAAACCCATGGGCTGCCATTATTATTATTATTATTATTATTATTATTATTATTATTATTATTAATACAGTCGTACCTTGGATCCCAAATGCCCTGGAACTCGGACATTTTGGCTCCCAATCGCCACAAACCTGGAAATGATTGTTCCGGTTTGTGAACGTTCTTTTGGAACCTGAACGTCCGACGGGGCTTCCGCGGCTTCTGATTGGCTGCAGGAGCTTCCTGACCATTAGGTCCAGTCGTGGCCGACTCTGGGGTTGCGGCGCTCATCTCGCTTTATTGGCCGAGGGAGCCGGCGTACAGCTTCCAGGTCATGTGGCCAGCATGACTAAGCCACTTCTGGCAAACCAGAGCAGCGCATGGAAACACTGTTTACCTTCCCGCCGGAGCGGTACCTATTTATCTACTTGCACTTTGATGTGCTTTTGAACTGCTAGGTTGGCAGGTGCAGGTACCGAGCAATGGGAGTTCACCCCGTCGCAGGTATTCGAATCGCCGACCTTCTGATCAGCAAGTCCTAGGCTCTGTGGTTTAACCCACAGATAATCCAGGATATTGCAATGACCCCTCGTATAATTTACACATTTAATAATTCTTACCCAGCTACCTCACATTTCCTCCAAGGAACTCAGGGCAGTGGCAGAGCTTCATGCTCCGGCACCGGGGTGGTGGGGGTGGAGAGCAGGCGGGGGCAAGGCTGGCGTGTGTCCTGGGGGTGTGATGTGCTGCCCACAGCGGCATGGTGGGTGCCCTGGGGGTGTGATGCGCCGCTCACAGGGGTGTGGTGCCCAGCGCTGGCAGGCGGCAGCCGCGATGGTACCCCACCGGGATCGCACTGCTGGGGGTGGTGCGCTCCACCCCCCACTCCTCTTCCTCCGCCACTGACTCAGGGCAGTGTACATCATTCTCCCCTCTCCCAACGCTATGCTCACAACAACCCTGTGAGGTTGGGCTGAGACATGATGACTGGCACAAAGCCAGCTAGGGGGCTCCTGTGCCAAGTCTAGGATTCCCACAGAACACTGGAAGAGCATGCTGGATGAGGCCAGTGGCCACCCAGATGCCTGCCGGAAACCCATAAGTAGGATTCGTGAACGAGAACACCCTCCCCTCCTGTGGCTTCCAGCAACCGGTATTCCGAAGCTTAACTGCCTCCAACTGTGGATGCAGAACATAGCCATCATGGATCATGGCCATCAGTAGCCCTTTCCTCTATGAATTTGTCTAATCCTCTTTTAAAGCCATCTGTTTTAAAGCCCAGTCCTAATTCGATGCTCTGTGCCATGCTTTGCGTCAAATCTCTGGCGGATGCCTTGGTCAGCGGCTGCCATGTTAGGCAAAACTTTCATTGCATGTTATGAGACTTCCAGTGCAATTCTCTACATGTCACACAGCTTTAAAAAGGTAAAGGTAAAGGACCCCTGACAGTTAAGTCCAATTGCGAATGACTCTGGGGTTGCAGCGCTCATCTCGCTTTACTGGCCGAGGGAGCTGATGTTTGTCCGCAGACAGTTTTTCCGGGTCATGTGTCCAGCATGACTAAGCTGCTTCTGGTGAAACCAGAGCAGGGCATGGAAATGCCGTTTACCTTCCCACTGGAGCGATAGCTATTTATCTACTTGCACTTTGGTGTACTTTCAAACTGTTAGGTTGGCAAGAGCTGGGACCGAGCAATGGGAGCTCACCCTGTCGCGGGGATTCGAACTGCCGACCTTCCGATCGGCAAGCCCTAGGCTCTGTGGTTTAGACCACACCACCACCTGCGACCTACCACATAGCTCTACTTCTCCTTTATATCTGTGGGTGTGGCACTGAATATGATGGACTGTTGTCTTGCCTGACTAATGAACTCAATGAGAGCCAACAAACTGAAGCTCAATCCAGATATCATTGAGACACTGTTAGACCAAATGGATCCCTAGACCAGATGGATGGGAGATTGCCTGCTCTTGTTGCGGTTACACTCCCTCTAAAGGAGCAGGTATGCAGCTTTGAGGCTCAGGTGCCTTCCACCAGCTTCAGCTGGTGGCCCAGGTGTGCCCCTATCTGGACAGGGGTAGCCTAACTTCTGTTGTCTATGTTCTGGTAAGCTCTACACATTATATGTGGGGCTGCCTCTGAAGTTGGTTCGGAAAACTCCAGCTGGTGCAGAAGTCAGAAGTCAGGTTGCTCACTGGGCCAAGATGGTTTGAGCAAGTTACACCAATCCTGGTCCAGCTGCACTGGCTGTCAATTGGTTTCCCACTTCAAAGTGTTGGTTTGACCTATAAAGCCTTAAATGGCTCAGGACTGCAATACCTTAAGGACCATCTCACCCCATATGAGCCAACCTGCATGCTGTGATCATCATCTGAGGCTCTTCTTCGTGTGCCCCATCCAGGAGAGATCTGGAGAGTGGGCCTTTTCTGCGGTAGCTTCTCATTTGTGGAATTCTCACATGCAACAGAAGCTACCCAACTATTTAAGGTTCAGGAACCCTGTCCTCTTCTGCATTTGACCATCCTATGCTTGGAATCACCTTTTTTTAACAAAAAAAACCCCAATCCTCTCAATTTTGAGAAGTTCCCTCTTTTGAAGGCAAGTGTGACTGCATTGGACTTCCTTGGCAATTGTCCACTTACACATAAATTAGTTTTGATGGCTGTCTGATGACTGTTTCTGTTCCGTTCAACAATATGGACATGTTGCACTAAGTCTTAGGCACCACTTGGGGTTAAGTCCAGGGGCTCCTTCCGTCTGCTTGGTTTCATGGCTTGTCATTCTAGGGTGCAGTCATTTGCCATCTAGAAACATTACCTCTTTCTTGTGACCTGAACACACACTTTAGTGAGGATGACTGAAGTAATCCATTTCTCAATAGGGCTTTCTTCTGAGTAGACATGTATAGGATGGGAGTTTTAGGAATGTTTCTGCAGTACAATATAACAGAGGTCCTTTTCTTACCCAAACACCAAAGTGCCTTGAGTCTTGTCGGCCATGTGCTTGCCCATGTCTAACCATTCTGCCATTGTGCATTTTTTCCATTCATGTTTCAACAAAAACCAATTCATGACTCTCGATGCATAGGACTATAATGCCTTTTGTCTCTGTCCTGACATTACTGTGTCTTATTTGCATCTTTAGGAACATGCCCAGATGCTTGTTAAAAGTGCCCTCAAACTATTTCCCCTTCCCAGATGGGTCTAGCTGCACTGAATTATCATAAGCCATTTCCCCAAACGATGCTTAAAATCTGTTTTTACTCTTCGGCTTGTGAACCAAATGATAAACACCCAAAGACTTAGAAGGAACATTTGATTTTAAAGTGAATATCCTCTGCTTTCTGTGCTGCATTAACAGTGTTCACAAGCGAATAACTACCAGTCCAAGCACTGTACCAGGTGTCACTTGTGAACATGCCCGAAGAACTGCATATATTGTCCATGGGAATGCTCTGTAATGCTGCTCTGGAATCTCTGGCTGGCTGGAAACAGACCTGGAATAAATCAAGCTGATTTGTCAAAGTGGCAGGTTTGAAGCTGGAGCCCTCAATAAGATCTTGAAACTGACTAGCTTTATCAATTTCACCTCTTTCAACCAGTTTGAGCCCTCCTGGTTTCTTTTAGGTGCCTTGGCTTTGAGGCTTAGGTAGGGGTGGACTTTGGGAATCTTTTGTAACATGGCACCCTGTGCAAGGCCAAAATTTAGCACCCCCAAATGGATCTCAATTATGGATCTTCTCTTTCTTGCCAATTAATTTTTATTAGTTTTCCAAATTGGTAACAAATCAGTAAGAAACTACATCAAATTTAATACCATTTTTTTCCATAAGTGACTTCCCACTCTACTTCTTAGATGTGCCCATAGCTTCACCCATTGCTTCATTATATTACATACTTCTCTCTAGTTCACATTCCATTCCTTAATAATAACCTTCAGTAGTTTCTTGCTTCTTTTTCTTTTTTAGAAAAAACCTTTTTCATTATCCATCAGCTGTCCATTGATCAATTCCTGCTCGTATATTTGTTTAACAATTACATTTCAAATATCAATAAGTGAGGTTACTAATCCCTTTACCATATTAAAACGTTACTTATTATTTCTTTCCCATTTTGGATCTTTTCAGTTTTGCACCCACTTGGCTTCGGTTGCTGGTGCTGGTCTAAGGTGGTCAGAAGGAAAAGGGGCACAGGTTTCCTGCACTTTGAATTGTTGTGTAGAAGAAGGAGTTTCAGCAGGTGTAGCTTATGCAATAACAGATGGCATAGGCACCCCCCCCCCCAGTTTTGCAGGATCTACACTAGCTCCCAGTATGCTTCCGAACACAATTCAAAGTGTTGGTGTTGACCTTTAAAGCCCTACACCCTTGTGCAAATTAATTGAAACAAACAATGTAGTTTATTGTACAAAACTCACATATACATGTACAAAACTCACATATACATACATTAGTAACGGGTATGACCTCCGCTATTTTTAAGCAGCATTTGAACACGGTTTGGCTGGAGTCTATTAGTTTCGAACAGTCTCTGTTGATTTTCGGATCCCTGTACCACACTTGAATCAGTACCTGAATGAGCTTCTCCATAGCCATACAGTCTGCAGCACGGAGGCGACTTTTGCATATGGCCCACAAATTCTCAATGGGATTTACGTCTGGGGAATTCCCAGGCCAATCAAGTACCTGTATTTGCTGCTCTGCCATGAATATCTTCACCACTTTCGATGTATGTCAGGGGGCTAGATCTTGCTGCAATATCCCAGTACTGCCAGGACACCTCTTTTCCAGCTCTGGAATAACTCTCTTTCGTAGAACCTCAATATATTGTGGCGAGCGTATCATTCCTTCCATTGGCTACAGGCTTCCAACATCATAATGGTCTACTGACTTTTCGTGTTTGTTTTGAGTACAGGATTACGAATAAGATAGAAAACATGCTTTGTTTCAATTAATTTGCACAAGGGCGTAAATGGCCTTGGTCCTGTATACCTGAAGGAGCATCACCACCTCCATTGTCCAGCCCGTCCACTGAGATCTAACACTGAGGGCCTCGCAGTGAGGTGGTTCCCTCACTGCAAGACATGAAGCTACAGGGAACCAGGCAGAGGGCCTTTTCTCAGTGGCGCCCGCCCTGTGGAACACCCTCGCATCAGATTTCAAACAAATAAACCACTATTTGACTTTAAGAAGATACAGTGGTGCCTCGCAAGACGAAAATAATCTGTTCCGCGAGTCTCTTCGTCTAGCGGTTTTTTCGTCTTGCGAAGCATCCCTATTAGCGGATTAGCGCTATTAGCGGCTTAGCGGCTAAGCGGCTATTAGCGGCTTAGCGGCTTAGAAAAAGGGGGGAAAAGGGAAAAAACTCGCAAGACTCGCAAGACGTTTTTGTCTTGCGAAGCAAGCCCATAGGGAAATTCGTCTTGCGAAGTGCCTCGAAAAACGGAAAACCCTTTCGTCTAGCGGGTTTTTCGTCTTGCGGGGCACCACTGTATCTGAGGGTAGCCCTCTTCAGGGAAGTTTTTAATGGTTGATGTTTTATTGTGTTTTTAATATTCTGTTGGGAGCCGCCCATAGCGGCTGGGGCAGTATATTATGACTGTTGCTGTTGTTGTTTACGTTATTTCACACTATGGTAGGTAGGGAGAACTTTAAGCCCTCCAGAGTTTGCTGAACTACAACTCTCAAGAGCCCCAGCAAGCCAATAGCCAGGGGGGAATGGGAGTTGTAGTTTGGCAGCTTCTGGAGGGTTGCACATACCTGTGCTGTGGCAAGAGGGAATAAAACCCAATAAGCCAGTTACAAACCACCTTCAGGGGAGCAGCTACATATGAATTGATGGGTACAACCAGAGAGAACCTTGTCATTTTCAGAATCAACCCTGCCCCAGTTTGAGTGAGCCTTAATAGGGAAGCAGAGAGGAAATTATGCAAGATGTGAATTTATACCAGGGCTGGATTTAGGTTTTATGAGGCCCTAAGCTACTGAAGGGACGCAGGTGGTGCTGTGGGTTAAACCACAGAGCCTAGGACTTGCTGATCAGAAGGTCGGCGGTTTGAATCTCCGCAACGGGGTGAGCCCCCATTGCTCAGTCTCTGCTCCTGCCAACCTAGCAGTTTGAAAGCACGTCAAAGTGCAAGTAGATAAATAGGTACCGCTCCGGCGGGAAGGTAAACGGCATTTCCGTGCGCTGCTCTGGTTCGCCAGAAGTGGCTTAGTCATGCTCGCCACATGACCCAGAAGCTGTATGCTGGCTCCCTTGGCCAATAAAGTGAGATGAGCGCCGCAACCCAAGAGTCGGCCATGACTGGACCTAATGGTCAGGGGTCCCTTTACCTTTCTAAGCTACTGAAGGTAATGGAGCCCTTCATATGTGATATTTTAGAGAGCAGGCTATCAGGCAGGGCCCATGACTTACATCATAGGAGTCTACACAACACAAAACACTGTTGCTGTATGTAGGTTTTATTTCATTTGTTTTTTATCTTATAGTTTGGAAATGTACTTCCAGTTGTTTTTTTCCTTTATTTTTTGGGGGGGAGCCCAAGGGAGTGAGGCCCCAAGCTATAGCTTGTTTAGCTTATATATAAATCCGGCACTGATTTATATCATGGCAAAATTTCCGTAAGTGGGTCAGGCAAATGAAACTTTGAGAAGCTTTTGGATTTTGGGTGCTAAAACAGACGCTTTTGTATTCTGTCATGCAAAAGAATATCATTTTAATCTTGCAGTAACCTTGCCAAAGGCTTCTAAGCAGTAAGAGCTGGTTCGGATGGGGCCTAATTCTGCTTAACCTGGGTTTTGCATGACAGTGACATATGAACACGCTCCTGGTATACACAGGGCCTGAGTGCCATTGAGGCAAGGAGTCAACACAGAAAATCACTGGTGCCTTTCCTTCCGCCTGACCTTTTTTAAGTGCCGAGAGAAACTCGAGTTGTAGGCATGAATATTCTACAAGGTCTGCAGCCTCAAACTCCCCAGAATTTCACTGGGAAGGACAAAGACGAGCAGCTGCAGAGACTTTGTTTCCGAAGAACTCAATTAATAAGCAATTTCTATTCACCTATCAAACCCAACGCAAGGGCAATCGGGTGATCTGCTCACCGGTGATTATTGCTTCATTTAAAACACTCCTGTGCAGTAGGTTTATGGGCACATTAGATAGAGCCCCGAGGCTCCTGCTTGTTACAGATGTGGTCATCAGTGTCACAAAACGTTCATTCCTGGACCTCGCTATGGCACGGGGCAGGGCTGTGTGGTGGCTTTGGAGGGTCAAAAGGCCAAGGGTGGAAGACGGAAACAGAGTAATTACTGATGTGATGATGGCCTGCATTGATGATGGGCTCTGCGGGAAACTGGAGCTTTCACTGGCTGCCTGTTGCCTCTCGCCTGTGAGCCAGCCATTGCAATGCCACCGATTCTGTTCACAAGTTGCCCACTTCTGTGCACTGTGTGAGGGTAATAATACGCCAGCACTGGTCTCATGAGTCTCCTATGGGGAAGACTGTAGCTCAGCAATGCAGAGTGCATGCTTTGTGTACAGAAGGTCTCAGGCCCAAGGTCTCCCTGCTTGGGCAGGCAGAGACTTGTTTTTGAATCCTAGAAAGCTTCTGCCAGTCAGCGTAGGTGACACTGAGATGAACCAATGGTCTGACTCAGAGTGTTTCCAAACGGCTGCTATTTTCAAGTGGGCGTCTGTCATATACCAGCAAATTCAGATGGCACAATTAAAGTTGATTTGGCAATGTTGTGCAACAGCCCTGCTTCCCGAAAAGATCAGATAAGGACTTTGCAATAAGGGAAGTGACAGGGAAAAGCATGCAACAACAATTGTTTGATGCAACGTCATAAAACCTCCTCGCAGACAGACTAGAGGAAACGCTTAGTAAAGGGTCAACAGTGTCCAACCTCCTCTGCAAACGTTGTTTGAACAGATCAGGATGGATGATCAATAAACAGATTGTCTGGAAGCTACCTTTTTTAAAACAGTGTGCTATGTTCTTTATTTGTGTGGTTACTGTCTGTGACAGAGCCAATAGCCCCACATGTATCAGGAGACCTCCACGAGTGTTGCTTGCATTAATTATTGCTGCAAAATATGTCCTGGCTGCTTGGCAAATACTGTTTTATTTATTTAAAGAATGGCATATGAAGTAGTGCTGTGCCAAGACCTGACCTCCAATTTCTTAAAAGTTTTTTTGCCCATGGAAGCCTTTGTTTTTCTGTGTCACTTGCAGGACACTTTATAATTTCAGTGGGTGCAGAGCTGAGTGTACAAGATGACTGATGTCCAGGTATGCGTGGCCTTTTTCTATCAAACATTTCTCTAGCACTCTGCAGCCTCCCGGGATGCTTCCTGATCTGAAAAAAGCCCATTGGGTGGCTATTCCCTCCCCCCCACAGGTGGAATAAATGAAGACAACGGACACAGAGTTTTAGGTTAATGGGCGAAAATGGCCACAACTTTATTGATTACAGGAAAGAAGGGTATTGGCTTTAGGCATTGGCCCTAACCGACTATCCGGTCTGACCGGGAAGGGTTAAACACCAACAGGGGGAGCCACCCGAGATGCATATCCCTAGGCGCTCCCCGAGGGGTTACCGCTCGGGGGCGCGCTTTAGGCCCTAGCCTCCGTAGGTTTCGGACGAGGCGTCGCCCCTCGGAGTCCTTTAACGAACTACCCTTCAAGCATTGGGGGAGGTGATGGCGTTCCTCCCCCCCAACCTCATCTGCATGATAATACCCCGGCCAATGCCTACCGCCAAAACCGAGGGAGTTGTGACGATTTGCTACGAGGTAGGCGAAAAAACCAAGTGGCTCACAAAACCAGCCAATTAGCCAAATGGAAAAACTCCTACCAGGCCCCTTGCGGCGACCAGCCGAAGCCCATAGCAAGGTCAGTGGCAAAACCTAAAGGGCGGGTGGGTGGGAAACCGCGTCGTCTCCAGGGAAGAAAGGGGGCGAGCCAGGGGCTGCCCTGACCTTAAGTGGCCCCTACGAAGGCCCGCCCCTGCCGCCAGCCGATTGGCTGGCGCCACAGGGTATGCTAATTGGGGGAATCCCTGTCCCTCGCGAGGCTGACGCCAGCCTCGCGAGAGCAAGTGTGGGCGGGGTCGTGATCCCACAACCCCCCCTCCTCCTGAAGATCGGAAGGGGCATTGGGTGAAGATACCTCATGATGTCTTATCCCTGGACTTTTTAAAGAAAGCTGGAGAAGCTGGCTACATGCACTTAAGATCTCTCACTAATTTTGTTTTACCCTTACAGATAGGTAGCCGTGTTGGTCTGCCATAGTCAAAACAAAACAAATTCCTTCCAGTAGCACCTTAAAGACCAACTAAGTCAGTTCTTGGTATGAGCTTTCGTGTGCATGCACACTTCTTCAGATACCTGAAGGTAGGTATCTGAAGAAGTGTGCATGCACACGAAAGCTCATACCAAGAACTGACTTAGTTGGTCTTTAAGGTGCTACTGGAAGGAATTTGTTTTGTTTTGTTTACCCTTTTTCATATAAAAAAGCTGCCTTTCTACATTGATTATAGTTTAAAAAGACTTCACTTAAAGGACAACAATGAACAGCTGTCAGGTGCATGATAGGATGTTCTCAATCCTCTTTACAAGAACATAAGAATTTAATCTCAGGGTTGTGGGTTCAAGTCCCACCTTGGGTGAAAGATTCCTGCCTTCCAGGGAGTTGAACTAAATGACCCGTGTGGCCCCTTCCAACTGTGCTGTGGTAAAGAGCTGAAGGGAAATACTAACCTTATATCCCTTCGTGGCTCTTGCCACCAGGTGCAGTGAGTTACCAAGCGGCCTCACCTGTGTGGCCACGCCTTGCCTCTCCAGAACAAACTTAGGAAGGCCCCAGTCCTGCGAAGGCCTACTGGTCACAGGGCTGGCTCCTGCACACACTCCTGACAGAAGCTGTTGATAGCCTTCTCCTCCATGAATTTGTCTAGTCCTCTTTCAAAACTCAGTTGAGGAGGTATTAGGGCTTGTAGGAAGCGTGGACATCTGGGAAGGCGGCAGAATGTGCATCTCTACAGAGGTGGATGGAAGAATCAGAAAAAGGAGACTCAACAAAACCCCATGAAAGTAAGAAACCTGCAACCTGCCCATGAGAATTTCACTGAATTTTTCTTTCCCCTTTGATAATTTTTGGATGCAGTTTGTTTTCTCATCAATTGATGGAGAATTGCCAGGGTGTGTTTGTGTGTGTGTGTGTGCAAACTGCTGCTTACCTCCTCACGAGGACAGCACTAATATGAAGCTGCCGTGGTCTGAGTCTTATAGTTCAGTATTGCCTACTCTGGCCAGCAGTAGTTCATCAAAAGTCTCACAGGCAAGGGTCGTTCTTCACCTTGAGATTTGTCCAAGTCGAGATCCCAAAGGCTGAACCCGAGACATTCTATATGCAAGTCACATGCTCTGCCACTGAGCTACGGTCCCTTTTTTGACAGGAGCGATGTGGTACCAGCTCTTCTGAATTGGCTTGCAGAACGTAAGTGAACATTCAACGCACCAAGAGGAAACATTTTGAACTAGCTTGCATGTTGGTACCACGCAGAGAGAGATGGAAATGGCCTCTGCAAAATGGCTTTGTCTGTGTGTGCCATCATCGTTCCACACCAGCCGTTGTGCGATTCTCTGTTTTGGCATGGAGAGGTTCCAGGACAGCACCTGCCGTCTCTTAAGTGACAACAGCAGTGTGGGAAAGCTGCCGCACACTGGCTTCCTCTGTGTGACAATGGTAACTTCTTGTAGGAAAGTGCTCAGCCGCAGAATTCTGTCAAAAGACCTAGGAATTAATGGGTGGGAGCTATTTGGTGTTGATGAGAAGGTTGTTGCTGTTGCTGCTGCTGTTTTAAAAAAGAATCTTCCTTCAGTCGGGAAGATGAGGAGGGATTGACAACTAAATCTCACCTATAGTTTTTTAATTGCCTCCCAAATACATGCTTGCAGATCCCTGCTGTGTTATATATGGCAGATGCATTTTAAAACATTTAAAGGCTGTGAGTATTTTTAAGCCTTGGTGGTTGTGTCTAGAGTCCAAAGTTGGTAAAAGGTAAAGGTAAAGGAACCCCTGACCATTAGGTCCAGTCGTGGCAGACTCTGGGGTTGCGGCGCTCATCTCACTTTATTGACCAAGGGAGCCGGCATACAGCTTCCAGGTCATGTGGCCAGCATGACTAAGCCGCTTCTGGCGAACCAGAGCAGTGCACGGAAACGCCGTTTACCTTCCTGCCAGAGCGGTACCTATTTATCTACTTGCACTGGTGTGCTTTCGAACTGCTAGGTGGGCAGGAGCAGGGACCGAGCAACGGGGGCTCACCCAGTCATGGGGATTCGAACCGCTGACCTTCTGATCGGCAAGTCCTAGGCTCTGTGGTTTAACCCACAGCACCACCCGCGTCCCCCAAAGTGGGTAGCACCATCCTTTTCTCTCGCTCTCTTTTCTCTCCAAGTCTTTATTCTGTTTCTCTCTCTTTCAGTAGAGGGTGATGCGGTGGGGAAGAGGAGCTCCCTTTACCTGGCAGGTGAGCCACTGTTGGTTTCTGGGAGGGATGAGGTGGCTGCAAAGTGGTGCGCTGCAAATGCATTGGCTTATCGATTCCAGTGCTCTTGCCTCCCCCTTCCCACCGCTTTGCTTCTCCCCATCCCAGCAAACAGCAGCAACTCATAAGCACTTCCATCCTCCATTCTGTCCTCTACGGCTTTCTTTCTGTTGTTGTCTTCTTCCCTGTCTTCTCCATCTTCCATCTCTTCTTCATCTCAGCACACTGCCCAGAAGAGGGAGAAACAACTATTTGCCAAAGATCTGAGCTAATCATTCACAGAGGGCTTTTGAAACCAGGCAAAGGGCTTTGGCTAGAGCCAAAGGCTGCCATCCCTGAACTAAAAACCTTTCAACATGCTCCTGGGAAATGCAGCCAGAAGAAAAGGAAGTGAGGAGGTGGCACCTGTGGCTGATGGCACCAGCTGTGTGTGATGGTGACAATGGCTGATGGAGCAGGAGGAAGAGGGCCAGAGAGGCAAGTGGGACAGCAGTAACCTGGGAGGAGTTTGCCTTGCACTTCCCCTAGATCAGGCATTTCCAACTCCCAAGAGACTGTGATCTACTCCCAGTATATTTAAAAAACTGGCAGTGATCTACCCATTGTCATTGGAGGAAGGAGGGGCATGTATGGGGTGGGTGAATTGCCCAGAATTTTTTAGGATGGAAGTGTTCAGAGTTGTTGAGCTTTTTTGGGGAAGATTGCACAGAGTTTTTTTAGCTTTCCCCCCATAACTTTTTGTACACGATAAGGACCCTGTGATCTACCAGGATCAACTGGGGATCCATGATCTACCAGGATCTACTGGTTAGACATCCCTGCCCTAGAGCAAGGTTTCCCATGCTTGGGTCTCCAGCTGATTTTGGACTACAACTCCCACCATCCATAGGTAGCAGGGACCAGTCAGTGGTCAAGGATGATGGGAGTTGTAGTCCCAAACCAGCTGGAGACCCACGTTTGAGAGACCCTGCCTTAGAGTGATACTGGAGCGTTTTCTGTGGCTTTTATAGCCATATCTGAAGCTGAGAACTGCTTCTGGCGCACCCTTTTGATGGCTTTTGAGCAGAGGAGAGCAAACTGAGGATGAAGGGCTAGATCCTACATGGAAGTAAGGAAAGGCCAGGCAACAGATCCTGGATTCCTGGGCTAGCAAGGGAAGGGAGGCCAAGAGCAATTGTTGTCTCGAGAAAGAGAAGGATTGATTGGGCCAAGTTCAAGCCTGCGTTTTAATGAAGTTGCTAATTAGGTTAATATTCTCTGGGATTTTGCTCTCTTTTTCTCGGCTCCTTTTCTTTGTCTTGATGAATTGCTCCTCGTTTTGTTCCAATGCATAAAAAAGCGGGGGGGGGGGAGTGGGGAGGAAGGAAGAAGGAAGAAGGAAGAAGGAGAAGGGAGAAAATGCCAGGAATGCAGGAGAAGGAATTTCCCTTGCATTCTCTGTGTGACTTCACACTGCATCACTGCGTGGAAGGCTTTTGGAAGTGGTTCAAGGTATGTATCATCCACGGCGGCGCTGCCAACGACCTGCTCAAGGGTTTGTATTCCATTTCTGCTTTAAAAGGCCATTCTTTAAAACCAACACCAGCTTCCAAGGTGTTCTCAGATGCATAAAGGGAGCAGGCAATTTTTTAAAGGGCTCAATGCAGCCACCAAATGAAAGCGCCCAGCCCTCCCTCTCACTCAGACACACAAAGGGAATGTGGTGGGTGAAATGAACAGCAGTCCTTTGGAGGGATGGTTTCTTTTGCAGCAGAAACAGCTGGGGGGGGGGTCTCTGTGAAAACACAGGGAAGCGCCCTTATACCAGGACAGAGACTATTACGCTCATCTAGTTGGGTGTAGCACAGATGGGGAACTTTTGGCCCTTGAGATCTTGTTGGACTCCGACTCCCATCTTGGTTGGACTCTGATTCCCATCAGTCCCAGCTAGGGATAGGGAGAAATTTGATTTAGTTTGCATTTTCAAAGGAGAACCTACCAAATCTGCCCTTTCCAATACACAAACTGAAACACAGCCACCTTTTGAAATCCGCACTCCTTTTAATTTTGCAATGCAGTTCTCCAGCCAAGTTATGTGTACAAAGATGCATATACCGGGTTAAGGTGTGCATTAAAATACACATATTAGTGGGGGAAATGGCATACAGATGTGCATTTATATTACGGGAAATTGCTTTAAAGAAATTTGTATGTTAGGCAAAAGTTGCGCATTTTTGCATATATGTGTAGATTAGGAGAAATGAACACTGACATGCTGGTGAATTTTCGTGGGTGGGATTTTTTAAAATCGCAAACTGATGTAGCAGTGTGGGGAACTAAAATTGGGAAAAAATGAGAAATTGACAAATTTGGCTGCCAGGAGCCTGATCGTGGTGGGGTGGGGAATTCCTAGTCCCAGCCAGAGATGATGGGAGTTGTAGACTGGCAATATCTGGAGGGCTACAGGTTCGTCCAGCCCTTCCATATTGCCTCCTCTGACAAATGTTGATTCCCTTCAAGGTCTCAAGCCTCTCCTGTCTCCTGCTATCCAAGCTGCTATCCAGTTACTGCTCTTGGCATCTTCTGAATGCAGAGCATGGGCTATTCCTCTGAGTTATGAAGCTTAAGCACATGTACAGAAAAAAATCCTCTACATGTTGAAGGCAAGCTAGGAATACAGTGGCAAGCCCAGGCAGGGCAAAATCAGCTTTGCTGTGGCGCCCAGATAGTTTTGGACTACTTTAGGCCGCTTCCGGTGTGGCAATTTATTTATCCTAAATAAGTAAATAAGTAAAATCCCCAAATCTCTGTTAGGGAAATACCTTTCTTAGACTGAGAAAAGTGTTTAGGGAAGCTTTTAATGTTTAATAGGTTATTGTATTTTAGTGTTCTGTTGGAAGCCGCCCAGAGTGGCTGGGGAAACCCAGCCAGATGGGCGGGGTATAAATAAATTATTATTACAGTGGTACCTCGGGTTACATACGCTTTAGGTTACATACGCTTCAGGTTACAGACTCTGCTAACCCAGAAATAGTGCTTCAGGTTAAGAACTTTTCTTCAGGATGAGAACAGAAATTGTGCTCTGGTGGCGCTGCGGCAGCAGGAGGCCCCATTAGCTAAAGTGGTGCTTCAGGTTAAGAACAGTTTCAGGTTAAGAATGGACCTCCGGAACGAATTAAGTACTTAACCTGAGGTACCACTGCATCATCATCATCATTATTATAGCAGGCAAAAACTTTGATCTGGCACCCAAGAAGAAGGTAGTCTTGGCCTGCAGTGATGGAGAAAGCTTCATCCGTGGAATTTCTGATTTTCACACAGTTGTTTAAGGCACAAGAACCTGATTGGGGGACAGGGGAATTTAGCAATCCTTTGCCAACATTCGATGAATCATTTCTTCCTTTGCTTTGTGTCTTCTGCAACCCTTGAAGATGGCTACTCTTAGGAAACTCCTATAAGTCAATAAAACAGCCTAAGCAAACATTCGTTTCTGGGCTGGTCCCGCTAAGTGTTTAAAATTTCCATACAATGTATGATAAGTGCAACGACCTGGTTATTACATTAAGGATGAGGAGGGGATAGCTTGCTTGGGTTGTACAGTGTTTCCACGATCCAGTCATAGCTAGTGGCTAGGAGTGGGTGACTATGTCGATTTCAGTTTCTCATTTTTCCAGTCTTGAGATCCATTTTCTAAATTTTCACATCAATTTACTTTTTTTGGGGGGGGGAGGGTGCTAATGAAAATCCATTAGCATTTTTGTGCTAATTTCTTCTAACGTGTTTTTTGCATGCGGTTGTTATTAATACACATTTTTGGTAAGTGATTTACCCAGGTATAATGCATTGTTGTATGTTATCTTAATAACCATGTATACAACTAATATACACATTCATATGCACACTTTACCACAGTATATGCATTACTGAACACATTACTTGGCTGGAGAACTACATTGCAAAGTTCACACAAGTGCAGATTTCGAAGGATAGCTCTGTTTCAGTTCGTATATTGATTTGGAAAATGAGAATTTGGTCAATTCGCCTTTAAATGCGAATTTAACTGGATTTCTAGCCCCATCCTGACTAGAGGCAGAGATTCTCTATTGATCCAGCCACTAGGGGGCGTCACAGCTCTCTCCTTTCTTCAGACGCCTTCTGATTTCTTTCTTGCAGATGCTCAGTAATTTTGTTTCATGGAAGTTTGTGTCTGAAGCAGTCAGGTTTACACTTCCCAGACTTACATTCACCCTGGAATGCAGACTGGAGCACAGTTAATCTGACCTGACTCACACTCCTTTACGTACTATGTTACAGTGCTCAACCTAAAAACAAATGTAGCAATATGCATATTTTAAAAGTGTATTTTCCATTAAAGTGTGCAATAAATTTCATATATGAAGGTGAAGTTTTTTAAAAAATGTGAATTTTGTGAAAACACGTGTTCAAAAATAATGCATGTTTTTGTGCAGTCCCCGCCCCCCCGCTTTTAAAATTGCAAATAGATGCAGAAATGACAGGCTTATGTCGAACGCATTTCAACCTGCTAGATACCAGATGCGTACTGATCTGTCTATCCACACAGTTCCCCAAGCCTATTTTGCACACTTATTTCCTTTGTGAAACCCCTCTGCAGCAAAAGACTGCTTCTTTTAATCAGACCAGTTTTGTAGCTCTATAGCAGGGATGTCCAACACATCGATCGCGATCTACTGGTCGATCCCCTGGAGGTTTTGGTAGATCACAGTCAATCACTGGCTCCTCCATCCGGCCCCGGCCCCTAGCCCTGCCCTCTAGATCGCTAGAACAGAAGGAGCTCTCGCTGCAAGGCTGACTGTTTCATTAGCGAACTCATGGTGAGCTACTTTTTTCATTTATTCCTTATTTCCTCCGCAAAAAAGCTCAACATCTTTGACCTGAACCCCCCGCCCCAAAAAGGGGTAGATCACAAGATGACGGATTTTTCGGAGCTAGCTGACCTAACCGGAAGAGTCCGCGACCAGAAGGAGGAGGAGTATCAGGAAGAAGGGACTAAATTTAATGACTATTTAGTTAAATATGTTAAGTTAAATTAATTGGAAACAGCTTGCAGATACTTAATTGGCTTAGGATTTTATATAAGTTAAGTGATGAATTAATATCTTCAATTTCAAAATGAAAAGATTTAAGGATGTTAAATGTTCAAGTTAAATTTTATAAGAAAACCGTTAAAAGGATATGCATTGAAATTCAACCAAGGGGAAGCGAGAAAGTCACTTAACAATGTTAATAAGTGTGATTTTTAATAAGGTTATGATTTATGCTTGTTTGTCTTATTTGTTTGTTTGTTTATAATTTTCTGAAAATCAATAAAAAAAATTGAAAAAACAAAACAAAACAAAAATCACTGCCGGTTTTAAATTGTGCGAGTAGATCGTAGACTCTTGGAAGTTGGTGTCCCTGCTCTATAGGAACATAGGAAACTGCCTTAGGCTGAATCAGACCATTGGGCCATTTAACTCAGCACTGTGTACTCTGACTGCCAGCAGTTCCCCAGGGTTTTAAACAGGGAGTCTTTTCCCAGCCCTGTGTGGTGCTGGGGATTGAACCTGGGGCAAAGCAGATGCTGCACCCCTGAGCCATGGCCCTCCTCCAATCCGTGTGTTGTTTTTGATGTGCTTAGGAACACGGCTGTAATTATAATAATTATAATAAAAAAATATTATTTATACCCCACCCATCTGGCTGGGTTTCCCCAGCCACTCTGGGCGGCTTCCAACAAAACACTAAAATACAATAACCTATTAAACATTAAAAGCTTCCCTAAACAGGGCTGCCTTCAGATGTCTTCTAAAAGTTTGGTAGTTGTTTTTCTCTTTGACATCTGATGGGAGGGCATTCCACAGGGCGGGTGCCACTACCGAGAAGGCCCTCTGCCCGGTTCCCTGTAACTTGGCTTCTCTCAGCGAGGGAACAGCCAGAAGTCCCCCGGCACTGGACCTCAGTGTCTGGGCAGAACGATGGAGGTGGAGACGCTCCTTCAGATATATTGGACCGAGGCCATTTAGGGCTTTAAAGGTCAACACCAACGCTTTGAATTGTGCTCGGAAACGTACTGGGAGCCAGTGTAGGTCTTTCAAGACCGGTGTTTTATGGTCTCGGCAGCCGCCCCCAGTCACCATTCTAGCTGCTGCATTCTGGATTAGTTGTAGTTTCCGGGTCACCTTCAAAGGTAGCCCCACACAGAGCGCATTGCAATAGTCCGAGGGAGAGATAAGCAGAGCATGCACCACTCTGGCAAGACAGTCCGCAGGCAGGTAGGGTCTGCATACCAGATGGAGCTGATAAACAGCTGCCCCTGGACACAGAATTGACTTGTGCCTCCATGGACAGATGTGAGTCCAGAATGACTCCCAGGCTGCGCACCTGGTCCTTCAGGGGCCGCTTAGTTTGCATTAATTAGCTTGCATGCATATTTAAGGCGAGAAAGCTTGTCCCAGCATGTTCAAAATGGATGGGAAAACTCATCGCTTGGTCCCACACAGCAAGATTGTTGGGTGTTTTCACCTCCCTTTCTTCTAGCGCTCATGAGTGCCCTGCTTTAAAGAATCTCTTGCCACCCCCTTCCTTCCTACGTACTGCCTATGCTGCTGCTGGGGAAATGATATTTTAGCATATAAAGTGGCTGGGGAGGAAATGAGCTGTTGAGAAGCAAGAGGTCACTTGTCTGGGCCTGGCGAGTGGCAACAACTCGCGTCCATGATGAAAAGAAGGAATCTAAGCCAAGGAATCCCTTCCTCACTGCCGGCTGAGCTCATAAAACAACAGTCCCCTGCCCTTCAATTCAAGGCACTGTGTCCTTTGCAAAACTCACTGCAGCGAGTCCGTCCCTTTCCACCCACCTTGCTGGACTCCCCCACAATGGTGCATAATTACCAGCGATTGGTCCCCCCCCCTCCATTGCAAGGCAGGGCAGAAGGAGGGCACGTCAAGTGCTTAGGAAATATCCACAACAAGTGTGTCACCTTCAGTGAAGCTGTATATTTATTTGCTTTTTTAAAAATGAGCAATGCGTTGTGTGGATTTATTGCGCAAAATGAGATTGTGTGGGGAGCCCTAAGGCCTTTCCTCCAAACCTTGCAGTTCAATATTTTATTACATTTGTATCCCATCGTTCTTCCAAGGATCTCAGTGTAGTGTTCCACTTGCTATTTTATCTTCAAAACAACCCTGTGAGGCGGGTTGGGCTGTGGCATAGTTTCTAGCTTGAGGTCATCCAGTGTGTTGGGATTTGAACTCGAGTCACCACTCTCCCCATCACTGCACCACACTGGAGATCTCTGGGGATTCCTTTCCAACCCACAGTCACCGGCAGGAGTGGTCTATGGTTTCTTTCCCAGAGCCTGCGGTGTATTCATGAATTAAGGTTCAGCCATTCCATCCATTCATTCATTCATTCATTCATTCATTCATTCATTCATTCATAATATTTTCTATGAAGATAGTTCAAATGGTCCACAATGTTATCAAATTCCAGCACCGCATTAAAAACAGTTGCTAAAATGCAAAACTGATGTTATTGCAAGGAATGGGGGCAGGGCGGGGGATAAGTTGGAGAGATGCAATTCAGAAGGAGTTTCATGCTCAGACATGAAGCTCCTGGGATCTCGGGTTATTTCTAAACCTACTTCACAGTATGCTGACCCAAGACCTCTCTCTCTCATCTTTTTGCCAGTCCTACTAAAGGGCTACTCCACATGGCATTCTTCCTTTTTCTAAAAGACACAACACCCCTGCGAGGTAGGCTAGACTAACATATAGTGACCGCCCCAAGCTCATTCAGTAACATTTGCGGCTGAGTAGGGAATTAAACCCACATTTAAACCATAATCTAACACAGGCATAGGCAAACCCAACCTTCCAGATGTTTTGGGACTACAATTTGCATCATCTCTGACCACTGGTCCTGTTAGCTAGGGATGATGGGAGTTGTAGTCCCAAAACATCTGGAGGGCCGAGTTTGCCTATGCCTGTTCTAACACTCTAACCATTAGTTCACACCGGGGCAAGGAAAGACGAGGACAGGTTGTCACTTGAACTTTGTTTTTAAATCCCCTAATGTTATGAGATGAAATAGCTGCAACTTCTCTTGCCTGCCCATTCTCTGGTTCCACATCCCCTCAGTTGCCTCCCTTGACTGCTGTGTGGCATGCCTGGAAGTCCACATTCATCATAATACGCGAAAGAGAGGGTGGGTCATGGGACCACAATATACAGGAAGGCAAGGTTTAGTTTGTAAGTTTGCTTTGCTCTACCAGTTTAATAATAATAATAATAATAATAATAATAATAATAATAATAATAATATATTATTTATACCCCGCCCATCTGGCTGGGCCTCCCCAGCCACTCTGGGCGGCTTCCATAGAAACCAGAAATTATCACACGTTAAAAACTTCCCTGAACAGGGCTGCCTTAAGATGTCTTCTGAATGTCAGGTAGTTGTTTATCGCTTTGACATCTGCTGGAAGGGCGTTCCACAGGGCGGGCGTCACTACCGAGAAGGCCCTCTGCCTGGTTCCCTGTAGCTTTGCTTCTCGCAATGAGGGAACCGCCAGAAGGCCCTCGGCGCTGGACCTCAGCGTCCGGGCAGAACGATGGGGTTGGAGACGCTCCTTCAGGTATACTGGACCGAGGCCGTTTAGAGGTTGCTAGGGAGGACCACTGATTCCTTCTTGGGGATGGAGCAGTGAGAAACTCAGTTCACATTTAAACTGACATAATTCATACTTTCTGAAACGGTATGCAAACTGAAACGCAACCATCCTTCGAAATTTACACTTTCCTGAATTTTGCAATGCAGTTCCCCAGCGAAGTCAGGTGTCCATTTTTTTTTTATTGCATACCTTAGGTACCATGCATACCATTAGTGAAAATAGCATACAAAAGTGCACGATATTAGAGGAAACTGCTTTGCAAAAAACAACAACACAGTGTATATTGGACAAAATTGCATTCAAAAGTATGTGTGTGTTAGGAGAAATTTGCACTAAAATGCCGATGAATTTTCATGAGGATTAAAAAAAATTCACAAGCTGATGTGGAAATGTGGAAAATGGGATTTCAGACTGGGAAAAGGAGAAACCCAAATTGATCTATTCACCTATCCCTGTCCTTAAAGCCACTCTGAGCACTAAGCTAATCAATTCTGTCCCCTGGGCTGTGAGCTACCTCCCACCCCTGCTATCTAAAACCCGAGCAAGTAATTCCTTCCCATAAATAAGCAGCAAATAGTGACCGTCCCCTGAATGCATTATTTGCAGGCCACGTTTTCGGGTGCTGATAAGGGGAACATTTGCATGTACCTTTAGCAGCCAATCGCAAGGGCTCCCCATCTGTCAGGTTGATGCAGATGAGGCAATGCATGGGGAACTGGGGGTGGACTGAACAGGCGTGATTGTTGGCTGTCTGAAATGGACTGCTGGTGTGTTGGGGGGGAGGAAATGAAGATGCTGGTGGGGTTGCTCTTGCTTCTTCAAGTGCAGGTGTGGAGGGACAGAGAGAGAGAGAGAGAGAGAGAGAGAGAGGGAGGGAGGGAGGGAGGGAGGGAGGGAGGGAGCCTGGTATAAGCCAGAGGGCTGTTCCAGTCCCTTGCCTTGTGGCAGCTCAGATTAGGCTATTAATCCATCTTGTCCCACAACGGGCCTTGTGCCAGAAGTCGTCAGACCGCTGCTCCGCCTGGCATTGGTTTCCCCCACAGCCATGGGCCATCCAAGGCCGGCTCAACTGTTAGGCAGTGTGAGACATCTGCCTCCATTGGTGATATCAAAGGGTTGCAAGTGGTTTGCAAGTGGATTGCAAAAGAGGTTTAAAGGCAGTCTCAAGGCAAATCTAAAAAAAAGTCATATAAACGCCAGCAATTCGGAAACACTTGCCTGCGAGCGCTCCAATTGGAGAACAGCGTCACGGGCTTTGAAGACACTCAAACTCAGGACGAAAGGGAGAAAGGTGCTAAGAGGAAGGCACGCTTCACAAATCCACACCGTGATCAACTCCCACCTGGAAACCAATGTCCCCACTGTAGAAGACGTGTGGATCCAGAATTGGCCTCCACGGTCACTTACGGACTCATTGTTAAAACCGTGTTTGTGGAAGACAATCTTACTCGGCTACGAGTGATCACCAAAGAGGAAGGAGCAAGTGATTTGATTTATTTTTGGTTATCTCTCAGAGAGAGACGTGCTGGTGCTGCTGGGGTGGAGGCAACCCTGGAGGTTTCCACGCCAGGCATCGAAAGGTTTTGGACCAGCCCTCAAGCCCTGTGAGGCTTGTGTCATTTATGGGAAATCTCTGGTGTGGCTTGCCAACTGGAATGGTCCTCCCCTTCCCCATTTTA
Source organism: Podarcis erhardii (assembly GCF_964252035.2). Lineage (NCBI taxonomy): Eukaryota > Metazoa > Chordata > Lepidosauria > Squamata > Lacertidae > Podarcis > Podarcis erhardii. The sequence goes on from NC_138498.1 coordinate 11,831,279, forward strand.
TTTTCATGACCAACCTGTGAGCTAGGTCAGGCCGAGAGACAGGGAGCAGCCCAAGGTTATCCAGTGTGTTTGGATCTGATCTCCTAAGTCCCAGTTCAACAGAATAACAAATGTTGCCAGCTTCCCGCTTCCATTGCCACAGTGTTTTATAGGCAACACTTCCCTTAATTCCTTACACTGCCGTACCATCTTTCCGAACAGAAGTCTCCCATCTGTTGGTGGGAAGGACCAGCAGAGTTGTGGGATTCCAAGGTTTGCAGGGGATCCTCGGCGGAACTCCCAAAACAGCTACTTTAGGGCTGAGCAAGCTCATTGAAGGGATGCGGGTGGTGCTGTGGGTTAAACCACAGAACCTAGAATTTGCCGATCAGAAGGTCGGCGGTTCGAATCCCCACAACGGGGTGAGCTCCCGTTGCTCGGTCCCTGCTCCTGCCAACCTAGCATTTCGGAAGCACGTCAAAGTGCAAGTAGATAAATAGGTACCGCTCTGGCGGGAAGGTAAACGGCGTTTCCGTGCGCTGCTCTGGTTCGCCAGAAGCAGCTTAGTCATGCTGGCCACATGACCCGGAAGCTGTACGCCGGCTCCCTTGGCCAATAAAGCGAGATGAGTGCCGCAATCCCAGAGTCGTCCATGACTAGATCTAATGGTCAGGGGTCCCTTTATCTTTTTAAGCTCATTGAGCATGTAACACTGGCTGACTATTAATGGGGAAAGTGGAAATGGAAAACCAGGACGGTGCAGGGAGAGAAGAGATGGAACGGTGTGTCTGGAATTCTAAACAAGAGAAGGCCACGCTCCAAAATTTTATTGCAGTTCTCACATGTTGTGTCTTACCTCACCCCTGTCTTCATCTCCATTCACCCCCTTTCCCCTTCCTAGCCAGTGTATGATCCAGCATTGCCTGGTAAATGAATGCTGCAATTCTATACAGAATTTAGTACCTAGGCCCACTGATTTCAATGGATGCAGGCATGCCTAACTGCATAGTTCTGAACTTGATGATTCAACGAAATAAACTCCTCTGATACTATGGAAAGACCAGCAGCCAACCAATGTGTTTGGCTGTTGATCTCTCTGGATGGGAGAGCAAACTGTTTAATGTTTGGGGTGGCGGGTGAGTTATGGCTTTCTGGAGTGATGTTCAGCAGTAGAAGAAGAAAATCCCATGAAAACCATTTCAGAGAAACACTGATTAGCCAATTTAAAAGCAAGCAAAAATTACAGGGGAAACTTACAGGTGCTGGAATCATGGTTTATTCCAGGCCCAACATTGTTCCTTGGAGGTACATTTTTAGCAGCAATTCTGAAAATCAAGGAATACTATAGCAAGGGATTCTGAAATGAAAGCGATGCAGAACATTCTCTGTCAATGGTGATCTTTGTGTTGTGGATGTTTTAGTTCTTCTGGCCAGTTTAGAACCCAGGTCCCTTGAGTTTAATTCCCTTCACCTGCGTTCTCACCTAAAGCATATGGAGCCACCACATAATTTTTAATTGTAATACAGATGATCTTTACAGGCTTTGATCTGCTTTCAGTTCATCCTTATGATTGATCAAAAGGATTAACCTCCTTTTACAGACCACCCTGGTCAGTTACGAAAGCTTACATGTAACCTGTGAGTTGTCACAAGAATGCCACAAGAACTACTTGGGGGAAGCTTTGCAAGCAGGAATCAAAACATGTGCTTGGTTTTCTTCAACATGATATTCTTTTTTTTCCAAAGTCCAAAGGTAAGTTAGCAACGTGATTTGAACCCAGGACACCCTGCAGATTCTACCTCTGCAAGGCCTTATTCCATAACTTGATGGGGAGTGATGCAATGCATTAAAATAAAATAAAAATAAATCAACAACCATGGAAGGTCTTCCCTTTTCAACAAATGGAGATTATTATTATTATTTTTTAAATGATATTTATTCGAAATTTCAAAAAGAAAAAAAATACAAGAAAAAAAACAAAAATACAACAACAAAACAACAAAAAACAGAAAAAAGAATAACAAAAAAATTACAAATCCAAATTACATCCTTTCATTTACTTATTTCTTGGACCTCCTCACACCTCCCTTTTTGTATTCTATCTTAATTCATTATTTCAGCAAATTCTTCCCATACTTCACAATTTTTAATTAAATAATTTGTCTTAACAATCTGTCTCACTTTTCCCCCCCCATTAACTCAACATGTCCTTTCCAACTTTTACTATATTCTGTTATTCAATTTACCGTTGATTTCTTTAACCTTGTCTTACCTTAAGAACCATAAAATTTCAAAATTTAAACCATATTTATGCATACCTCCTTCAAACCTTTCTACTAAAGCCAATTAATTCCTTTCCAACATATTCTGATATTTCATTAGTATCACACTAATTCCAAAAAGAAAATATATACAAAGAAATTCTCTTAATTAAATCCAACGTCCCTTCTTCCTGGTTTCGGGTTATGTCAGTCCATTCTAACCATTACATCCAGTCCATCAATCTGGTGTTCTAATGTCCGAGGCTCTCAGGTCTCTTCTACGCCCCCTCTGCAGATTTTCTTGTTCCTGTTTATACTTGCACCCTTCCCTGTTCCTTGTTGGTTTCTTTCGTAGTTTCTTCCCTCTCTCCTTGAGGAGAGGATCTCCGGGGAATTCCAAACGGTAATAGTCTTTATTTTCTTTCATCAAGTTAGCCCATTCCCCAGAATCCCCCTCCCCTATTTTAATTTTGTAATCCAAAAAGTAGTTTTTCCAAAAGTAGCTGTCAACTTGTTTCACAGTCCCACCAGAGCTAAGAGCTTCCTTGACTCCAGGCACTTCCAGACACACTCCAAACTCAATCTTCCAATGTTGCGGCTTTTGGTCATGCAGGACTTTGGATCTTTCCCTTTGTATCTTTTGAGGTGCAATCGCGACCTCTTCCATCTTCATCTGCCCTTGGACTTGCCTTATCAAGCCAGTTTCCTGCGTTAGTTGTTGTAGAATTTCTTTGTCTTTGTTTCCTGTTAGTTCATATTTACTGGCTACAGCAACGTGATTTGAACCCAGGACACCCTGCAGATTCTACCTCTGCAAGGCCTTATTCCATAACTTGATGGGGAGCGATGTAATGCATTAAAATAAAATAAAAATAAATCAACAACCATGGAAGGTCTTCCCTTTTCAACAAATGGAGATTATTATTCTGGTCTGTATCTGTAAAGGATTTGAAACTGCTTATATATATTTCTTGTCAATGTTGCCGTTGTTAATCACGTTGGGATGTTTGATGGGAAGTGATTCATCATATAAACAAACAAACAAACAAACAAAATGTCAAAATTCATTCTAAACCAGGAAGTTAGCCACTGAAACTCTTTTCTCCACAACCCCTCTGCTCAAAAAAACCCCAAATAGAAAACTCACTAAAGTAAGTTATTGGCGTGAATCAGAAACATCCAGTTGTCTACATATTCCATCCTTTGTACGATTGATGGGTACAGCACCTTTTAGTTCTCCATTCTTGGAGTAATACGTTACTCCTCTTTGGGGTCACCAGATGTTCTTTTCTTTAAAGGAGCATTTCTCATGTTAAAGGGTCATCTCTTACAGCAAAGCATCATGGTTTCACAGGATGATAATGGATGCCCTTCATTCCCGCACTTCCCACCTCTCTCCGAGCATAATGGACGTCCCTCATTCCAGACACCTCAGCTCCAAAGTGCCCATGAATTTCTGAGATTTTGATCTGTCTTCACTCCTCCTCCTCCTCCTCCTCAGGTGAAGTGTGGAGAAGCAAAAGAGCCACTAGGAGGAGCTTTTCTGAAAAAAATGGGAAGCAAATGGGAATTTCAAACGAAACACTTCTTCCCAGTGTGGCTTCCAGGATTTTCTGGGTCCTCAGGTAAGACAATTTTAGTGGTATCTCCTTAATGCAGAAGAGGGGTGGTTGGGAACTTATTCTACTTTAAGGGCCACATTCTGTCATGGGCAACTTTCCATGGACTGCATACTTGTGGTGAGTGTTGCCAGGACCACCCCTTTGGCGGGCGGTCCTCTATCCAAGCAAATGACAGATATTATCATAGTTCAATGACGCATTCCAGCCAGCTAAAATCACTAAAAGTGTGTGAAGAAGTGCTAATTTTGAAAGATGGCTGTGTTTTTGTTCTCATCTTGTATCAGAAAGTGCAAATTTGGTAGCTTTGCCTTTAAATGTGATCTTGATCGAATTTCTCCCCATCCCTAGTGTGGGGCTATGCATACAGTGGTACCCTCTAGTTGCGGACACGATCCGTTCCGGAAAGTCTGCAAGTAGAGCGGCACTTCTGTGCAAGCGTGCAGGGTGATAGAGCGCTTCTGTGCATGTGCAAAGTGCACAGAACACTTCTGTGCATGTGTGAAGCATGCAGAACGCTTCTGCACACGCACACGGCAAAATCCAGAGATATACACTTCCGAGTTTCCCGCATTCGCAAGCCGAACAGACGCAACATGAACCTAACACAACACGAGGTATGACTGTACTTGATATTTGCAGAATGATGGGGGGGGGGCGTGAATGTGTATTACCTTTCTTTCATTTCTTTTGCCTGTTATTATGATTATTTTGTTATTACGCTGCCCATCATTATGCTTTTTGTTATGTTTGTATTATTATGCTCCATAAAATGTGTTCTTACTGTTGTACAGTACAGTGGCACTTCAGATTAAGTACCGTATTTTTTGCACCATAACACTCACTTTTTTCCTCCTAAAAAGTAAGGGGAAATGTCTGTGCGTGTTATGGAGGGAATGCCTACGGGTGGCATGCCTACGGATTTTCCTCCTATAAAAACTACGTGCGTGTTATGGTCTGGTGCGTGTTATAGAGCGAAAAATACGGTACTTAATTCGTTCCAGAGGTCTGTTCTTAACCTGAAACTGTTCTTAACCTGGAGAACCACTTCAGCTAATGGGGCCTCCTGCTGCTGCTGCGCTGCCGGAGCACGATTTCTGTTCTCATCCTGAAGCAAAGTTATTAACCTGAGATACTATTTCTGGGTTAGTGGAGTCTGTAACCTGAAGCGTATGTAACCCGAGGTACCACTGTACTGATAAAGGGTGGTATATAAATCAAATAATAATTTTAAACATTTCTCCAGTATTCTGCAGTCTCCCTGACTGCCCATGAAAAAGCTTCATGGGGGAATTATCTCTTTACATCTTCTCCTGGGCTGTAACTGAAATTTGGGAAGCTGCGGCGATGGGCTTTCAAGGACCTGAGATTGATGTCCTTCATGATTTTTGTTTTTAAGGAAAGTCCTTCCTTTTACTCTTTTTTTAAAAAAACACCTCTGATTTCTTTAAAGGTAAAAAGAGTTCACTTAAAAAATAAAAAATCCAAACAGCTCTCAGGTAGCCTCTTCACCTTTCCATGATGACAGACAGGAAAGCATAGCCAAGAACATCATGGGGGTTTAAAGAAGGGGGGGGCACTTTGGGAGACTGAAGATTAATGCAGGCCACCCGAGAGCTGACTTGTAGAATGAAATAACACTTGCAAAACCTATGAGCCAAGTAAACATGCCCCACCCAAGAGAATTTCCCTAAATTTCCTTTCCCCTTTGATAGTTTTCAAATGCAATGTCTTTTCTCATGCATTATTATAGTGTTTGTTATTGTGGTTATTTATTAATCACCTTCCTTGTAAATGTCTCAAGGCAATGTGCACAATCTAATAAAAGCAGCAGAAAACAGATAAAAACCGCACACAAAATAACAGCAAATGAACAAAAACGAAAAACAGTGGCAGCCATGGCAGAGACCTGTTCACCCAGCTGAGAGAATTTGTCAGAACAAAAATGTCTTCAGTTGTTTCTGGACAGAGCAGTTAGTGGTCGCTTTGGAAACTGTAGGGGAAACTGGAAGAAACTGGAAGTAGGCTGGAAGAAATTGTCAGTACAGGAGAAATGCCCACTTTCTCCACATTTTCCAGAAAGTTTGACATTACAGAACCTCTGTGTCTTTAAGCAGGACATGTTGGCCTCTATTCCAGTCTTCAGATTAACAGGACGAGCGGCCACAATCCTCCTTCCCTCTCCACATGTTGCACACCCAGATTAGCTCTCTAAAGTACAGTGGTACCTCAGGTTAAGTATTTAATTCATTCCGGAGGTCCGTTCTTTACCTGAAACTGTTCTTAACCTGAAGCACCACTTTAGCTAATGGGGCCTCCTGCTGCTGCCGCACCTCTGGAGCCCGATTTCTGTTCTTATCCTGAAGCAAAGTTCTTAACCTGAAGCACTATTTCTGGGTTAGCGGAGTGTGTAACCTGAAGCGTATGTAACCTGAAGCGCATGTAACCCGGGGTACCACTGTACTGATACATTTCAGTACCATATTAGTGCTAGGGATGGGTGTATCTGTCCTTTTCACTTTCTCTTATTTTTCCAAACTTAAAGTCCACTTTCACATTTCCACAGTAGTTTCCAAATTGTTTTATCCTCAGAAAAATTAAACAACACTTCAGTGTGGACTTCTCCGAATATACAGATTTTTGGATGCAGTTTTGACTTATATACACATTTTGGCAACCAGCATCCTCCAATATAGTGCATTGCTGTGTTATTTTCACTAAGAAAGCAGTGCGTTTTGATGCGCACGGCCCCTAACATATGCATTTCTGTGCAAGTTGATTGGTTGGAGAACTGCACTGCAAAATTTCTCCCTGATCTATATCAGCAAACACATACCACTCAAAGCTAGCTGTCAGGATTAATTTCAGGATATAACAGCAGTGTTTCTGATACAAAGCTGCGGTAACAGAGTGAGGAAGCTAATATTCTTGCCTGCCAAATACAGAACAACAGAGCAGTTGGTTCAGTGCACGTCTGACAACGGAGATAAAATGTTTGATGTGCCCAGTGCCCAGTCTAGCACTAGGCTCAGCCACTCTTCAAAGAAACCGCATGTCTGATGTTGCTCCCTTGCTTGCAGAGGCTCTGGGCTTCCTTCCCATCTCAGTCAAACTGGATTATGGGGTACGTGGCTCTCGCCTCCCTTCTCTAGTGCCCTCTGCTGCAGCAGGTGAGTTTTATCTGGTCCTTGATCTCTCAGAAGCAGGGAAACCCTTTCAATACCTGCTGCTCCAGAATAAATGGCTCTGCTATTCCTGTCTGCCAGCTGCTAAGCCTGACCAGAATCCCAAGTATGTCAGCCAAAGAGGCCTATGTCACTATGTCCTTCACTAGAGATTTTCTGCTTGCGTACAGATGCTGAGGATAGCTTCTCTGGGGCTTAGGAGTCAGATCGCAAAGTCAACAATTCCTCCCGTGCCCACACTCATTTTTGTGTGTTTGCTGCAGCCATAGTCTAGCACAGTGTTTCCCAACCTTGGGTCTCCAGCTGTTTTTGGACTACAACTCCCATCATCCCTTGCTAGCAAGACCAATGGTCAGGGATGATGGGAATTGTAGTCCAACAGCAGCTGGAGACCCAAGGTTGGGAAACACTGGTCTAGCATACACGTTCTGCAGGCTTGGGGTCTTTTCTGAGTGCATGTGTGAAGCTGCACTTTAAGCTGTATCCTGGGCAAACCCAAACTAACTGCTATAAGTGTAGCCAGAAAGGTGCTGGCACCACCATGATTAGCAACATTGCATTATCATCACCATTGTAGTAGTAGTAGTAGTAGTAGTATCATAGAATCATAGAAATCATAGAGTTGGAAGAGACCACAAGGGCCATCGAGTCCAACCCCCTGCCAAGCAGGAAACACCATCAGAGCACTCCTGACGTATGATTGTCAAGCCTCTGCTTAAAGACCTCCAAAGAAGGAGACTCCACCACACTCCTTGGCAGCAAATTCCACTGTCAAACAGCTGTTACTGTCAAGAAGTTCTTCCTAATGTTTAGGTGGAATCTTCTTTCTTGTAGTTTGGAACCATTGCTCCGTGTCCGCTTCTCTGGAGCAGCAGAAAACAACCTTTCTCCCTCCTCTATGTGACATCCTTTTATATATTTGAACATGGCTATCATATCACCCCTTAACCTCCTCTTCTCCAGGCTAAGGAGTAGTAGTGATCAGTGCTTTTTTCAGTCAGTGCTCAGGGGTACTCAATACCAGCACGTCTTTTTGTTGTTGTTAAAAAGTGTGGCTTCCTGTAACAACTTCATGGTGAGTCCCAGCACCTATTTTTCTAGAAAAAAAGCACTGGTAATTAGAATATGAATATGAATTTCTTTCCCACCCTTCTCTATAGGTCCCAAGCAAGTTACAGATGTGAGTACCTGTTAGTAAGAGCATATGTTAAGTGGTGACACCCCCCCCCCCAATATCTAGAGCAGGTTTGTAGTATTGAGATGCAAAAATATATGCTTTCTATCTTTTGAAATCCAGTTTTTAAAGTTTATTTTAGTATGCTAAGCAACAAGTGCTTTGCCGCATACCTTTATGTGATTGCTTCTGTAAAGCAGTTTTCCCATAATTTGAGCTTTCTTTTTAAAAAGTGCTATAGGAAGCCATGAGGGTGCCTAACATTTGAAGGATACAGAAGCACCTCTTACTGGAGAATGGAACTTTTGAAGGCATTGCCTTCATGTTTTCAAACAAATTTCCTAAGCAATGAGGACTTGAAATGGGATTTAAAAATTACTGCTGTGACTCTAAGCTCTGTACCAGACACAGTGTTCTAAACAAAAGTACTGGCTCATTGTATATTAGGAAAGGAAAATTACTAGCAATGCTAAACCACCCAGTTCTCCAGATTCTACTGAAAACCATGCAATAATTAATCATCAGCGTACAAGCATGATGACAGATGAACAGGGTGGAGTGGGAATCTCATCAGCATAAATGACATTTTTTAACTTCCAAATTTCTCAATTAAAAAAAAAAGGCAAAATAGAGGGACTTGAGAAGGAACAATCTGAGGAGGCCTGGCAGCCAAAAATAAAAACACTCTCCCTATGTCCTCACAGTGCTGACCGCAAAACTCTATCAGCAAAGAGGAAACAAAAAATATTGGTTGGACAGTGGCCACTGCCTCAGGTTCATTTGCAGCGGATTTAAAATCTGGGATTGTGAGTGTAACTGAGTTAGAAAGAACAAAGAAGATAACATCATTGTTCATGCCAAGGCAGGTTCCCCCACCCCAAAAAAAATGAGGGTAGGACGTCATCAGCAGGTCGAAGGTTGAATATTTGTTTGTTTCTTCAACCGCCGGGAAGGTTCATGAACTCACACCTATTCAGCAAAGCCTGCTGGGAAAGCGCTGGCACAAAAGGCTCCACTCTGCTCGCTTGACAATGGAGCAGCGCGTCCTTGAAAACGTCTGTTTGTCCCGGGTTGCAGGCTAGGCCCAGTTGCCATGACAACCAACCAACTCTGGAGACACCCATCTCTCCCCCCCCCCCCCCATCACTGGGAGCATCGTGATGAAGAGGAGCCTGAAGCAGCTGCTCAAAACTGAGTTGGGTTAGGAACAGACAGATCTCTTTTCCTCACCCAAAGAATGGGTGGGGTGTTCCTTGTCAAACAGAGCTCTCATTAGGCATTTGGGAGACACAAATAAGCATTTGGATCTCTCATCCCCCTTCTAGGATGTGCAGTCTTGTTTATTCCTTTGCTTTAGGGCTCACGCTGCTGCTTCCTCCTCCCTCCTCCCTGAGGCAGAAGGCACTGTATAAACCCAGGAAAACCTGTTGCCTCCACTGATACCTCCTTCTTGTCCTCTCCAACATTGAGAATCATGCTCTTCCTACCACTCCCTCTTCCTCCTCTTCCAGCAAACTGGCCCCCTTAAAGGCCAAAGGTACCATGCACCCAACAGATGGGTCAATGCCATTGCAAAGGCAGCAAAGTGGATACAGTTCAGTTGTGTTGGGTCTGGCAAGAGAGTGGTTCGAATCCGTGTGGTAGGGTGAGCTCCCATTGCTCTGCCCCAGCTTCTGTCAACCTAGCAGTTCAAAAGCACACCAGTGCTAGTAGATAAAGAGGTACCACTGCAGCAGGAAGGTAAACAGCATTTCTGTGCGCTCTGGCACTCGTCACAGTGTCCCATTGCACCAGAAGCGGTTTAGTCATGCTGGCCACGTGACCCAGAAAGCTGTCTGTGGACAAATGCCAGCTCCCTCGGCCTGAAAGCGAGATGAGCGCCACATCCCATAGTTGCCTTTGATTGGACCTAACCATCCAGGGGTCCTTTATCATTATATTACCTTACCTTAAAGGTAAAGGGACTCCTGACCATTAGGTCCAGTCACGGACGACTCTGGGGTTGCAGCGCTCATCTCGCTTTATTGGCCGAGGGAGCTGGTGTACAGCTTCCGGGTCATGTGGCCAGTGTGACTAAGCCACTTCCGGCAAACCAGAGCAGCACACGGAAACGCCGTTTACCTTCCCGCCAGAGCGGTACCTATTTATCTACTTGCACTCTTACGTGCTTTCGAACTCCTGGGTTGGCAGGAGCAGGGACCGAGCAATGGGAGCTCACCCTGTCGTGGGGATTCGAACTGCCGAGCTTCTGATCGGCAAGTACTAGGCTCTGTGGTTTAACCCACAGCGCCACCAGCATCCCTTACCTTACCTTAGCTAGATGTTAAATGGGAAAATAGGAAAACATGGCATTGTGGTTGGGCCTTATTAGGATGGGATAGGGCTAGATTGCTCTCAAGGAGACTTTGAAGTCTTTATTATAAGAACTGATTGACTGTCCCCATTTGACGGTGCTGAGAGGGCACCACCCATGTGGGTCTTCGGGCATGCTGTCATAGACCCCCACCCCCCAATTTAGCTGTGATTGTGTGCAACAACCAAGTGGCCCCAGAGGGGGATAGATACATGTTCATCTGCATCGAAAGATGTGTTCACTGGAATCCAAATGTGCATCTTCACCACGGCCACCAGCTGCTAGTGCAGAAGCCTGCTTCCTCATTTGACTCCCCCTCCTTGGCACCCCGTTTTTCTGGATCGGGGTAACTGCATTCAAGCCATCACTGGCCCAAGGCTCCGGTTTGCACCATGTAAAAGGGGGCTCTCTGGGAAAGTGGTAAGTTAGCATGATCGTGCACACACTCTCCTCTGCGAGGAAGGAGGGCTGAAGGGCTAAGGACAGGGCAGGCTGGTACTCAAGGCAAAGGGCGGTGACGGAGGAGGGGGGGAATAGAGAAGGATGCAAAATCCATTCTGCTAAGGGATGCAAGTGAACCAAGTGCAGCAATTATGAAGAAGGATTTATGTTTGCCTGCCTTTAATCGGAAACTCGGTGTCAACAAGAAAAATCTCTGCTGTCCAGAGTGCCGGCTCCCTGCTTTATCATTATTATTGTACAGAAGGTTTATTTTGAAATTTAAGGCAAAGATGGCTTTTAAATTAAATTTAACATAGGATTTGCTACTTGGAACATGATGAGGGCGAGGTGTCCTTTGGAGTCTAATGACTCCGGGGACAGCCCCCCTCACCCAACCAAATGCTGAACAGCTGGGGACTGCCTATGCCCCGCCTCCCCACCCCTCCCCACGAAATCTCCCTGGCTCTCTGTGTCCAATCTCTGTGATGGAAGGAAACTACAAATGAGCCACTTCTCCCCTCCCCCCCACCCCTTCTGTTGCGACCAGTAAATGTCTCCCTATGTGGGAAAGTGTTGCTGGAAACAGCCATTTAATTCAGCAAAGGAAGAAGTAGGAGAAATGAGGGTTGGTTGGTTTTGCTGGCTGGCGAACTAAAAATAGGCACATTATGGGTAGACTTCCAGGACTGATTCTTGGCTTCTTCTTTTTTTACTCACCTTGTGAAAATAATGATGTGGAAGATGGCCTTGTGATTGAGCCCGCCATGTGTCCAACAAACTACGTGCTGAAGATCTGTCAGGAATAAGGGGTGGAGAGAAGGAACTCAAGGTGTGCTGGATACATTCTCAAGACACTGAAGAGGCTAGATGCATTTCGGTGGGGAGGGAGTTACAAATTTGGAGGCTGCCACAGAGAAAGCCCTCTTCTGAGCTGCCATCCTCTGTACTTCTGAGGGTGACAGAATAAAAGGGACTTTGCCCCACCATGGGAGGTGCACTCATTTGTCTCATCCTACCACCCAAGTAGTTCTTTCAGATACCCCAGGAAAGCATTCTTGGAACCTGGATCCAAATAGCAACCTGACACAGAGTCCTGTTATCTTAGCCTAAGATGTACTAGGCTAAGAGAGGGCCCCTACCTCTCCCAGTATGCCCCACGGAGGACTTTAAGGTCCATAAATAGCAACACCCTAGAGGTCCCGGGCCCTAATGAAGTTAGATTAGCCTCAACCAGAGCCAGGGCCTTTTCAACACTGGCTCTGGCCTGATGGAATGCTCTGTCTCATGAGACCAGGGCCCTGCGGGATCTGATTTCTTTCCGCAGGGCCTGTAAGACAGAGTTGTTCTGCCTGGCCTTTGGCTTAGAATCAATTTGACTCCCTCCCCCCCTCTCTTTCTTTTTTCCTTTCTCCTTCTGTGATGAGGCTGCATTTTAATGTTTTAATGTTGTTTTTTAATCTTGTTTTTTAAGTTGTATTTCAATCAACTTGTTTTTATTATTGGTTGTTAGCTGCCCTGAGCCCGGTCTTGGCTGGGGAGGGCGAGGTATAAATACAATTTATTATTATTATTATTATTATTATTATTATTATTATTATTAGGTCAGGAGGCAACTGCCTTCTCTCTACCCTGCCTTGAGGGTAACCAATGTGATGCTCCCTAGATGTTGTCGGACTACATTTCTCATCAGCCCCAGCCAGCATGGCCAAAAGAATTGGATGGTGGGAGTTGGAGTCCAACAACACCTGGAAGGCACCATGTCAGCTATCCTTGATCTCCTTGAAGCACAATCTAAAGGGGCAGCGTGCCTCAGAATACCAGTTTCTGGGGAACATGTGTCGGACTGTACTATTACGCTCGTGTCTGCTTGTGGGCTCCCAAAGAGCATATGAAAGAATGGAAAGCTGACCAAGATAGGCTTTTAGTCTGATCCAGCAGGACTTTTTGTTTTCTTACTTTTAGCCCCAAGGTCTGCAAGAAGAGAGGGACTTCTTGTCAGGTTCTAGCAACTCTGAGCACTCAAACAGGGAAATCCCTTTTCCTTGTCAAAGTGCTGCAAAGCCCCAGCCCAAGAAAGCAGGTCCCACACTTGAATGTTGCTCAGTAGTGGCACTGAAGTACCATGTCTTAGGCCAGACATCTTTCCAGTTCTTAGTGGAGTGGAGCAGCCTAAGCAGTTAGACCTGCACTGGAATTGAATGGCTGTGATACCTGCCAGAGCAATGTCTGCATTCGTCTGGAACTGTCCTAGGTACTGAATAAGCTGAGATGAGTGGTTTATGCATAAAAGGTAAAAGGTAAAGGGACCCCTGACAATTAGGTCCAGTTGTGGCCAACTCTGGGGTTGTGGCACTCATCTCGCTTTATTGGCCAAGGGAGACGGCGTACAGCTTCCGGGTCATGTGGCCAGCATGACCAAGCCACTTCTGGTGAACCAGAGCAGCACACGGAAACGCCATTTACCTTCCCGCCAGAGCGGTACCTATTTATCTATTTGCATTTTGACGTGCTTTCAAATTGCTATGTTGGCAGGAGCAGGGACCGAGCAACAGGAGCTCACCCCATCGCGGGGATTCGAACCACCGACCTTCTGATTAGCAAGTCCTAGGCACTGTGGTTTAACCTACAGCGCCACCCGCGTCCCACTTTTATGCATACTTTCATCTAATATATACATTTTTGTACACCTCATTTGGCTGGAGAACTGCACACCAAAGTTGGGATAAGTGTGAATTTTGAAGGATACCTGTGTTTCAGTTCACCTGTCATTTCAGTGCAGATGAGGTAGGTTCCCATTAAAATGTGAACTGAATCAAACTGATGGGAGTCCACAACATCTGGAGGTCACCATATTGGCTCTAGATAATGATGAATCCAAACTCATCCTCGGACAGCCTGACGGCAAATCATGATTTATTATTGTTTCTTAAGATCATATTTCAGGCCGGTGAGAGCCAAGTCACATGACGTGGTACATAATGCTTGTCTTATGCACTCCCATAAAGAATGGAGGAGAGATGTGCACCTCTAAAAAGGGTGGTGGACACAAACCAGGGTATTAGTGGCAGCCCTGTGGATGTCCTCGTGTATCCATTTTCTCAGAGGCAGGCATCTCCCCATCAGAGACCTGCCATTCACCTCAAGATGCACAGCAGAGAGGTGAAACAAACCACTTATGACTTACAGCCTGATTTGGCAAGGGAGCATAACTTCTACTTAGTGTGTGAGGTTCTAGCTTGAGCGAGACAGCAGTAGCAGAAGGCTAAGTTCCACTTAAATACCCGGTGGGATAAATGCATCCTGCATTAGATTAAATCAAATGGGCTAAAGCAGCGAAGGGAACGGGTGGACAGAAGCGGTGGGGAGCCCAGGCAGACAGATGATTCCATGCTTCAAAGGCTGTGCACTGTGCATGCCATCTAAGTAACAAATATACTCTCCCATGGATGAACATGAATTTGAAAACAGAGCAGGCTTGTTGGCCAGCCAACTTGTTGAGAACTAAGATGGATAAAGTCATTGAGAAAGAAGGATGGCATTTAGCAACAAGCGCCTCTGCTCTATGAATCTAATCTAGAAGTGTGGTTCTCATGGAATGAGAAGGGCATTCCTAGGAAGACATAGACAGTAGGCAGAAAAGGAGCTTTGTCTGTAACTCTTCCCAATGCTTTTGATTTAGCCAACTGGCAGAGGACCAGCGCAACAGGATGGTGGAATTCTAACTGTGTTGCATCCCTTTTGCTGATTAACAGTGCAAAGGTTTCCCCAACACAGGGGTGAGAAATCTCAGGCCTAGGAGCCAAATGTGGCCCTCAAGTTTTCTCTGTTTGGCCCTCAGAACTCTTCCTGGGCTGCACTTCTCCCTGTCCCTGCTTCACACCTTGAGTGTTTTTGCCTGGCTGGAATGTGTCCTTAAATTCTGATGATGCCTCCTGGCTTGTCTGAATGAGAGTGAGTAGAAACTAGCCCACTGGGCAAAGGTAAAATTACATCCACTTTTGCCTCTGGAACTACCTGCCACTGCATGTGGCCCTCATAAAGTTACCTAGAAGGGAATGTGACCCTTGGGCTGAATGCTACCTTAAAGCATTTATCCAGTGACTTCCTCCTCGCAGTATGAATGCAATGACTTGGTAAGGTGGTTGTGTGAATCCACCCTTGGGCATCAAAGGGCCTTGGGATAGGGCTGGCTTAAGGCATTTAGTTGCCTGAGACAAAGGACAAGATGATGTCCTCTTGCCACATACCAGACTCGCAGCTGAATGCTGGTATGGGGCAACCTCCTCCACCACACCAGAGAACATTGGGCCAGCTTAGGGGATGCAGGGCGGGCCAAGCCCTCTACTCCCTCTTCATGCTATTTGCTGCCTGAGGCAGATGCACTCTCCCCAATGGTAGGGCCGGCCCCGCTCTGATGTGAGCTGCCTCAGGTGCAGGTGCGCCTGGGGCGATAAAATTCCTGTCTGTAAAGGGTCTCTGGATCATGCTACACAAAAGCTGGTGTGGGAATAGAGGAGTGGGGAAAGTAGCTAAAACAGGAGGTTTGCTGAGCCCCTGATGGTCCTCTGTACATGGTTGGTGGGCACACTTCATTCCATTTATACCCCACCTTCTTCTCAAAGGAACTCAAGGTGGCGTACATAATTCCCTGCTCTCATTTAACCTCCACAACAACCCTGTGAGGTAGGTTAGGCTGAGAGGCAGTGGCTGGCCCAAGGTCATCCAGTGAGCTTCAGGACCAAGTGGTGATTTGAACCCTGGCATCTTCCAGGTCTTGTCCAACACCAGGTGCTACATAGCCCTGGCCCAGAGCTTCCCACATCTATCCATGTGCCCACACACCCCAGCAGCTGATTCTCGGCTTTTGTGCAACGAGTCCCCAATAAAAGAATAGCCTTAATAAATTTATGGTACCCAATTAGCTTGGCCATTAATGAATCAGCATCTTTACGGTAACTCAGCCATTAAACATGGGCTTGAAATGGCATCCTCGCCATGGCTGTGGATTTCTTCCAGATCACGGACATTGCGGAAGAGGGAGGAGGGAGAGCGGGCAGCGTAAAATATTAGTGGCACGGCTCCATTTTCTGCGATTAAAGGAAAGCATACATCAGGCATGGCAACATCTTGCAAGATCTATGGCCTCGCTCTTGGTGACTTTAAATTCCCTTATCTTTGATATGAGGAAATGGGGTTCGATTAAAGAGGGAGTCCGTGGGGAGCAGCCTGTGAAAGTCAGTGCCCGCTATGTTGGGGAGAGGGTTGGTCGAGGAGGGACAGTTGTGGCTACTGCAAGTTGGGCTCAGGGGGGCTGTTTGCCAGAGCTGCATCAGAGGCTGCTGATGAGAGCAGTAAGAGGGGTGCTTGAAGAGGTCACAGCCTACAGCACAAATATCTTGAGTGCATAAATGGATAGAGTGAGCGCTGGTGCCGTACAGCAACCATACGCATATTCTTGCTCTAAAAAAAATAAATTCCTGCAGGCCAAGGAAGGAATGAACTTGTGACCTTGGCCTGGTTTTTTGGCTGCTAGGAGAAGTAGCTAAATGAGGTGGTTCTCAGAGCACGCTAACTTCTAAAACTGGACTAGCCAGTGGTTCCTCAATTTTGGCTAACCATTTGTAATGGCTGCAAATGACTTTGTAAAAATTCAGCAACGTGCACGACAACTTCAACTTCAGCTAGGGGTGGAGGAGGGAAATTGGATTCTGTTCGCATTCACCCTCACTCATTTGCACTTCTAGAAACTGAAACACAGAACCGTCCTCCGCAATTTGCACATCTCTGAATCTTGCAATGCACTTCTCCTGCCGAATCATGTGTACAGATTTGCATACACTAGGATAAAGTGTGTGTGGGAATGCATGCATTAATCAAACCGGCATTTAAAAATGTGTTCTATTGGGGAGAGTTGGTTTGGGAAAATTGTCCAGAAAAGTGTGAATTTTAGGAGAAATTTGCATTAAAATGCTGATGAATTCTCATGCGGACTTTAATCCCTGCCTCAACTGACTAGTGCTACTATAATCAGGCATATGAACCAGCTGCTTAGGTCCAGAGACTGGCAGATGGGCCAACCCATTGAGATCCCATTTTTAGGTGTGGGACATGTAGGGTCAAGCCACACTTCACATTCAACACATGGTTTGCTCTTTCGTGTGTGCACCCTCCCCTTTTAAAATAGGATCCACCAGGACTGGGGAATCGGGATCAGAGTGTATGAGGGAAAGGTGCTGACATTTATTTACTCATTTTTTAAAATTTGCCATCAGCTGCAAATTCCTAGCTTTTATACAAGAAACTCTGGCACTTAGATTAACAGCTTGGGACAAAAAACTTTCTTGAAGGAGCACCTTACCTCAACTTTGCCCACTCAACTGCTTCAATCTGCAGAAATGGGACTTGTGAAAGTGCCACATAATGTTTGCTTTGCACTCACAAGGAATCTAGTGTGGCGGCAGCACCACTGAACGCTGGAACTCCCTGCCCATTGATAGGAGGCAGGCACGAACGCTATCCTATTTTCGACACCTGCTAAAAATGTTTTTATTTAGGCATGCCTATGCAGACATGTGTGGGTCACGGGTGGCGCTGTGGTGTAAACCACTGAGCCTTGGGCTTGCCGATTGGAAGGTTGGCGGTTCAAATCCCCATGACAGGGTGAGCTCCCGTTGCTCGGTCCCTGCTCCTGCCAACCTAGCAGTTCAAAAGCACATCAAAGTGCAAGTAGATAAATAGGTATCGCTCCAGTGGGAAGGTAAACAGTGTTTCCATGTGCTGCTCTGGTTTCGCCAGAAGCGGCTTAGTCATGCTGGCCACATGACCTGGAAAAACTGTCTGCAGACAAATGCCGGCTCCCTCGGCTTATAGAACGAGATGAGCGCCTCAACCCCAGAGTTGTCCATGACTAAACCTAACTAAACCTTTACCTTTAAAGGTAAAGGGACCCCTGACCATTAGGTCCAGTCACAGACGACTCTGGGGTTGCAGTACAGCTTCCGGGTCATGTGGCCAGCATGACTAAGCTGCTTCTGGCAAACAAGAGCAGCACACGGAAACGCCGTTTACCTTCCCGCCGGAGCAGTACCTATTTATCTACCTGCACTTTGATGTGGTTTCGAACTGCTAGGTTGGCAGGAGCTGGAACCGAGCAATGGGAGCTCACCCCATCGCGGGGATTCGAACCGCTGACCTTCTGATTGGCAAGCCCTAGGCTCAGTGGTTTAACCCACAGCACCACCTGTGTCCCTCAGGGGTCCCTTTACCATTACCTTATTGGTTATCTTAATGTAGATTTTCTATCTCATGCAAACTGCTTCAACGTTTTGATGATTAAGCAGTGGTATATAAATGCTGTTTTCTGATTTCCTGGGCTTTAGCCTATAATCTCCTAAACGACACTGGGTGTGGCTCTCCCACGGATTGAGAAGCTGCTGCGGCACTTAATAAGGACATCTCCTCTAACCTGGCCTTGACACGGTAATAGAAGCTGAATGAATCTCTCTGCTGAGCTTTCCCTCTTTTTCCTTTGTGTGGTTCATCTTCTGAAGCACATGGTAGGAAGATGTCCTATGGAAATCCCAGTGCACGAGGGGTCCTTGATTTAAGCTGGTTATGACAGTTTTATGGTTCATCCTCAAGTGAGCTGAGACAGCCTCAGTAACTTTTTAGCATCACTTAAGTTCAGCCTCGCAAGTTGCATTAGAACCCTGGGTCCCAGAGGCAAATGCAGCAATTGTACAGAGTGCACTAAATCACGGTGCCACTCAGTAACTAAAAGTTCCTAATAAATAATTTTTACAGGGAATGCAGTCCATATATTACAGAGGGCTAGATGCCTACATATTTCAAGCCAATTGTCATATTTGACTAGCTCTCTTTCTGCGCAGCCTTGTCAAGACGCCAAATGACTGCTCAAATATGGGAGACCTTTTGGATTTGGCAATCATTAATTTCCCAGAGACTAAATAAGGTTGACTTTTAATGCAAAGCCGTTTGTAAGTGAACATGGCACCAGGGCTTACACGCAAAATAAACCAGCTCCCGTCGTTTTTCTTGGCGGAGGGAAACGCTCTGCTGTTAGGGAATGCAAATTCCTGTGGTTAAGACACAAGGAGGTGGGTCCTGCTAATACGCCTTGTTGAACCATCATATTCTGAGATGCAGGCACTAGGTTGAGAGTCGTGTTGGTTTACGGCCTCCTATGGGAAGCAGCACCATAAACTGTTCTAGGATGTGCAGGTGTCACTGTCTTCAGCCTGGATGAAGCTTTAACCTTCAGTCTAGGAGAGATGTGATAGCTCAATGGTAGACCACATGCTCTGTATGCAGAAGGTCCCAGCTGCAATATCTGCATCTCTGGGGATCTCAGGTTGCAGTTTGGGGGGGTGGGGTGGGAAATGCTACCTCAGAACTCAGTGTGAGTCAGATATCTAGATGGCTCTGATTCAGAACAAAGCAATTTCATAGGTTTGCGAGAGATAGTGTACCAAACTTGCCAACTCTTCTTCTTTAAAGATTTGCTGTAGCATAGCAGCTAAGCGCGTGACTTGGGAAGCTCACCTGGTTCAAATCTCACATCAACCACAATCTCACTATTTGGCCACAATTTTCTTAGTGGACCATCAGTGTTGGTGCTGACTGTTAAAGCCCTAAATGGCCTCGGCTCATAGAATCATAGAATCATAGAGTTGGAAGAGACCACAAGGGCCATCGAGTCCAACCCCCTGCCAAGCAGGAAACACCATCAGAGCACTCCTGACATATGGTTGTCAAGCCTCTGCTTAAAGACCTCACCATACCTGAAGGAGCATCTCCACCTGCATCGTTCAGCCCAGACATGGAGGTCCAGCTCCGAGGGCCTTCTGGCGGTTCCCTCACCTGAGGTTACATGGAACCTGGTAGAGGGCCTTCTCGGTGGTGGTGCCCACCCTGTGGAATGCCCTCCCATCAGATGTCAAGGAAATAAGCAACTACCTGACTTTTAGAAGACATCTGAAGGAAGCTCTGTTTAGGGAAGTTTTTAATGTTTGATGTTTTATCGCTTTTTAATAATAATAATAATAATAATAATAATATTCTGCGTGGAGCCGCCCAGAGTGGCTGGGGAAACCCAGCCAGATGGGCAGGGCATAAATAATAAATTATTATTATTATTACATACACACCAAACATTTAAAGTTCCCCCTCCCTAAAAAAGTATCATGGGAACTGTGGTTGTCAAGGGTTCTTTAGCTGTGATTCATACACTACAAGGGGTTGGACTAGATGACCCTTGGAGTACCTTCTATAATTCTTTATTTGCTTATTGTTATATCAGATCGAACACTTAATAAATATCAGGTACAATCTAACCACACCTATAAGTTTTGTCCATGCAAATCAGGAGAAATGCTGAATAAATGAATCATCTGGAGGAGCTCTGAATGGCATGCAATGAAAGAAGAAGAATCATCTTGTAAAAACCCAAATATCCCACAAAAATATTGGCTTTATCCTCTTCATGCCAGGTCATTCGACTATCACAGTACTCTGTGCATAGTGTCTCCCTAGGTGGCCCAACAGCTGGTGTGCAGCCAAACTGAACAGCATGTTGGATTTTGCCATTGTTTAGATTTGGCCACCAGACCTGGCGTACTTGCAGCTTGTGCACTGAATGGTGACATTTTTTAATTGTTAGGCATATGTTGGGGTGTGCATGCCATGACGTCAGCGCTATACTGTGAAACAGGCACCACATCTCTTTGCTCCCACTGAGCTGACAATTCAAAACAGGCAGGAAACAACAGGGTGAGGGTGGGGCAGAGAGGGAAGGGAGGAAGCATGCAGGCAGATGTCCTGACACAGCCATAAAGTTTGGCTACAGCTGGGAATGGAATAAGAAGGCGGCTGTGCAGAAAAGCCAGCTTTGAGGAGGGCTTTGGACAAATGGAAAGGGGTGGTGCATCTTCAGGGAGCTCAATGCATCAGGTCAGGTAACCCATTGCGTCCAAAAAGAGCCCCAACAGAGATTTCCCCACCTGCAGTTTGAAGTGGTACTGGCCACTTTGCCAGTTCAGGATTCTACCTCCCCATTCTGCTGTGTATGCAGAGCCTACATTAACAACCATTACAACCGCCCCATAAGGCTGTGCGGTGTTGTTTCTTTTACATCACAACAACAACAACAACAACAATTTAATATTTATAGCCTGCCCATCCGGCTGGGTCTCCCCAGCCACTCTGGGTGGCTTCCAATAGGATTTTAAAAACACAATGAAACATCAAACATTAAAAACTTCCCTAAACAGATGTCTTCTAAATGTCAGATACAGTGGTACCTCTAGATACGAACGGGATCCATTCTGGAGCCCTGTTGGCATCTAGAGGTAAACATAACTAGCGACGGCACGTCTGCGCATGTGCGCGTCGCTTTTTGCCGCTTCTGCGCATGTGCATGATGTCATTTTGAGTGTCTGCGCATGCACAAGCAGGGAAACCTGGAAGTAACGCTCTCCGTTGCTTCCAGATAGCCGAGGAGCGCAACTTGAATGCGCTCAAGTCGAAGCATATTTAACCCGAGGTATGACTTTAGTTGTTTATTTACTTGACACATGATGAGAGGGCGTTCCACAGGGCGGGCGCCACTGCTGAGAAGGCCCTCTGACTGGTTCCCTGTAACCTGACTTCTCGCAGTGAGGGAACCGCCAGAAGGTAGACAGCAGGCCTTTGGCTGATTGACATCTGACGCCCTTTTCAATGTGTTGTAGAAGAAGGGGATTATTGAGTTATCACAACACACAATGTTGTGAACCACCCTGAAATCTGTGGGTATAGGGTGGTATACACATTGAATAACTAAAATAAAACAAATAGTTTTGTTTTGTTTGGATGTTTGGTTTTTGAGAGTGTAATAATAGCATTCATAATTTGGAGATATTCCACCCAGAATCATTGGAGAGAGTGTAATCTTTCCCTGCTTTTTGTTTGTTTGTGGGGCAGGGGGGTGCCTGTATTTTTGTTTCTTAGCCATGTGGGTTTCTATGGAGTTCATGCTACATACACAGAGGGCTTTTCCTCACAGCTGGCCCTCCCTGCCACAGGAGTTTAGGTCATCTTCCCCTTTAATGGTGCTCCTCTGGCAATCTTGCTTTTGTCTCTGTTGTGGCTCAGTACTGGCTTTTTGTGTTCTTGCTTTTTGCTGCTGTTTTCAGTTTTGGTAATTTGTGTCTTCATAGGTGGGGTGGACTATAAACATCTCCACAAGATTCTTTTATCCCACCGTCACCTCTGATCAAACAGGTTTTGCAGATTTTTAACAAAGCACCATGAAATGCAGCAAAACCAGCTTTATCAAAGGTGCTATGAGATGAATATGTCTGCCGGAAGCAACCAATGCCTTTCTCAAGCCACGTCCAGCACTCCGAATCAAAATATCATCTGTCTCCAGTCTCAAAGAGTTCAACATTTCTGGCTGCATTTAACCTCATGCCCTCACATAAACTTCACTTGCCTGAGACAACAAGGGAAACATTCAAACTATTGCCTTTGGATTTTCGTTTTAACAGGTATCATCAGGTAGAAAGAGAGTTGGGAGGGAGAGAGAAAAATTTGATTCAGTTTGCATTTAAAAGTGAGCCTACCTAATTTGCAGTTTCCAAAGCAATAAGCACACTGAAACATAGACAACCTTCAAAATAGGCACTTCTCTGAATTTTGCAATGTAGTTCTTTGACCGAGTAGTGTTTATAATAATACATTTCCCAGGGTAAAGTGTTTATAAAAATGCATGTATTAGTGAAAATAACATATAAAATGCATTATATTACAGAAAATCACTTAGCAAAATTGTTTACATTAGGTAAACTTGCATGCACATCAGAAGAAATTCAGAGTTAATTAATCTCTGAATTTCTGTTACAACAAAAGAGATTCTGTTCAAGATGAGGATTTGTGTTAGAAATAACACTCTACTCTGGCTCTGCTTTGAAAGAAGGTCCACCATCCAGTTTGAGAAGCACTGGGTTACATTCAGTGCTCAAAGTGTACGGAAAAAGGAAGTGGGTTTTTTAAAAAGCAAAAAAGTAAAAAAGGACTGAGGAGTCTGTGTTCTTCCAAATGCTGATCAAGAGTCTGGAAACAAACCTTCAACTGAGGAACAGTTGAGAGAACTGGAAAAGAGGAGACTGAAAGAATATATGATAGCCATCTTCAAATACCTCAAGGACTGGACTATATGGGACTGGCAGAAATGACCGGCAGAATCCGAGACCAGGGAAAAGAGTCGGCGGAGGAAGACTGGAAGAAATTTAAAGACTATTTACAGAAATATTGTAAAATTAAAGAATGTTAGAATGATGTTGGACAGAAATTAAGTGGTTTCCAGCGGTAATGCTTAAGAGATATGAAAAAAAAGGTTTAGAAATAAGTAAAAAACTAATGGTGAGGATTTGCTGAACTAACAATTTGAATTGGAATACAAGAAAGGGAGGTATGAGGAGGTCTGGAAAATAAGTTAAAAGAAAATAAGTAATGGAAATTCTATGTGTTTTTTTTTCTTTTTTAATTGTTTTTGCATTTTTGCATTTCTGTTATTTTTTTCTTTCTATTTTTTACATTGTATTATTTCTTGAAAACTTTAATAAATATTCTATTAAAAGAAATCAAATACCTCAAGGACTGTCATGTTGAAGATGGAGCAAGCTTGTTTTCTCCTGCTCTGGAGGGTGGGACTCAAACCAATGGCTTCAAGTTTCAAGAAAGGAGATTCCAACTAAACATTTGGAGGAACATTCAGACAGCAAGAGCTGTTTGACAGTGGAGCAGTCTCCCTCGGGAGGTTGTGGACTCTCTTCCTTGGAGATTTTTAAAGAGAGGCTGGTTGACCATCTGTCATGGATGCTTTAGCTGAGATTCCTGCATTGCAGGGGGTTGGACTAGATGAACCTTGGGGTGACCTTCAACTCTGCAATTCTATGATTCTATGAACTGCAGTTCCCATCATTCTTGACCACTGGGCCATGCTGACTGGGAATGATGGGAGCTGGGGTCCAACAACTGGAGGGCCATCCCTGGTTTAAAGCCACACACACACACACACACACTGACATATTTATTGATATTTGTTCCTTATGATGTCCAGTCTTTTTTTGAGCATTTGTTCTGATCTGTTTGCAGGGTGGCTATAGAACAATAAGCGTTCACCTCGATTTGCCTGTCTTCTCATTCATCATTCAGGTAGGTCGCCGTGTTGGTCTGACGCAGTAGATATAGATATAGTCACACACACACACACACACACACACACACACACAGTGGTACCTCGGGTTACAGACGCTTCAGGTTACAGACTCCGCTAACCCAGAAATAGTACCTCGAGTTAAGAACTTTGCTTCAGGATGAGAAGAGAAATCGTGCTCCGGGGGCGGGGTGGTGGCAGCAGGAGGCCCCATTAGCTAAAGTGGTGCTGCAGGTTAAGAACAGTTTCAGGTTAAGAACGGACCTCCAGAACGAATTAAGTTCTTAACCTGAGGTACCACTGGAAAGATAGATAGATGATAGATAGATGATAGATAGATATAGATATAGATATAGATATAGATATAGATATAGATATAGATATAGATATAGATATAGATATAGATATAGATATAGATATAGATATAGATAGATAGATGATAGATAGATAGATAGATATAGACAGACAGAATTGTCCAGTAGCCCCTTAGAGACCAACAAAGTTTGTTTTGGTATGAGCTTTTGTGTGCACGCACACTTCTTCAGATACACTGAAAAAGAAGTCACCAGACCTTTATATATAGTGAGAGGGTAGGGAGGGGTATTACTCAGAAGGGTGGTGGGAATGGGTGATTGGCTGATAGGTGTGGTAGACCTGTTGACGACTGTTTACCACACCTATCAGCCAATCACCCATTCCCACCACCCTTCTGAGAAATACCCCTCCCCACCCTCTCACTATATAGAAGGGTCTGGTGACTTCTGTTTCAGTGTATCTGAAGAAGTGTGCATGCACATGAAAGCTCATACTAAGAACAAACTTAGTTGGTCTCTAAGGTGCTACTGGACATTTTTTTTAAAAAATATATTCCCATTCATCAGCTGTTCACCTCACACTAAATGGATCTGCCGCACTAGGACAACAGAGCCCTTTAATCCACTTTAATTGTGCAAACCTAAAAGTTCCGGTATGCCCTTGAATTCCTCCTGCAAAAAGGTGACAGTCAGGAGACAACGCCAGACTCAGCAGTGCCCACTGAGAAGCAGGAGGGTGGCATGAGGTCTACACAAGAAGAAGCGCAAAGCCCATCCCACTAGTTACCAGTTTAAATTAATGTGCACTTAGAACCAAACGGGTGAGAATGGCCAGATGGACCTTCACTGTATATATCTTTTCTGTTAACGGAAAAGTGGAAGGAAAGATCACTGCCTTAACTCACACCAAATGTAGATTTTCTCTCTGTGTGTGAACCA
Organism: Podarcis erhardii; assembly: GCF_964252035.2. Taxonomy (NCBI): domain Eukaryota; kingdom Metazoa; phylum Chordata; class Lepidosauria; order Squamata; family Lacertidae; genus Podarcis; species Podarcis erhardii. The sequence continues at coordinate 11,856,761 of NC_138498.1, forward strand.
ATGTATATTTATTATTATTTTATGCCTTTGGAGAAATATAGGGCCTGACCTCTCCATGCACCCCTAGCTGCAAATCTTCTGTTATGACGGAAGCCAGTGTTCCCTTGGTGCCTGCGATGCAAGATTACAGTCCATAAGTAGCCACCAATTCGTTATATGGCTTGGCATTCTTTATTTGCAAAGCTCTGTACAGAGAATAACAAATTAGACGTTGTCCTAACATGTCTGTGAGGTACCTTGAGGCTGTTTTGTATGGGGAGATGAAGGCCAAAACAGCACAGAAAGTGAAGCTCAGGGAAAGGGGTCTTGATCCTGAAGAGAACGTGAGCTTTTAAAAGCGGGAAAATGAAAACAGTTGCCTTTTAGCTAAGAATACAGTGGTACCTCGGGTTACATACGCTTCAGGTTACAGACGCTTCAGGTTACAGACTCCACTAACCCAGAAATAGTGCTTCAGGTTAAGAACTTTGCTTCAGGATGAGAACAGAAATCCTGCTCTGGCGACATGGCAGCAGCGGGAGGCCCCATTAGCTAAAGTGGTGCATCAGGTTATGAACAGTTTCAGGTTAAGAACGGACCTCCGGAACGAATTAAGTACTTAACCCGAGGTACCACTGTACTAGGGGAGCCTTGTTGGATCAGAGCTCAGTCAGAACAAGGTCTATCCAAGTCCTGCATTTTGTCTCTAACAGTGACCAACCAGATACTTTGGGGAAAGTTCACTTAAGGGCTCACCCACTCTTCTGCTTGTCCTCTGATTTTTAGGCATAATTATGAGGGTGTTCCCCCCTTTTTCCTTTTTCCTTTCCCTGGGAAAACCTGTTGTTTACTGCTGAATCAGAGCAAAAGTCATTGGTTTTTCCACAGATTTGCTTTTGTAAATTCACAAGGCAAGCTGGTGTGGACGAGCCCTAAGGCCACATTTAAAGCACTGTGATACCACTATAAAGAGTCATGGTTTCCCACAAAGAATTGTGAGAGCTAGGAGACTCTTGTCCCCCTCACAGAGCTATAGGTAAAGGGTAAAGGGACCCCTGACCATTAGGTCCAGTTGTGGCCGGCTCTGGGGTTGCGGCGCTCATCTCGCTTTATTGGCCGAGGGAGCCGGCGTACAGCTTCCAGGTCATGTGGCCAGCATGACTAAGCTGCTTCTGGCGAACCAGAGCAGTGCATGGAAACGCTGTTTACCTTCCCGCCAGAGCGGTACCTATTTATCTACTTGCACTTATTTATCTACTTTGACGTGCTTTCGAACTGCTAGGTTGGCAGGAGCATGGACCGAGCAACAGGAGCTCACCCCATTGCGGGGATTCGAACCGCCGACCTTCTGATCGGCAAGTCCTAGGCTCTGTGGTTTAACCTACAGCGCCACCTTGCAAAGAGGCTTTGGTTGTTAAACCACTCTGGGAAACGTAGCTCTTAGATGGGCGTAGAGGACACTGAACAGAACACTTAACCTTCCATGAATTTTTCCAGTCACCTTTGAAAGCCATCCAAGTTCGTGGCCACCACAACTTCTTCGGTAGCGAATTCCACAGTTTATTTGTGCGCTGTGTGAAGATATACTTTAAAAAATCTTTCCTGAATCCTCCAAACATTCAGCTTCACTGCATGACCCCCATTGGGGTCTAGTATAATGAGACAGACAGACAGAGAGAAAGAGATTGCTGCACAGATATGGAACATACAGTCCTATTCATTTTATTCATCCATTTTTGTTCTAGATGGGCATTAGGGCCTCTTTATACTTAGGTCTTAACTGGGAAATAAGGGTTTTTGTATTAATTGTTCAGCTTCAGGTAGGCAGTAAAGAAACATTTCTGTTTCCACTCAGCATTTTATGGTTTTTAATAAGGGTTTGGTAACTGGTCCCCCCTTTTTCCCCTACCCTTCTTGAGGTTTTATTGCAGTGTTCTTAATTTGGCTTTGCTGTTTAAATTTGTTCTGTTATTTAATATTGTTTTAATGTGTGCTTTGTGCACTGCCTCAAGGGCCTTGTGGCTGGTCTATAAATATTTCAGCTAAATATATAAATAACTTCCCCCCGATAGTCTAGTTTACTGCACAGAGGGATTGGGGTGGGGGCTGTTTCTATACAGGGGCTCTGGCTCCTAGGGGCCGAGCCCTTTTGTGGGCCCCTTATATTTGGGGGGTAGGGGCCGGGCCCCCACTATGCTCCAAAAGCATAGAGCAGTCCAGCACAGTGCACCTTCAGCAGCCAGCTTCTCCTCCTCTTCCTACTACAGAAGAGGGTCAAAGAGCAGGCAAAAGAGGAGCTGCCAGCCATTGAGCCATATGACCGCCGTTTTTGGCTCCACCCCTGGCTCCTCCCAATGTAATGACATCACACATACAATGCTGCCCCCTATTGCCTTCACAAGCTGGCGCCTCTGTTTCTATACGAAGAGGCATTTTTAAAAATGGCTCCTCTCACACTGTGATCTTGACATGGTACAATACTGAATTTCGCCACCTCATTCTGCATAATCTTCAGAATGGTTTCAAGGCTCCCTTTTGATCAGAGCTACATCAGAGTACGCTCCCAGCATGTTTCTGAGCACAATTAAATGTGTTGATGCTGACCTTTAAAGCCCTAAACAGTCACGGCCCTGTATACCTGAAGGAGCGTCTCCACCCCCATAGTTCTGTCCGGACAATGAGGTCCAGCTCTGAAGGCCTTCTTGCGGTTCCCTCACTGTGAGAAGCTAAGCTACAGGAAACCAGGCAGAGGGCCTTTTTGGTGGTGGCGCCCACCCTGTGGAACGCCCTCCCATCAGATGTCAAGGAAATAAACAACTATCTGACTTTTAGAAGACATCTGAAAGCAGCCCTGTTTAGTTAAGTTTTTAATGTCTGATGTTTTGTCACTTATTATTATTATTATTATTAATATTCTGTTGGGAGCTGCCCAGAGTGGCAGGGGAAACCCAGCCAGATGGGCAGGGTATAAATATATTGTTGTTGTTGTTGTTGTTGTTGTTGTTGTTGTTGTTTTTGTTATATCACACAGAGGCCTCATGTGATCTCACGTAAACCTAGAATCCGCAGGTAGGGTTTGCGCCTGTGGAGGCTTCTCTTGGATTTTGCCGCCTGAGGCGGCTGTCTCAGTCTGCCTGATGGATGGCCCGGCTCTGGTTTTCTCCAAGCCTTACCTGGAGATGCTGTGGAATGAACCCGATACCCTCTATGTGCAGAGCAGATGGTGTGCCCCTGAGCTACAGCCCTTCTCCAGTCTTCAGAGGCAACTGTGGCTTGGAGTCTCCTGTTAATCGCAGTAACCACAATCCAATGTGCATTTATGCACATGAGCATTCCATCACAGCCTGTGACACTTCAGCTCAGAGACAAGAGGATATAGGTCCTGGATTGTGGCCTATAATTTCCGCCACTCTTGAGTTTCTCACAGCATCAGGTAACACGGACGGTGTCAAGTTTCCATCCCAGGGCAGTCGCATGGTGTTTTTCTCTACAGTAACACACCTGTAGAGCTGGATAAACATTCCTGGAGTATTTGCACAGCTGTGCCAAGAGCATAATCGTCATAATTCAAGCAAATGTGCCCTAGCTTGGATGAAGTTTAAGGCATGCGTTTGGAAGCTAAGTTGAACAGCAGACTGCAATGACTTCACTGTCTCATTGGTGGACAGAGAAAGCCATTCTATGCTGGCTCCTTCCATTCCTCACACGGGGGTCTCCCGGGGAAGCTTTAGATCATGTGGGATCAAATATAATGTTTAGGCAACGGTAGTATCACAAGGATCATTTGGACCTCTGCCTTTGTTATGGAAAAGCAAACATGAGACAGTAGTTAAGGTCTGAATTTCCCATTTGGCAGAGGAAATAAATATGGCTGAAATGCTTTGATAACTATGCGAGCAAAACGAAAATTCACACCAACGTTTGGCAAAAGCTCAGATGCTACAACGCTCCAGTTTTGTGGGACAATCGAGTTGTTGTTCTCAATCTGCATCTTTGCTGGAATTGTTTTTAGATGTTTTCATTGTTTTATCACACTTGGGTTTGCCATCCTTGACTCTTTGGGAACAAACAGCGGGATAAAAGGTAAAGGGACCCCTGACTGTTAAGTCCAGTTGCAAACAACTCTGGGGTTGTAGCGCTCATCTCGCTTTACTGGCTGAGGAAGCCGGCGTACAGCTTCTGGGTCATGTGGGCTGCATGATTAAGCCACTTCTGGTGAACCAGAGCAGTGCACAGAAACGTCGTTTACCTTCCCACCGAAGCAGTACCTATTTATCTACTTGCACTTCGACATGCTTTCGAACTACTAGGTTGGCAGGAGCAGGGACAGAGCAATGGGAGCTCACCCCATCGCAGGGATTCGAACCACCGACCTTCTGATTGGCAAGCCCTAGGCTCTGTGGTTTAGACCACAGCACCACCCGGGATATAAATTTGAAAAATAATGGGTGGAATGCAGTGCAGTGCTACGTCTCTCCTTCCACCAGCACCAGGATTTTTCCTTGCTTTCCTTGTTCTACCACTCTTCTTTCCCTGCGTACCCCTTAAATCTGTTCTAGGGAGTTCCCCCAACCCTCTAGAACAGACTTAGGAGGACAAAGGGCATGTCTGGGAGGAGGATGTTTAAAATAACGTTAATAAAAAAACAACAACCAAAAGTCTGGGAATTATAGGGCTAGAACTACTTAAATTGTATAGATATTTATTTATGTATGTGACCACAGCGGCAAGAATGTTACTTGCCCCAAAATGGAAAGAATAAGAAGTCCCAGCAAAGAAAGAATGGATACAGAAACTTATGGAATATGCAGAAATGTTGAAACTTACCAGAAGAGTAAGAAATCAAGATAACGAACTTTTTATAATAGAAAGGAAATGGTTTATTGAATATTTACAGATAAATTGTAAACAGATAAAAACACTGGCAGAATTATTGTAATAACCTGAAGCTATATAAGAGTATATATATAAAGAAGATAAATAAATGAGCAGGTTAAGTTAATTTGGATAAATTTAAGGAACCGCAGAAAGAGGGCGAAGGAAGTCAAGTTTTAAAATGTCAAGATGAATGTAAAATCAGTGAAATATATATATTTGAAAAGTATATAATTTTTTTTAAAAAAATTCACTGGCACTTCTCTCTCCCCACCCCACAATCCTCTGCTAACATCTGAGATCAAGAGACTGTAGGACAATGTACCACATTTTTCACTCTATAGGACGCACTTTTTCCCCTCCAAAAATTAAGGGAAAATGTGTGTGCGTCCTATGGAGTGAATACAGGCTCCTTGGCTTCAGTGATAGCAATGCGAAGCCTCTGAAGCGCAGAGGGAGCTCTCCCTTCCGCACTCCGGAGGCTTCGCGTTGCTTTCGCTGAAGCCTGGAGAGCGAGAGGCATCGGTGCACACTGACCCCTCTCGCTCTCCAGGCTTCAGGGATAGCCTCCTGAAGCCTTCGGAGCACAGCGCGAGTTACCGCTGTGTTCTGCAGGCTTCAGGTTCCTTTCGCTGAAGCCAGGAGAGTCTTGCTCTCCTGGCTTCAGCAAAAGGAACCCGAAGCCTGAGGAGCACAACGGGAACTTGCGCTGCACTCGGAAGGCTTCAGGGATAGCCGTGCGCAGCCCCTCCGGCAGGATGGATCCCGCTCGCTGTCTTGGCTTGCGCCATGGCCACGTACAACCCCTCTGGCAGGGAGAGGCTGTGCAAGGCTAAAGAGGAAGCCAAAAGTCTTGGCTTGTGCCATAGCCGCGCGCAACCCCTCCAGCAGGAAGAGGTTGCGAGCAGCCTGTACGCTGCTCTTTGGGGCTTGGGGGGGGGATAAGATTTTTTTATCTTGATTTCCCCATCTAAAAACTAGGTGCGCCCCATGGTCCGGTGCGCCTTATGGAGTGAAAAATACGGCACTTGTCTTACCCCCTCTCCTAGGGGTGTGCGGTTATTTATTTTTATATATACCTGAAGTTATCAAATAGTGCTGATCCTCAGCAGAGCTGTTTGGAAAAGCCAGCTGGCCGTTTCGAATGTGTTTTCCACCTCCTTGCTAGGCAGCATAGCAACCTTTTCAGCAGTGTCTGGCGTGGGATGGGAAAGCTCATAAAAGCCGTTGTCCTTGTCTCTCCCAAAATGTCAGTTCATTTGCTCATGGGAGGAGCCCACTGCTTGATTGGTTCCAGCCAAAGGAGGAGAAAACACTGACCTGAACGGATGAGACTATAAGGAGAAAAATCTCTCTCCTTGGACTAGACTCTTGGCAGCAGCCTTGGGAGTAGCACTCCTTCCCCAGCCAACCACCCTCTTCAGATATCCGAGTCTGACTCAGCTTCCATCCACCCCAGACAGTGTGCTGGTCCTGAGGGTTAACCGTGCAGCGAGGTCCGAGTCCAGTCCGAGGTCGAGGGTGTTGTATGGAGGCTGTCCATCAAAGCTGAAGTGGGGTCCAAGGCAGCAGTGGCGTAGCGTGGGGGGTGCAGGGGGGCCGGCCGCACCGGGCGCAACATCTGGGGGTTAGGGTTAGGGGGCACAAATCCATGGGTTAGGGGGCGCAAATCCACGGGTTAGGGGGCGCAAATTACTTGCCTTGTCCCGGGTGCTGACAACCCACGCTACGCCACTGCAAGGCAGGGAGTCAGGTGAGGTCAGGAACTCTGGCAGAAGAGCTTTTTTTCAGCTGGAATTCTCCAGAACTCAGCTCCGTCCCCTCTCAGGTGGGAGCCATTGCCATTCTAAGAGAACAAGTTCATGATGAGTTCTGGCACCTCTTTTTCTAGAAAAATAGCACTGTCTAAACTGCTTGGAATACTAATTTGGCATTAAGTGGTAGATAGATAGAGATAGAGATAGATAGATGATAGATAGATAGATGGATAGATAGATAGATAGATGATAGATAGATAGATAGATAGATAGATAGATAGATAGATAGATGATAGATAGATAGAGATAGATGATGATGATGATGATAGATAGATAGATAGATAGATAGATAGATAGATGAGAGAGAGAGAGAGAGAGAGAGAGAGAGAGATGATAGATAAAGGTAAAGGGACTCCTGACCATAAGGTCCAGTCACGGACGACTCTGGGGTTGTGGTGCTCATCTCGCTTTATTGGCCGAGGGAGCCGGCGCACAGCATGTGGCCAGCATGACTAAGCCGCTTCTGGCGAACCAGAGCAGCGCACAAAAACGCCGTTTACCTTCCCACCGGAGCGGTACCTATTTATCTACTTGACATGCTTTCGAACTCCTGGGTTGGCAGGAGCAGGGACCGAGCAACAGGAGCTCACCCCATTGTGGGGATTCGAACCGCTGACCTTCTGATCGGCAAGTCCTAGGCTCTGTGGTTTAACCCACAGCGCCACCCGTGTCTGTCAGATAGATAGATAGAAAGAGACAAAAAGGCTCTTCTTGGCTAAGAATTAACTAAGGTAAATGGTAGTCCTGTTCTCCAAAATTCCTGAGAGTGTTCTTTTTCCTCCATGATTTCTTGACATATTTGCTTTCCCCTACTCACCCAATGAATGACCAAAAAAGGAAATTTCGGCACTCCCCACTGTCTCCCCACTGTCTGTCTGTCTGTCTCCTGACTACTTACACGGGTGCAAAGCCTTCAAAGAAGCTCTGGGTCTAGTGTGTTGCTTCCCTCTTCCCACCAGCTGTGCAGCAACATTGCGTGTAACACTATACCAACAGAAGTATTGGATTGTGCTATCCATCTCAGATGCGAAAGTGACCATTCTGTTACCCACTCTAATTTTGCCCCTTAACATGAACTGGAGTGTGCAGAGGTTAAGGGCATGTCCACTGAAACTGACCCTTCTCACCCCGACATGAAGTAGCCCAGCTGAGCTGTAAAGAGAGCTGCATGGTGGACAGCTATAAAATTCAGGTAGAAGGAACAAAAGTGTGGGGTATCTATGATATATCTGTGACTTTAAATGTGACTCCTTCCCTCAAAGAATCCTAGGAACTGTAGCTTTTTAAGGGCGCTGAGTTGTTAGGATATCTCTATTGGCAGTCCAGTCAGCTTCTGTCTATGGGAGGGGTGCCATCTTGTCCTTTGCCTCAGGCAGTAAAATGTCATGAGATGACCCTGGTGTCACAGAAGTTTCCTTCCTCCTTTTCTTTTGGTTCAACGACTGCCTCTGCTTTGGAACACTGGTTCTCATGGGAAGATGTGACCAGAAGCCTACTGTAGTATTCTGTTAGTGTTTAAGAAGTTTTTTGTGAGCCCAGTATTTGAGGGAGGAGATAGGAGGAGCGTAACAAAATGGCAGACCCTCCAAGTGTCCCTATTTTCCAGGGACAGTCCCGGATTTACAGAAGCCGTCCTGGTTTCTGATTTGATCCTAGAATGTCCTGCTTTTCCTTAAAGGTAAAGGGACCCCTGACTGTTAAGTCCAGTCACAGACAACTCTGGGGTTGCAGTGCTCATCTCGCTTTACTGGCTGAAGGAGCCGGCGTTTGTCTGCAGACAGCTTCCGGGCCATGTGGGCTGCATGATTAAGCTGCTTCTGGCGAACCAGAGCAGCGCATGGAAATGCCGTTTACCTTCCCACCAAAGCAGTACCTATTTATCTACTTGCACTTTGACATACTTTCAAACTGCTAGGTTGGCAGGAGCAGGGACCAAGCAATGGGAGCTCACCCCGTCGTGGGGATTTGAACCACTGACCTTCTGATCAACAAGCCCTAGGCTCTGTGGTTTAGACCACAGTGCCACCCGCATCCACAGTGCCACAGCACATTTCCTTAGGATGTCCATATTTTCATTGGAGACATGTTGGAGGGGATGGAATAGGGTGTCCCTATTTTCACTGGAGAAATGTTGGAGTGGGCATCCCCATTTTCATCAGATAAATGCTGGAGTGTATGAAATGGAAATAAAAATTACGCTGAGAAGGGGACTGGATGTGACAAATAACAGTTTCCTTAAGAATCACAGAAATCTATTTCTCATGGATAAGGGGGTAGATACAAAACCTGTGGTACTAACCCATACATCCAATGTCAGTCTTGATCCATATGACAGCAGTAGACCACACTGGTGGATGCCATATTTGGGGAACACCTCTCTAAGCATCTTCAACAGGAGCTGGTGTTATGTCCAGGTCCCCCCCCCCCCAGCAAAGAGCTTCCCTGGAGAGGAGCTGAAAGTGAAAGACAAATTGTGCTGGTGGTGGAACAGGAAGACCTGAACCTCATCAAGAAGGAATGTGTAAATGACTTTACAACATGCAGGAGGATTAAGGAAATGTCCAGAGATTGCTTTCAGTAAGATGATCTGAGAGACTGTGGTATGCTGCTTTGATAAACTATCAACAGAGCCTATAGATGATCAGAGCAACCAAACAGCAGGAGAAGGAACTTGGTATCCATTCATGACTTGCAAGGACAAAGAAAGGGTCTTTCCTAGCAGTCTCTAGATTCACATTTTTAAGAGTTAGGCACCCCAAAATTCCTGCATGAAGCTCAACCTCTGTTGTAGATGGAATTTGACAATCATATCAATATGAAGATATTGACTGTTGTTATTTTTATTCTTGATTGGGAGATTTTGTCTAACAAACTCACTACCCCAAAGATTGGTTTTTTTGTGATGAGGGAAGTGATGGGAAAACTGTAGCGTAACACTTGCTTTGAAGCAACGGTCTGTCTCATTTCCCTGCAAACTAATCAGAGTGAATGTTCACTAATAACCCATGTTGTCAAATCTCCCTGCAAAGTCATCAGGATGAATGCTCAATAAACAGGTCGTCTGGAAGCACCGAAAAAGGCATACAGCTTGCTTTTGATGACCCTAAAGCAACACAGTTATTCTGGTAAGGAATATTTACCCTTTTGTCTTAAAAAAAAGACCACCAGAGCAAGGAGGTATTATTACCTCTGTGTCTTCTATGAGATCATCATGGCAGAACAGGGATATAATCTGGTATCCCTGGCACACAAATATGTTGGAGAAATTAAGGAGTATTGAGGGCTTGAGAAGAAGGGCATTAAATAACCAAAGATGCAGTTTGGATTGAACTGTGGCTTGCTCAAAGTGACATCGACAACCTGTAAGAGATGTGTTTTCTCATAGGGCATTTCCAGATGACCTGATTATTGTATCCTCTCCATTATGGCAGGACCAGCCTTGATTGTGACAAGGAGTCCTAGATAGCTTTATCCTCGATGAATGTGTCTCATTTGAAAGCCGTCTTAAGTTGATGTCCACAATCACATCTCCCAAAGCATATTGATAATACTGTACTTTGTTACAGCTGGAACAGACAGATTAAAGTAAAGCCAAGGGGTTCAATGCATACCCATCTAAAAGAACCAAACAGATATTTATTAGGTCGGTTGTTGTTGTTTAGTCATTTAGTTGTGTCCGACTCTTCGTGACCCCATGGACCAGAGCACGCCAGGCACTCCTGTCTTCCACTGCCTCCCGCAGTTTGGTCAAACTTGTGCTGGTGTTTTCTCTTCTCATGAGGTGGCCAAAGTATTGGAGCCTCAGCTTCAGGATCAGCCTTCTTTATGGTCCAGCTCTCACTTCCATACATCACTACTGGGAAAACCGTAGCTTTTACTATACAGACCGATGGTTGCTGTACTACAATTCCCAGTGTCCCAGACCATTGGCCATGCTGTCTGAGGTGGATGGAAGCTGGTGTCAGACTCGGACATCTGGAGAGGGTGCTTGGCTGAGGAAGGAGTGCTACTCCCAAGGCTGCTGCCAAGAGTCTAGTACAGTGTCTAGGACAGTGTTCTCGAAGCTTCGAGAACACTGTCCAACCATCTCGTCTACTGTCGTCCCCTTCTCCTTGTGCCCTCCATCTTTCCCAACATCAGGGTCTTTTCCAGGGAGTCTTCTCTTCTCATGAGGTGGCCAAAGTATTGGAGCCTCAGCTTCACGATCTGCCCTTCCAGTGAGCACTCCATTCCTTCAGAATGGATAGGTTTGTTCTTCTTGCAGTCCATGGGACTCTCAAGAGTCTCCTCCAGCACCATAATTCAAAAGCATCAATTCTCCAGCGATCAGCCTTCTTTATGGTCCAGCTCTCACTTCCATATATCACTACTGGGAAAACCATAGCTTTAACTATACGGACCTTTGTTGGCACATTACTGGTCTATTACCACCTTGAGTATTCATGCACTCAAAATAGGAGTACCATGTCCCCACAAATGGATCTCGCTTTCATTGACCTTTAAGTACTCTCGTCTTATAGGTGAGCTTTTCAAATAAAGCCAGTATATCCCTCCCATAGTCACCTTTTTGCTAAACGAAAGAGGCTCCGAAGTTATAACCTTTCCTCGTTGCCTAACCATTTTGGTTGCCCCTTTCTGCAGCTTTTCTGGCTCTACAATACCATTTTAGAGACAGGGCGATGGGAACTGCGCACAGTATTCCAAGCTTGATCACACCCTAGATTTGTACAAAGGTACTGCAATATTGGCAGTTTTATTCTCAGTTCCCTTACTAATGATCCATAACATCGAATTTACCTTTTTCACAGCTGCTGCACACTGGCTCAATGTTTTCATTAGCCACTACTGATGGACTCCATTTGCCTTGCCCAGGGGTCAGCAAACTTTTTCAGCAGGGGGCCGGTCCACTGCCCCTCAGACCTTGTGGGGGGCCGGACTATATTTTTTTGGGGGAAATGAACGAATTCCTATGCTCCACAAATAACCCAGAGATGCATTTTAAATAAAAGCTCACATTCTACTCCTGTAAAAACATGCTGATTCCCAGACCATCCGCAGGCCGGATTGAGAAGGCGATTGGGCTGGATCCGGCCCCCAGGCCTTAGTTTGCCTACCCATGTCCTTGACCATTACCATTAAAAGAAAAAGGAAATCTCAAGCAGTCATGAGATGGTATCTACTCAATGAAATAATAATACTAATAAAATCACACGACCTTCTCAAGTAAATCTGCCCTTTGCAGCAGGACAACAAAATCCACAAGAAAGGTTCACTGCCCCGGGTCCCTTGGAAAGGGTCTTTTGCTGTTCCCTCCTGATGCCCCCACGATGAACTAAGTGGAGCTCACTCAAGGAAAGTAGACAAGCTCATGGTGGCTAAATAGGTCCACAATCTTGTGTCATCAAGACAAATCACATTCAGTGCTCAGAATCTATTTATTCTGATTATAAAATGTATCCAGATGTAGTTACTTTGCAGTTACAGCATGTGCTCCATTTATTTATCTGCTCTGAACTGGCCATATGGGATTTTCTTCAGAAATTGTATTTTGTTGTTGTTTTTCGGAAGAGGCAGGAGCTGGGTGCGTTTAGCCTGGAGAAGAGAGGTATAAGAGGTGATACAATACCCATTTCCAGATATATCTGAAGAGCTGTCACATAGCCAGTGGAGCAGATTAGTTTTCCTGTTGCTCTGGAGGGCAGGGGAAAAGGCTGCTTTGAATAGTGGCGGACTCTCTTTCACTGGAAGTTTTGAAGCAGAGTCCAGATGGCAAGGGTGCTAGATTCCTTGCATTGGCAGGGGGTTGAATGATCTTTGAGGTTCTTTCCTCCTTTCTTATTACATTTCCAGCCCACACTTCCTCCCAAAGAAGCCCAGGTAGGCAAACAACCAGTGACTAAAAAAACACACACAACATATTAAAAACAACTTCAATTCAGATGCAAACTGGGAAAGATCTAGGTAGCTGTGTTGGTCTGCCGTAGTCAAAACAAAATAAAAAAAATCCCTTCCAGTAGCACCTTAAAGGTGAAGGGACCCCTGACCATTAGGGACCATCTGGGGTTGCGGCGCTCATCTCGCTTTATTGGCCGAGGGAGCCGGTGTACCGCTTCCGGGTCATGTGGCCAGCATGACTAAGCTGGTTCGCCATTTACCTTCCCGCCAGAGAGGTATCTATTTATCTACTTGCCCTTTGATATGTTTTCAAACTGCTAGGCTGGCAGGAGCAGGGACCGAGCAACAGGAGCTCACTCCGTCGCGGGGATTCGAACCGCCGACCTTCTGATCGACAAGTCCTAGGCTCAGTGCTTTAACCCACAGCGCCACCTGCGTCTCTTCACCTTAGTAGCAGCTTAGAGACCAACTAAGTTTGTTATTGGTATGAGCTTTTGTGTGCATTCCCTCCAACAATTCTCCAGTGAAAATTGGGATGTCCAGTGCTTTTTCTTTTTTCTTTTTAGAAAAAGAGGTGCCACCATTGGCTTTAGACCTGCCCACCATTTTTTCTGGACCTGCCCACAGTCAGAATGTGCCCTCCAATAGGTTTATCCACTAGGGAATGCAGTTCTTGACAGAAAAAAAGTATTGCCTGTCCCTGGCGTATAGGGTTGTGACCTAAATCATTGGCGTAAATCTCTCCCATTGGCTCAACTGCCGCACACACGCACACAATCAATTGACCAGATTTAATGTATATCTTAATGCTAGGTTCCATATTAGCTGGCGGATGGATCTGGATGCAAATCAAGTCGTTTTAAACCTCATCAATAAACCAAAACAAAATTGAGTGATCTCTGTGTGCCTTTCATTATTGAAAATGGCCTCTCTCTCCCCTTCCCCCTCCTCCCTCACTTTCTTCAGGGCATTTTTCTGTATGCCTTCCTCATCCAACCCAACCCCACCCTTTTCAGGGCTGGATGAGCAAGAGTAGTGAAAACGCTGTTGACGTTTCACTGCACTTTGCAGCAGCTTGCATGCTATTTATTCTCAAAAGACACCAATATATCTCCATTCATCTCCTTATCTATTTGTAACTATAAACTTACAGCACTGTCATTTTCAGTATTTATGCCATTGACTTATGATTACTTTTTTTATTAAATAAGGAGAGCAAGGAAGAAGGAAAACACACACACACACACACACACACACCACACCACACCACACCACACCACACCACCAACATTCAATCCATTTGCTAGAAACAAATCTCTCTGTACCCTCTTGTTCTCCCCCCCCCCACCCCCCAATAACCAAGTCACACACATCTGGTAATTTACAGTTCTTCCCTTGAAGACAATTGGAAAAGGTTTGTTTTATACCTTTCAGTAAATAAGTGCAGAGCTAGAGTTTCTTACGATTTTTTTTATGTTGCTAGTCAAACATGAATGTAATTTATGAGGAGTTTAGATCCACACCAACGTTTCAAATTGCTTCTTTGGGAAAATGATGCCTTCTGCTTCCTGTTGGCTGGCTGTGAGGTTCAAATTATCTACCAACCTCCATTCCAAGTCTCTCCAGAAAAAAACATTCCATGTGGCATCATTCCTTGCCCCCTGCTCTGCTTCATTGGTTACCCCTTTTGGGCAGGTGGGGAAATGCTCAAGTAATGATGTCAGATCCCATGTCCTTTTCATCTAGACCAGTGGTTCCCAAACCACTTTTCAGGCCACCTTTGGTTCCATAAACTCAACCCCAGGGACCCCTAGCCTACCATGCATTATTCAAAATAGCGGTTTCCAAATCCCACTAAGGAAGCTAACAACACAGTATAATTCAAAACAATGCCAATTAATTGCACATTTATTCAAAAACCAATTCAAACTATTTTGTTTAATTGATTCAACAAAACGGTTGATTTTGATCCAGTGATACCAGCTTTTCAAAGTTGGATATTCACTCTCCAGTGTCTCCCCCTGCTGCCCCCTTGTCTCTAACCCCACCCCACCGCTGGGTAATCCCACTGCCCCCCAGGGAATGGTAATGCCAATTACTTGATAGACCTGACGGAGCCTAATTTGAGAAGAGCGTTTACCATGGCCCGTTTCCATTCTATACCCACGGCCTTCCTGCAGGGGATTTACTCTAAGACCCCTATTACTCAGCGTCTATGTTCATGCACAATGAATGAAGTAGAGGACTTCATACACTTCTTTTTCTACTGCCCTATTTATGAGCCAATAAGATCTAAGCTCCTTCGCTTGATCCCGTCCACCATCACACCTAAGGAAGACTGTTTGAAATCGCTTCTTGTGGACGCAAATCCCCAAGTTTCACGTGGGGTGGCAATCTTTATAGTGCAGGCCTTGAAACTCAGGGCTACTCTGTTTGGATAGTGTTCTAGACCTGGACCAGTTTTAATTTTTTCATTACCTTTTTAACCTAATGTGCCGAGCCTATTTTGGGCCATTATATGCTTTATATTCATCCGCACTCTAGATTCCCGGCGCCGGCAACTAAATCTTTACATTATTGTCTTAGGGTAATTTAAATGTCATAACCCCAGTAATATCGTTTTGAATCTTGTTTGGTTGCTTGTCTACACCATTTTTAGTTTGTTTTACCCTGCTATGGCTGTATGCTAATGCAATAAAGGTTTGATTGATTGATTGAATGAATGGTAATGCCCACTTTGGGAACCATTGATCTACACATTACCAAGGGAATGAGTGGGTAAGTGAGTCACATGGATTGCAGGCACCCGGCCTCTTCCTATGACATGTCATTTGGAGCTGAGAGACTGAGCCAAGAAATCAGTGTGCACCTTCTAAGGGGTTCACTTCATCTGAGCCTCTGCCTTGATAGCTCCGTAAAGCAGCCGCCATTATTTGTAAACTAAATAGCACTGCTGGAAGAAAGCTGTGCAAAAGGCGTCTGTGATCTAGTGGCATAAACATCAAATGCCTTGAACTTGAGCTTGATGCAGAACAGAGCACCCAAAGAAAATATTCTGTCTCTGGTCCAGCATGTGGTCTGTGGCAGAGATGGCCAACAGCTGCATTCAAGAATTCAAGAGATGGCCAACAACGGCAGCAAGAATTTTATTAGCACAGAAGTGGAATTACCGACAAAGGAAGAATGGCAATTGAAGCGAATGGAATATGCAGAACTGGCCAAAATGACGGGAAGAATCCGAGAACAGTGGGACCAAAAGTTCATCAAGGACAGGACCAAATTTGTAAATTATTTGAAAGACAATTGTATTCAATCAAATACGGTGGTAGGATTGCAAGAAGCTTTGTAAGGAAAGGTACAAAAACCACTGCAGATAAGAATGTATGATGTTTCAATGTTTTTGATTTTAAAGTAACGGTTAAATAGTGAAAATGCAGAAATTTGAAGTACAGATAGAAAATCATAAGGGAGGTTTGAAGGAAATAAGGGCCCTAAAAAGCCAAAATGTATAATATAAGAGGAGATATTGCAATGGAAAGCATTATTGTAAAACTAATAAAAATGATATATATAAAAAAACAAAAACACAGCTGCATTCTCGGAGGCTACTCTGTTCTCCCCAGAAAAAGGACACGTCACTCTCAATGTCTTGCTGGTTGCTGCCCTAAATGCCAACCAAAATTACAGCTTCACGTATTGGCCAAAAAAGGCTTTGGAGATGCTAAAATAAGAGCCTGATGATGCAAATATGTTTGATGAAGAAGGTGCAGAGGCGCTGCTCTCCTTTCCCCATATATCACCTGATCGTCTGATTGTACATCTATAGAAATACCTGATTGTTTTTAGAGTTTGCAGGAAAGGTTTTTGACTGTTTTCAAATCTTTTTTCTTGTACTTTATCTCATTCTTACCTTCTTTCACACCAATTTGGAAGTCCTTCTTCCATTCTTCCCCTGTGGAAAGTTCCCCTCAAGCGACTTTCTTCCTGCCAGGTTCCTGAAGACTGCTGCAAAGAAAATACACACATGAAACTCTGCAGGAGATGAGTATTTCAGCAACACTATAGATACCAGCCACTGTGGTACCTCCATTACGAATGGGCTCCTTCCCACGCTGAATTGGGCCATTGGGTCTTTGTTGCGTGTGTTTGTGTGTAACATTTGGTTTGCCAAACTGTACAAATTGGTCTCGTTGGCTGCCTCCCCAGCATCAGGTGGTTTGATTCCCATATACATTACCAAGATGGTGAGAGACAAAAGGGGCTTAGATTGAATTTCACAGCCATAAAGAACTAAGAGTACCAACCTGAAGAGGTTCAGTCTGGATTTATCCTTCGCCTCCTAGCCCGTCTCTCTGATCTGTTTACAGTTCCTGTCACTCTCCCTGCAGCGTCAGCCTTTGTGTCCGGCACACAAATCCTTTTGCTCCTGGATTTAGGCCAGAAATAGCAACCCCTTTCTTTGATCTATAAAACACCTAGAACGTGTTTCCCTTTCTTGTTTCATATACAGAATCCCACACAGATTCAAGGGGGCAGCTTATGCTAAACAGCAGGCCCTGGGAGATCGACGTACAAATATCCACACCCATCAGTTGCCAGACTTTGGTCACAGAGACAAAAGTCTGAATGATTGATCAAAGTCTGCACGTCCAAGAGTTGGTTGATAGGAAAAAGAAAGTACTTATTTACACAGCACATAAAGTGTGGAATTCATTCTCACAAGATGGACACCAGTTGGATGGCTTCCATATCCATGGCTACTACTTTCCAGCATTTCTCCGATGAAAATAGGGACGTCTTATTCAACTACTACTACTACTACTACTACTATTATTATTATTATTATTATTATTATTATTATACCCCACCCATCTGACTGGGTTGCCCCAGTCACTCTGGATGGCTTCCAACATATATAAAAACATAATAAATCATGAAACATTAAAAAAAAACTTCCCTATACAGGGCTGCCTTCAGATGTCTTCTAAAGATTGTATAGTTATTTATCTCCTTGACTTGGGGATTGCAGAACGCCATGCCCTCCAACATTTCTCCGATGAAAATGTGGACATCCTAAGGAGAGAGGGGACATTCTGGGATCAAATCAGAAACCAGGACAGCTTCTGTAAATCCAGGACTGCCCCTGGAAAATAGGGACACATAGAGAGTCGGCAGGGCTGTCTTAAACATATACCGTGCCAGGGTGCAATGATCCGTCTGGCGCCCCACCCCGGTTGCCCAATCCCAGGCAGCCAGGAGGGTGGAGCCGGCTGGCTGGCCGCTTCAGCGTCTTGCTGGCTCGGTCGCCCCCAAACTCGCGGCGCAGGGCGGCCCACAGCAGAAGAGCCCGTTGTGGTGCTCCAACCAATAGGCGGGCTCTTCTCCGGACTCAACTCTCGGGCCCCGGACTCTCGGCCTGGTGCCCCTGAGAGCCCAGTGCCCGGGTGCCCCACACCCCTAGCACCTCTGAGTAAGACGGCCCTGAGTCAGTGAATGCCAATTTCTAGGAATCACAAGTCAGAAGAGTGCTGTTGCTCTAAGCCCCTGCTTGCAGGCTTAGCTGTCTAGCTGGCCTCTGTGAGAACAGGATCCTGGACTATGTGGACCTTTGGCCGGATCCTGCTCTTTGAAACTTTCAGCACCCTTTACAGACCCCCTTTACAAAGAATCTTGCAGCATTCTTTAAAGGAAGCCCTGACTGTTTGAAATGACACAGTTGCAACCCTCCCTCGGACCCTCTGGTGAAACACAGGTAAATAATAATAATAATATATTTACATTTCACCATAAATCTACACTTACTATTATAAGTGTAAGGTGCTATTGTGGCCCAAATGTCTTGGGTCAGCCCTGGAAAGGAGCATTCAAACATGAGTGACCCCACAACGCTATCACCTGTGCTCTGAAATAAGTCTGAGTCGCTGACTAAAAGAATTGAGAAAAATGGCTCCCACAACGATCTGACTCTCACCAGAGAAATTGGTGGGAGTTTTCCTTATGTCCTATGCTGGAGATCTAGCATCCTCACCCCCCTCTCTTCTGAGGCCACGCTCCCCACTCTGCTCATAACAGCCATTGTGGCAAGAGTAACTATGAGCCTATCGAGATCATTTGAAGAATTGCTGATCTCGGCGCTTTCCGGCTGGCGTGTTTATTTTGCACAGAACTGCTGATTCTGTCAAGCTGTCCGGGAACATCTGGGCTCTGGGGGGAGATAGAAATATGACGTTGTCATGGCTTTTCCTGTCACGCTTTGGAAACAGGCCTTTGCCCTCATCTTCCTGGAGGCATCTTATCCTTCCCAGGGTTCGTTTCTGCGTTGCTATTTATACCGGGGAAGCTTCTCCATGGACCAGCTGAGATATGGGGTGTGGGGAGGACTCGGTGTGTCAGCGCTGTGCACATAATGGGAAAAAAGAAACAGAGCATGATGGGAAGGAGGGTGGTAGTTTCTGGGTGGGAGCAGGGAGAGGAATGGCTTATTACGACATGTGCATGGAGCGTGGAGGAATGCCGAGGGCCAAACAGCCCATCAAAAAAAAGATTGTCATGCTCTCTGGCTTCAATTACCGCCCTCCCCAGCTCAGAGGAAGGCTCAGGAGGAGAGGAGACATAACCTGGGCAGCCAGGGTCCCTCACTGTCAGACTATCCAGGCCAGAGGACGATGTGGCTTAGCCTGACTCCTCAGTATTATGTATTCAGTGGTCTGTGTTTGCCTGAGCTTGAGTCTGAACTAAGGATTCTGAGCCCCTGTGTTCTGATTCAATACGTCATATCCAATCACAGAACATTTCAGGATTTGGGCCTCTGCCATTGGCCCTTAAACTCAGAGTCATGATTCGCAGCTTGGAAGTTTAGGCAGCCAATCACATTGGGAGTGGGGAGTGGCCCAGGCCTTCAGAAATGTATATAAGCAGTTGCTTTGCCCCTGTTGTCCAGTTCTGTTAGTCCAATAAAGGTTTTTGCTGTTATCACTGTGTCTTGACTCATGGGAACCCACCTACACTTCACTCAGACTCACATGCTGTAGGTCCTTTAGGAAAGAGAAGGCAACTCGGAGAGAGTAGGGTTAAAAGCAGGCGCTGGCCAGTCAGCCTTCATAGCATGGTATTGAGGCAACAGCTCTCCTTGAGTGAGTTCCAGCCAGTACTTGCCATAGTGAGCCTTGCTGTGCTATGGCATTGCCAGCAGTGTCCTGATTATCAAATTACACTTGACCATAAGCTTGGCTCTGCTTTTCTGGGTGCGACTCTGCCCTTCCAGTAAATATCTTTGTGTCTGATGCTGCTGTCCCCCAGCACCCACCACCTGAGGCAGCTGCCTCATTTTGCCTAATGGTAGGGCTTGCCCAGAATAGGAATTTTAGGAGGAGAGAGGAGTTTTCTCTCTGTGGCCCTTTCTCCCCCTCCTGGGAGGTTGTGTTGCTGTTCTTTCTGAGGGTGCAGTTGCACCTGCAGAGAACTGAATAACAATGCCACTCTATGCCTGCTTACTCAGAGGAGTGTCCTACGGAGCTTACTCTCTAGTAAGTTGGGCCTTTGACTTAACCCAACAGGGCTTTTCTTATGCTCTTAGGGTTGCACTTTTAGTCACAAAGAAGTACCTCAGCCCAGAGTCCTTACACATGAGGAAATCTCCAGGCTGCCTTTCTCAGCCGGCAGAACTACTTTGATGAAGGGTTCGCTGCAAGACTCTTTCTCAGGTGCAGAAATATAAATACCTAAAAGTGAACAGGCGAATAATAATTCATACTCTTAAATTGGCCTTTGCCAACCTTGTGCCCTCCAGATGGTTTAGACTACAACTCCCATCATGTTGGTTAGGGCTGATGGGTGTTGTAGTCGGTGAAGGGTCTCTTAGATTTGGGCCATAATCCAGAGTGTCTGTATCCTTTCAAGCTCAGTGTTAGACACACACACACACACACACACACACACACACACACGTAGCAGCTGCTCCATTCAACATCACAAACTGCTTTTGAAGTAGAGATTCTATCCAGATATCCAGAACAGATTAATCTGGAGTGAGCTCTCTCACACCACACATCAGATGCAAGCTTGTGGTTTAAATGTGTGTTTAAATGGCTATCTGCAGTGGTGGGGTGGGGTCAGCTGCTGCCCTAGACACCATCCCTGCCTGTGCCAAAAGCCCACTTGAACATGATGTATGAAGATGTTTGATCAAGGAATACATAGATCTTACATCACCTCCCGGGCCCTAAAGTGGCCTTTATATTTGCTCCCCATTGGAGTATAAACAGTCTGCCAGTCCCCGTCTCCTCCCTCCCCATTACTCAGCAGCGCAGTCAGCTCCTTATCTGTGCTCAGAAGGAAGCTGAGCAAATATAAATTACTGTGGGATGAGGCTCTGGGCCTTTGGAAGGAATGTTCTGGAAAATGTTGAGTGCTCCCTGAACAGCCTCTTCGGGGCAGAGAGCCAACAAACTGAAGAGCATTGTGGAGGCGCTGAAGGAATGCAAGATGCCCGTTTTTGTCTGCAGATGGACAACCATTCTACAAATTGGTGAAATATGTGCAGTTATTCTAATCATATAGAATTGTAGAGTTGGAATGAAGCCTGAGGGTCATCTAATCCAACCCCCTGCAATGCAGGAATCTCAACCAAAGTAACAATAACAAGATGGCTGTCCAACCTCTGCTTAAAAACCTCCAAAGAAGGAGAGTCCACCACTTTCTGAGGGAGTCTGTTCCACTGTCAAACAGATCTTACCATGGCCAAGGGTGATGGGAGTTTCAATCCAGCAACATCTGGAGGGCCACAGGATTCCGGCCCTTGCATTAGGACAATATACTATGGTATATATATAGAATAGGGACGCGGGTGGCGCTGTGGGTTAAACCACAGAGCCTAGGACTTGCCGATCAGAAGGTCGGTGGTTCGAATCCCCGCGACGGGGTGAGCTCCCGTTGCTCAGTCCCTGCTCCTGTCAACCTAGCAGTTCGAAAGCACATCAAGTGTAAGTAGATAAATAGGTACCACTCCGGCGGGAAGGTAAACAGCGTTTCCGTGTGCTGCTCTGGTTCGCCAGAAGTGGCTTAGTCATGCTGGCCACATGACCCAGAAGCTGTACGCCGGCTCCCTCGGCCAATAAAGCGAGATGAGCGCCGCAACCCCAAAGTCAGTCACGACTAGACCTAACAGTCAGGGGTCCCTTTACCTTTATACAGTGGTGCCCCGCAAGACGAATGCCTCGCAAGAAGGAAAACTCGCTAGACGAAAGAGTTTTCCATTTTGGAGGTGCTTCGCAAAACGAATTTCCTATGGGCTTGCTTCGCTAGACGAAAATGTCTTGCGAGTTCCTGCGGGGTTTTTTTCCTCCCCCCCCTTTTTCTAAGCCGCTAAGCCACTAAACCGCTTATCCGCTAAGCCGCTAAGCCGCTAAAAGCCGCTAAAAGCCGCTAAACTGCTAATAGCGCTAATCCGCTAAGCCGTCAATGGGCTTGCTTCGCAAGACGAAGAAACCGCTAGACGAAGAGACTCGCCGAACGGATTCTTTTCGTCTTGCGAGGCCCCACTGTATATAGAATGCAGCAACCTTCCCCAACCTGGTGCCCTCATTAGAAGGTAAGAAAAGCATCCTGTTCTTCTAGTGGCCAACCAAGTGTCCATGGGAAGCCTGCAGGAAGGAAATGTTCACAGCAGCACTCTGCCCTCTTATGATTCCCAGTGAGTGGCCTTCATAGGAACATTGCCTCCACATATTTTAGATACCAAATCCCATCAACTCCAATCCAAAATATTTGGAGGCTGTAGGTTGAGGGAGACTTTGGATTAGGCAGGAGTCAGCAAACTTTCTCAGCAGGGGGCCGGTCCACTGTCCCTCAGAACTTGGGGGGGCGGACTATATTTTGGGGAAAGAAAAAAAATGAACGAATTCCTATGCCCCACAAATAACCCACAGATGCATCTTAAATAAAAGGACACATTCTACTCATGTAAAAACATGCTGATTCCCGGACCGTCCACGGGCCGGATTTAGAAGGCGATTGGGCTGGATCCAGCCCCCAGGCCTTAGTTTGCCTACCCATGGATTAGGTATTAGTATTTGACATGTCCCCCATAACAGGAGGTATGTGCATTTCTCCTCTGCTCAGTTGTTTGAGGTCTTGCAATATATAGTGGTACCTCGGGTTACAAACACCTCGGGTTACAAACACTTCGGGTTACAGACTCCGCTAACCTGGAAGTAGTACCTTGGATTAAGAACTTTACCTCAGGATGAGAACAGAAATTGCGCGGCGGCGCTGTGGCAGCAGGAGGCCCCATTAGCTAAAGTGGTAACTCAGGTTAAGAACGGTTTCAGGTTAAGAACGGACCTCCGGAACGAATTAAGTTCTTAACCCGAGGTACCACTGTATTAACTTTGCAGCTAATACTGTCATGTTGCCACGCAAGCAGTTGTATTCATGATGCCCAGGAGAATGGTGACCCTATTCTATGAAGATCTCCAATCTCAGATACTACCTGTGCCCAGACCTGCTCAATTTCTTTGGTGGACTGACTCTATAGTTACCCTGGTTCCTCTGACCTGTAATCGGCTGGTGCAAATATCTCAAGGGCTGTCACATGGAAGAGGGAAGAAGCTTATTTTCTCCTGCTCTGGAGGGAAGGACTGGATGGGGATAACACTCTACCCTGGCTCTGTTTTGAAAGATGGTCCACCACACAGTTTGAGAAGCACTGGGATACATTCAGTGCTCAAAGTGTAAGAAAAAAGGAAGTGGGTTAAAAAACAAAACAGGACTGAGGAGTCTGTGTTCTTCCATATGCTGATCAAGAGTCTGGAAACCAAGCCTCCAACCAAGGAACAGTTGAGAGAACTGGAAAAGAGGACATTGAGAGGAGATACGATAGCCATCTTCAAATACCTCAAGGGCTGTCACGTCAAAGATGGAGAAAGCTTGTTTTCTCCTGCTCTGGAGGGTGGGACTCAAACCAATGGCTTCAAGTTTCAAGAAAGGAGATTCCAACTAAACATACAGAAAAAAAATTCTGACAGTGGAGCAGTCTCCCTCGGGAGGTTGTGGACTCTCTTCCTTGGAGATTTTTAAGCAGAGGTTGGATGGCTATCTGCCATGGATGCTTCAGCTGAGATTCCTGCATTGCAGGGCGTTGGACTAGATGACTCTTGGGGTCCCTTTCATGAGTTATGATTCTATGAAAATAACCCAGTCATATAAATGGATACAGTGGTGCCTCGCAAGACGAAAAGAATCCGTTCCGCGAGTCTCTTCGTCTTGAGGTTTTTTCGTCTTGCGAAGCAACCCTATTAGCGGCTTAGCGGATTAGCGGATTAGCGCTATTAGCGGCTTAGCGGCTATTAGCAGCTTAGCGGCAAAGTGGCTAAGCAGCTATTAGTGGCTTAGCGGCTTAGAAAAAGGGGGGGGAGTGAAAAAAATCGCAAGACTCATAAGACGTTTTTGTCTTGCGAAGCAAGCCCATAGAGAAATTCGTCTTGCGAAGCGCCTCGAAAAACGGAAAACCCTTTCGTCTAGTGGGTTTTTCGTCTTGCGAGGCATTCGTCTTGCGGGGCACCACTGTACCTGATACACACCGGCAGTGTGAAATCTCATTGGTATTCTTGTACTAAGTTTGCTTCTTTGACTTTAAATTTGGTGTGTCTGTTGATTCGCCAGTTAGAGGTGAGATGAAACTACACACAGAGGGGGATTTTGGGGAGGGGGGTGTTGCTTTTTTTTGCAGTGCTAAAAATCCAGAGAGATTTACAATAGTTTTTATGCAATAAACTAATACAATAACAGAACACTAGTCAAGCACAGAACACCAGAAATAATAAATAATTTCAGATCTGTTAACTAACTCCTACGGGTTTGTTTTCTGTTTGCATACCTTCCCCCCCTTTCTGTCAGAAATGAGAGAAATCTGTTCTGATCTACAAACCAATGAACCAGTTTATAAATGGCATCACCCAAGGAACCTGCTGTAAGGAGAAACTCGAGGAAACCAGTAGGGCATTGCCATCCCTCCAGACTCGGGTCCCTTGTTGGCACTGTGATTGCATATTAATTTCTCTCAATGGGACCTCTGTCTTGTTTGCTACATGGCAGCACTGCATTAAGATTGCACAGGCAGCTGTAAATCTGACATTTCATGACTCCTGAGTACTTGGCTTTGCAGCCTAAATAAGAGTCTTTTAATGTCGTTTTCATATATAATAATCTGCATATTTGCCTGTCTGTTGATGAAATCTTTATAGTTTCCATTAGCATAATATTTGAGCTATGCAAAATATATTTCAGCCTTTTATCTACCATGCCAAAAAGTATTAGTGTGGTAGAAAACTGATACTCGTGTGGCTGAGGAATGTGGGAGGGATCTTGAACTCAGATGCTGGCATCACGGCGTATAAGGCAAGGTAATGGCTCCTCTTTAATTCCAGTGCCAGATCTATACCTATTTTTATAGGGGACAAAAGTTTGCACTATTGCGGTTGGAGGATGGATGGCGGCTAACAGATTGAGGTTGAATCCTGACAAGACAAGTACTGTTTTGGGGGGACAGGGGCGGGTGGGTGTGGGGGATTCCCTGGTCCTGAATGGGATAACTGTGCCCCTGAAGGACCAGGTGCGCAGCCTGGGAGTCATTTTGGACTCACAGCTGTCCATGGAGGTGCAGGTTAATTCTGTGTCCAGGGCAGCTGTCTACCAGCTCCATCTGGTACGCAGGCTAAGACCCTACCTGTCCGTAGACTGTCTCGCCAGAGTGGTGCATGCTCTAGTTATCTCCCGCTTGGACTACTGCAATGCGCTCTACGTGGGGCTTTGAAGGTGACCCGGAAACTGCAATTAATCCAGAATGCGGCAGCTAGACTGGTTACTGGGAGTGGCCGCTGGGACCAAATAACACCGGTCTTGAAAGACCGACATTGGCTCCCAGTACGTTTCCGAGCACAATTCAAAGTGTTGGTGCTGACCTTTAAAGCCCTAAACGGCCTCAGTCCTATATACCTGAAGGAGCATCTCCACCCCAACCGTTCAGCCCAGACACTGAGATCCAGCACCGAGGGCCTTCTGGCTGTTCCCTCATTGCAAAAAGTGAGGTTACAGGGAACCAGACAGAGGGCCTTCTTGGTAGTGGCACCCACCCTGTGGAACACCCTCCTTTCAGATGTGAAGGAAATAAGCAGCTATCCTATCTTTAAAAGACATCTGAAGGCAGCCCTGTTTAGGGAAGTTTTTAATATTTAATGCTGTATTGCTTTTAACACTTGATTGGGAGCCGCCCAGAGTGGCTGGGGAGACTCAGCCAGATGGGAGGGGTATAAATAATAAATTATTATTATTATTATTATTATTATTATTATTATTATTATTATTATTGCCCCCCTCTCCTGCAGGCTTGTGCTCCCCACAGCAGTGCCGGCGTCATGTCCCAGGTAGACTTCCTTCTCTTAATGGCAAGCAACACAAAGAGGAAAACAACTTTTATTGGTGGTGGAGGGGAGTAGGACAAAATATTTCTCCCCTCATTCTCCCGCCCCACACCATTGGTGGGAGCTGGCAACAACAGGGGGAGTGTAGGAATAGGGCATGCTGGGAGGAAGGAGCGAGCTGTGCAGGGTGGGGTGGGGGGCAGAAAGGCTGATTTCCTGTGTTGCTCTCTGGCCTCCATCACCAGCCAATGTGTGGTCCTGCAAAGAAAGGAGAAAGCCTGGGGGCTGGCACAGCTTCTCAGCTTTCTCTTCCTGGGGCAGGCAAATAGGTACGGCTGGCTATGGTCCACCCACCTCTTCTCACAAATTGAACCTGGCCAGAATATAGGAGGAGTAAAGCCCTGGTGCCAATGTGACCTGGGAGCAGTGGCGTAGCGTGGGTTGTCAGCACCCGGGGCAAGGCAAGTAATTTGCGCCCCCTAACCCATGGATTTGCGCCCCCTAACCCGTGGATTTGCGCCCCCTAACCCGTGGATTTGCGCCCCCTAACCCTAACCCCCAGATGTTGCGCCCGGTGCGGCCGGCCCCCCCCCCTGCACCCCCCATGCTACGCCACTGCCTGGGAGGGAGAGAGGATGAAGGCACCCACTCAGCGACTCTTCCTTTATGCCCCACCTAGCTTCTGCTTATTAGTAGAGGTCGATGGCCGTAGAAAGTCTTTTGGGTGACTGACAGGGCTGGATTTAGGTTTGATGAGGCCCTAAGCTACTGAAGGTAATGCGGCCCTTTATATGTCCAGCTGTCCTTTGTCAACAACAAACTGTCACTGTTTTTTTTGTTGAATATATGCTGTATGGTAATTTATGGACCTAATAGGTATCTAAAGCCATTTGCACATGCAGAATGTAGGCACCCTATATATACGGTAGAAATGAGCAAACCAGCGATATTTTAGGGAGTAGGATAGTAGGCGGGGCCCATTACTTACATCATAGGAGCCTACACAACACAAAACACTGTTGCTGTATGTCGGTTTTATTTTGTTTGTTTTTTATCTTATATTTTGGAAATGTACATCCAGGGATATTTCCCCTTTACATTTTTGGGGGGGTTGCAAGAGAGTGGGGTCCTAAGCTATAGTTTCTTTAGCTTATACTTAAATTTGGCACTGGGACGCGGGTGGTGCTGTGGGTTAAACCACGGAGCCTAGGACTTGCCGATCAGAAGGTCGGCGGTTCAAATCCCCATGACGGGTTGAGCTCCCGTTGCTCGGTCCCTGCTCCTGCCAACCTAGCAGTTCGAAAGCACGTCAAAGTGCAAGTAGATAAATAGGTACCACTCTGGTGGGAAGGTAAACGGCATTTCCGTGCGCTGCTCTGGTTCGCCAGAAGCGGCTTAGTCATGCTGGCCACATGACCTGGAATCTGTACGCCGGCTCCCTCGGCCAATAAAGTGAGATGAGCGCCGCAACCCCAGAGTTGGTCACAACTGGACCTAATGGTCAGGGGTCCCTTTACCTTTACCTAAATTCGGCACTGGTGACTGACAATGAGTGAAAGCGGCTGGGGGATGCAAAATCGGGTTGTCACCAAGTGGGTACTGTGGTGACAACACAACTCTCCTCTCTCGCTTATGCTGCTTCCTTGTTGGGTCAGGATGCTGTTTGCCACACCTCGTTACCCAACCTGGCACCTGGGGCATGTGCCCCTTTTGGCTGCCTGCCCTTGATCCACGCTGTTTAATTCAGTCACTCGTTGAGAGTGCTAATCTAAATGGTTGGTTTTTGACAATCTTGTCTATGTTTTCTCAAATCAAAGTTTTCTAGATTCACAAGAATCATTCGTCAACCTATATTCAATGCGTCGTGATTCAGACTTTTAGAACTAAGAGATCAGTGGAAGCTCATAGAATTTGAAATATTTCTTTCATATTCCAAGTCTTTTAAATATAACATTTCAATTTGGGAGCATTTAGGAAACACACTATCTATCTCTGCCACTATCTATCTAAAGTTATTAGAGAATATTGTTCGTTCTGGCCTTAAATCATTCGATTTGGGAGCCTTGTTAATCCAGGTTAAATATTTTATATGAAGAGTTCATCTTTCTGTCCCTGCAACAGCTGGTGTGTTCAGCAAACAGTTCTTTAAATTTTGCAATGCAGTTTTCCTTCCAAGTAATGTGTGCAAAAAAAGCAGGCATAGATATATATATATTTGTGAGAACAACACACCTAAATGATAAACACATTTTCTGGCCAATGGAAATATTGACATTATCCTGACAATATACTCTGTAAAGTCCCAGCAAGGATAACACAGAAAAAGGATGAAATAGGCAACAGTGACTATACATAAAAATGAATTTATCTGTAGTCTCGTAGGGGCGGGGAAAGGTGGGTTTTTTGTATATAGTATGTCTATCATTGAAAAACCAATGAAATTACAAATAAATAAAGACATGATATTAGGAGGAACCACTTTGCAAAAGTGTATTACCAGGCAATGTTGCTTTGCAAAAATGTTGTACATTAGGAGAAACCAGCACTTCTTTAAAAATTTCAAACTGAAGTGCAAATGTGGAAAACTGAATTTAAGATTGGAAAAACGAGAAACTGGGGGGGGGGGGGAGGAGAAATGAGAAACTGAAATGATTAGATTTGTCCATCCCTACTGATCCTTCTAGCTCAGTATTTGTTTCTGCACACATCAACCAGCAGCAACCAGTTTCAGGCAGGAGTCTTTCCTACAAGCTATTATTATTATTATTATTATTATTATTATTATTATTATTATTGCAGTCATACCTCGGGTTGTGAACGTGATATGTGCGGGAGGCACGTTTGCAACCTACAGCGTTCACAGCCTGAAGCGCCGCATCTGCACATGTGTGTGATGTGATTCGGCACGTCTGTGCATGCGCGTGATGTCGTTTTGTGCTTCTGCGCATGCGTGAGTGCCGAAATCCAGAAGTACTGTAACTCGTTCCAGTAGTTCCTGGTTTGGTGTGGTCCGCAACCCGAAAATGTGCAACCGGCAGCGTTCGTAACCTGAGGTATGACTGTATTAGAATTTGTATACCACCTTATACCAGCAGGTCTCAGGGTGGTTTGCAGAATAAAGTGATTAAACGTGAGACTTTTTGCATGCCAAACATGTGCTCTACTACTGCGCTTCAGCCCTTCCAACAGAAATCAGTTGGTTGACACCAGAAAGGTATTTGACTCCAAAGTGCCATGGAAAGAAAAGGTTAACATATATTCTAGTGACAAAGCAAAATATCCACCCGCTATGCCTCTCAAGGAGAAAAGTATAAAGCAATGTTTGCACAGTGTT
Source organism: Podarcis erhardii (assembly GCF_964252035.2). NCBI lineage: Eukaryota > Metazoa > Chordata > Lepidosauria > Squamata > Lacertidae > Podarcis > Podarcis erhardii. The sequence continues at coordinate 11,886,079 of NC_138498.1, forward strand.
CAACAATAAATTATGGGGAACTGAGAGGAACTGCCAGCCAATTAACTGCAAGTAATTTTCAAGCTGAAGGTAATTACTAGGCCGGAAGTTGGCCAAGCACAGGGGTTAGCAGGAATAATATTGTAATGTTTAATTCTCGTTCTCTTTCCCCCGCCCCAGTGCTGTTCTTGAATCTGCATTGCTTGCAGCCTTTGGTGCAGAGAGTTGCTGGTTCATCCATCCTCCAAGCTGTTCTTGCAGGATCGACGTTGTTTTCCAAACAGTTGCCTTGATTTTCTCAATGGGCCAGAAAGATTTCCCTTTTATCAAAAAATATATTTTTATTTGATTTTCAAAGAAAATAGAAATAATTAAAACAAACAGAAAAACGAAAAATAGAAAAGTCAACATACAACAATAGCAACAAAAAACAAAGCAGTACTCAATCCAAATATTTCAAGGAGTGTCTCCACCCCCATCGTTCAGCCCGGACACTGAGGTCCAGCTCCAAGGGCCTTCTAGCAGTCCCCTCCCTGCGAGAAGTGAGGTTACAGGGAACCAGGCAGAGGGCCTTCTCAGTAGTGGCTCCCACCCTGTGGAACACCCTCCCATCAGATGTCAAAGAAACTATCTGACTTTTAGAAGACACCTGAAGGCAGCCCTGTTTAGAGAAGCTTTTAATACTGAATGAATCATTGCATTTTAATATTCTGCTGGAAGTCACCCAGAGTGGCAGGGGAAACCCAGCCAGATGAGCAGGGTATAAATAATAAATTATTATAATATAATAATAATAATAATGAGATTACTCTGAATCTCTTGACTTCCCCCCATCCCATCCATGGGTCCTTTCTAATTTCAACTGCATATCAATACTTCTTCAAGTTTCCATCGTCCTAAATTATCTACATAATCAATTACATTACAAGTGTATTTAAAATCCTGCCAGTGCTTTGTCCTGTTTACAATGATTTTGTATGTACATTATAAACATTTCCCGTTCTTTTTAAAATTTCTTGTCTTCTTGATTTCTGAGCTTCCCAGTTAATTTTGCCATTTCAGCATAGTCCATTAACTTGGTTTGCCATTCTTCTCTGATCGGAGCTGTCTCATCCTTCTATCTCTGGTCTAATAGCATCCGGGCAGCCATTGTAGCATACATACATGTAGCATCCTCTGGTCTTTTGGAATCTCAGTACCTATAATTCCTAATGAAAAAGCTTCTGGTTTTTTAATAACCATGGGGTCACGAAGAGTCGGACACGACTAAATGACTAAACAACAACAACAAATTTTAAACATTTTTTCATTTCATTATATATCATTTCCCATAATTTTTTAGTTTCATTACAGTTCCACCACATGTGGTAAAAGGTACCTTCATAAAGATTTTCCTTAAGAGCCAAGGGAATGGCCAGGCAAGCCCTTGCTCCATAAAGGCTGTGAAACAATACACTGGTTCCAAGCAACACTTCGTCTATGATCTCCAGCTTACACACACACACATTTCATTTCATTTCATTTCATTTCATTTCATTTCATTTCATTTCATTTCATTTCATTTCATAGAATCATGTAGTTGGAAGGGACCCTGAGGATCATCTAGTCCAACCTCTGCCGATACAGGAATATGCAGCTGTCCCTTATGGGGATCGAACCCGCAACCTTCGTGTTATTAGCACCATGCTCTAACCAACTAGGCTATCCAGGCTATGGACATCTGCACCCAGGTCAACAGGGGCCTTTTGTTTTCCTCACTGATTTGATTTATTGTATTTCTATGCTGCTTCTCATTCAAATGAATCTCAAAGCCGCTTGCAAACAATAAATAACAATAACATAATAAAACACTGCAAACATCTCATAAATCATATGAAACAATTAACGAATCATCAATAAAACAATTACAATCACAAAACACTATTAACAAAATAGTAATTAAAAAATAAGCCATATATCACATGTAAAACAAAAGTCATATTATTTGATTAACAAATCAATACAGTATTTATAACCTATAAGACAATATTAACATTAACAAAATTGCAACTTTAAAGATAAGATCAGCACTGTTAAGTTCATTCACACACTGTCCATGCCCCCATGATTCACAGTCTTTCTCTCTATTCAGTTCATTAAAATACACATAAAATACACATAATGCCTATTGTTAAAACAGCTCAACAAGATGCTGTGCTGGGCCATGATGGAGACAGTGGGGCTCCCAGGCCTATTACGAGTGGTAAGGTGATGTTGACTCTGGGTAGCCTGCCTAGGCACTGTTGATTAGGAGGTCTATTAAAAAGGTAAAGGGACCCCTGACCACTAGGTCCAGTCGTGGCCGACTCTGGGGTTGCGGCGCTCATCTCGCTCTATGGGCCGAGGGAGCCAGCATACAGCTTCCAGGTCATGTGGCCAGCATGACTAAGCCGCTTCTGGCAAACCAGAGCAGTGCACGGAAACACCGTTTACCTTCCCGCCGGAGCGGTACCTATTTATTTATCTACTTGGACTTTTGATGTGCTATCAAACTGCTAGGTTGGCAGGAGCAGGGACCAAGCAACGGGAGCTCACCCCATCACAGGGATTCGAACTGCTGACCTTCTGATCAGCAAGTCTTAGGCTCTGTGGTTTAACCCACAGCACCACCTGCGTCCCAGTGCCTGCGTCCTTTAGGAGGTCTATTACCACTTGATTAAATCTGATACAAGCCTATTCCTTTGGAGCAGCGAGTTGTTGCTGCACTCAGTGTAGAGTCTGACCAGGAGGCAAGCTCACTGCAGAAGACACACTTTGCATGTTAGAGTTGTTGCAATGGAATCCCTGATCTAGACCAGGGACATCCCGAATGCCTTTAGGGAGGTATTTTTATATGCAATGGTTGCAGCTTGTACTTTGGTGGCAAAGGGGTGGAAGGAAGAAGAAGTCCTGATAATAACAGATTGATAATAACAGATTCCCTTTTAGTAGATAAACTTTGTATACATGTTGAAAATTATAGTATAATAAGCCTTGTGATGTAATATGATAATGTTTACCAATGTAACATAAGAACTTTAATAAATAAATAAAATTCAAAAAGAAAAGAAAAAAGGAATCCCTGATCTGGACCTTGTGTTGAAAATAATTCTCTCTACCACAAGAATTGTGTTTCACACCTTTATTGGATACAGACTTAAAACTACTTACATATTAATACTGTAAGAGGAAAACACAAAGTAACACATTGCTCTGAAATAGCAGGCAATGTGGTTTAGTCCTTTATGCAGTTCAGTAAACTCTCCTCTCTCTGGTCCCAGAGAGAGATCCTAAGCTTGTTCATCATTGCAGACCTTCTCTGCTGCTGCTACTGCTGTTGCTACCACTAGGCATTGCTGATGAAGCGCATGCGGACTTCTCAAGTCTCAACTTCCTCCTGTGAGAGATCTGCAGCTCGGGTTTCCAGCAATGAGTCATCAGGTAGCCTAACACACTGAAATGGAAAAAAACACACCAATGTTCCGCATTCACCTAGAGTGAAACTTCTTGCTTAATGCAAACCTATGTGCTTTGCAAATGCAAACTTTTACATAAGTTTTAACTTCAGTGCATACAAACATTGCATTTAATACATGTTAAACATAACTTTACCACAGCACTAAGCAAACAGATAACAAAAATATGAGCTGGAAATGAAGAAAGTTTAAGCAGTCTTTTAAACTGATAACACAGCCCCAAATTGCAAATCCCCAAATTCTATCAACTAATTTTTTTAATTAAAAAAAAAATCTAACCTGTATTATTGCCTAAAACAGGAGCTTGGAGTAATTATAATCAAATACCCCCTCCCCTCTGCATCTCCCTCTCCTTTTGTCTGTTTACAGGCCAGTTCTAACAATGTTAAGAGCTGGGTGAGACAGGATTGACTTTTCGAAGTGGTTTGTTAGAGCTAACTCACAGACAAAGCTGTCCCTTTCTTATCACATCATGTAGCTGAGCAGAAGAAGTTTACCCCTCATGCCAGTTGCCAAAAAAAGGGAGCAAGGTTAGTCGCCCTCCTGCACCCCTAGATCAGCCTTCACTTTGATTAAGCTGCATCCTTGTTAAGCAAGGGTTTCACAGAAAAGGTAGGCTTGGCTACCTTTTCTTATGGCTTATGGTCACAGCATGTCAAATTCTGCACAAATCCGCTTGACCCATGTACAAAACACACCACTTGGGTCTTGTCAACTGGCTCTGAGCCAAACATAGCGTCATAGCAGAAGAAGATTGCTGCCATCCAGTATAGATAGACATACCCTCCCGCTATTATGAAGGCCCCTAATTTGTTCTAGAGCAGGTTGTCAGTGCAGCTCCTCTCCCTAGGGAACCGAGCGAGCAGAGGATGCTTTTATGATGCTGTGATGAAGAGTTAAGTCAATTGAGACTCTAGTATTGCAATTTGAGGGCCCCGGGTGTGGAAATTTGCAAAGGCTTTAAGCTAGGGCTGGTGTTTGAAAATGTGTCAATGATTTAATACAGGCAAGTCAAACAGGACGGAATGGCTTAAAAAAAATAAATAAATAAATCCACAACTGCAGAACATCTGGCTGGAGGAATATGCAGAGAAGATAACACAGCGCACAACTGCTTTTAATGATCCCATTTCCTTATTGAAGCAACAGATTAAAAAGGGCCCATTGCTTTCAAATGGCGGGAGAGATGTGCGGAATACCCATCAATTCCAGGCTCTGTGTTTTAGGGTTGGGGGGGGGGAGGGTGCCAGATGTCGTATGAGCAGGGTGGGATTGATTACGTGGTGGGAAGGAATAATTTAGCACTGGGTTTTAGAAGAAAGTGAGGCAGCCCTGGGAAGGTTTTGATGTGGTCTCTTTGGTGGTGACAGGTGGAAGGTGTCATGTATGTGGGTTTTGAAGAAGAAAGGGGAGGCTAATGTCCAGGCATACAAGCAAGGTTTTAGCAGGCATATCATTGCTCATTAAGAGTCAATCCTTTTGCATGAGAAAGTGATTGGAAGAAAGCTTAAGGGGGCAGATTTAGGGCCAGCTGCTGATCTCCACTTTCCTTTTAAAAAAGTAGTAGTTCGTAGCTGACACAGTGGAGCATGTAGCTGCTACAATTTTATTACAATTTCAGCATTGGGAATATCATCCCATGACAGTCTCAACATCTGGAGCTTCCCAAAGCCAAATAAAGGGCTTGTTTACTTACTCACCAATTTATTTCTTTACAAAATATATCAGCTGCCTTTTCTTAGAGTGGTAGAAATTAAAAACACATGCAAACGAAACCACTACAAGCTATTCAAACACAGTATAAAGCATTGCATAAAACAGCAAACATTTCAGCTTTAAGAACACTTATTATTATTATTATTATTTTCAGGCAGCAAGGAAAAAAACCATTCATGCTTATGGGACATTTCAAGTGCTGGTTTGTCAGAAAATGTAGTTTAAAATGCATATGTACATATGAGAACGTGAGCTCTGGGAAGACAAATGCACATCTGTGGTGCCACCAACGAACAGGCCCCGGGTTAGGGGTTACTATTAGACAGAGTGAGGCAGCTGCCCCGCATAACTGATTATGCTTGTCATATGTATAAATTCAATTTTTAGAGACAATTACTGTAATTGAAATAGAAACACAATACACCATGGTGAGAAGACTGTGATCACATGACCTGTGTGCCTGTTCACTCTGCTGTCCTGGTGCTGTCGATGGGCAAATTCAGGGCCTCCTCTTATTCTTCCTTCCTATGGCTGTTTGGGTGGTATTCTACTAATGAGTCCCACCAACACATTCCACTTGTGCAAAGGGGCTTCCCCCTTCTGCCCACCCCCCTGAAATCGGCTTTTGGGGACCAGGAGAACCCCATAGCAACACACAGGGGGAGAAGAGAGGGGATTGTTCTTTCTGTCAAAACGAAATCCTTGCACAGACTATCATTTGGCATAGTGAGACGTTGAACTCTGCCCACTGACGGGAATGGACCCAACTTAGTCACTTTCATTAATTTCAGTGGGTCTGCTCTGTGTAAAACTCAGCTGAATTGCACTCTTTGTCTTGAAATGGGTCTGGGACTAGACAGCCCTTCAAACACAACAGAGGATGCTATCAAACAGAGTACCACTCTTCACATAAAAAACCACCCTCTGTAAAATTGGGCACATGGGCATCCTTCTGGGGTGAGATGCCATTTGCTGCTCTGTTTAGGTAGCTAAAGATATTGCATCTGCCCTGTACAACATCCACCTGAAACAAAAATTATCCCCTGTTTAGATAACTTGTATCATTTTCAGACTTGCATGGTTTTGGGGATGCGTTTGGCACTTGGGACACGGGTGGTGCTGTGGGTTAAACCACAGAGCCTAGGACTTGCTGATCAGAAGGTTGGCGGTTTGAATCCCCATGACGGGGTGAGCTCCCTTTGCTCTGTCCCTGCTTCTGCCAACCTAGCAGTTCAAAAGCACGTCAAAGTGCAAGTAGATAAATAGGTACCGCTCCAGCGGGAAAATAAATGGTGTTTCAGTGCGCTGCTCTGGTTCGCCAGAAGCGGCTTACTCATGCTGGCCACATGACCCGGAAGCTGTACGCCGGCTCCCTCGGCCAATAAAGAGAGATGAGCATCGCAACCCCAGAGTCAGTCACGACTGGACCTAATGGTCAGGGGTCCCTTTACCTTTACCTTTACCTTTACCTTAACCTTTTCCATAATATCTGAGCAGGCTTGGCATCAGAAGCTGGCCTCCGGGGGCAGTTGCAATGGCCCAGTCCCTCTGTCAGGGCTGATTCCTGCCTTGGGTCTATGAATTTAAATTTTCCCCAATGTCTTGGAGTGATGCTACCGTGGGGAGCATGGTAGGAAATTAAAAATGAACACAAGCACCAGGTTAGCCTACAAGCCAGAGCCTCCTCAAACCTGAAGGTTATATATAAAAAATGTAATTTCACACCCTCCCCTGTAGGAAGATGTGCAAATCATCCATGCATAAGAAGCATAAAGCAATTCTATTTTTTAAGTATGATGGAGAAACTTGGAGGTCCTGTGGTCCTTTCACAGCTATATTTGTTATGCAATATTAACATATTCAGCAAACATTTAATATGATTGTCAGAGGGCGAATCCATTGCGGGTGCTTAATATTGAAAATGGGTCACTGGCAACTTTCTTAAAACATATTAATTTCCCACAGAAATGGGAAGTCTGGATTTAATTTGGGGTGGTGGTGGTATGGGCTGGCATCTTGATGCCAATGACATCATGTGGCAACAGCCCTGTATGATTGAGGAGCACCCATCCTACGATAAACACCCGTCCCTGGGAGCACCTAGAGACAGGAGAAGATAAGCCTATTTCACATTTCCTGATTTAAACGGAACAATTTCAAAGGAAAGCTGTGGCAAGTTTAAGTAGGCTAAAATTATATCAGTGTGGGGAGGTGTCATTGACAGAGTGTTGGACTTAAGGGAAGCCTGGGTTCAATTCAATGAAATTCACTTGCTGGCCTGGGTCTCTAGACACTATGTGTACACAGCGCCAACCCTCCCCTTGCAATGTGAAATATTCAGCCCAGCAACTATTACTGCATGCTCTCTCTCTCTCTCTCTCTCTCCCTCCCTCCCTCCCTCCCTCCCTCCCTCCCTCACAGGGATGTTGTGAAGATGTAAGCCACGTAGATAGCCCTGGGCTGCTTGGAGGAAGGTTAACATACAAATGTGATAAATATAAAACAAATGTTTTTCGAGGCTTAAGGGTTATTGATGTTGGAGCAATACAAAACTCGCATTTGTCTCCCATTTTGACTGCGAACTGTACACATGATATGTTTACTGCTGTAATGTAGCCTGTCTACCTCACTCCTTATATGGGTTAATGGAAGCATGTGGAAAGCGGCTGGTGGGTAGATGAGCTCGCCTTGGAAGGAGGCATTGAACTTGATGAATTGCTAGTCCCTTCCGTTTATGGTCCTTTATTGATATTGTTAGATTTACGATTCCATAATTGAAATTGGAATAAAAGCCGGCATCTGTAATAAACTCTTGATTTACTGTAAATGCAATCGGTTGTGAACGGCCCATTCACAAAGTGGACTTTCTGTTGAAACCTGCGTAAGGAAACTCAAAACTCCAGATCAAAACTTTTACAATGGACACAATTCAGCCCCAGTTTAAAGCAGTTTAAAGTCTCCCTGTTTTCAGCGGGTGAGCTAGGCATTTGCTTAGCATTATGTAGATGTGCCTAACCTAGATTTAGTCTCCGGATTTGAAGAGTCTCCCATTGGCACTGCCATTTCAGGCTGGCCTTTAGGCTGTCTGGTCCCCAGGTTTGATCAGAAATGCATGCAGGATGGGGAACCTGGGGTCCTCCCAATGTTGCTGAACTACAGCTCCCATGATTCCTGTTTTTGGCCATGCTGCCCTGGGCTGATAAGAGTTAGAGTACAGTGGTACCTCTGGATCCAGTACTTCTGGATACATTCCAGAGCCCTGTTCGCATCCTGAGCAGAACGCAACCTGCGTCTGCGCGTGCGTGGGTCACGATTCGCTGCTTCCGCGCATGCGTGTGACGTCATTTTGAGCGTCTGCACATGCGTGAGCAGTGAAACCCGGAAGTAACCCGTTCCGTTACTTCCGGGTCGCCACAGAATGCAACCTGAAAATGCTCAAACTGAAGCATATTTAACCCGAGGTATGACTGTACTTTGAGTTGAGCATGAACTTCTGTACAGTGGTACTTCGGGATGCATACACTTCAGGTTACATACACTTCAGGCTACACACTCCAATAAGCTAGAAATAGTGCTTCAGGTTAAGAACTTTGTTTCAGAATAAGAACAGAAATCGGGCTCTGGCAGCACGGCAGCAGCAGGAGGCCCCATTAGCTAAAGTGGTGCTTCCGGTTAAGAACAGTTTCAGGTTAAGTACAGACCTCTGGAACGAATTAAGTTCTTTATCAGAGGTACCACTGTATATCTTTTGATAAATATCAATAACAATAGACCTTATAATGTGGGGGGGGGGATAGTTGTTTCCCCACCTCTGCTTTAAAGCCTCCAGGTATTGGAATGAGGAAGAACAACTTACCTGTGAGAGATCTCCCAGTGGGTCTCTTCTAGTTCATTTTATTAGCAGTGGGGGGTGGGGACAGCCAGGAGGGCTGCACTTCTGACACAATGCGACTCTGGGAAGTTTGGGTCACCCACTAAGTGTCAGGGCCTAAAAGCCCAATCTGGATTCAGTCTCTAGTCCGGATTAGGTTTTGGGACGCATAAGAGAGGATATATGAGAAACAGACCCAGTTATTCCACATTATTCCCTGGGGTAGGGGTTGTTGTGATGGTGAATCTGCCCATTCTTAAATATCTATCGCTAAAATCAATGGAAGTCTAAAGTGCTGACCTTTGGGAGCATTTCCACCGTGTGTCTTTGCCGCGGTGAAAAAGGGCAAAAGAGATGTATGCTCTCGACAGACTTACCAAATGAGATATATATGAAAAAAAAACGGGGGAATAAAACCTCCCCAGCAAATGTTGGCAAGGCATTTATTTCTCCCTCTATTTTTTACATCTCTGTTAATTAGATAATTAATCTTTATTGGTTCCTTCTCTCCTTTATTGCACGCCTCCCACACCATCCTGCTCATTGCTTCCCCCACCGCAAGCCCCCCCCCCACACCACCACCGGTGTTTGCATCCCAGCTGCTGAGGCAATATTTTTCTAATAGAGTGTTTAAAGAGGAGATGGGGATGCGTGGAGGAGAACGGAGGGGGCGAGAGAAAGGAGACGTCTTTGAAAAATAATTTTGCTTCTGTTGCTTGCTAAAATAAGGCTGGTAGCAGGTAATAAAAAAGGGAAATCTCGCAATACAAGAGGCAATAAAGTCATCTTTTACAATAAAAATCGCTCTTTCTCTCTCCCTCTCCCTGCTCCCCTCTTTTTCCAGCTTTCTCGTTTGGGTGAGCTGCTTCTAAGCTGTGAATGTTGCCTTTCTGGAAGGAAAGAAAGAAAGAAAGAAAGAAAGAGAGAGAGAGAGAGAGAGAGAGAGAGAGAGAGAGAAAATGGAGGCCAAGCTTTCTTCTTTTTTTTAAAAAAAAATATTCTTAAAACGAACCCATTACTATTCTCAGTGGCATCACCACCACTAATGAGTAACCCCCTGGTTATTCCTGTGGTATCGGGAAGTGCATTTGAATACATTAGAGATATTTGTGTGGTTAATCCTTGGCGTGACTCAGGGGCTGTTTACCCTCCCTCAGATGGATTAGAGACCTGTTTGAATTAGTAAACTGCGAGAAGCTGCTGGATGTGGCCCGCTTTCCCCACCAGCCCAGCAAGAAGAGTGCAGAGAGTGCTGAGCTTGCATTATGGGGGTGATAGAAGCATGTCTCCAACTGTCTCCTTCTATTGATCCCCACCTTGCAATCTGCTGAACCGAAGCACTTTTCTTTTTCTCTCTCCAAACAAGCACACACACACATATACTACCCCCCTAACCCCCCCCCCCCAATGAATATGCAGGCCAACTCTCTTTCACGATGTACCGGAGCCGTGATGTTATTTGCAACAGCAAAAGAACATGCCGTAAAAATCTGACCCTGACACATTTCCTTTTCCTTTTAAAAAGATGCTCTTAGCGAGAGACTTTGACATTCCAAACCATCCGTCCCAAGGCAGAAGAAAGGAACTGGAAATTAGACCACGTCATATAAATCTTTATCAAATCCGAGCTGTTCGCCAGCTGAGTATGGAGATGCAATGTGGGTGGACAAGTGGTTTGATTCCAGTAAATATCAAATGGGAGACCACCTAGGTAGCCCAGATCCATCTTCATCTACATGTGTGTGTGAGGCAAAGGGCACCCTGTTGCTTGGAAGCTTAGCTTTGGAACAAGCAGCTCCTCTCTAGCAGGGTTGGGGAACCTCCAGCTCACCAGGGCTAATGAGACCTTTCAGGGCTTCCCATTTGGACCACGAGGCCATTTTGCCCATGCCATGTTCATCTGTGTCACGATGACCCCAAGCCCATCAGTGACCAAGAGTTTCCAGCTAAGGTGCCGGACACAATGCAGAGCTCTGAACTTGCTGCTGGAGCTCAGGAAATAACTGAGGAACATGCATCCCCAGAAGAACCTTCCATAACTGTAGGGCAAGAGCCAGGAGGACCCTCATGGACACCTTTGCTCTGAGGGACCCAGGGCTTCCCATCACACCTCATACCACCAGTCCTGTGGTATGGTGTGGGATCCGGCATCGGGTAAGCTGGATTTACATCTGAGCTCAGAGCATTGCTAAGGAAAAGCAGTTGGAAAATGGCCTGGAAAGAGAGGGGTGTTTGCAAAGCAAAATAAGCAAGCAGAGGAAGAATCGGACAGCAAGTGTGTTCCCTCATCCACCAGCTTACTCCTGCAAATGCCTCCCCCAGCCTCTGCATTAGCAATATGAGAGAGAAGTGAGCTGAAGAACGCTGTGTTTGTCTCCTTGCCCACCTTGGAGCTCTTGGTTCTTTTAATACAAAACTCCATGAACAAAGACAACAGGCATATAAAAGTTATGACACTGGAAGATGAGCCCCTCAGTTCTGGGAGATGATTTATAATGAAATGAAAAAGGTAATTAAATACACCTTTCTGAAGAAACCAGAGGCCTTTCTCCTGGGCTTGGTCGGCCAATTGGTGTCAAAGAAGGATAGAACTTTTTTTATGTATGCCACAACAGCAGCAAGAATACTCATCACAAAGTATTGGAAGACACAAGATCTACCCACCTGGGAAGAATGGCAGATGAAGGTGATGGAGTACATGGAACTGGCGGAAATGACTGGCAGAATCCGAGACCTGGGAGAAGAGTTGGTAGAAGAAGATTGGAAGAAATTTAAAGACTATCTACAGAAACATTGTAAAATTAAGGAAAGTTAGAAGATTGCTGGAATGAAGTTATGTGGCTTTAGCAGTAATGTTACAAAGGGGTATGTAAAAATGGATTGTTAATAGGTGAGAATGTAAAGTTATAATATATTAAGATAAATTATTAAGATAAAAGTAAAAATGGAAAGGATTTGCTGAAATAACTAATTGAACTAGAATACAAAAAAGGGAGGTGTGAGGAGGTCAGGGAAACAAATGAAAGACAAGATATGGAAAGGTTGATTTGTTTTTAATTGTTTTTATTGGTTCTTTTAATACAAAACTCCATGGACAAAGACAACAGGCATATAAAAGTTATGACGCTGGAAGATGAGCCCCTCAGGTTGGAAGGCGTCCAACATGCTACTGAGGAAGAGCGGAGGACAAGTATAAGTAGATTCAGAGCTAATGAAGTGGCTGGGCCAAAGCCGAAAGGTCGCTCAGTTGCGGATATGCCTGGAAGCGAAAGGAAAGTCCAGTGCTGTAAAGAAAAATATTGGACCAAACTGCGGGAGTCAGTTGAAGACAGGATTGCCTGGCATGCTCTGGTCCATGGGATCACGAAAAGTCAGACACGACTAAACGACTAAACAACAAAAGCAGTTTGCCCACTCTCTGCTTCTTAATGCCTCACAACAGTACCAATTATTTTCTCTCATTTTTTATATTTCAAAGCTCTACCCATGTACAATTGCTGCAATCCTCACAACAGCCGTGTGAGGTAGGCCAGTATTATTACCTGCTAGGGCATTATGGACCCAAGGCTGGGAGAGCAGTAGCTTCCCAGAGCCCACAATTGTGGTTTTTGTGGCTGAGATGAGAATATTTGAATTCGTTGGTCCGAGAGCTGACCACTCGCCTTTTTCATGGAACTCGTTCCAGAGAGATAGCTTTTGTTTGTTTGTCTGAAAGAGCAGAACCTTGTTCTTCTTCACCTTGAAATTCTGATGGAGACCATGTGCCTGACCTCAGTGGGGGATTGTAATGTACTATTTATAGATCCTTTCCCCTGCTCATAATGCACATGAATAATAGAACTGCTCCAAAGAGTTGCTCCAGCTCCTTAGTATTAAAAAGAGGGAGAAAAGAATCGAGCTATTTAAAAATACCAGCTCTGGGTTCCATGGAGGTTTGCTAGACAGGAATATATATACACACCAGCAGAGGTGGCACAAGTACCCACAAATTGCACTATCCCAAAACTCAGCATTGCTGAATTAAGGGTCTATCCAACACTGGGTGTTTAGTATACATATGAAACAAGTATTCTGTAACCCTTATAGAATCCTTGCACTCTAAATCCTGAAATTAGAGTACAGTCTAGCTTTACTATATGATGAACCGTTTGACTAGACCGAATCTCTGTGCTGCTGCTGACACTATTCCAGAGCATGTGAAGAGCACAAACCACCCACTCCCTAGATCACTGATCTTCAACTGGTGGGTTGAGACCCACTAATGGACTGTGGCCTGATCCAAGGTGGGTCGCAACCGGAACACTACCACCATGCAAATATGTGGTAAACAATTCAGAAATAGGTCCCTAAATGCACGCTTGAGTAAAAAGTGCATCCTGGGTCTGAAAAGGTTGAAGATCCCTGGTCTAGATTTGCCCTGAGAATTGGCATGCAATCAAGCTGCAGCTGGATCTGCTTAGATCCCATGGGTTAGCTGGTAGTGGTGATAGACATATACCCAGTGAAACGCTACGCTCCTAATCTATTTAGATGACTACATAACACACAAATCCTTACTCTATTCTCTCCTCCCTTAACAAAGACTCCAGAGCTTGCCCAAACTCAAGTATACAAACCTGGCCCACTTTCCTAAGGTCACCTGTGTGAAGAGAACGATATAACAATAATTGCAAAGCCATTTGCATGTTAAAGTGCTATATAAATGATTAATAATAACAATGCTGTGCTCGTTAAAGAAATCAAGGACTTTGGAGACTCAAGGTGATTTTCGGATAGCCAGAGTTTGCACAGCACTCATTGCAACCCTTGGCTTTATGTAGGTAGGTTTGTTTATTCACTTCAGTTTTATCAAGAGGGTTTATTCACTACAATTTTATCCCAGGTTGCTCAGAATGAGAAATATAGTCACACATGCAACTCAGCCTTGCAACAACCCTGTGAGGTAGACAGAGAGATAATGGCCTGTTGGCATCATAGTTGAGTGGCTAAGGTAAAGGGACCCCTGGCCATTAGGTCCAGCCGTGGCCGACTCTGGGGTTGCGGTGCTCATCTTGCTTTATTGGCCAAGGGAGCCGGCGTACAGCTTCTGGGTCATGTGGCCAGCAGGACTAAGCCACTTCTGGTTCACCAGAGCAGCGCACGGAAAAGGTGTTTACCTTCCCGCCGGAGAGGTACCTATTTATCTACCTGCACTTTGACATGCTTTCGACCGAGCAACGGGAACTCACCCCATCGCTAGGATTCGAACCGCCGACCTTCTGATTGACAAGTCCTAGGCTCTGTGGTTTAACCCACAGCACCACCTGCGTCCCTTCTGTTGAGTGACTAAGTGGTATATAAATTCTGTTAAACAAAATAAGATAGCAACAGAGTATGGAAACTCAAAGGATAGACTGGAGGATGAAGATAGTGGGTCTCCAGCTGTTTGTGGACTACAACTCCCATCATCCTGAGCTAGCAGGACTGGTGGTCAGGGACGATGGGAATTGTAGTCCCAAAATAGCTGGATACCCAAGTTTGGGAAACCCTGATCTAGTGCCTTGTCCATAGTAAGGCCTTCCGTTAGTTGCAGTGTTGTCATTTAGGGATGGTACAAGCAACTGACTGCCATTTCCCACCCTCCTGCCTGGTTTGTACTTCAAGTCATATGAGGGAGCATTCCTTGAGAGCACCTGTATTTCTGCCCAGCTCCTCAATTCTGCACAGGAATGACTGTATCCCAAAAGCACACATGGCCTTGCTTCAAAGGAGGTGATGGTTTGACCCCAGTTGATACCATTGCCATAACCTCCAATATCCTCGGAGGCAAAATCAGGATAAAACTTCCTCCCTCCCCGTACCCCACATCCCACCACAAACCAGGAGTCTTGAATTCTAGGCTTTAATAGACGGGGGGGGGGAGGTTTCTAGTCCTCATGAATCAAGAGAAAACCTGAAAAATTGTGAAATTTAATTCATAGCCTCGCTACAGTTCTTGCCATCCCTACTTCACGCTCCACTTCTGCTTTTATCCCTCAATATTTGGGGAGACTCTGAGCTTATTGCTCAAGCCTAAAAAGAGAACTAAAAAAATCTGTACGAGAAGCCAACTTCTACCAAACAAAAGAAGATAGTGCCCTCCAAATATATAACAAAATGGGCACACAAGCCTGTTTATAATAGATTCCAGTCTCAGAATTTTGGGATTATTTGTGCAGAATCCCAGGTACCTTGCATATATGTATGCAAATAGAGGGGCAGGTAGGTGGATAGGTAGGTGGATGATGGATGGCTACTGAGATAAAGATAAAGATTAGCTTTCAGTTTTGTATGGGCAGCAGTGGTAATGACTATTAATGTGTTCCAGTTAGTGGCTACTACAACACACACTCTCTCTCTCACACACACACACACATATTCACAATACAATTACATTTCATAGCCTCTTTGTCTTAAGAGTGCCAGCCCTTTTTTTTTTACCCCTCTTCTAAAAGTAAAGATAATCAGATGCACGTGTTTAAATTTCTACACAGCCCCCCAAAAGGGAGGGGGAGTGCAAACTGATTTATAGGAAGAACCCTCCGCCATAAATCTTATGGCAATATATGTTTTTCAACGTGTGCTGGAGCCTCCCTCAGTGTAAACTTTTCTTCCACCTTCCCCTTAGTGTTGGAAGCAATAAAATATAATCAGGACCTGAAATCCCTCGCTTATGAAATGTTGAGTGATTTTTGTGTGTGTGGTGGGGGGGGGGGGTTCTGGGGGTGACTGACGAAAAGCTCAAACAGCAGCGTAGCTTGCTGCGTTCACTCTGCTGAACATAAAACGGGCCTGCTTTATAGAAACAAACAGACATTTATCTATTAATATCCTTACATCGGTGCTGTTGGTGCTTTATGGAATAATGTAAGCAACAACAAAACAAGAGGGAACGGGAAGTTTTTTAAAGAAGGTTTCTGCCACAAGTAGTTTACAAACTAAATGTCTGTAAGACTTAAGATGCAGCAGTGGCCTTTGTTTTGCTTGGGGATGACCAGGCATGGCTCCAAGTTTCAGAGGACCTCTGGCAAAGTGCTCTTTAATGGCCCTCACCGTATTGTCTCCTCTAACCCAGTAGGAATACCAGTGGCATTGTCAGGCACTGCTGTGATCTGTGGCTTGCCTCTACTTCCAATACCCACAATGGACACGGAGCAATGGTTCCAAACTACAAGAAAAAAGATTCCACCTAAACATTAGGAAGAACTTCCTGACAGTAAGAGCTGTTCGACAGTGGAATTTGCTGCCAAGGAGTGTGGTGGAGTCTCCTTCTTTGGAGGTCTTTAAGCAGAGGCTTGACAACCATATGTCAGGAGTGCTCTGATGGTGTTTCCTGCTTGGCAGGGGGTTGGACTCGATGGCCCTTGTGGTCTCTTCCAACCCTATGATTCTATGATTCTATGATTCTATGATTCAATGCCCAGTGTAGCACCACTACAGGGCATTGTGGGAAATTTAAAATGGCTGATGACTTGCAGCTGCCTGCTACTTCAGTCGGGTGAGCCCAAATCTGGAGGCAGTTGCAGCTGGTGGGCTGGGGTGGGCTTTTCCTCCTGACCTCTGACAGCTGCATCGCTGCTGCTTACTGGGAAGAGGAGAGAGAAGAGGCGGTAGGGAGGTCAATGCAATGTACTGTGGCACCTCGGGTTAAGAACTTAATTCATTCTGCAGGCCTGTTCTTAACCTGAAACTGTTCTTAATCTGAAGCACCACTTTAGCTAAAGGGGCCTCCCACTTCCGCCGCCCCGCCGCCACACGATTTCTGTTCTTATCCTGAAGCAAAGTGTGGTGTAGTGGTTAAGAGTGGTGGACTCGTAATCTGGTGAACCGGGTTTGCTTCCCCACTCCTCCACATGCAGCTGCTGGGTGACCTTGGGCCAGTCACACTTCTCTGAAGTCTCTCAGCCCCACTCACCTCACAGAGTGTTTGTTGTGGGGGAGGAAAGGAAAGGAGAATGTTAGCCGCTTTGAGACTCATTTGGGTAGTGATAAAGTGGGATATCAGATCCAAACTCTTCTTCTTCTTAACCCAAGGTACTATTTCTGGGTTAATAGAGTCTGTAACCTGAAGCGTCTGTTATCCAAGGTACCACTGTAAATATATCGGCAGCTGTGCCAGATTGGCTCCACCCAGTGGCGTAGCGTGGGTTATCAGCACCCGGGGCAAGGCAAGTAATTTGCGCCCCCTAACCCATGGATTTGCGCCCCCTAACCCGTGGATTTCCCTAACCCCCAGATGTTGCGCCCGGTGCGGCCGGCCCCCCCTGCACCCCCCACGCTACGCCACTGGCTCCACCAGTGCATCTGCACTGCAACAACCCCAGTCACCTCCCTCCACAGCAGTTGGGAGGTCAGGTGAGTCTGCTACTAAGTGGAGGAATGTGCAGCACTCAGCCCAGTAAACATTGTTGAAGGTAACGGTAAAGGACCCCTGGACAGTTAAGTCCAGTCAAAGAAGACTATGGAGTTCTGCTCATCTCGCTTTCAGGCCAAGGGAGCCGGCGTTTGTCCACAGACAGCTTTCCAGGTCATGTGGCCTGCATGACTAAACTGCTTCTGGTGCAACGGGACACCGTGACGGAAACCAGAGCGCACGGAAACGCCGTTTACCTTCCCGCTGCAGCGGCACCTATTTATCTACTCGTACTGGTGTGCTTTGAAACTGCTAGGTTGGCAGGAGCCGGGACAGAGCAACGGGAGCTCACCCCTTCGCGGAGATTCAAACCGCCAACCTTCTGATCAGCAAGCCCAAGAGGCTCAGTGGTTTAGACCACAGCACCACCCACGTCCCAACATTGTTGAGCCCTGTTGGGGAGACAGTGTCTGGTCAGTCATCCCAGGATGTTGGGCCTGGGGATGAAAACTTCGGAGAAGAGGAGATATTTCAATAGAAAGGAAAGGTGGAGTTCAATAAAGGAGAAGCTATCTCCTCTGGGAGAGGCACCTCAGTTCTCTGCTTTGAACATGGCTGCCGGTCTGTCTTTTGTACACACTGCTGCGCCATTCACTGAGGGAGAGGAAGCAGCGAGAGTAAAGCAAGTAGGAAGAGACCATCCTACTGGGGTGTGTAAGAAAACAAGGAGCATGAAATAGGGTGGGTGGACGGCTTTGGAGGCAAAGAGAATTGGGAGTTCATTGGGAGAGGAGTTCATTTTACTTCAATTAAGGTGGAGAAAATGAGAGCAATTTGGTGTTGGCTTGTTTTAATGAGGTAATGTGCTTTATAGGCTTCAAAAGTGAATGCAGAAATAAGAAGAGGAAAATGAGATGTAGAGAAGTGAGCAGAAACCTAAGTGAGGAGTGAAGAACCTGAGTTTGGAGCCCAAATGGGTCTTTCTACTTGTCCCCCAGACCTGCTGCCAAGGCATACCCACTCTACCTTGGCCACACCATCATTGAATGCTTTCACCTGTCTGGAATGTGTCCTTGAACTGTGAGAAAGCTCAGACTCTCCAAGTGCCCCTATTTCCCAGGGACAGTCTCAGATTTACAGAAGCCGTCCTAGTTTCTGATTTGATCCTGGAATGCCCCGCTTTTCCTTAGGAGTCCCTATTTTCATAGGAGAAATATTGGAGGGTATGGAATAGGATGTCCCCAAGGTTTTTTTTTCATCTGGAACTCACCAGAACTCAGTTCCAGCACCTCTCAGGTGGGTGCCATTGCATTAAAAGAGAACAAGGATGATGTTCATAGTGAGTTCCTGCACCTCTTTTTCTAGAAAAATAGCACTGGAAGTCCCTTTTTTCGTTGGAGGGTATGAAAGCTTATTGCTTGCCTAAAAGGAGGATAGAGAGTTGTGTGGTGTGTGTTTGTAGAAACGTTTGACTTTTGCTTGGCTGGAATACTGTATAACATACTGTACAAAGTGTCACTTCTGTTGCTCTGCCCATGTTATCATTGAACCTCATCTGCCACTGAAATGTGTGGCCCCGGGAAGGATTGTCCAGAATGAAATGAGGCCCTTGGGCAGCCAAAGGTTCTCCATTCCTGGAATACGTGTTTGAAGAACGGTTGTACAGAAATCGTATTGGGCAATGCCTTCTTGCAGATAACCTTGGAGAAATACAACAGCACCACAAGCCCTGGCGCCAGGGCCGGATATAGGTTTGATGAGGTTCTAACCTACTGAAGGGAATGGGGCCCTTTATATGTCCAGTTGTCCTTTGTCAACAACAAATTGTCACTGTTTTTTTGTTGAATATATGCCATATGGTAATTTATGGACCTAATAGGTATCATAGCCATTTGCACATAACAAATAGGAGCCTACACAACACAAAACACTGATGCTGTATGTAGGTTTTATTTTATTTATTTTTTATCTTATATTTTGGAAATGTATATCCAGTTTTTTCCCCTTTAAATTTTTTTAAATAAATAAGCTATAGCTTGTTTAGCTTATATGTAAATCTGGAACTGCCCTTCCCAATTGTCTCTTGAGTGTTCAAAAGCAACGTTTGGGAACGTGTGGGTCAAATTCGACCTGGTACTGTACTGTTTCCCATTTGTCAGCAAGGCTGCTTCCCCCCAAAACACACCCACCTGCAGACCCTCCAAGTGTCCCTATTTCCCAAGGATGTCCCTGATTTAGAGTAGCCATCCGGTTTCTGATTTGATCCTGGAATTGAAGCACCATGTCCTGCTTTTCCTTAGGACATCCCGATTTTCACTGGAGAAATGTTGCGGGTATGGGGCTCTGCGCTCCCGAGCCATCTGAAGGCAATCCTGTATAGGAAAGGCTTTATTAATGTTTTATTATGTTTTTATATATGATGGAAGCTTCCCAGAGTGGCTGGGGCAACCCAATAAGATGTGTGGGGTATAAATTATAAAAGTATTCTAGGTCTAATTATAATTATAATTATAATTATAATTATTAAATAAAGGTAAAGGTACCCCTGCCCGTACGGGCCAGTCTTGCCAGACTCTAGGGTTGTGCGCTCATCTCACTCTATAGGCCGGGAGCTAGCGCTGTCCGCAGACACTTCCGAGTCACGTGGCCAGTGTGACAAGCTGCATCTGGCGAGCCAGCACAGCACACGGAACGCCGTTTACCTTCCCGCTAGTAAGCGGTCCCTATTTATCTACTTGCACCCGGGGGTGCTTTCGAACTGCTAGGTTGGCAGGCACTGGAACCGAGCGACGGGGGCGCACCCCGCCGCGGGGATTCGAACCGCTGACCTTTCGATCAGCAAGTCCTAGGCGCTGAGGCTTTTACCCACAGCGCCACCCGCGTCCGTAATTATTAAATAGGGTGTCCCTATTTCCATCGGAGAAGTGTTGGAGGGTATGTATTACTATGTACTGCTCACCTGTGTCAAAGTCTATTGCCATGCTGGATTTACATATAAGCTAAACAAGCTATAGCTTAGGGCCCCACTCTCTTGGGGACCCTAAAAAAATTTAAAGGAAAAAAACCTGGATGCACATTTCCAAAATATAAGATAAAAAACAAATAAAATAAAACCTGCATACAGCAACAGTGTTTTTTGCTTTGTAGGCTCCTATGATGTAAGTAATGGGCCCCGCCTGCTCCCTAAAATATCACTGGTTCACTCATTTCTATATATAGGATGCCTACAATCTGCATGGACTGGTTGCATGCCAACATGTGCAAATGGCTTTAGATACCTATTAGGTCGATAAATTACCATATAGCACATATTCAACACAAAAAGCGGTGACAATTTCTTGTTGACAAAAGACAGCTGGACATATAAAGGGCCCCATTACCTTCAGTAGCTTAGGGCCTCATCAAACCTAAATCTGGACCTGGTCTATTGCACTATTATTGTGTCCATGACATGTTGCAGAGTGCACCAGTATGGAAGGGCCCACAAAGTAATGCTGTGGGGAAGAATGGAAGGAGAGGAAGAGGAAGAGGAAGAAGAACTAAATGTGGAAATAGTAAGAGGAGAGAGAGAGGGGGGGGAATGGGAGGCAGGAAAAAGAACAGAAAAGCTGAAATGATAAATAGAGGAGGGGGAACGGGACAGCGAGAGAATGAGACACAAAGATGAAGGTTAAGAAAGAAGGACACAAAAAAGAGCAAGAGATTGGGAGAAAGAATGACAAAGGAAAAGAAAAATGAGAGAAGTGGGGATAAAAAGAAAGAGCAGACAAAGGAGCAGGGAATGAGATCCGAGGGGACAGAGGAGGGTGGTTTCTCCCCCTCAAGGGGCTTTCATTCTTAGATATCCTGCAGGAGTGGAGGGATTCTCCCACCCTCCCTTTCTCTTTCTTGCATTTGCTCTCTCTCCCTTTTTTATCTGAATAATTAAGTCATCTGAATTCCTATGATTTACCATTTCCAATGATAAATAGTCGTTACAGGAGTTAGCCAGTTGGCAGATCTTTAGCTTGAAGTTATAATTTGTCAAGCTGCCACTAGATTCATGTTTTATGCTAATGAAGGTAGACTTATTGACTCAGGGTTAGGCAGTGACCGGGTCACCGCTGCCCCGAGGCAAGACGGAGGTCAAAAGGTCAGAGGTGAAAGGAAGAGTGGGCCTGTATGGATTTTCTGTAAGGCAGTTGCGATTTTGTAAGAAGGCCTGTCTAAATGATATCAGGAAGCAGGGAAATCTTCCACTGAAAATGGGTGCTGTGACTTTTTTTTTAACAAACATGTCACAACACAGTGGTACACACTGTAGTCTTTTGCTGCTCATTCCAGGTTGCATTAGCCCTCTGTCCACTTGCTAAAGTTCATCTTGAACTGCAAAAGAAACAGCTTGGTCATGGCGCTATTGTTTTTCTTTGAACTTACAGCCCTTGCCAGTGGCGTAGCGTGGGGGGTGCAGGGGGGGCCGGCCGCACCGGGCGCAACATCTGGGGTTAGGGCAAATCCACGGGTTAGGGGGCGCAAATCCACGGGTTAGGGGGCGCAAATCCACGGGTTAGGGGGCGCAAATTACTTGCCTTGCCCCGGGTGCTGACAACCCACGCTACGCCACTGGCCCTTGCTCTAAGCTATATGAGTACTTATAGTTTGTGTGTGTGCTCATGCATATGCCGGAAGAAATATCAACAAACTCAGATATGCAGATGACACAACCTTGATGGCAGAAAGTGAGGAGGAATTAAAGAACCTTTTAATGAGGGTGAAAGAGGAGAGCGCAAAATATGGTTTGAAGCTCAACATCAAAAAAACGAAAATCATGGCCACTGGGCCCATCACCTCCTGGCAAATAGAAGGGGAAGAAATGAAGGCAGTGAGATATTTTACTTTCTTGGGCTCCATGATCACTGCAGATGGTGACAGCAGCCACGAAATTAACAGACGCCTGCTTCTTGGGAGAAAAGCAATGATAAACCTAGACAGCATCTTTAAAAGCAGAGACATAGTTAAAGCTATGGTTTTCCCAGTAGTGATGTACTGAAGTGAGAGCTGGACCATAAAGAAGGCTGATTGCCAAAGAATTGATGCTTTTGAATTCTGGTGCTGGAGGAGACTCTTGAGAGTCCCATGGACTGCAAGAAGATAAAACCTATCCATTCTTAAGGAAATCAGCCCTGAGTGCTCATTGGAAGGACAGATCCTGAAGCTGAGACTCCAATACTTTGGCCACCTCATGAGAAGAGAAGACTCCCTGGAAAAGACCCTGATGTTGGGAAAGATGGAGGGCACAAGGAGAAGGGGACGACAGAGGAGGAGATGGTTGGATAGTGTTCTCGAAGTTACCAGCATGAGTTTGACCAAACTGCGGGAGGCAGTGGAAGACAGGAGGGCCTGGCGTGCTCTGGTCCATGGGGTCACAAAGAGTCGGACATGACTAAACGACTAAACAACAACAACACATGCATATGCAAGCATGTACCATCAGACCCTCCAAGTGTCCCTATTTTACAGGGACAGTCCTTGATTTATATAAGCTGTCCCGGTTTCTGATTTGATCCCAGAGTGTCCCACTTTTCCTTAGGATATCCCTACTTTCATTGGAGAAATTTTGGAGGGTATAGAGCGGGCACAAGCAAACTCGGCCCTCCAGATGTTTTGGGACTACAAC
This sequence comes from Podarcis erhardii, assembly GCF_964252035.2. Lineage (NCBI taxonomy): Eukaryota > Metazoa > Chordata > Lepidosauria > Squamata > Lacertidae > Podarcis > Podarcis erhardii. The sequence continues at coordinate 11,909,166 of NC_138498.1, forward strand.
TCCCATTATCCCTAGCTAACAGGACCAGTGGTCAGGGATGTTGGGAATTGTGGTCCCAAAACATCTGGATGGCCGAGTTTGCCTATGCCTGGTATAGATTTATATGACCCCGCCCCCCCAAGCCAAGGAGATAACTATCTATACCACCTTTAGAAGACATCTGAAGGCAGCCCAGTATAGGGAAGTTTTTTATGTTTCATGTTTTTTTATGTTTTTATATAGGTTGTAAACCACCCAGAGTAGCTGGGGCAACCCAGTCAGATGGGCGGGGTATAAATAATAAAGTTGTTGTTGTTGTTGTTGTTGTTGTTGTTGTTGTTGTTGTTGTTGAATAGGACATTCCTATTTTCATCAGAGAAATGTTAGAGGGTATGCAGCATCGCAACAACTTTAGGTGAAAGTTGATGTGGCACCATGGCTCAGATGCTGCCAGTTCAAATCTCAGCTAAGTTAGGAACTCGCAAGGTGGTCTTAGCCCAGCCACTCTCCTCTTAGCTTCATCCCTGCCCCCTCCATGTGTAATGTAAGGGAGATAACACTGACCTGTCATACAGGTTGTTAGGTTTGTTGAGGAATATGAAGCAAGGGTGTAGGCTTCAGTGCTACATGAAATGGAATATCACCCTCATCACCACCACCGTCAACCGATGTCTCCGATGATCCTCTGTGCAAGAACAACAGGAGCCCTCTTCAGGTGTTCGCTCAGGTGAACAAGGAAGGGCGAGAACATGCTGACAAGCCAGCCTCCTTCTGGAACATCACCTTTCCTTTATCTGAACCCCCCCCCTCTCTCTGTGTGTGTGTGTGCTCTCCTCTACTGATAGAGATTCCTCCTGTACTTTAGAACCCGGATGATTCAGTGTTCTAAATCACTTGGGGATCTTAGCCAATAGTGATGGGTGAAACTGCCAATTTTGATTCTTCCTAGTTTCTCATTTTTTCAGTCCTAACGCCAGTTCTTCACATTTACAGCCTGTCATTTTCTTTTTAAAGAAGGTCCTCACAAGAATTGTTTGACATTTTAGTGCATTTTTCTTCTGACACACACATTTTTAAATGAAATTTTGCTTAATAAAGCTGATTTCCCCTAATATACTGCATTTTATGTTCTATTTTCTATGCATTTTGAGGCAAAGTTTTCCCTAACATGCACATTTTTGTACACAATGGTTGGAGAACTGCATTGTGAAATTCAGAGACGTACCAGTTTCCAGGAATAGCTGTGTTTCGATTTACTCATTGTTTTGAGAAATGCACCTTGGATGGTTTCTAAGTAAAATGTGAACAGAAGTGATTTTCTCCTCGATCCCTAATACCCAGTGGTCTCCACTCCCCAGATCCAAATTCTCTGAAAGTCTGAACCCTGGAACAAGGTAAACAAACATTCAGCAACATGATTTCATCTGCAATATTCATTTCAGATTCAGGCATGGGGTGGCGTTCTGTTTGTTTCCCTTGGTTCCTTGTTTGTTTTCTGTTGCTGACAAGACCAATAAAATTTGAACAGCTCTGTCAATCTTTCCTCAAATGATGACTTGTTTTTTGAGAGTATGAAATAGATAAATAGAAGGTTTCCCCCCCAAAAAACTATTGCTGCCTCGTTCACTGGTATCAGCAGAACAACAACACCACTTATAAAGGCTGCAACTCACAAATCACTTTCTCTTGAATACTTTTCTTGACATCAAGGGAGTTTTTAATGAGTGAATGTTTTATGGATTACAGTTTCCATGATCATATTCCTCCTAGCGCAGTTGGCCTACCAAACAATATCAACATCCAATGTTTATCTTCTCAGCTGCGCGCACACTTTTAAAGCACATGTCTCCCTACCCTCAAAGAATTCTGGCCGCTGTAGTTTGATAAGGGTTGTTGAGCATTGTAACTCTGCAATGGTAAACTACAGTGTCAAGCAGGGGTGTCCTGTCCTGTATCACCTGAGGCAGAATGGGAAGGCCTTGCCCCACTGCTGAAGCCACTCCTGCCCAGGTGTGTGGCGGCTAGGGTTGCCATATTTCAAAAAGTGAAACTTGCAGTTGAGCTGAAATTAGCCAGAAACAGCGGCGTAGCGTGGGTTGTCAGCACCCGGGGCAAGGCAAGTAATTTGTGCCCCCTAACCCGAGGCAAGGCAAGTAATTTGCGCCCCTAACCCCTAACCTGCCGCCGCTGCCAGCTTCTTGCTGCTGCCTGGACTGGGGTATTTACGGTAAGGTAGCCACGGCGGCAGCGGTGGGTCCGTGTCAGGTGATCTGAGGCGAGTTGCCACTGGCGCTGCCGCCCAAACGACGCCGCTTGCCCGGAGGAGGAGGGCAGAGAGGCGAGGAAAATGCAACATGGTCCAGCAGCTGCAGCAGCAGCAGCGGCGGCGGGGCTGTGAGGAGGGGCTGCCTGGCGCGCCCTCCGCGGCGAGCGCTGAGAGCCGCTGCCTGCCGGACGCCTTCGGCCCGGACGCGCGCACAGCTCGTCGGTTCCGCGAGACATGGGGCTCTGCTACAGCCTGCGCCCGAGGCTCTTCGGCGACTCCGGAGGCGGCGAGCGCCCACCCCAGATGTTGTGCCCGGTACGCCCGGCCCCCCTGCACCCCCCATGCTACGCCACTGGCAAGAAACTAGACTTCTGATATGGGTTGCCATATTTCTAGATTTTCCCTCCGGGGTTCCACCACCCAAAGCAGTTGCCGCAGCCTGCCTCATGGGTGGGCCGGCCCTGGTGCCCATAATTCTTTGAGAGAAAGATGGTGCTTCAAATGTGCTTTAAATATATAGCATGTGCTAGTATGTGCACAGCCTCCGTTCCCGTCTGAATTTTAATGTTCTGAAGTCGCATGATGCAGTTCTCCTGCTAAGGCTAAGCAACTGTCTTCCATACCCTGTAAAACCCACCTAGGAACTGTTCATAAGCAGCTCTGAACTCCTCAGAGGAAATGTGGAGAAAAAGTGTAATAAGCCAAGCATGCAGAGTACTGATCAAAGCAAGATTTTAATTTCTCCATCTGGTATCTCCCCCTCATGAATCAAACGCCAACGCCAACAGTGCACACAAATAATAAATACATAATAAACCTGTGTCATCCTTCTGATAGTCCAGGCAAATTTAGAGGTAGATATTTTGTAATCGCTTTATTAACTTCTATAAACTTATGAAAATGCAGAGCTCCACACACACACCGCCCTTCTCAGTGGACAACCTGTGTTTTTCTGCTCTGAGATTGTAGGGATAAGGCCCAGATTTTGTTCTGAGCATAGGAAAGCTCTCATCAGCATCAGCAAGCATGGCCAATGACCAGGGCTGAGGGGACTTATAGTCCACACAGGCTAACCTTACTCTAGAGCATTGGTCTAGTGGTGGGTCCATACCCACTAATGTGGCATGTGGACCGATCTAAGCTGAGTTGCAAGAGCAGCAGTGCCAACATAGAAAGATGTGGCAAAAAAGCCAAAAGAAATAGATTCCCAAGTGCATGTTTGGGTTAAAGCTGGGTCCCAGACTTGGAAAATATTGAAGACGATTGCTCTGAAGAGCAGCATGGATTGTGTGCGATGATCAGAATATACCCATCCCTTTTCCTTCCCCGCTGACCCTGAAGAACATCTTGCTTCTTTCCTTTCTTCCGAATCCAATCCTTACTTTAAGCTAATGAAATGGCCATTGTTCCCCAGTACAGGAATGGCCTCTGAGAGCATGTTTGCGAGAGTTGTGATATCTGCTATTTGATCGTTGTTATGCTGTTGGAGGCTGTTAACCATTTACGGCTGAAACAAAGAATTAAAAAAATGTGGACTCCAAAAGCAACACCATCTTATCCTGTGCCTCTGCAAATTTGCTGGCTGCTTGATAGTGAAGGAGGACAGATGTCCTCTCAGCCAAGGGTTGCGTACTGTAAGGAAGATCGTGGCAGTGCAAGGCCTTTCCATGAAACTCACTTCCACTCATACATGCCATGCTGGGATTGCAGCCTGAATGATATTCCATATTAAGGCAAATTAAGCCAGAGCTCACTTGCGAAACTATCTTTTCAAAATCTTTGCCGCTACACACTCCTCATTCCTAAGGCAATGACTGGTTCTGCCAGCACTATTTATAGCACAATTACCATCCCTGTCGTATTTTTGCAAAGAGTCTGTGAATGTTTCTCTTCCGCTCTGTTTAATGAGGAAGTTGTTTTATACTCAGCAAATTGGGAGAAATTCTTGCCCTGGTATGGGCAAACAGCTTTGATGTCAACCAGTTGACACTGCCTTATGAAAGGAACCACATGCAAGGGACTTTGTTGTTTATCTATTGAATACCCTCGTGCTTAAAGGTAGGTCTATCTTGGTGATTCACAAATGTGGAGGGGGGGGATAGGTAAAAAAATGTAAAGGACCGGGGGGGGCATACTGGTGGCTCAGAGAGGTCTTGGGATGGGTCTGTCTGAGTTACCTTCAGTAAGCCAATATCACAACAAGAAAAGTCCCCCCAAAGTGTTTTGCTTCTGAGCCAATCCCATGAAGTGACTTATGGACCCTGTTCTAAAACTCCACCAATTGGTCCCTTAAGTTTTGTCTCAGTGAAAATGCACACGATAAGGCTAACAGGGTCAACACCTGTGTCATCCACTTGATGGAGACACAGGAGCCAACTCCCAGGGACCAAGGTCCCTTCGGGGGGGGGGAATAAAATATTTGAGGGGCCCGCCCCCCAAGTTGGTGGGCATTGCCATTCAAATGGTGTGCATGTACCACACCTGGCAATCAATTATGTGGGGTGGGGCTTACATGCCCCCTGCTAGAATATCTTATTCAAGTTGGCACGCCTGACTGGAGACGTTCCTATAAAGAGGTATCCTAAGCATTCCATGGTGTGCTGCTAGAATATTTATCAATAAATATGTTACTAAACATTAATGGAAACAGATTAATGGAGACCAAGCCTCCAATTCCCTCCAAGGAAGAGTATTCTACCCTCCATTCAGAGTCCAGCAAGCAACAGAAATTTGGTAAGAAGTATCATCAAACTGCATAGACTATTAGATATTAAACTAAACTGTACAGAAGACACAAGATGACACTGGCCAGCTAGGTACCTAAATCAGAGCTGGGAATGAAGAATCCACTCCCTTAAAAGATCATTTTGTGTGCTAGTGCAACCCTATGTGCAACCCTATGCCTATCTGCTCAGATGTAAGTCCCATATAAGTGACCTGGGATTAAGTCCCATCAAACTCAGATGGTACCCACTTATTCTGATTAGTAGGGTTGCGCTGCTAGGTAACAGGAATGTGGAGGGTAACGACCTGAGAGGAGAATGTGATTTAAAAAGAAAGAAAGAAAGATGGAAGTGTGTGATTGTGTATGCCCGGAACTTATGTGCCTGAAAATGCCTTGTTAATGTATTTCCTGGGTTTCTTGTGTAACTGCATGCGGGCACAACTCACTGCAAAAGAACGCTTCCGTTCATCTGAACATCAGAGCATATAAATTATTTTGGATTTTCACCAGGCTGGTCCAGGAAAAAAATAGACTGATACGCACACATCCCTACTGAATTTCACCTGACAGCCCAATGTGCTGTTTGTCATCTTTGTGGTCACAGGGGAACACTGATGTCCTTCCCTATCCTTCTCTGCAAAGATCCCTTACATCCCTTGAAGGGGACTTTGGGACTTGCACAACAATGCCAAGAGGCTCAGCGAATGCCTCTTTCTTGTCTTTCCCAGTCAAAGAGGTGGAGTGATGGTGTCCTCATTGCTCCTGCTCGGGGAGGATGCTGGAGAGGCAAGATCTGATTTGTCAGAAGAGGAAGAGCCCCGCCCAGCAGCAGTTCCCCACAGGAGGCCTTCTCTCTCTCTCTTCTTCTGCTTCATCCTGCGGTTCTGGAACCAGATCTTCACTTGGGATTCATTGAGAAATAAGGCCGAGGCAATTTCCACCCGGCGGGCTCGGCTCAGGTATTTGTTGAAGTAGAATTCCTTCTCCAGCTCTGTCAGCTGCTTGGTGGTGAAGTTGGTTCTGGGAGAGGAGTGGGGAGTTGTCCCGTCTGCTGTGGTATCATGTAACTTCACTAAGGATGAAAAGAAGGAAGCATCACTCAGGGTACCGTTTGTGAGTGGTATTCAACCAAGTTTTACTCGGAATAGACCACTTAGTTTCAATAGTTTGTAATTTCCGAGCACAATTCAAAGTGTTGGTGCTGACCTTTAAAACCCTAAACGGCCTCGGTCTTGTATACCTGAAGGAGCGTCTCCACCCCCATCATTCTGCCCGGACGCTGAGGTCCAGCGCCGAGGGCCTTCTGGCGGTTCCCTCATTGCGAGAAGTAAGGTTACAGGAAACCAGGCAGAGGGCCTTCTCGGTAGTGGCGCCCACCCTGTGGAACACCCTCCCTTCAGATGTGAAGGAAATAAGTAGCTATCTTATCTTTAAAAGACATCTGAAGGCAGCCCTGTTTAAGGAAGTTTTTAATATTTAACACTGTATTGTTTTTAATACTTGATTGGGAGCTGTCCAGAGTGGCTGGGGAAACCCAGATGGGTGGGGTATAAATAATAAATTATTATTATTATTATTATATTATTATTATAATCCTATTATCATTTTGTTTATTATTGCTGCTATTATTTGCCCCAGTCCATTTTCTACTCCAAAAAAACCCCACTATGGCTTGACTCCCCACCTTTATTTAGAATATTTCTAAACCCCTTTATGAAAAAGCTCTCCATGTGGCATACACATAAAACTGGAAAGAAAACACAGCTAAAACCCACAGTCTAATGAAAGACAAATATACATAAAGCCAGCATCATTAAAAACATAAACACACAAGTGTGCATAGAACCATCATGATTAAGAATAGATAAGATCAAGAGAACTTTTTAAAAAAACAGATAAAGGTAACTTAATTATATGTCTAAATTAAATGGCATTAAAAAAATTTAAGAGCCAGTTTGACCAGATACTAATCAGTCTGGATGCATGATAAGATCCAGTTTTTAAATAGCTTTTGCCCTGAACACCTAAAGAATCTGCAGTGCAGAAAGCTTGCAACATTTTCAATGGCTGTTGGGGCAACTTGCTGTATGGGCAGGCATGGACTGGCTGTGCCTTGAGGTCAGAACTGGAGGTGTTCAAAGGAGTAGCAGGGTGGGGTGGCGGAAGCAATACTCTCTCACACATGTTCCTGGTGCATCTCCAAAGCTAATCAGGAAAACCCATTATGCAAACTGTGCTCAGTCATTTTCCCTCCAAGACAGGCTATGTGGTTTGGTTCATACCTACCCTCCTCTCCCAACAGGCAATCCATAGCACAGGCTTCCACAGCCAATCAGGACTGGGTCAAGCAGCTGTGCCTTTCCCCCTGGCCTAAAGCCTTGGTTGGAGTCCGTTCTTCACATGCCCATCACTTCATGCATCTAGCAACAATTTGCATGAGCGAATGAGCCACTGCTGATCAAGCAGCACAGATTGATATGTCGCATCACCACAAACACCACACATTTCAGGGAAATGACTAGAATCTGTTCAGGAAATTAGAAATCAGGTGTTGTCTAGGCTTCTTGTATACGCAGGTCTTCAGAGAAGGTCAGAAATCTGGGATAGGAAGGGATGCTGGCTTGGATATTCAAGTGCCATTCCCCATCCCTGCCAATTCTGATACTGCTCTCTCCTCTTTCTGTGTCCCATTTTACACACAACCACAGCAGCAAACCCAAGTTTTCCACTGCGCATTCACCTGGAAGCTACAGCTGAGTGCATTCAGTGCATTCACCGAGGCATTTGCCAACATGTATTGGTGGCATATTTACATATATATTACTTTGCACATTTCAGGATGCCCTTAAGACACCTTAGAAAAATGTAGTGTGTGTTTTCTACCGGAGTGGGGAAGCTGTGGTCCTCTGGAGCTTGCTAGACTCCAACTCCCATCATCCCTGGCCATCATAGGAGCCAAATCCTAGGGGCCATGGAGGCTCCGTCCCCCACAATGAAATATTTGAGGGATGTGTGTGCACTGCCTCATGTGATCGATTATGCGAGGCAGGGCTTACCTGGGCCCCCCACAATATTTTATTCAAGTTGGCACCCCTGCTGGCCACCAGCCATGCTGGCAGGAGCAGATGGGAGCTGGAGACCAAGAGCATATGAAGGACCAAAGCTTCCCCATTCATCCTTCTTTCATCATCAAGTCACTCTCATTCTTCCTGTTGACACTGTCTCAGTTTTCCCCCTATGTCTTATATTTCCTGGAGAATGTCTCAAAGAATTAAATGCTGTGGGGAAAGAGAGGGAGTTAGGGCAAAGTGCTGACTGGTCCCTGTTGGGACTGGTGGGATTGAAGGTGGGGAGCCCAACAGTAGTGGACCAGAGCCAATGACAGGTAGCCAATGACAACTCAACTAATTCCTCCCTGCTGAATTCTGCAAGGCCAGGAGGAGGGAGGTAAGTAAGAAGGCAAGCAGGCAGGCAGGTGGGGACTGGATGAGAGTAGACTGAGCTCTAGTGGAATAGTCTCAACTGAAGATTCCAAAATGATGCACTCTAAAGCGAAGCAACCAATGCACGGTGGCAAGAAAAGCAGATCTTCAGAGGAACACAACAGGATCTTTCTGGATGGGAGGCAGGTATATATCTTTAATAAACAAATAAATAAAACCATCTTGTGTTAGAGCACATGGATACCTCAATACCATAACACTTCAATACCTCCAGGGTTGGCTCTCCCCATCTTAATTGACCTGGAGCCTGTGACCATCATCTGAGCCCTTCTTCATGTGCTCTTCAAAAGCTCCTGAGGGTGGCAACACAAGAATGGCCTTATCTGGGGAATGCTCTCCCCAGGGTGTCTCGCCTGGCACCTTCATTATGTACATACATTTTTAGGCACCAGGCAAAAATATTCCTCTTCTCCCAGGCCTTTGCCTAATTAATCAACCTATGGCCGCCTAAACTGTGTGTTGGGGGCGTTGTTTTATTTGTTGTTACGTTGTGCATTTTTGTGCTTTTATACTGTAAACCACCCTGTGATCCTCAAATGAAGGGTGCTATAGAAATGTAATGAAGGAAGAGGAGGAGGACTGTTCCAAGGCTGCCTTCCCCAACTTGGTGCCCCCAAGATGTTGCCAAACTACACATCCCATAACCTCTGACCACATCAAAGTGCAAGTAGATAAATAGGTACCGCTCCAGCGGGAAGGTAAACGGCGTTTCCGTGCGGTGCTCTGGTTCGCCAGAAGTGGCTTAGTCATGCTGGCCACATGACCCGGAAGCTGTACGCCGGCTCCCTCGGCCAGTAAAGCGAGATGAGCACCGCAACCCCAGAGTCGGCCACAACTGGACCTAGTGGTCAGGGGTCCCTTTACCTTTACTATCTGGAAGGTTTGGAATCTTGAGTGAAGGAATTGGGCAGGATAGTGTGTGGGCATCCCTCCCCCTCAAGAGTTGAACGGTGTTTGCTACCTGTCTTGCTTCCTACACACCAGGATCGCTGCCCTAACAGGAGCTATTAACTCGCTCAGTGCCACAACCATAACTCATCCCGGTTCTAAAGCCAAGGAAGCGTCTCTTCAGCTTGGTGGACTGTTGTTGTTGTTTTTTTAAAAAAAACAGAAACAAAACCGTACTTGCCTTTCCCTCTTGTGTTAGGAGGTGTGGAATGGATGTGAGCTAAACTTCAGCTGCCTTGGGCCGAAGGAGCCAACACAACCGTTAGCCAAGCTTTGAAAGGACGAACTCACTTGAAAGGGGACAGAGTTTTGATAGATGTGGCGGGCCAGAGCAGAGGGCAATGTTTAAAGATCTGGATTATTTTTAGAAGAAAATGGCCTTCGCTTTGAAATGAAGCAAAACGTCTTTTCCCCTGGCCCCGCCCCGCCCCATTTTGTCTTATGCAGCTTTCTAAATTGCAGAGACGGAACACGAATTCGACTTCTTCCAAATATGTTGGTATCTCGAGCGCCTGTATTTAATTCCCCCCACTTCCAACGCAGACATTTCTCAAGGCTTTCCTATCCTTACAAAACATAAGCTTAAACACACACACAAAAACTGCCATTTTTATTATTTGTTTTTTCCACCTACAGAAAAATAACAAGAAGAAAAGAATCTCCTTCGCGTGACTTACTTTCCCGAGCTTGGAAACAAGCGAATGCATCATTTTTTTTAAGAGTCATATTAAACACAAATAAACACGCTGGCACCATAAAGATATGCCAGTTTTTTGGATCAGGTCTCAGCCTATATTAAAAATTATATGCCCGCCACACTTTTTATTGTCTTTGTTTATCTTCCCCCGTTTCCATGATAAACAATGGGGAAAGTGTTTATATTGTTAAAGGCAACAACAAACAAAAGGTGTGCGTTTGTTGGTGTGCATGCATATGTGTGTGTGTGTGTGTGTGTGTGTGTGTGTAATGATATTAAAAGCGTATTATACAGACACGGGGGACCACCAGTTCCTTGAAAGTGGAGAAGTCCTCCTCTGCTTGGAAACAGAGATTCTCCTCCTACCCACCCACTCCAAGATCCACAGAAGAAGACAATATTTCCCCCCGCCGAGATCTCTCTACTATCAGGAATATAGGAAGCCCCGAATAGAGAACGCATCTCGAAGGCTGACAGATCTGGAAAGGCGAAGGATCGTGGCGACCTCCCCCGCTTTCCCTAAAACTTGGAGGAACTTCGGACTTCACAATGTAAACGAGCTTTAGAAAATTTCGACACAAATCAGATGTCTTTCAATGAATTACTTTGTATTCTTTCTCTTCTATTTTTTTTTTAAACCTTACCCCCCAAAACAGCTATAGGAAATGACGGTTTTTGTCTGTATGTCCTCGTAATGGTTTTGGAAACAATTAATAAATATTCCTAATTTAAACATTAAAAAAAACCCTATAAAACAAGCAAGTAAACAAGTAAACCCCACCGCCAATCGCGAAGCAACTTAATCTTATTGCCCCACCGGAGGAGAAAAAGGAGAAAAAGAGTTGGATCTTTTCGGATCGAATTATATTCAGGAGCACAAGGAATCCTCCGGAATAAATTTCACAAGGCGAAACGAAAGAAAGTATAGTAGTTCGGGAAAGAAAATGGTTCCATTCTCTCTCTCTCTCTCTCTCTCTCTCTCTCTCTGTGTGTGTGTGTGTGTGTGTGTACATTATATGCATCATTAAGAAGTTCGCACACCAAAATCTTTCTGGATGCAGGGGCACTGAAATCTGTAACCCGTTTCTCTCCGATTTCTGGCTTCCGGGGCTCCCTTTACGCGCGCCGTTTATGGCGAAAGGGAGACGGCCAAGACGCGCGCCTATCAAAGTATCCAATTGCTCTCCGATTTGGAGTTAGAGGAAGTTTGGTCTCCCAGGTCGGAATGCGGGCGGGCGCCCTCTTTGATGGGTGGGGGATGTCGTACATTGTCCAGTTTGGTTAATGATTCCTTAATCTTGCAGCCTTTTCCCGTTCAAGGGCTTAACAACTGATCCCGGTTTGGGGCTGGGAGAGCCCTACTCCCGAGTCTACCTCCTCCGAAAGGACGAGACTGGCTACCGTGGCTCTGTTTCATTTTGGGGACATCCTTCTCTTGTCTTCTCCCTCCCAGAGGGAATGTCAGAGTGTGTGCATAAATTCTATTACCTACCCACCCCAAAGATAAAATAACCGCAGAAAGGACAAACTGGTCGAGGAACGAACGAACAAGCCCCAGTCACAAAACAGCAACAAGAACGCTCAGCTCTCCAGAATCCCGTTGGGAACAACAGCTATATTAAATAAAGAAATCTCCATCCAGCACTTAGTAACTCTGCTTGACTTTAGAAACTTTCAGGCCCTGGTGATCCCACAGAAAGAAAGGGGCGCGCGGATCCAACATAGACCATGAAAGATTTTGCTTCGGATCCCAACCTGTTGTTTGGAAGTTCAGCAGACTTTCAGAAATTTCTCCCCTCGTCCCCGAAATCCATGAGGACTATGAGCCTGCTATTTGGCAACAAACAAGCACTATGCACAAAATTCACACGCGCATCCAGAGGTCACGTGCGTGTTAAGATCCGCTGGCAACAGCCGCGTCAAAAGAAGCTAGAACTCGCATCTCCTCGTCAAGAGACAATTTCACCTATTTTTAAATGTATTTGTGTTGGGGTGGTTAAAGTTCGCCAGGCGTGGATGGTGAAGCGCTGACAGATTGAAATGGGGCAAGTTGGGGGGGAGGGGGGCTAGGAGAGAGAAATTGATCGTTTCTGGTAATATCTGAATGGTTCCTTCTTCCATGATTTCGTGTGTCGGAAGGAGGGTTAAAATTATGCTACATTTAACGTTCCGATATCTTAAACATATTTATTTGGGAGTAACTCCTTTTTTGGGGTGGGGGAAAGTTTACCAGGAAGTTTAACTTTAGCTGCAGTCGAAACCTGTTAGTATCCATGGTGCGCTGCCGATACTTCAGTCTGCAGGTTTGCTGCTATCGGATTTTAATCCGATATAATGGCAAAAGCACTTTTGAAAGGTCGTCACAAAGTTTCCGCCTCTACTTTGGTGGATGTATTTTTTATTTTTTATTTTACATCTATCTATCACATTCAGAACAAAAACTGGGCATTAAAAAAACCCCGAAATACAAATACTATTTTGAAACAATAAATTGCCAGCGTTTTCATGATCGCCAGACAGTCGATTCCTAACCAAATGCTTGCTTGAGGGCACCCATTCTGAACAATAAATAGTTAAAAATTCTCTCTGAATGGGTAACTTGAAGGGAAATTACCCCTCGCGTTATCCTTTCAAAGAGAGACCCAAGACCCCCGTTTAAAGCCAAAACGAACATACAACAAAAATCACGACAAAACGCTGTTTATTTTTTATTTAAGGATTGCTCTCTCTCTCTCTCTTTCTGGCTCTGCCTCAAATCCTTATGCTCCGAGAATGCTAAATCGCCTTCGCATTAGCCGTGAGAATAAGTTATTACAATCGCCAAACGTGAGCTGCTTAGAAATCAGACGCCCAATGGATACAGACATCTCCGCGCGTGATAGATGACTTTCTATTACCAATTTGAGGTACCTGGAGTATCCGGTGATGTTGCGCGCGCGCCAGCTACTCATCCAATTAGATCCGAGCGGGGCCTGCTCGCCAACAACTCACCTGTTCTTCTTCGGGGCGGATTCCTCTGAACTTTCATCCATTCAAAAGTTTCCATTTCTCCGCCAACCTCCCGAGGCGGACCCCTTCCCTCCCCTTGGGCTCTCCAAGAGCTGACGGGCTGAGCCAAGATGATTTCCTCTTGGCTACCTGAGTACTGGGGGTCCATCAGCCGAGCCCCGAAGGGATGTCCTTCTGGGAAAGAAGCTGGGTACACCGAGGAAGAGGAGGAAAAAGAAGAAGAAGGGGCGGGGAAGTCTCTGTCCCCATAGCTAGGTGGGTAGGGGGCACCGAGGGAGTTGAAGCTGGAATGGGGAGAAGTCACTCCGGATCTACCTACGTCGGGCGGGCTGGGCCCAGCCCAGAGGTAATCGTGGGGTGGGCGAGGCATGCGAGAGGAGTGATGGGGCTGGTTGGCTGGGGAGTGGGGAGGAGAAGGTCCCCCTGGGAGATCCCGCCCCATCTCCTCGCCTCTGTCCCCAGAGCAGCAGCAGCGCTGCCTCTCCGGCTGTCGCTGCCTTCCAGAGAGTGTCCCCGTGAAGTGGCCACTGCCCCCTGCCCCACACACCAGCTCTAGGAAGGGGCGATCCGTCATCCTGCCTTAATGGGCTTCCCTGCCCCTTTCGCCCAGCTCGGCATCCCCCCCCCACCTTTGGACCTGCTTTCACCATGTCAAATTGGACATTTCCCTACCCTCACCGCGCACTTCCCAAGGAGGCGGGGGTGGGGTGGGGGGCTACAAGCCCTGCGCGCAGAGATTTGCGTGGGCGGGGGGGGGGCGCAGAGAATGTTGGCTGAGACAAGAAAGCCAGCTGAAATTCGATACATTGAGAGCCACGTGACGGGCGCTTGGCCAATGGCCAAGGTTCACTAAGGGGTGGGGGGGGAGGCACTGTTTGATGAGCTAATGGCAGCAATTTGTAACTTTCAGTCTCTCTCTGGGCAAACACACAAGAGGGATGAGAGAGAGAGAGAGAGAGAGAGAGAGAGAGAGAGAGAGAGAGAGAGAGAAGTGGTGGCGCTTCTGCAACTGAGCTCTCTCTGGGCTGCGAGAAATGGACGCACTCATATCTCCTCCCCATCCTGCTGGAATATCTACCGGGAAGCTAAAGGTGAGTCCATTTTTATTCCGTCTGTTGCATCTTCAGAGCGGGTTGTCTCCTAAAGGAGCATCTCCTCCCCCCCCCCCTCTAAGTCCCCACACTCCCTCCCTCCTTCCGAAAGCGAATCTCGGTGCCATTAAGTACCCAGCCATAATACACCGTTTCATCTTAATTTAGCTGATGAAATTTGCAATTACTTTTTGCAATGAAAATAGATGCGTAGGGTTGGATAGCTGTGCCTGCATGTGCGCGCGTGGTGGGGGTGTAGGGTGCGAGGAGGAGCTGAAGTAAGCGAGAGGAACGCAAACTTTGTGACATCTCTCGAAAGTGGGGTGAGGAAGAAGGAGACGGAGACACTGCGAAACACCGTCACGACTTTTTCTGCAAATAAAGCTTGCATGTGGAGGGCCTGAGAGTATCTATTTAAAAAGGGGGGGGGGGGGAACACTCACCCGGATCTATTAGAATTGCAAATGAAGGTTACAAAAAAGTAAAATAAAATAAAAACCCTCCCCCAGGCACACATTCGCAATGCAACCTGTCTCTTGGAAGGCGTGTGTGTGTGTGTGTGTGTTGTTGTTGTTGTTGTTGTTGTTGTTGTTGTTGTTTTGGTTTTACATTGGCAGATTCTCCTGTAAGTTGATTGGGTAGGATATTTCTAATTGAAATAAAAACGATTGCCTGTATTTTGAGAGGGAATCCATGGAGCGTAGAAAATGCAACAGAAGATAGGGATGGGAGAAGTATATTTAAATGCCCACTTCTAATGTACAGTTAAATTCATCTGATGAATGATGGGGGCAATAGCAGGTAGGGCCCACCCCCAATATTTTGAATATAATAATGTTATTGGATTAAGATAGGAACCTTTGGGCTGCAGAGCCATATAGAACTGATATAAAACAGTAATAACATCTCTTAAAAATAAAAACTGGCTGTCCATGTGTTCTGTATTCCAGGCACGTTTCCTAGAGCCTACCATTCTTACTTCCAAGAAGTATTCATCTAAATCACTATTAATAAGGGACAGTTACAAGTTAATTGGCATTAAAATAATTCATTTCAATTTGTTAATATTAAATGAACAGATAGCACGCTTGCTTAAAACCAACTCATGTACAGCTTTTCTTTATTGGCACGATTATGGGAGAAGAATTGCTGGAAGGTCTGGAGAAACTTATGTGGTGGTGAGTGCGTGTGGCACCTTTGATCATGTGATGACTGCAATATCAAGTGACACCCTACATATGTGAAAACTTTAAAAGCCGTCACAGATGGAACAGCACAGAGGTTTTATCCCCCCTAAAATACAGTGCTGTTTAAGGGAGGCAGTTCACATAGTCAGCCACAAGTACGTCAAGTAAGTAACCTAGTGCTGTTCATGTGAGCTAGACTTCAGTTTTGCCACAGAGAACTTCACAATTCAAAGGAATTCTTATACACAGAAATACACTTGAGTGTCAGGAATACATAAATGTTTAACTTCCCCATCTCAGAGCCTGCTATAAAGCTCCACCATTCATTAAAGAAGCCTCCCTCCACTGAAGAAGAAAAATGAAAGTTTCACAGTACATCACTGTTTCTTACGTGAACTTCCTCCAGTGAAAAGGGATTTTTATTGAAGGTGATGCAGAATCTCTGTCATGGTTAGTTGCAGTCATCCAAGTGTTCTTGTGAGGATGCATCCTGACTTTGTAAAGATTTGAGCACCATGGGGAAAGCACTGGAAATTGCTTCTGTGGGTTAGTTCACATGAGGATGCTAGTTGCTCCTTAGGTAAAGGTAAAGGGGCCCCTGACCATTAGGTCCAGTCGTGGCCGACTCTGGGGTTGCAGCGCTCATCTCGCTTTATTGGCCGAGGGAGCCGGCGTACAGCTTCCGGGTCATGTGGCCAGCATGACTAAGCCTCTTCTGGGGAACCAGAGCAGCGCACGGAAACGCCGTTTACCTTCCCGCTGGAGCGGTACCTATTTATCTACTTACCCTTTGACGTGCTTTCGAACTGCTAGGTTGGCAGGAGCTGGGACTCCCCCCATCGTGGGGATTTGAACCGCCGACCTTCTGATCGGCAAGTCCTAGGCTCTGTGGTTTAACCCACAGTGCCACATGCGTCCGTTTTAGTTGCTCCTTAACTGTACCTTAAATTGATGACCCGTGAATGTGCCATCAAAGACAGGATTTACCACTGATTTACCTAGAAGGTTCCATGGAAGTTGTGATGAGAAACCATGTGATGTAAACACATGTGCTCTGTGCTTCCACAGTGGCTATTTCACATGAAAAGTCCATTCGCTGAACGAGCTTTCTCTGTGGACCAACCCCCATGGATTGGTCTGCCTCCACTCCAGAGCTCTTTCCTTCTCCAGAATCCAGTGTGAGCTTCCCAATTGTTATTATACAGCATAGTCTTCCTCTTATTTGTAGAAAATGTTCAGGTATCAACCAGTGGCAGATTTAGCTGATGAAATGTGGACTCTAATCACTACTCTGCCTTTGAGTTGCATCTCAGCCTTCCTTCCTCTGCCTGCAAAATTGGAGTCACTGGGAATGAGCAGATTGGCAAACATTTGATATCTTAATCCTAGAAAAGTTTTATCTCTGGTTCTACATGGCCCTTTCTGATGTCTTTGAATAAGATTTGAGGAGTTCATACCAAGCTCTTAAAGTGTGCTCTCACTTTTAGATGTTTCCTTATAACTAGGAAGTCTAATCAAATTCTGAAACCCCACATCCTATCATTGATTTTATTGGAGAGGGTGAATCTTCTGCTGTTGGAATCCATTAGGTTTCAATTCTGCCTCCCCCTCAGCTGGGTTGGTGAGGTATCCTGTTTCCCATCTGTTTATTTCTTGCAGAGCTAAACTGTGTATTATGGGATGGGGTGGTGAGGAGGGAGGGAGGAGAGCTTGATTCATACTTACAGAATTCTGCCTCTCTAATTCATTCGGCAGCATTTCTTCCTCATTGCCTGTCAGCTGAAACTTGGATGCAGATGGGACCTGGATTGCCTGCCATAGATGTCAGAGAGAGAGAGAGAGAGAGAGACCTGGTGGCAAATATATCAACAACAAAAAATAAGTCAACATGTGCTTCGGTCTTTTGCCTTCTGCAAATACAATCAGAGATGATGGGCCTGTCTTTTGCCAACGCACCTGCGCTCTCACACACATGCAGCCACTGGATTATGCCATTGGGCTAAAGCCACAGAAAGCAACTTGTGGCATCATTCTTCTGCCTAAAGACAGGAGGCAATATGACATAACTCTGTTCTTAGACCCAGAGCTTATCAGGCTTCGCCATGAATATTTCCCCCCTCTACTGATGCAAATGAAGGGTTGCTGTTTTTTAAAAGAGTTTTGCTTGTTGCTTCACTGATTTGCTTGCAATGTTTATACTGTTCAGTGTTTTCTGTTTATTTATTGCTGTAACCTGCCTTGTGAGGGTTATTCCTTGAAAGGTGAGATACATTGCAGTCTTTACACCTGGCATGGATAGTTGGTGCTCTTTATGCTAAGGTTGCAGGTTCAGTCCCCATATGGGGCAGCTGCATATTCCTGCATTGCAACGGGTTGGACTAGATGGTCCTCAGGGTCCCTTCCAACGCTACAGTTCTATGATTCTATGGTTCTTGGACCTCTCCCCAAACTATACCCTCTTCCTCTAGGCCAGACGTACACCTTTGACATTGCCACCCCCCCCCCCAAGTGTTTTTGCCTGGCTGGAATGTGTCCTTGAATTCTGATGATGTCTCTTGCTTGTCTGGTTGGAGGGGTATGTGAGTGTATGTAGAAACTAGTCTACTGCACAAAGGTAAAATTTTGCTCCACCCACTTTTGCCTCTGGCTCCTCCCACCACTGGAATATGGCCCCTAAGTATGTGGCCCTCATCTGAAAAAGGTTCCTTATCCTTGCTGTAGAAATCAGTGGCCTTTCTCCAGGTAAGTGGGAATAGGGTTGCAGCCTAAAAAAATAAAAATAAAAATATGTCCCTTACAGACTGGAATGTGACTTATTATTTGCCAGGCATGGAATGGAGGGAGGGGAAAGGTACATGATGGGGAACCACATTTTACATATATTCTTAGCAGAGTATCAGCTGTTTTATATATATCCTAAGGAGCCTCCCACCCTGTCTGAACCACACACACACATCTCATTCTGTTCTACTTCTGTGTGGATTTTCACGTGTCAGGGGTGGGTGCCTCAAACAGGTCAGTAATAACTCACGTGGCATCAGTGAAGTTAGTTTTTTATTCAAAGAAGCAAACAGCTCAGGAGGCCATGCCTGGTGAGCACAGCAACTCTTCCTAGCAGATCTTGCCCCCAGTGAGGCAGTTGTGAGGACTGAAGGTCCCCACCTTCCCACAATTGCCTCCTCCTTTCCCAGGTGCTTCCCAAGCAATCTGAGACTCCATGGATGTGCCTGTCTCTGCTCTGCCCTTTTCATACCTCTTCTGGTCCTGGGAGATCAGTGAGGAGGGGAGATCCCCTGGCTTCTTCAGCAGTCTGCCTCTTGGCCTCCCTCCTCTTCAGCCTCCGCTTCTGCCTCTGATTCTGGACTGCTCTCTGCCATAGACTCTCCCTGCTCACAAAACCCTGTTTCCTCTTCTCCTTTTGACACCACCTCCACCCAGTCCACTCCCTCTTCTCCATCTGACCACTTATCATCATCCCACCACCAATTCCTTGGCTCTGAGCCTTGTTCCCTTTGGGGTTTCCCCAACTGATGCCTCTGCATCCAGCCAGTCCATTACAATATGCCACTTTGGGTACCAATCTTTGCTATCTAGAATATAAATAACGTAAGCACATACATAACATTGAAAGAGGAGCTGCCTCTGTTAAACTGGGAAGGTTGAGACATATGCCTGTGCGTATGTTGCACAAGATTTTGCCATGCATTTAAATATTTAGCGCAATGTTTATTAAAAGGAGGGTGGGAGTAGGTCATGCCAGCTTCAGAAAATTGATGTTTTTCAATATCGGGTAATATTAACAAGATATTGCACCAGGCAGCTGCTTGTCAGCCAGCCCACAGGAGTAGTAAACGATGTATGGGAAGTTTAAAACTTGAGAGTGTTTTCTTCTTTGACCAGGCTTGGCTCCAACAGTCCATTGCCCTGTCCAATATAAGCTGTGTGCATGTTATGGCTCAGTCAGCAAAGCAGAGACCTTTTGCACAAGGAAACAATTGGCTGGATCCAAATGTTCTTTTTCTCAGACGGAATCCTTCTTTCAGAGGAAGGGACTCTTTGGATTTAACCCACTGCAAGCATATGATGCCCCAAAGATCATGCATTCTCAAGAGTCATTTGGGAACAGAAACCACTATATCACTTCTCCTTCAATCAAAATAGGAAGAGGCAATGTTAAAAAGTAGCCAAAGCCTACATCGATTTCCCCTCCCCAATGGCTTAAATTTTGCTTTCACTGGACCATTTTTGGAGGGGGGGGACTTGCTTTATAGTGACTGAAAGGGTTACCTTCCTGCATTTCTTGTGGAAATATGCAACAGATAGTAAAGGGTGGGGTGGGAAAAAGAGAACTTAAAACAATCATTTGCTGCATTAAAAAAAAAAAAAATTCTATATATTAACCCCCCACTTTTATTCAAGGTGAATTGTATGTGTATCGTTATTAATTTTATTGTATTTTATTATCCATTATATACTGCTCTGCTGAGAGCCCATTGGCCTGAGAATGCGGGAATAATAATAATAATAACAATAATAATTCTATAGTTAGTATGCACAGTATTTTTCCAGCTTTAGAAACATGGAACATTTATCCCCCCCCCCAAAAAAAAACCATCAAGAAAAAGCCCAGTTTCCACTGTGTGCAATAATAAACTTTATGCAAATTTATGTATTTATTCCATTTACCTCTATCCAGTTTTTCTTCCTGCAGACTCCCAAAGGGGCTTATGTAAATAATCGAGTTAAAATAAAACCATAATGAAATGTCAGTAAAATATACAACTAAAACCAACAATCAGCTAGTCAAATGATAGAAAGATACAGGTAAACAATTTTAGCTGAATATGATATCCAGCGCAGCATTATATGTATCTAATCAGAAATTAGTCCAATTGAGCAAAAATGGGGCGTACTTTCAGCTCAGTGGGTTCAGGACTGCAGCAAAAATGCTGTTTTTAGTCCATGAAGCATCAGATGAAAATGAGAAAGGTCTTCCTCTCCCTTCTCAAAAACTTGCATTGGCCTGGCCTGGCCCACAGCTCCACCGGAACCAATTTCTTTTCGGAAAAGTGCCACACTTATGGAAAAAGCCCAGGACCTACTGATCTTCCACTAATCTTCTGCTGGCAAGGACAATTGCAACAGAGCCAATTATAAATAAAAGATGTCTGATTTTAATAAATATGGGTCTGTTTTCAAGATTTGCATTGTTTGTCAGTGGTCTGGGAAACAACACACTCTAAGGCGTGAAGCTGAGGTTAGAACAAAACAATGATGTACATGTCTACTCATAAGTCCTATTGACTTCAATAGGCCCAATAGGCCTTACTCCCAGGTAAGCGAGTACAGGAATATAGACCTGTATAATACTATTGTCTAATGATCCATTCAGGCATTCTGTAAAAGTACTCCAGGGCTGAAACTAATCTTCATTTCACCTGGGTCAAAGACCCAGTTTGGGGTGTGTGGGTGTGGATGTGCGTACACACACACACACACACACACACTCCTGTGCACACACACACAGTCTGGGAGCCTTAATGGCACCCCTCTTGGAGGCTTCACCTGGGGCAAAATACCCCACCCCCATAACTGCAGCCCTGAGGTACTCCCCTGTTGTTGTTTTCTAGAGGGCCCCCTACCTTGCTATGGTAGAAGATCTGAAATGGATAAACCTGCAAATTAGAGACTCCTGGAAACCTGAGCAGGAGCAAAACCAAAGGGAGCCATTTGAGCTTATTTGGATGAGGTGAGAAATTGGAAGTATTTTTGAACTCAGAAGCTGATGTACCAAGAAGACGATGGCTGTGAGTGGGATGACTTGGGGGGGCTGAGCCCAGGGTCTTTCTTGGTGGACCCCATACTTCCTGCCCTTTCCCACCCATTTTTAAAAAATGCTTCATTCCTTTCCTTACAGGCTCTCTGAATACATTACAAAGCACAATGTGGGAAAGACCTGAGCCACCTGCCACCTCACTTTACCCAGAGGCAAAGGTGGAAGACCTCAAGTTGCGGATTAACCCATTTCAGATCTATAGATCTAGACACAGATTTTATCGTATGCTTTTGGCTCTGAGTGCAACCTGAATTATGAGGTGAATAAAGGGATATGGGTGAGGTTTTCACATGCCTGAGTTGGATTTCACTGCTCACAAGATGTCTTTGAGATAGATCAGCACCTCCCTAAATCTCCAAGTCACTCTGTGGGCTGGGGTGCCTCCCCATTTGCCATTTAAAATAAGGTGACTTCTGAATGTTTCATTTTCTTTCCACAAAGCAAAACGAAGGCCACTAGGAAAATGCTCTGTGCTTGAGGGGTTGTCCACACTTCTGCACCCCTAGAAAGCTTGTTTCCTAGTGGTTTTCTGCTTCCCTGCCACTTCCCTTAGGAACATCCGCTCTTTACTGCTGAAACTGAGCAAACATCAGTCTGCAGAAAACCCCATTGACTGTTGCTCCGATTCAGCAGTGAAGAGCAGGTTTTCCCTAGGGGAAAGTGGCCAGGCAAGAATATGTGTGGACAAGCCCTAAGTCAAAACAGAGCAGAGAGGTTGGAGAATCTTTCATTTTGACTGACAGGTCCAGGTTTTAATCACATTGAATTATTTTCTGAAGGCACTCCAACCACAGCAATTTAGGAGAGTGTTTGCTTTTTGAGTGGCGGTTGTTCTTTTGTGACCCCTGTACAAGAAAGAGCCCTGGAAGAGCTCTGGGACCTATGGAATCCTCCCCAATCATTTTCTGTTTCCTTTCAAACAATAGAAAACCAACACTTCACTCAAATTGTTTTCATCCCACTCTTTTTGTTATGTACTGAAGTTCTCACCCTGGGCCAGCAGGGGGATACTGTAGATAGTTTTCACTCAGGTCCACATATGCAAATAAGGGATTGAAAGTGATGTTCAGTGATTGGATAGTTACAGAAAGTTGTTACAGTTACGTTGTACTGGAGCTCTATATAAGCAGGCTGGCTGAACCCTTCAGTTCAGTTCTGTTCTGACCTGTGAATAAACAAGAGCTGTTTGGAGAATCGCTGTCTCGTCTGACACTTTTCTTTCTGGTTCATGTTAGCTTCGTTGTATTCACAAACTTTCCGGAGAGCTCCATGTAAGGTAATTCCACTCAGTTCACTTGTAGGGCTTTCTGTGTGATTGATTTGTTCCTTTTTATTTTCTGTTTTCCAACAATGCCTACTCTGTTTATTATTATTTGTCCCATTTAGTTTCTCTCATTTTTCACAATCTTCTCTTCCAGTCCTTCCACCAACACTTGCTTGTGCTTGTTTGATGCCTTTTATTCATTTCCATTCCACCCCCCTCCAAATTTCAGTTTGCATGTTCAAAATGTCACCTTTCTGTCTTCAGTTTTGGGGTACCTATAATTTCACTACATTCAGTGTATTCATATTTTCTTCCTCCCCCCTCAAAAGCTCCTTTGCCCACATTCAGCTAAACTGGATTGGCCCTGAAGTAAGCTCCAACTTTCATTGCTTACTGAGAGCTATGTAATTATTACTGTTACTCAGGACCACCTCCATCATACCACCAGTTTACAGACTGTTCACCCATAAAAAAACCTAA
The DNA here is from genome assembly GCF_964252035.2 of Podarcis erhardii. NCBI lineage: Eukaryota > Metazoa > Chordata > Lepidosauria > Squamata > Lacertidae > Podarcis > Podarcis erhardii. Next base: position 11,932,151 of record NC_138498.1, read on the forward strand.
GGCAAGTTAAGTGATTTCTATTTTACCTATCCCTGAATGGTAAGGTCTGCCCAAGTGAGAGAACCACTGCACTTGTTATTCTGAAAGTTGGCAGGTTTCATCCCCTTGGAATGGGCAAATGAACTGCAAATTGCACCCAATTCCAGCATAAAATTGAAAGCTAGATACTTTTTATCTTTTTGAAAAAATAAACTTTAGAAGATTCCTTGAATGAAAATTCCTGCCTGAAATCTGGCCAACTTAATCCAGTTGGAGAGGCTTCTTAGCCTGCAAATTTCATTCACTTCTGTGAAAAGGGAAAAAAGCCACAGTTATCTTTAGATTCTCCATTATAATCAAATAGGGTTGGGTGAACAGAGCTTCAGATTAACAGATGTGATTCAGAGTGGCATAGGCAAACTCGGCCCTCCAGATGTTTTGGGACGACAATTCCCATCACCCCTAGCTAACAGGACCAGTGGTCAGGGATGATGGGAACTGTAGCCTCAAAACATCTGGAGGGCCGAGTTTGCCTATGTCTGATTCAGACTCAAATAACAAGATGAACTGAAAAGACACAGAGCAGATCCCAAACAGATCAAGTTGCTTTTAATGCTACACATACAATATACAAGGTGAATCTTGTGGCCACCACACATCATTTGATAGATACATAGGCTTAAACATCTTTAGATGTTATGACACACACACACACAAAATATTAATCAAATATTTGGTTATTCAGAGAAAAGCTGGTGAATTAACACCCTCAGAATTTGCATAATTTACTTAAGTCATGATGAGACAGAGTTGGGTAACAGCCATGTTTAATGTGTACAAGAATGGGGAACAGCTATTGCTTCTTCATCCCAGATTTCTAGCTGTAATCTGATGCCCGTAAGCACTCAACAGAGACTCAGGCTGCAACCCAGGTGCTGGCATGTAGGTGGTTAAGATGAAGGATGGATCCCTCTGCACTGGCCTCTGCCTGTGGAGAGGAGCATTGCTGGTGAGGGGAGTGCCGCTGCAGTAGAAGCCCAGCTTCTACCGAAGCAACTGGGAGGCTACCATCTCCATGGGGGGACGGGGGACAGGGGCTTAGAGGAGTCTGATCCTGTCCCCTACGCTGTGTCAACCTGGAGTGGGTGCAGCAATAACCTCTGGGAAAACTGGCACCCCACCGTCTGTCCTGACTGGCAGGAGCTGAGAGGGCTTATGAATTGTTGTTGTATTTACACAATCTGAGTGGATTGTCCCAGCCACTCTGGACTTCGGATGCAGCAGTGACTCTATCACTTTGATAGTCCCCTGGCCAGGTTAGGAGCACTCGGCCCTTCAGTCTGTATTTCCACCTTCAGTCCAAGTCTAAATGCAGGTCTCAAGCCTTCAAGATCCAGCCCATTATTATTTTCGAAACAACCTTTCCCCCATTTCATGCACCCACCTCCTGCTTTGAGTAACATCTCAAAGTTTGGCATACTCAGAAGCTTACATACTATTTTGCTTCGGTTTGGTTTGTCTTAATAACAGAATTGATGCTTTTGAATTCTGGTGCTGGAGGAGACTCTTGAGAGTCCCATGGACTGCAAGAAGATCAAACCTATCCATTCTGAAGGAAATCAGCTCTGAGTGCTCAATGGAAGGACAGATCGTGAAGCTGAGGCTCCAGTATTTTGACCACCTCATGAGAAGAGAAGACTCCCTGGAAAAGACCCTGATGTTGGGAAAGATGGAGGGAACAAGGAGAAGGGGAAGACAGAGGACCAGATGGTTGGACAGTGTTCTTGAAGCTACCAGCATGAGTTTGACCAAACTGCGGGAGGCAGTGGAAGACAGAAGTGCCTGGCGTGCTCTGGTCCATGGGGTCACGAAGAGTTAGACACGATTAAACAACTAAACAACAACAACAACAACAACAACAATAACAGTACTGTACTGCCCAACTGTGACTTTCAGATAATTTTTCTCTTTCTTCTAAACCAACGCAGCTACCTAAAAATATTTTTTAAATTATATGCTATCTCAACCTTTTTTCTTTATTCTGCAAACCTGATGACAAGCAACAAGTCTTTCAAGGCTGCAACCCTTCCATTTGCGACTTCAAAACGACAGAAATCATTTCCTGGTGTGATTTATAAACTGCATACAACCTATTTTGTACCTGAACCATTTCCCCCTTTCCCCAGCCAACCTCAATTTCCATTAAGGTACATCTGCCTGCTGCATGTGCCTGAGAACAATCTGATTTGAGATTTGCCCAAGTGGAGAAAGAGGCATGTGGTGGGTTTTTCAGTCCCCCAATGCTTCAGAAGGAAGAAGATGGTGCTTTGTTTGACACGCTGGGCTCTTATTGCCTGGACAGGGCACAGAGGCCTTCAAAGATGCTGCCAGAAAATGCAATAAGAGACCAGCAATGAGGCTTCTCTTCTCCGCCCCACCCTGCTTTATCCATCTTGTGAGTTGTAAACGATTCTGTATGGGGGAAATTGGCCTAACTGGAGACAGTATTAGTATAAATATTGCTCAGGCTTTCTGTCATTTCCTTTCAATGCCGTTCTGCAGCAAATTGAGCTTCCCGCTTTAAAGCAAGAGGCGGCGGAGATTAAAATGATAGATGCTATTTAAAGTTGCTCTAACTCTAAGACGACATAAACGCTTTGCCTATCTGCAATTCTCGTCTCTTTCGGAGAGGCAGAGCTCTGAGAGATGTGGCGCAAAGGAAAACTTCTCAGAAATGCAGAAACTTGGCTGATCTCCCCAAGGCAAGTGGTGATAGTAGTGCATGTGTGATGCGCATCCTCTGACAGAGCTTCTGGATGCCTTGAGCATGAGCTCTGGCCACTTGTATGGCCAGTGCACAGCTAGATGGGCATTTTCTAGCAGCATTCCAAGTATGAGAGTGTCAGGACTGCGAAAGGGAGAAACTTGTAATGTGGGGAGTGGAATAGAGGCAAATAGGGACGTGGGTGGTGCTGTGATCTAAATCACTGAGCCTATTGGGCTTGCTGATTGTAAAGTCAGCAGTTTGAATCCATGTGGCGGGGTGAGCTCCTGTTGCTCTGTCTCAACTCCTGCCAGCCTAGCAGTTCAACAGCACACCAGTGCAAGTAGATAAATAGGTACCGCTGCAGTGGGAAGGTAAACAGCATTTCCATGCGCTCTGGCTTCCATCACGGTGATCCGTTGAGCGAGAAGCAGTTTAGCCATGCTGGCCACATGACCTGGAAAAGCTGCCTGTGGACAAATGCTGGCTCCCTCGGCCTGAAAATGGAGATCAGCGCCATACCCCATAGTTAAATTTGACTGGACTTAACCATCCAGGGGTCCTTTACCTTTCACTTTACCAGAGGCAAGCAGCTCAATCCTGTGCATGTTTTCTTGGCAGTAGGGAAGCCGTACTAAATCCAATTCTTTTATTTCCTGCATTTATTTATTAATTTTATTAATTGATTCAATTTATACCATGCCTTTCCTCCGAGGAGCTCAAGACAGCATAGAGTGGTACCTCGGGTTAAGAACTTAATTCGTTCCGGAAGTCTGTTCTTAACCTGAAACTGTTCTTAACCTGAAGCAGCACTTTAGCTAATGGTGCCTCCCGCGCCGCCGGAGCACGATTTCTGCTCTCATCCTGAAGCAAAGTTCTTAACCCGAGGTACTATTTCTGGGTTAGCGGAGTCTGTAACCTGAAGCGTCTGTAACCTGAAGCGTCTGTAACCCGAGGTACCACTGTACTCTCCCCTATTCTAGTTTTATCATTGCAACAACCCTGTGGAGTGGTTTAATTGGAGAGCTGATGGCTGCCTTAAATTAACCAAGCAAATTTCATAGCCAAGTGGAACCTTGGTCTTTCATACATGCACCATACATTTAAAGCAACAACTTCCCTGGGAATTGTAGTTTGTTAAGGGTGCTGGGAATGACAGCTCTGTGAGGGGGGGGGGATCCAGTTCCCATGATTCTTTGGGAGAAGTCATGTGCTTCATTTCTGGATGCCTCAGCTTTGTAGTCTATTCCTTAGTATGCCTGCTCTCCTTCCCAGCCCTGCCTTGACCTCCTGCCGGACACCTGCCTCTGAGTTTGGTCCCATTTTGCTGGCACTTCTACACCCAGGACCCTGAGAGGTCACAGGTTTGCATAAACTTTGCACCTGCTGATTTATAATTTAGAAAATTGTAAAGTTAGAAACAAGAACCTTGATTTCAAGATAAATGCAAAGCACTGATCACGGGGAGAGTGAGATTTTTAACCGATGGGTGCCATAGAGACATTTTAGAGTGCAACTCTATGTGTGTCTGCTCTGAAGACAGTTCCACTGAGTTAGGCAAAGGTAAAGGGAGCCCTGACCATTAGGTCCAGTCGTGGCCGACTCTGGGGTTGCGGTGCTCATCTCGCTTTATTGGCCGAGGGAGCCGGCGTACAGCTTCCGGGTCATGTGGCCAGCATGAGTAAGCCGCTTCTGGTGAACCAGAGCAGCGCATGGAAACATCATTTATTTTCCCGCTGGAGCGGTACCTATTTATCTACTTGCACTTTGACGTGCTTTCAAACTGCTAGGTTGGCAGGAGCAGGGACCGAGAAATGGGAGCTCACCCCGTCACGGGGATTCGAATCGCAAACCTTCTGATCGGCAAGTCCTAGGCTCTGTGGTTTAACCCACAGCGCCACCCGCGTCCCTCCCTGGTAAATGTGTAAAGAATGGCTGCTTCAAACAAATAGCTAAATACCCTGAGGTCCTAGGAAGGAGATCAGGACAGACATGTCTTCAGTAAGCATAAGGAGATTATTGGCTCATAGGGAAATGCATGCTTTGAAGTTAATATTTGCAAAATTCTTTGGCACTTGATGCAACTCTGCCTAGGAAGTGGCCTATTCGGTTGGTTTCTTTGCTACAGTACTATAATAAAGCCCTTGTTTACAGAAGAGAAAGTGCAACCTCTCTCCCTCTCCCTCTCTTTCTGGCACATGCAAATATGAAAGGCATGGGCAGGTGTGTGGGCTGTCAATCTACGGTCTTCGGGATTCATGGAAGCATAAACCTGCTCTCCTTGTGATGACTGTTTGAGGAAGGCCAGCTGTTTTCACATGCTTTTCACTCTGAGCGGAGAGGGGAAATCCCCCTTGGGCAGAAACTTTCTGCATGTCAGCTCAAGCTGATGATGGATTGCCCTGTGAGCTGGAGGGAAGTTGTTCAGCTGTGGGAAGAATGTGTGTGTGTGTGTGTGTGTGTGTGTGTGTGTGTGTGAGAGAGAGAGAGAGAGAGAGAGAGAGAGAGAGAGAGGGAGACCGCACATGTAACAAAATCCTCTTTTGCTGTAAAGTGACTGTTTCAAAATGAGGACAGGATTGTAAAAGCCAGGGGCTGACAGCAAGATGGAGCTAGTCCACTGTAAGGCAAGTTCTCTGCATGGGGAGGAAGGGAAGTGGTATGGCAGGAGAACCCAGAGGACAGTGTTGTTGTTGTTGTTGTTGTTGTTGTTGTTGTTGTTGTTGTTGTTGTTGTTATCTTCCAACACATATGAAAACACAATAAAACATTACACTTTTAAAAGATTCCCTATACAGGGCTGCCTTCAGATGTCTTCTAAAGGTTATATAACTACTCATCTCCTTGACACCTGATGGGAGCATGTTCCACAGGGTGGGTGCCACTACCAAGAAGGCTCCCTGTTCCCTGTAGCCGAGGGACTGGCCCCTAGAGTAGGGTTACCAGATGTCCCCGGTTGCCAGGGACAGTCCCCGGATTTGCAATTCTGTCCCTCGACAAATTCCATCCCCAGAATGTACCCAGATTTGCAAATCTGTCCCCGGGAAATGTGGCAGCGGCAGCCTCAGCAGCCCGGAGCCAGCCTGGTAGCGCAGTTGGCTCTGGCTGGCTTCAGGAGCTGCTCGCTGCTGTGGCGCCTGCCATTTTTCCTCGCCGGAAGTCCCCATATGATGTGTATTGTGCGCATAGTATGTGTCTTGTGCGATCTCCTTCCCCCTTCCCACTTTGTTTTGACTGATTGGGGGAGGCTCGGGAGTCGCGGGCGGGCAGCTGTTGCCCAGTTTTTAAAAAACTCTGTGCATTTATGTTTCACAGCGGACAAAAGAAGGGCTTTGCACCTTTATACAATATGCATGTGTGCTTGGCTCCAGGGTCTTTTGCTACACCATCCCCACTACTGACTCCCTGTTGCTACTCAGCTTCCAATCAATAGATGATAGATAGATAGATAGATAGATAGATAGATAGATAGATAGATAGATAGATATAGAGAGATAGATAGATAGATAGATAGATAGATAGATAGATAGATAGATAGATGATAGATAGTCAGTCAGTCCCCGGATTTATTGAAAAAAATCTGGAAACCATACCCTAGAGGGAGGTACGTGTGGCTATGCAGTCAGTGCTCCTATGGCTATGTGGATTGCCATAGTTTAGACCAGCCTTCCCTTACCTGAGGCATTCCATGAGAGCTGTCCTTTTTTGCAGTGGCACCCGGTTTGCACCTTCATTAGGCAAAAACGTTTCTCTTCAACTGAGTTCTTGGCTGATTAATATTCTACAGCCTTTTGAATGTGTTTGTGGGAGGTGGGGGGTTATTGTATTGCTCATTTTATTTTAACTGTTTATTTGTGCTTTTACCTTATATTTGTATCTTGTAAACAGTCCTGAAATCTTATGGCAAAGGGCAGCATATAAGACAAATAAATGAATGAATGAATGAATGAATTGCACTGTAGTCCTTTGGGGTGTGCAGGTGGCGCTGTGGGTTAAACCACAGAGCCTAGGACTTGCCGATCAGAAGCTCGGCGGTTCGAATCCCTGTGACGGGGTGAGCTCCTGTTGCTTGGACCCAGCTCCTGCCAACCTAGCAGTTTGAAAGCACGTCAAGTGCAAGTAGATAAATAGGTACCGCTCTGGCGGGAAGGTAAACTGCGTTTCTGTGTGCTGCTCTGTTTTCGCCAGAAGCAGCTTTGTCATGCTGGCCACATGGCCCGGAAGCTGTACGCCAGCTCCCTCGGCCAATAAAGTAAGATGAGCACTGCAACCCCAGAGTCGGTCACGACTGGACCTAATGGTCAGGGGTCCCTTTACCTTTACCTTTTTACCTTTGGGGTGTGAAATATTGTCACACCTTCAGGGATGGACTGGTTGGTAGCTCCAGCCTTTTGCTTTACCTGTCCTCTTCTGCCACTGTCATTGTCTTAAGTACCCCCCACATCTGCGGACTCTGTCATCTGATGACTGAAACGGCCGTGTTCAGGACTCCTGTCTGCCAGCAAGACTGGAACTGGTAGCAGAGGATCAGTGGGGCTATTCATCGGGGGAGCAGATTCAATGTCAGCCGTTTATAGATTGATGTTAGGTGGATATAAGCCTCCACTCTCATCATCCCCATTTCTAGTCTAACCCATGCATTTGAAACGCATCTGGGAACTTTTATGAGAGCTCTAAGGAGTTTGGATTGAACTCTCTCAAGGGGGAAGAAAATAATAATAATAATAATAATAATAATAATAATAATAATAATTTATTATTTATACCCCGCCCATCTGGCTGGGCCTCCCCAGCCACTCTGGGCGGCTTCCATAGAAAGCAAAAATACAATAAAATATCACACGTTAAAAACTTCCCTGAACAGGGCTGCCTTAAGATGTCTTCTGAATGTCAGGTAGTTGTTTATCGCTTTGACATCTGCTGGAAGGGCGTTCCACAGGGAGGGCGCCACTACCGAGAAGGCCCTCTGCCTGGTTCCCTGTAACTTTACTTCTCGTAATGAGGGAACCGCCAGAAGGCACTCGGCACTGGACCTCAGCGTCCGGGCAGAATGATGGGGGTGGAGACGCTCCTTCAGGTATACTGGACCGAGGCCGTTTAGGGCTTTAAAGGTCAGCACCAACACTTTGAATTGTGCTCGGAAACGTACTGGGAGCCAATGTAGGTCTTTCAAGACCGGTGTTATATGGTCTCGGTGGCCGCCCCCAGTCACCAGTCTAGCTGCCGCATTCTGGATTAGTTGTAGTTTCCGAGTCACCTTCAAAGGTAGCCCCACGTAGAGTGCATTGCAGTAGTCCAAGCGGGAGATAACCAGAGCATGCACCACTCTGGCAAGACAGTCCGCAGGCAGATAGGGTCTCAGCCTACGTACCAGATGGAGCTGGTAAACAGCTGCCCTGGACACAGATTTGACCTGTGCCTCCATGGACAGTTGTGAGTCCAAAATGACTCCCAGGCTGCGCACCTGGTTCTTCAGGGGCACAGTTACCCCATTCAGGACCAGGGAATCCTCCACACCTGCCCGCCTCCTGTCCCCCCAAAACAGCACTTCTGTCTTGTCAGGATTCAACCTCAATCTGTTAGCCGCCATCCATCCTCCAACCGCCTCCAGACACTCACACAGGACCTTCACCACCTTCACTGGTTCTGATTTAAAAGAGAGGTAGAGCTGGGTATCATCCGCATACTGATGAACACCCAGCCCAAACCTCCTGATGATCTCTCCCAGCGGCTGCATGTAAATGTTGAAAAGCATGGGGGAGAGGACAGAACCCCTGGGCACCCCACAAGTGAGAGCCCAGGGGTCTGAACACTCATCCCCCACCACCACTCTCTGAACACGGCCCAGGAGGAAGGAGCGGAACCACTATATGACAGTGCCCCTAGCTCCCAGCCCCTCAAGACGGTCCAGAAGGATGTTATGGTCGATGTAGAGGAAGGTGGGCCCAGAAAGGATCCATAAAGGAGCTGTGCCAACGTTTTGGCCTTGTATAATTTTAGGTGCTGCAGGGACGAAAAAGCCCCCTTATGCTCTAAATAATTAAAGAATACAGTTTGCGATTTTTTCCACTGAGCTCCCAATGGAGTTTACATGAAGTTTGTTGGTTCCTGAAGTGTGTTGGTACCGCCTTTCCTAGATGCTTATAATTTGTGACTTGTTCTAATTCATGGCCTTGTTCTAATTTAGGGCCAGCTTCTAAGCTTTGGTTTCCCCCCCGAAAGCTAATATCTTGGTCTTTTGATTGTTGATTTTGAGACATTCAGTTTCACAGTATTCTGCGAGCTTTCTTGGTGCTCTTTTGAGTCCAGTGGGGGGTTCTAGATAAAATTACCACATCAGGCCGTGCTCAGATGACTGCCAGGTCTTGTTGTGCCTCTTGCACAGCACACAGCAAGGGGCTTGGCAACACCTGGCAATCAGTCACTTGCAAAAGACCGCTCAAGACCCATGTATGTGGGGGAAATGGTCACATGGTGTCATGGTGGTGTTGTGTGATTGACAGGGGGTCCTCCGAGCAGTTCTACCTCCTGATCTGCCTCCTTTATCTGCAGCTGCGCCCACGTTCCTCCACCCCACCCACCTAGTGGCAGAGGCACGAGTGACCTGTGGCAATAGGGTGTGATCCTTCCTTGAGATTTACTTGATAATCCCCACCAGCCTCTTGCCTCTGAACCTCGCGTTTCTTGCTTGCCTTGGAATTTGTATCTCAACACTCTTCCCGAGGGAGGAATTCATTCAGCAAGCCCTTCTGCCCCCTCCATTCCTCCTTTTTTGCATAATGCTTAATTAATCTGGTGATGGGCCCTTTAAGGAAAGAATTATATGGCCAGGAACAATAAAAAAGAGACACTGGAAAGTCTCTGACAAGCTGCTTAAATCCATTTTATGGGGCGATTAGAGCGAGAGACATCATCGTTCTGAGTGCTTTATTTTTATCCTTCCTCTGCTCCTACAAACATGTTCTTACCCCTTCCTGTCCTCATTAACAGCCGAGCAAGCATTAGATAGAGTTACCGTTTTAATGGTCCACATTGACTCGTGTGTCTCCCCACCATTCATTCTCTCTCTCTCTCTCTCTCTCTCCCTCCCCAGCCCTCGCTGTTTTGCTTCCCATGTTATGAGCCTCAGGCCGGCCAGTTGTCTGTCTTATGGTCACCGGAGTGTACTAGCAGATTGGAGACACAGCAAATAAAGCGAGGAAAAATGGAAATAGCTTCTAGCAGCAAAGGTTCCCCCCTGCCCACTAGACAGCGGGGTTGAATCTTTCTGATCAGAAGTGTTGCGCTAGCAGGATCAAAGTGAGCATATTGCAAATGAGCCTTAAAGCTCATTCAGCAGAGGTATCCAAGATTTCCTGCTATTTCATTGTTCCATTTGTCTCTGTTATTTAAAAACTTAATTTATTTCATTATATGTTTGTTATTTCATTATATGTATGTTAAGGGTGGCACTGTGGGTAAAACCTCAGCGCCTAGGACTTGCCGATCACATGGTTGGTGGTTCGAATCCCCGCGGCGGGGTGCGCTCCCGTCGTTCGGTCCCAGCGCCTGCCAACCTAGCAGTTCAAAAGCACCCCGGGGTGCAAGTAGATAAATAGTGACCGCTTACCAGCAGGAAGGTAAACGGCGTTTCCATGTGCTGCACTGGCTCGCCAGATGCAGCTTGTCACGCTGGCCATGTGACCCGGAAGTGTCTGCGGACAGCGCTGGCTCCCGGCCTCTAGAGTGAGATGAGCGCACAACCCTAGAGTCTGGCAAGACTGGCCTGTATGGGCAGGGGTACCTTTACCTTTATGTTAAAATAACATGCATTTTATTTTCCTTCCTTCCTTCTTTTGCTGCTGCCAGTGGAAATGGCAGTGGGAAAACTGTTAGCGACCACCTACTGGAGGCTGCCATATCATTCTCCCAAAATGCTCTGGGGTTTGCATCATTCCAGGGAGCATTCTGGGAAAATAAAATGGCAGCTGCCAGAAGGTGGTTCTTGAAACTGGCTACTGCTGAGCATAGGCGCCAGCTCCTAGGGGCTGAGGCACTTTGGACCCCCCCCCCATATTTTTAAAGGGTTAAATCCATTACAAACCCTGGGAAACTGAAGGTCCCTCAGTCTGTTTAAGCAGTGTCTTGCTGTTTGTGAGGTGCTTTGACGTCCCAGGTTTGGGACGTCAAAGCACCAAATCACCTGACATTGTGATGTCAGTAAGGATCTGTGCTGATGAATCAGAAAGGTTTGAATGCTCTGGCTTAAATGCATAAAAGTTAGCATAGGTAAGCTTAGATCATGCTGTTGTTGTCTGGATCTGAGGACAAGTACAGTGGTGCCTCGCAAGACGAAATTAATCCGTTCCGCGAGTCTCTTCGTCTTGCATTTTTTCCGTCTTGCGAAGCACGGCTATTAGCGGCTTAGTGGCTATTAACGGCTTAGCGGCTTAGCTGCTTAGCGGCTATTAGCGGCTTAGCGGCTTTAAGAAAAAGGAAAAAAAATTGCAAGAACTCGCAAGACGTTTCATCTTGCGAAGCAAGCCCATAGGGAAATTCGTCTTGCGGAACAACTCAAAAAACAGAAAACTCTTTCGTCTTGCGCGTTTTTCGTCTTGCGAGGCATTCCTCTTGTGAGGTACCACTGTATTGTCCAATCTAGCTTACAGAGTAACCTTCTGAAATGGAGTGTTTTCAGTGGATCCATTTTACACTTTCAGATTCCTGTCACCTATACAGTGGTGCCCCGCAAGACGAACGCCTCGCAAGACGGAAAACCCGCTAGACGAAAGGGTTTTCCGTTTTGGAGGCGCTTCGCAAAACGAATTTCCCTATGGGCTTGCTTCGCAAGACGAAAATGTCTTGCGAGTTCCTGCGGGTTTTTTTCCCTTCCCCCCCTTTTTCTAAGCCGCTAAGCCGCTTATCAGCTGATCCGCTAAGCTGATAAGCCGCTAAAAGCCGCTAAGCCGCTAATAGCGCTAATCCGCTAAGCCGTCAATGGGCTTTTTTCGCAAGACGAAAAAACCGCTAGACGAAGGGAATCGCGGAACGGATTCTTTTAGTCTTGTGAGGCACCACTGTACCTGGTTCATATATTAACCTGCCATCCCTCATGTGGTCATGCCTATTGGAGCACATGGGGCATGTTAGGAATTACAGGGAAGTATTTCATGTGCAAGCAACTGACACCATTACATGGGAGCTCTACACATTGCTCCCACTATGTAGCTATGGGAAAGGACTGCAAGGATTGTTCAAATGGAATTGGCTGCTTTTATAACTCCCCACATGGAGACACTGCTTTATACAATTGGTTGTATCCCATGATGTTGCTCAGCTGATGGTTGAGCTGGGAGAGAGATTTGATTCAGCTTGGTAAAGAGAAACTTACTGAACCTGCACTTTTTGAAATGACGCAAGAACCCAAACACAGCTGTCCTTCAAAATTCACACTTCTCTGAATTTTGCAATGCCACCCTCCATTTGAGGAATGTGTAGGGTGACATGAACATGTATTAGTAAAAATAACAGAAAACAATGTATCACACTAGGGGAAATTGCTTGGAAAAAATGTGTGCACTAGGCAACACAGACAGAAGGCCAGACAGAGGGCCTTCTCGGTAGTGGCGCCCACCCTGTGGAACACCCTCCCTTCAGATGTGAAGGAAATAAGCAGCTATCATATCTTTAAAAGACATCTGAAGGCAGCCCTGTTCAGGGAAATTTTTAATATTTAATGCTGTATTGCTTTTAACACTTGATTGGGAGCTGCCCAGAGTGGCTGGGGAAACTCAGCCAGATGGGCGAGGTATAAATAATAAATTATTTTATTATTATTATTATTATTATTATTATTATTATTATTATTATATAAAAATGTGCATATTAAAAATGTTTTGGACTTTTCCAAAAGAATTCTCAAACTAATATGGAAACGTGGAGAACCTATGTTAAGACTGGAAAAATGAGAAATTGAAAGAAAATGAAATTGGCACGCTACAAAGAGAACAAAACAATAAAATTATCAGTAGAAAAGAACACATTAAAACATTCAAAAAATAAAATCAATAATCAGCTAAAAACAGGTTGAAATGCACATCGACATTCTACGTGTCTGGGAATTTTCTTCTCGCCCAGCTAGCGTCTCCCTCCCTGCACTTTTTGGAGGTGTCATACATGTTTTGTTTTGTTTTATTTTGAAATGCTAGAAATCACTGTTGTGACCACCTGCATGATGCTTGTCCAACAAACTAGATAAATCCCCTCAACAGGCAGGAAGACAATTTCAAATACACTCATGTATTCACAGGAAAGGTTTATATACAAAGGATTTCTTTGTATATATTCAAGATTAAATGAGGTAGAGCGAATTACGGTAGCTTTGGTTTCAAGAGCACTTTAACAGCAATATTTCAACCCACCTTTGGATGTTTATGTCACTTATATTCCACTTTTCCCAAGATAGCTCCCCTGCCACTTATGTCTTCACAATAGTAGCTCTGTGAGGTAGCAATTAGGGTCAGAGAGAGAGACATGCCCAAGGTCACACGGTGAATGTCATACCTGAGTGGGGAGTTGTACTCAGGTCTCCCTTGTCCTCCAATCACTACACCATGTTTCTTTTTGTAGCACAGAAATCTGTGCTTTTGGAGTGCTTATGTACCATGTGTTGTTGTCATTTAGTCGTTTGGTCGTATCCGACTCTTCGTGACCCCATGGACCAGAGCATGCCAGGCACTCCTGTCTTCTACTGCCTCCCGCAGTTTAGTCAAACTCATGCTGGTAGCTTTGAAAACACTGTCCAACCATCTCATCCTGTGTCGTCCGCTTCTCCTTGTGCCCTCAATCTTTCCCAACATCAGGGTCTTTTCCAGGGAGTGTTCTCTTCTCATGAGGTGGCCAAAATATTGGCGCCTCAGCTTCACGATCTTTCCTTCCAGTGAGCACTCAGGGCTGATTTCCTTCAGAATATGATAGGTTTGATCTTCTTGCAGTCCATGGGACTCTCAAGAGTCTCCTCCAGCGCCATAATTCAAAAGCATCCATTCTTTGGCGATCAGCCTTCTTTATGGTCCAGCTCTCACTTCCATACATCACTACTGGGAAAACCATAGCTTTAACTATACGGACCTTTGTTGGCAAGGTGATGTCTCTGCTTTTTAAGATGCTGTCTAGGTTTGTCATTGCTTTTCTCCCAAGAAGCAGGCATTTTTTAATTTCGTGGCTGCTATCACCATCTGCAGTGATCATGAAGCCCAAGAAAGTAAAATCTCTCACTGCCTCCATTTCTTCCCCTTCTGTTTGCCAGGAGGTGATGGGACCAGTGGCCATGATCTTAGTTTTTTTGATGTTGAGCTTCAGACCATGTACATCTGCTTAAAGCATGGTCCATCATTTATGTGGGCTGCTCTGTTCTCCAGAAAGTTGTATGTTGTGGGGAAGCTAGAAGGGTATTTCTGTGAGTAATTATATTCCTCCAAGGGTGGTCAGTTCCAGTGCCGGATTTACGTATAAGCCAAACAAGCTATAGCTTAAGGCCGCATTCTCCTGGGGCCCCAAAAAATATTTAAAGGGAAAAAAACACTGCATGTACATTTCCAAAATATAAGATAAAAAACAAATAAAATAAAACCTACATACAGCAACAGTGTTTTGTGTTGTGTAGGCTCCTATCGTGTAAGTAATGGCCCCTGCCTGCTAACCTGCACCCTAAAATATCACTGGTTTGCTAATTTCTATACAGTGGTACCTCTGGTTACAGATGCTTCAGGTTACAGACTCCGCTAACCCAGAAATAGTACCTCAGCTTAAGAACTTTGCTTCAGGATAAGAATGGAAATCACGTGGCAGTGGCGGGAGGCCCCATTAGCTAAAGTGGTACCTCAGGTTAAGAACAGTTTCAGATTAAGAACGGACCTCCAGAACGAATTAAGTTCTTAACCCGAGGTACCACTGTATATAGGGTGCCTACATTCTGCATGTGCAAATGGCTTTAGATACCTATTAGGTCCATAAATTACCATATAGCATATATTCAACACACAAAAAGTGACAATTATATAAAGGACCCCATTACCTTCAGCAGTTTAGGGCCTCATCAAACCTAAATCCGCACCTGGTCAGTTCTGTAATGCGGTAAGGAGAAAGCTGTGGCCCTCCAGATCTTTTTGGACCCCAAATCCCAGCAGTACAAGCCAGCATGGTCAGTAGTCAGGGATTATGGGAGTTTTAGCCCTGGCAACATCTAGAACATTAATCTTCAACTGGTGGATTAGAATCCACTACCTCCTAATCCAAGGCAGGTAACAACTGCAGCACTACATTGAGGGGTGCCAACTAGGGGGCACCGGGGGGCCAAGCACCCTCCAAAAAATTTCAAGGAGAGGCCTGGGCCCCCTAAAAATTCTGTGGTGGCTGTGCACACATGCCGTGGGGCGTGCTGACATCACTCATGCATGCCTCAGGTCATGCTTGCATCATGTGTGCAAGCTGCATGACATGTGCATGACATGTGGGGTGCCCCTCAATCGCAGGGGCAAGCCAGAGCGCCTATGTGCATGCCAATATATGTTTTTAAAAATAAGGAATTGGTCTCCCAAGTGCATTCTTTGGGATAAAGTTGGATTCCAGGTTAGAAAAGGTGAAGATTACTAATCTAGAAGGCCAGAGGCCCTCTCATTCCTGCTTTGCAGTAAAAGGAATGCAATTGAGCTGTAAGAATATTGGTTGTGGTTGTTGTTTTTTAAGAAAAAGCTCTTCTAAAGAGGTCATTATGTTATACTGTGATCTTTAGTGGATACCATCTTTAGTGGTATCTGAAGAAGTGTGCATGCACACGAAAGCTCATACCAAGAACTGACTTAGTTGGTCTTTAAGGTGCTACTGGAAGGAATTTGTTTTGTTTTGATTATGTTAGCCTGTTGGGCTTGTGGCATCTTAAAGACCTCCGCTCCCTTTTTTCCTTTGAATGCAAAGAAATGAAGATATTCTGGCTTTCATTCAGGCTAGCTGTTCCTTGCCCATCATGAACACAACAAATCACAGAACCATGGTGTGTGTGTGTGTGTGTGTGTGTGAGAGAGAGAGAGAGAGAGAGAGAGAGAGAGAGAGGAGAATATGAATGCTCAACAGCCCCTTAGTGACCTGCCTGGAATTGCTATACAGGACTCAGATGATGGCAAGTGTAACTTCATTATTACCAAACCATCCTTGACAGATGGGTCTCTAGCCTTGAGTGTCTCCATTCAAGGGAGCCACCCTACCTCTGTTGGCAGCCTGCTCCATTGTCCAAACTGTTCTTAGAGTGATAAAGTTTCTCCTAATGTTCCCTTTAATGTTTCCCTGCTGCAGCATAAGCCTGCACCGCACTCTCCTCTCATTTACTAATGAGAGTAATTGGTCGTAGTCCCTTCTTTTTACAGCATCCCTTTACATATTTGCAGCCTGCAATCATGTCTCCCGCATGTCATCATTGCTCCAGTCTGAACATGCTTGGCTCTCTCGCCCTCTCTCTCCTAGGTCCTGTTTTGCAAACCTTCCATCATTTTGGTTCCTCTCCTCTGAAGTCCCTCCAGGATGTCTAGGGGAAAGGGGAAAGGCAAAACAAAAACAGTAATAACTGGAACCAGGCACTGAATATCTTCTCTTATGCGGGTAAATCTGGCAAGATAAACTCACAGGTCATGCAAAACAATGCAGCCCCATTGTGACCATCCTGGGAATATCTTTCAGTTTTAGCTCTACCTCTCTTTTAAATCAGAACCAGTGAAGGCGGTGACGGTCCTGTGTGAGTGTCTGGAGGCAGTTGGAGGATGGATGGTGGATAACAGATTGAGGTTGAATCCTGACAAGACAGAAGTACTGTTTTGGGGGGACAGGAGGCGGGCGGGTGTGAGGGACTCCCTGGTCCTGAATGGGGTAACTGTGCCCCTGAAGGACCAGGTGCGCAGCCTGGGAGTCATTTTGGACTCACAGCTGTTCATGGAGGCGCAGGTTAATTCTGTGTCCAGGGCGGCTGTCTACCAGCTCCACCTGGTACGCAGGCTGAGACCCTACCTGCCTGCAGACTGTCTTGCCAGAGTGGTGCATGCTCTAGTTATCTCCCACTTGGACTACTGCAATGCGCCCTGTGTGGGGCTACCTTTGAAGGTGACCCTGAAACTGCAATTAATCCAGAATGTGGCAGCTAGACTGGTGACTGGGGGCGGCCGCCGGGACCACATAACACTGGTCCTGAGAGATCTGCATTGGCTCCCAGTACGTTTCCGAGCACAATTTAAAGTGTTGGTGCTGACCTTTAAAGCCCTAAATGGCCTCGGCCCAGTATACCTGAAGGAGCGTCTCCACCCCCATCGTTCACCCCCACTGAGATCCAGCGCCAAGGGCATTCTGCCGGTTGCCTCATTGCGAGAAGTGAGGTTACAGGGAACCAGACAGAGGGCCTTCTCGGTAGTGGCACCCTCCCTTCAGATGTGAACGAAATAAGCAGCTATCCTATTTTTAAAAGACATCTGAAGGCAGCCCTGTTTAGGAAAGTTTTTAATATTTAAAACTGTATTGTTTTTAACACTTGATTGGGAGCCGCCCAGAGTGGCTGGGGAAACTCAGCCAGATGGGCGGGGTATAATAAATTATTATTATTATTATTATTATTATTATTATTATTATTATTATTACTGGCATTGCCAGCTCAACCCCTCCAGCCTGGCCCTGGATCATGCTCACGCTCCCTTTATCACTTAAAATTGCCCCCCCTTGCTTACATTGCAACTGGTGCACCACAATATGCAGTGCTGCTGAGAACCCACCCACTCACCATGTTCATTGGCCCAGAGGTACTTCCCTTAGCTTATATTTGTACATAAGTAGCAGATTTTGTCAGCCGATTGCAGGTGAGGCAACGGTCCAGATCCACATACAGTGTCATGGGCCTAATAAATCCTTTTTGGCAAGAGTAAGCCCCGGCAGCAAGAACTTCTGAAAGTCTGCCTAAATTTGCATCTTCACATATAAATCAAAATATACATTTTTATGACACATCTCAGCCAGCTGGTTGGTAAAAGCGAGGCACCGGGAATACTGTCCATTCACACAACACTTCATGCACAACTGTGTAGAACGCAAGTGCATTTGATCACGGAATGAATGAATGCTGCCACACAATTAAAACCAGCCTGGTTGAAAGATTCCTATTCAACTCAGTACATAACACTGGTGTTAAAGCTAGAAACCAGATGTATAGTATTGAACAGAAGGAGTACAATGGAAAAAAACAGGGAAAGTGAAAGGAAACCAATTTAACCTAGGTCAAGTAAGTATTTCAATGTTCCGAGAAGGTGTGGATTTGAATTTGTCTTCCACCAAGATAAAGTGCCGATCAGCACATATAAGGGAAAGCTCTCTTTGTTTCAGAGCTAGAAAAGAATGTTTTCTTTTACAACTTAGAAAGATTGGCTGTGGAAACCAGCATTAAACTGTGTATTTCCTATGTACTCTGGAAAATGTTTTCTGTTTATTTTAGATCTGGGCAGCTTGTCATGAAGTCACTGATAGAACAAGCCCAGACAGTGACCCCAGGCTGTATTATGAGGGATGTTTTCCAAGTTTAGCAAAGAATGTTTCTTGTTTATTACTTTCCAGGATGAGCACAACACACACACATATAAAGAGAGAGAGAGAAATATTATTGTACACTTCACTGAAAGATATCCCCTTGTACTATAAAACTTCACTCTCATGACTGCCAATCAAAAGAAAAGAAAGAGGAAAGAGGAAAAGAAATCAGAATCCTGTGATCCTTTTGCTATCTTCCTAAGGCTCCCTCCAAATGTCATTTTTAATGTATAAAGGTAAAGGTAAAGGGACCCCTGACAATTAGGTCCAGTTGCGGATGACTCTGGGGTTGCGGCACTCATCTCGCTTTATTGGCCGAGGGAGCCGGCATGTGGCCAGCATGACTAAGCCGCTTCTGGAGAACTAGAGCAGCACACGGAAACGCCGTTTACCTTCCCGCTGGAGTGGTACCTATTTATCTACTTGCACTTTGACGTGCTTTCGAACTGCTAGGTTGGCAGGAGCAGGTACCGAGCAACGGGAGCTCACCCCATCGCGGGGATTCGAACCACCGATCTTCTGATCGGCAAGCCCTAGGCTCTGTGGTTTAACCCACAGTGCCTCCTGCATCCCTTTTAATGTATATTTAAAGGCAAATGTGTAGATTCAGATATCAGCAAGGGTTTGGACAAGATGACGGGGCGGGCCACCCTGGGTGTCACTACTGGGGGCGGGTAACCATTTATTTAAAGCAGCAGCGTTGTTATTATTCTATGCAATTAATACTAAATATAACATGCATATAAAAATTCAGTACTAGAGAATCCCCTAAGGTTGTAATATAATCCTACTATTTACAAAAAAGGTGAATATATATCAACAGTTAATAAAAGAATGGATAACCCAAATTGTGTCTAACTCTTCTTCTTCTTCTTAATGAAAACTCATTCCATTTATCTATTAAAAAGTGGGAAAGAGAGGGTTTAACTTTATAAATACACAGAATCTTTTCCCTGTCCTGAAATTCCCAACTGTCCCTTTATGTATTGTGTTACCAGATTCCACTCATTAATAACATCTCTAAACCTCTCTCCTTTGAGCATGGCTGTTAATCTAATAGCATTTAGTTGTCCCAAAACATCTCCCTTAAAAAGGGAGATGTTCTGTTGGGCTTCTGATTGTTTGCTTGCTTTTATTATCTGAAATCATTCCTGTGCCTGCTGGAATTCTGAATAATGTGGGAGAAGTGGAATTCTTGGCACCATTTCAACAGTTGTTTCCAGGATGGGCTAAAGCCATATTGAAATTTCCAAGGGACCACTAAGATTTGTGCTGTCCAATGAGGAATAAAGTACTTTAAAAGAAACAATTAGCAAAGGAAAAGAAAAACAAAGTAAAAAAAAACACAAAGTGAATGAAAAGGGAGGGGGTAATAACACTATCAGCTCACATTAAGGATACAAGAAATATCAGTACATGCATCTTAAATTAAACATGCAAGTCGATATAAGCCATCCAGATGTCAAACAGGTACCCACATGAGATTGATGTTTGTAGGAAATGTGTTCAAATGTAGTAAAGGTGGTGAGGGCCTCAGACCATTGCGTAATAGATGGCGGGTGTTTATCCTTCCAGCCTTGAAATATAAGTCTCCTAGTGACCATAAGGACTTGAAGAATACACTTTAAAAAGGGGGAGGGGGTCCATAGTGGAGAAAAATATATCAAGCAGGGCAATATCTACATGAACATTTCACATGTTAAGGGCTCAGTGCCTGGTGCAACTCTGCCCATGTCTTCCTTAAAGGTGTCCAATGACAATTCAGAAGCTGGATGAAGTTTTCTGTTGTTCAAGGCAGTCAAAATAGCTGCACAGTTGACCTCAGTTGGCCAGCTTTCTGAGGACGGAGCTGTCTCAGCATGTCATTCCCCACTATGTCGGAGATTGTTAAAGGGCACTACCCCCCCCTTTTTTGGGTACACGTGTGACTTGTATACACCAAGGCATCCTGTTGTGATCTGCTTCTGTATTAAAAATGAGCATATATTCACAGAACCATTGATACATATGGAGGAGGAGGAGGAAGAAGAAGAAGAGGAGGAGGAATTTGGAATTGATATCCCGCTTTATCACTACCCGAAGGAGTCTCAAAGCGGCTAACATTCTCCTTTCCCTTCCTCCCCCACAACAAACACTCTGTGAAGTGAGTGGGGCTGAGAGACGTCAGAAAAGTGTGACTGGCCCAAGGTCACCCAGCAGCTGCATGTGGAGGAGCGGAGACGCGAACCCAGTTCACCAGATTAGGAGTCCACCACTCTTAACCACTACACCACAATGTCACACTCTTCCGATTGTTCCCTCAGCCCAAGCATTTCTGCTTTCCAGGTGGAACAACCCTCTTTCCTGTTCTGGGGGTTCTCCTAACTCTCCAGAGCAGATCTGGGGGAGGTGAATGGGTTGCAGGGAGGGAGAAGAGGAGAGAAAGTCCTATTGTGCTAGTGGGAGTCCTTTGGTTGACATCCACTAGCACACCAAGTTAGTTAAATTTGGGCCAACACAATCCTGAATTTGGACCATTTAGGTCTGTGTTGAAATCTACTCACCATTGCACCCGCCCCCACTTGTGGACCATTTTCACTGACTTCATTTGTCCTCAGCAATGTCACCCCACATAGTTAAATCTGACTGGCTACATGGCCTAGTGAGGTCATCCTTCCCATTACATGGCTGGGATAACTTGTGTGAATAATTTAAGTTTGATGTATTATGGTATTTTAATATTTTTTTGGAAACCACCCAGGGTGTCTGGGGAGGCCCGGCCAGATGGGTGGGTATAAATAAATTATTATTATTATTATTATTATTATTATTATTATTATTATTATTATATTGGCAGGAGAAAAGCAGCAATCCGGGGAGAGAGGACACTGAACTAGAAGCAGGCAGAAGAAGAAAAATGGAATCAAGTGAGGGTATAAAAGGCAAATCTTCACACATGTTTTTGGGGGAAATTTCTGCCAGGGTTAAAATGTTTTCTGAACAGCACAATGCAGTCCCTCAACTGTGAAAGGCTGGCAATCTTAACTGTACCTCCCTTAGCTTTATTATGGGATGTACGTGTCCTAAGTGGCACCAGGTATAGAGGGTGGGAGAGGCATGAATTTCTGGATTTCTTGTGTTGCCCTGTGATTCAAGAACCTGGAGCTTTAAGATCTGATGTGTTAGAAAACCGAGCATTTTCCATTGTACAGTACAGGCTCTGCACAGATCCTCATTGCAAAACAGAGAAGCAGAGAGGGAGGGAAATCGCCATAAATTTCCATTATTTATACAAGAAGATGGAGCGTGCTGCAGGCCCGAAAGCGCACAGTAATGCTTTTTACGTAGTGAAATAATAATATCCCTTTTGTGGCTGGAAGCCTCTCTGCTGCAATCCAGAAACCCCTCGGGGCACTTTTGTCAGCTTCCCTTTCTTATGTATTTATTTAGTGTTAGAAAGCTCAGAATGACAAACTGTGAAATATTCTGGATCTATCAAAAGTCTAAGATACTTTCCCACTTGTCTGTGTTTTATTATTATAGCAGTTCTGGAAAAAAATAAAATAAAGTGACTTGGGGAAGCATAAATGTACTGTAGCTTCCCCCCACCCTTTGTAGAAGGAATAAAACAAGCCCCCCCACCAACTCTCCAGCCTACTCATTTGGAAGGAGCAACAGTTGCACTATTCATTGTGAAATCTGTACTGTATTCACCCCCCCCAAGCCTCCACTTGTATGCCAGAGCAATCTCTATCCAAACTTTCATTATTACTATGTTATTGATTTGCATTATTGAAAATCACAAGCTGAAAATAAAGAGGTGGGGAAGATGTCAACTTCCCAAGGTCGTATTACAAAAGTGCATTAGTCAGGAATACATGGAAGGCAGGACCAGGGCTGTTTATGTCAATGAGTAGGTAAAGCTGCTGACACGGGTAGCGCTGTGGGTTAAACCACAGAGCCTAGGGCTTGCCAATTAGAAGGTCGGCGGTTCGAATCCCCACAACGGGGTGAGCTCCTGTTGCTCGGTCCCTGCTCCTGCCAACCTAGCAGTTTGAAAGCACATGCAAGTAGATAAATAGGTACTGCTCCGGCGGGAAGGTAAACGGCGTTTCCGTGCGCTGCTCTGGTTCGTCATGCTGGCCACATGACCTGGAAGCTGTACACCGGCTCCCTTGGCCAATAAAGCGAGATGAGCGCTGCAGTCCCAGAGTCAGTCACGACTGGACCTAATGGTCAGGGGTCCCTTTAGCTTTAGGTAAAGCTGCAATCCTCTACCCAATCATCATCATCATCACCACTGCTTATCAGTCACTTTTCTTTACAAACTGCAACCCAAACTAACTTACAAAACAGCATAAAACCAAAGCTGAATATAAACATAAAAGCGTATTAATACAGTGGTACCTCAGGTTACATACGCTTCAGGTTACATACACTTCAGGCTCCGCTAACCCAGAAATAGTGCTACAGGTTAAGAACTGTGCTTCAGGATGAGAACAGAAATTGTGCTCCGGCGGCACAGTGGCAGCAGCAGGAGGCCCCATTAGCTAAAGTGGTGCTTCAGGTTAAGAACAGTTTCAGGTTAAGAATGGACCTCCGGAACAAATTAAGTACTTAACCAGAGGTACCACTGTACATACGAAAGCCAGGTCTAACACATCTCACGGACTGAAAGAGGCCACAAACATCTAAAACCCTCCAATTTGGGGGGCAAAGGCCTGGGTAAAGAAAAACATTTTTCCTGGTGCCTAAAAGTAGATAGTGATGGTATACCTTCTTAGTACATTCTATAAGCGAGGAGCCACCACTGAAAAGGACAATTCTTATTTTTTAAAAAAACACTTCATGTAATAAAAGTAAAAAGTAAAAAAAAAAAGTTTTGGAATACCAAAGAATTTAATTTTACCTTCTGAAAATATCAGGTAATGCTAAATTTTTGATATATACTACACACACACACACACGTACTTGGCAATCAATTTTAATGACTTCTTTGCAATTTTAGTCACATTTCCTTGTTGTTGGCTTCAATCTTTCTCAAGAGACAATGGAGTTGCACTCCAGGGGTGAAGTCAAACCACTGCATTAGTAGCACCAAAGTGACATCCCTGGGACACAAGTTTGGGCTGCCCAGATGACAAGACCTCCCTCTCAGCCTCGCTGAGGTGGTCCAAAGGAAAGCAGATCAATACATTTGGCACTAGCTTGGTTGCTGGAAGGAGGTGTACAAGGTGCCATACAACTGTTGTAGGGACTGCACTCTGGATTTGTGCTGGCTTTATTCCTTAGGTATTGTTCTCTCAAAGACTTCCCACAAGGCAGTGGAGGTTTAGGATCAGAGTTTTCCTTCTTACTATTAAGTAATGATTCTAAATTTTTGTCTAAAATGTATAAATTGCTGCCTGAATGGCATTTGAAGGACGAGGATGTTAAGTCAGTTATGATTCACTGGGCCAAAGATTTTGGGTATAATATACAGCTGAGTGATTGGGTAAAATTATGGAAAGAAGGTTTAAAATTTACTGCATGCAATGCCCTAAAAGAAAATGATGTATAGATGGTATATTACACCTGTTAAGTTAGCGAAAATGTATAAAGTCAGTAATAAATGTTGGAAATGTAAAGAAAAAGAGGGAACATTTTATCACATGTGGTGGGAATTTTAAAAAGGTGAAATGCTTCTGGGAAATGATATATAATGAGATGAAAAAAATGTTGAAATATACATTTATAAAGAAACCAGAAGCATTTTTACTGGGCATTGTTGGGAGTGATATATATATAGAAAGGAATGTAAGCTCTTTTTATATGCAATAACAGCAGCAAGAATATTACTGGCCCAAAAACGGAAGCAAGAAGAGTTACCGACGATTGAAGAATGGAGGATGAAGTTAATGGGCTATGCAGAACTAGATAAACTAACAGGAAGGATACGAAACAGGCGGGACCAGAAATTCACGGAAGACTGGAGTAAATTTACGGACTATTTGAAAAGTATTTGTGAAGATCAGACGACGTTTGTAGGTTTGCAAGAAGTTTTGTGAGGAGTATTATTGGAAGTATTGCAGAAATGGAGAAGGGGAAGGATGATTTGTTAAGAGATGTAGAGGCAATATAAAGTTAAGAAATGCATAAGAAGTGGTTAAAACGGTGGATCATCAGAGGTGCTGATGGAAGTCTAAAAAGATTGTATAAGTGATAAGTTTTGTGGTACATTTTATAACTTATATGTTAAAATCAATAAAAATTATATTTTTAAAAAAGAGTTTTCCTTCTTACTTCCCGCTATAGCACATGCTGAAACTGCCTTCTTGACCTTTGGACCTGCTATTAGTCTCATCTGCTCAATCCAACAGAGCCTGTTTTTGCATGCAGGGGAAATCCCGAACTCACTGAGGATTTGAGACCTCTTGGCTACCCAGTTTAGCTGGCCAGTCGAAACCATTTCCTGGGGTGTGGCCGCTATCGCATACTGACCACTTCTAGGAGCCACAGGTGAGACCTGCATGCAGGGTTGGGACCAAAACTACCCCAGAAGGGTTGGAATGAAGTTATGTGGTTTTAGCAGTAATGTTATAAAGGAGTATTTAAAGATGGATTGTTAACAGGTGAGAATGTAAAGTTATAATATATTAAGATAAATTATTAAGATAAAAGCAAAATGGAAAGGATTTGCTGAAATAACTAATTGAACTAGAATACAAAAAAGGGAGGTGCGAGGAGGTCAGGGAAACAAGTAAATGAAAGTCAAGACATGGAAAGGTTGATTTGTTTTTAATTGTTTTTACTTTTTGTATTTTGTATTTTTTGCTTCTTTTTTGTTATTTTTCTTCTTTTCTTCTTGTAACTTTTTTGAAACTTTAATAAATATTATTTTTTAAAAAAAAAACTACCCCAGAAGGAGCACAACATGTTCCCCACTTAACACATCATGGAATTTGAAAGTTGAAAAATTCAACATGCCCTACTGGCTTATGGCAGACTGAGGATGGTGAGGCAGAGCCCCACTTGCCATACTACACCAGTTTCTATTTGGAAACATGGTGTGATTTTGCAGGCAAAGGCAGGCAGCTCAGATGAGACGGAAGTGCTACAATGACCAATATGAGCCAACAACATCAGATCATGACCCAATTTCACTCAAAGAACTTTGGACGCTATCCATCTGCTGGAGGCATAATCTAAAATTCCATTTTCTTTTCCAGGTGGCTATCAATAATAAAGCATTGTCCCTTTTTCTCAGTTTTATGATGACTAGCAAAACGGCTATTGTTATGGCAGGTGGTAATATGTGTAGTCAGGCTGCATGTATATTTCAGTATCCCCCCCCCCCTTTCCCTCCGAGAAGGAGGTGATACAACTCTGAGGACTCTGGAAAACAGAGAGCTGTCATGGACGCACACTGCATGTGGTTTCTATTGGTGGAGAGGCTGAAACACTCATAGGTGGGTAGGTTTGTGTTCCTATGGAAACTCTGCTCTCCATAGGAGTGAATGGCAGGCAGAGCCAGCTCCAGGTCTGATGGTGTCTTTTGCAAAATGATCTTTTCCTACAGTGGGACACACACTCACTCCACACCAGTCTTACCTGGTGGCAGACAGCAGCAGCAGTGCTCTAATCAATCCCAGGCACGGTCTGCCATTTTAATTTCCCAGAATGCCACCCAACATAGTATAACTCCAGGTCATTAATATTATATTTGTCTTTTGGCTTTGTAGGCAGAGTTCCTGATATGGTTAAGTGAATACACTCTGTACGCTGCAGAGAAACAGGGTTTCTCACACTTGGTTCTCCCATCATCCCAAACTAGCAGAACCAGTGGTCACAGATAATGGGAACTGTAGTCCATGTTTGGGAAACCCTGCTCTAGAACCACTAGCCCAGGAAGAGGGATGCAATGGTTTAAAATAAACACAAGAAATACATGTTTGTGAAGTCTTCGCTGCAGCAGTGGAAAACTTGTGGCCCTCCAGCACTTGTTGCACCATACAACTCCTTTAAAGCCCTAAATGGCCTGCATCCTGTATACCTGAAGGAGCATCTCCACCCCCATCGTTCAGCCTGGACACTGAGGTCCAGCTCCGAGGGCCTTCTGGTGGTTCCCTCACTGCGAGAAACCAAGTTACAGGGAACCAAGCAGAGGGCCTTCTCAGTAGTGGCACCTGCCTTGTGGAACACCCTCCCATCAGATTTCAAGGAAATAAGCAACTATCCTATTTTTAAAAGACATCTGAAGACAGCCCTGTTTAGGGAAGTTTTTAATGTTTAATGCTGTATTGTGTTTTTAATATTCGATTGGGAGCCGCCCAGAGTGGCTGGGGAAACCCAGCCAGATGGGCGGGGTATAAATGATGATGATGATGATGATGATGATGCCTGACCATTGGTCATGCTGGCTGGGGTTGATTCTGCAGTGTAAGGAGGGCAATTGGTTGGGAAAAGGCTGGTCCAACCAGACTAAAGCACTCCCCATTCCCTTTGATTTCAAGGACAGCCAGTGAAGCACAAGTCCATGTTATTTTATTATTCTCTATTGCTTTACCTTACACATTTCAAAAGCCATTTGCCAAATTAAGTTTTTCATTCTCTCCCATGGAAATCAATGGAACCTACAACTGCCTAGCATTTCCCACCCACTGGATGAATCTTAAAATCTTCTTTAAAACACACGCCATCCTTCCATATCCTGCTAGAGAAATAAAAATCACAGTGCAAACCCCATTGGATATATAGATTAGGTTTGCATGTAGCAACACACATGGCGCGCCGCTGACTGTCCCACTGGAAAAACAAAATAAAAGAGACTTTTTGCCTCTTGCAATCATCAGTCAAGAGTTACTGACAGGAGCAGAACACAGAGTTATAGCTTGCTTGGTCTGGAACATGCTTTCTTCAGAAGGACATTTGAGGAAGGAAGCCACAGAACTTGGGGAAAGGAAACCAGACTGGGCATTAGGGTTTGTTTTCTTTTAAAAATGGAGAGTGCAGGGGTATATTTAAAAAACCATTAAGCTATAACTTCAAAACCAACAGGCAGGCTATTGAAAATAAAGGCAGACACACTTCCCTGAGTTATGGTGGAAACAGGCTAAGTAGAGATCTGCTAATTTAATACAAGACCATGGCTGGGCTCTCATGATGGGTGTTTTTTAAAACAAAAAATAGTCAAGGAAACATTCTGCGGCTGGGTCACTAAGTTGAGTCAAGCGACATGTCTGGCTTTTCAACTGGGGTGTCAATGTGACCTGGATTGTAGGACATTTCTCTCTCTCTGTCTGTCTCTCTCTTCCAATATAATACAAATATTAGGGGTTGGATCTAGTATTAGTCCTACTCAGAGCCCAGCAAGCCCGCTGTAATTAATGGCCACAACTTTGTTAATTCTGTTGAAATAGACAGGGTCTATTTGAAGTATAGCTTAGTTCGAGACAATCATATATCTGCACCCTTTAATGCTTCTAGAATATTCAGAATATATAGGAACTTCATCATGAAAATACTTGGTGTTAGAAAGATGAATTGCTGTTAGTTAGTTAGGCATGGTTTGCACACTTAAAAAATAAAAGCCGTTTAACCACCCATCCGAAGCCCTGCTGGGCTCTCGCCAGCAGGATGGAAATGAGGTTGGAGGAACACTTTTGCGCTCCTGTGTTCATTTCATGGGTTTTGTTTTTTCCTGTTAACAGTTTCCTTCCCATTCAGGGCAATGGGATGGGAATTATTGGGGGAGGTTAAGCATAAATGACTTGCCAGTGTGGGGGCTTGTTGGAAAACCAGGGTGGTTTATTGATCCTCCGCTGCTGCACCCCTAACCCCCCCGCCAATTCTTGACCCTCCCCTGGTAGAAGAGAAGAAGAAGAGTTTGGATTTGATATCCCGCTTTATCGCTACCCTAAGGAGTCTCAAAGCGGCTAACAATCTCCTTTTCCCTTCCTCTGCCACAACAAACACTCTGTGAGGTGAGTGGGGCTGAGAGACTTCAGAGAAGTGTGACTAGCCCAAGGTCACACAGCAGCTGCATGTGGAGGAGCGGGGAAGCGAACCCGGTTCACCAGATTACGAGTCCACTGTTCTTAACCACACCACACCACACTGGCTCTCTCCCATGGTATACCCCCAACATGACCCTTTTGCGGCCCTATGATGTGTCTGGGGCATTGGAGGCTTCCTCAGGGAGCAGGCAGAAAAATATGTGTTTTCATGTCAATTTTTGTAATAAAAACCTTACAAGTCATTGAAGAAATGTGGCATACTGGACTAAAATTGGCAAACATGGACATGGGCAGATTCACCCATCCCTAGTCAGTTTCTCCTATGTTGTTGTTGTTTAGTCATTTAGTCGTGTCTGATTCTTTGTGACCCCATGGACCAGAGCATGCCAGGCACTCCTGTCTTCCACTGCCTCCCGCAGTTTGGTCAAACTCATGCTGGTAGCTTCAAGAACACTGTCCAACCATCTCATCCTCTGTCGTCCCCTTCTCCTTGTGCCCTCCATCTTTCCCAACATCAGGGTCTTTTCCAGGGAATCTTCTCTTCTCATGAGGTGGCCAAAGTATTGGAGCCTCAGTGTGGTGAGAGCCAGTGTGGTGTAGTGGTTAAGAGCGGTAGTCTCGTAATCTGGGGAACCGGGTTCGCGTCTCCGCTCCTCCACATGCAGCTGCTGGGCGACCTTGGGCCAGTCACACTTCTCTGAAGTCTCTCAGCCCCACTCACCTCACAGAGTGTTTGTTGTGGGGGAGGAAGGGAAAGGAGATTGTTAGCCGCTTTGAGACTCCTGAAGGGGAGTGAAAAGGCGGGATATCAAATCCAAACTCTTCTTCTTCTTCTCAGCTTCAGGATCTGTCCTTCCAGTGAGCACTCAGGGCTGATTTCCTTAAGAATGGAGAGGTTTGATCTTCTTGCAGTCCATGGGACTCTCAAGAGTCTCCTCCAGCACCAGAATTCAAAAGCATCAATTCTTTGGCGATCAGCCTTCTTTATGGTCCAGCTCTCACTTCCATACATCACTACTGGGAAAACCATAGCTTTAACTTTACGGACCTTTTTTGGCAAGGTGATGTCTCTGCTTTTTAAGATGCCTTTCTCTGCTTTTTAAGATAGTTTCTCCTATTACTGAGTTCTATTGCTGATGGATGGAACTCAGCTAGATCCAATTTTGTTATCCTTTTTTGCTTTTTGTTTTTTTAAAAAAAGATTGCCCTTTGACCCTAGCTGGGTTGACATTTCTCACCTGTTGCTTCCTAGGCTTCCAGCAATTACTCCCTCCAGATGAAATACACTCTGTGGGCCATGGAGACACTAATGCGGAAAAAGCCTTGCTTCTACATAGCAATTTATGAACATGTGAATTTATTGGGTGATGAAATTTATAGCCAAAGCTATTAAAAAGTGAACTTCAAAGCTCTGTAGAGAGAGGGTTTAAATCTTCAGATCAGCAACAGAATCTCTGCTCGGGCTTCGGGTTCCAGCAAATGACACGGGAAAGAATGAACCATTGGAAGACCAGACGTTTCCAACTTTCTCGATAGCAACCAAACAGATATTGGGGGAGAAGGCAGAAGAAGAGGAATTGTTTCTTAATGGGAAAAGAAAAGAAGGGTGTGGGTGGGTGTTTGTGCAAAGCTGAACCTGAAAAGCGTTCAATGGGATTTTATTTAAAGGACCCAGACAGTGGGCAGGATTGCAGCCAAAAAGCATAAATTGTGACTGGAACAAAATGATTTGGTAACAGTAACGACCAGTGATAGGAAATCTTAAAAAAAAAAAAGCTCTGCTCAGAATTATGTTGTGAGGTCGAGGGGACAGGATTGGTATATTTATGATCTTGGGCGGCCAATTCATCTGGGAAAGTCTCTATAAAGACTTCCTAGTGATCATCTACAAGCACCATGACTTGTTAATGCTTATTAGCTGTGACTGCTAGATTTATGCCCAGTTCCCTTTGCTGGTTGTTAAAAACTATGACCAGGAGAAGTTGAATTCAGGCCGTAGCTCAGAGCTCATTTCAAAGACAGAATCCCTCCTCATTTCCAAGGAATGCCATCTTTAAAAAAGCAAATCAAAACAACCAATGTGTGTGGTGTTTTTTTCAAATGGATGAGATCCTCTGCTCCTGGCTGAGATCAACTCCAAGGCTGTAAATTGTTTTGATGCCCGTGGTAGAAAATCCAGATTGCACTCCGAAGAAAAACACACACACACACAAACATTACCGTGGGGCACAATCCACCAGGATGTTCTCCCCATACAAGCCCCACTGTTCTTGTGGAACGCCCATTCATTTCAATAGGATCTGCACAGAAAAACTTGCAAAGATTAACAGAAGTGTCCTAGCTCACTGGTACAACAGCTGCTTTGCATGCAGAAGGTCGCAGTTTCAATTCCTGGCTGGGGAAAGCCCCTGTTGCCTTGCTGTCCCTGAACTCTTAAAACTACAAGCACATCCATGCCTAGACCCAGCAGCTCGCTCCCTTTCTACCTTCCCCAACACTGTCCCTTTCAATCAAATTCTAACTTCTGCAAACCCCTCCTTCAAGCAGTAAAATCCAAATAGAGCGCACAAGCATACAGCAAAGCTTTATCAGTTGAAAGCTGTTGCCCAATTGAAATAAATTTCAGTTGATTGATTATATGCATTTTAGTGAATTAATCAATTCATTAATCAGTTAAGTCTGCACAGATTTTCATCTGCAGAAAACAATCATTCCAAGAAAAATAAGAATTTGTTTTTAGATTGGACACACGCATATCACATCATCCTCAAATACACATTCCCCATTTGCTCACACTCAGGAGGGGATGACTCTTTTAAGACAGTCCTTATCATCTGCATTTTTTTTTACAAATAATTGTACTAAACATAATTTTAAAATAATAACAATGTACATATCTATTAATTTGGGGGACCCATTCAGTCAATCAAAATGTCTTGCAACCAATGAATTTGACAAATTAATCAGGGAAACGTTCCAGCTCCATGTGCATTGGGCTTGCATAGTTTTGGCTGTAGTAACCCCTGACCGCACTCTTGCTACTGGATAAGCTGCTGTGATGTCACAGAATGCTCATGAAGGCTAAAAGGGCTAAGCAAATGCACATCATGATTTGAAATACACAGCCTTATTCTGGCATGAAGGTCCGTATAGTTAAAGCTATGGTTTTCCCAGTAGTGATATATAGAAGTGAGAGCTGGACCATAAAGAAGGCTGATCGCCGAAGAATTGATGCTTTTGAATTATGGTGCTGGAGAAGACTCCTGAGAGTCCCATGGACTGCAAGAAGATCAAACCTCTCCATTCTTAAGGAAATCAGCCCTGAGTGCTCACTGGAAGGACAGATCCTGAAGCTGAGGCTCCAATACTTTGGCCACCTCATGAGAAGAGAAGACTCCATGGAAAAGGCCCTGATGTTGGGAAAGATGGAGGGCACAAGTAGAAGGGGACGACAGAGGACGAGATGGTTGGATAGTGTTCTTGAAGCTACCAGCATGAGTTTGACCAAACTGCGGGAGGAGTGCCTGGCGTGCTCTGGTCCATGGGGTTACGAAGAGTCGGACACGACTAAACCACTAAACAACAACAACAACAACAAAAACAAGCCCCTTCCTCTCCAGGGCATCATTTCTACACATTTTTGTATCTAAACTTTAGAGCCTTTCATGAGTATGAAGGTGAAGCTCCTCTATTTGAGGAGGCTCCCCATGAAACCTAGAACCCTGCAGCCTAAAGGGTGGGGAAAGGGCCACTCTCCATTCACAGCTCTTTCTTTATCTTCTGTCCTCTCCAGATGCCTGGTGCTGTCGCTGCCAATCCTGCCAATGGTGGTTCATGTTGAGTGGAGGCTGTGGAAGCTCAGGCTCAATGACCTGAGTCTGCACTTAAAGGGTTGTTGTAAAGTGTAATGCACCAAGGTACTTGATTTGGGGTCACCAGAGAGGCATTGTCTGGGGCTGGTGTCGGGAGCAACTCACATGGCATCAGCGAAGTTAACTCTTTAGTCAAAGAAAGTGGCCAGGCCTAGTGACCACAGCAATTATTTCCAATAGATCTTGCCCCAATGAGGCAGTTGTGAGTACACAGTTGCCTCCCTCAGGTCCTTCCTAAGCAATCTGAAACTTTGTCACCTTATCTTTATTTTCTCTGCCCTCTCCATACCCTTTGTGGTTCTGGGAAACTAGGGGATAGGGGAGCTGGTTGCAGCAGGAGGGGGAGACCCCCCTGGCTTCTTCACCAGCCTGCCTGATCTCCGCCTCTTGGGCCTCCTCCTCTTCAGCATTAGCTTCTGCCTCTGATTCTGGACTGCTCTCTGCCACAGACTCCCTGCTCACTAAACCCCATTGCCTCTTCTGCTTCCGACACCTGCTCTTCCCATTCTGCTCCTTCTTTTCCCTCTGACCACTAATCGTCATCCTATCACCCTGGCTCTGAGCCTTCTTCCCCTGGGGGGTTCCCCAGCTGGTGCCTCCCACCACTCCTCTACAGCCAGCCAGTCTGTGATAGGCAGCTTGATCAGGCTAATTTATTTTGAGCACACAACTTCACTTTATGCAGAACTTAGAGTTGTATGTGTGTGTGTGGATATAGATATAGATGAAATAGATATAGATTATGTAGATGTAGATGTAGATGTAGATGTAGATATAGGCATACACAACCTTATGTATTAACCTGGAAACCAGGAATGACTGATAACCAGAGAACCTCTGTCCCCTAAATAAAAGGAAGTTGCACAGCCTTCTACCTTCCTTTCATTGTTTGATCCTTCTCTCTTCTGTCTTCCCTTTGTTCAGCAAGGAGAGGGGAGCTCTGGTGATTTTTATGAATGTCGTGCTGCAGGAGCAGCTAGTGAAGCATTTCAAAATATAATTAGAAATCTAAATATGACACCGCTGTTACAGTCAGAGACCTCACCCCATAAAACACTGGGACACAGTGATTTGTGCCAGCTGGCCTGGGTGTCATGTCCCATTATATATATATATATATATATATATATATATATATATATACACACACACACACACACACACACACACACACACACACACACACAGCCACACATACATCCTGACTTATGCAAGAGCATGATTGCTTAAAGATTGCCCACGTGTTTTCAATTACCTCCTATTAATGTATTTACTCTTTGTATCTTTTCATCAAACTAAGGGGCTGCTTTATTTATTTATTTCGCTTGTTTGTGAGCTGCCGCCGCCGCCACTGCTGCTTCGCTAGGGATGGCTCGAGTTTAGCAAATGGCACATATTTCAATATTAAAGCCGCTTGCGATCATCACAAGCATGAGGGATGCCTCAAATAAACTCTTGCTCCACACGCAGCCATTCCTGTCTGCACCCGGGCAGTATATCTCCTGTATTTTAATTAAGTGGGTGTTCTCTCTCACTGTGCGTCGTACATTACCGGCGGTCATCTCATATGTCACCGGAGCTCAGCCATTCCTGAGAGGGACTAAATCCAACTAATAAGCAAGTGCCAGGCAGAATATCCTGAAGCCCTCTTTCCCCCTCCCCTCAACCCATAAAGTAACTTGATCCAATAACCTGTGGCAACATCAGTTGCATCTGGAAGGATCAGTGGGGTCTGGTGCCCATTGGGGCTGGTAGGGCAGAATTATATATAATAATAAAAATAATTTATTATTTATATCCCGCCCATCTGGCTGGGTTTCCCCAGCCACTCTGGGCGGCTTCCAACAAAATATTAAAATACAATAGTACGTCAAACATTAAAAGCTTCCCTAAACAGGGCTGCCTTCAGAGATCTTCTAAAAGTCTAGTAGTTGTTTTCCTTTTTGACATCTGGTGGGAAGGCATTCCACAGGGTGGGTGCCACTACCAAGAAGGCCCTCTGCCTGGTTCCCTGTAACTTGGCTTCTCACAGTGAGGGAACCACCAGAAGGCCCTCGGCGCTGGACCTCAGTGTCCCAGCAGAAGGCAGGTAGCCCAAATAGCAGGTGGAGCCAGATAGCCAATGGCCGGCAGAGGCAACTCATTCTAGTTTTGTCCCCATCTTCCTCCCAGCTGAGTTCTACAAGGGCTGCATTGAGACTAAGGAGGAGGAAGAAGCTGACAGCCAGGGCCACCTCCTGGCTAGGGGCAGACTGAGGTTGGTGGGGTGGCACCCCATTTGCCCCAGTGGACCAGCCTCCATTGATCCACCAGGCATGGCAGAGACAGGGTTTGCCCTCTCCTCCAAGTGCATATCTGTGCCATGCAGATATTACAGCGAACAGGAAGCCAAAGTATGCTTGGCATCAGTTGTAGTCAACTAAGTCCTAAATCCTACTCAGATTGACCCACTGAACTGAATGAACCTAAGCTAACGATGCCCATTAATTTCAATAGGTCTACTCTGAAAAGGACTAGTGAAGCATCTCACTCCATATTCCCAACTTGTCCTTTCCACTCTGGTCAAAGGCCCAAGTTGAGGAGGTGGATGGAATTGGGATATGGGAGGTGTGCATAAGCAACTCATTCACCCCTAACATTTTGGTGCGGTGTCCTTGTGTACACATGGCAGAAGGAGAGGGAACCTGCGTCTCTGTTGTGCCCTAACAGCAGGGATGGGGAACCTGTGAGCCTTCAAATATTCTTGGACAACCAGTTCCCATCATCTCAACCAGAATGGCCAATTGTCAGGGACGATGGAGGTTGCAATCTTGTAATCCAATGGAGGCCTCTTGTAATCCAATCTCTCCCTTGAACATGGAGACATGGTACACACGTTCAGGACATAATTCTGCATTTGCAAATCAAGATGCCAGCTTGAGCCATTTTCAAAGGGAGGTGAGAAATATATCAAACGCACAGTGGTGCCATATCTCACTTGAGCACAATGAAACCTGCTATGCATGTTTACAACATCATTCTCCATTTTAATTTCAAACACCAGCTTGACTCCTGCACTTGCCTTAGCGAAGCAGGGGGAGGTGGGAGGAGGAGGAAGAGAGATACAAAATGAGTAGCAATGTGACATCTGAACAGTGTGGTTTAAAGGAGACAACCCAATGGGAACATCCCCTAGGCTAGCCCTGTTTAAACGAATGGAAACTGCACTCTTGCACACTTTCCTGGGGTCTAAGTAGCAGGGAGAAGGCCCATGCATTATGCCCCAACTCATAACAGAAGCCTGAATTATATCGCACCCATCGACTTTTAAAACTGTTCTGAGTCATATATTCTATGAGGAGTGTGTGCAAGCCAAAATATTGGATAAAAGAGTTCCCATTAGCTCTTATGGTTTCACTCCTAACTCCATCCAGCCGACTAAAATTACAGTAAAGTGAGAAATCTCTGTATTTCCTTTTTGGTGCCCTAGTCATAAGCTGAAAATTAAGATCGAGTCTGAAAAGGGGAGCAATCTGGAGTTCTCTGTATGTATTCACAGCTGGCTTCTCATTTTTGAAACAAGGTTATGATTCTTCTTCTTCTTTTTTCTTCATTCCTCAACCTTCCCCTCGCTACCCCCTCCAAGGAAAAAAAAAGTTTCCTCATTACTACGGCGGATGGCCAAAATGGAGCAGTTAGCTAATACTTTTCTGTCCAAGTAATAAGTGTCCCCGGGAATAATGTATTAGCACCTCCGAGAAATTGACTCTGGGAACTATAAAGAAACTGTCAAAAGTTTCATCCACTTCCCAAATTTCACTCACATTTCATATTCATTATAGAGATGGAGCGCAAAGGGTCTCCAAACCACTTTGCAGGGAGCTATTGGGAGCCAGATTCAATAAGGCGGTGCTCAGACAGCCTCAAAGAAAATAAAATATTATTCATCCACGGAAGTCCTGAAATGGTGGTGGCACTTAGGTGCCATTGCCATAACAAATGTCTTTTCTTTCTGCTCAGGCAGCCGCTAATGCAAAAGGCAGAGTCACCTGAAAGTTGTAGAGGGCATCCAAGTTTTGGGCAAAGCTACATGTGATGCTCAAGATGCAGTTGCTGTCCAAGGCAACATTCCCATCGCAAAGTGTTCCTCTTCGCCTGTAATGATTCTGGGCCCACAAACAAGCTAGCAGAAAGAGGATTGTCTTGAAGCAACATTATACTTCTGAGCCTCTAAAACAAACTTATTGTGTAGCAACTTCTGGGCCTTTGGAACTGCCCAGATGATCATGTGACCTTACGGCAAGTCCTCATATTACCAGCTTCTTAATACCAGGGGAGTATTTCTAAATTACAAACTTTATCGTTACATCACCCCATAAAACCAGTCATTTCTCCACCCCCACCCTCCATATCATTTGCTGCAGCTGTCAGGAACAGAGAGAGATGTAAGGGAACCATCAAAGGCCAATCTGACCCAACATCACAGCAAATGTGGCTAACTTGTGACCCTCTAGATGTTGTTGAACTACAGCTCCCATCCTCCCCAGCCAGTAGACCCAAGGGTCAAGGCTGAAGGAAACTGGAGGGCAACTGATTAGCCACCCTTGCATTTTGGGGGAAGGGAGATGAACTTGACAGAGGGCTGCCATTTTTGATGGCCTCCTCATATTGATGTGTAGTTGGGTCTTCAAATGATGCGCAGGAGGCAAAACACTCTGGCAAATGACCAGGGCTAAAGAGTTAGACTGAGGGTCAGTTTATGCATTAAGTAGAATCAAATGATATTTTCTTGAAAAGCACCATTTCAGTCTGAAGGAGCAGGGAAGGAGGCAGCATGCTAGAATATGACATCTGTGAGAAAAATTCTGCCTAGACATAGAAATTTAGTTGAAAGCCTGTGGTGTGTCAGACCCTCTAAGTGTCCTTATTTTCTAGGGACAGTCACGTATTTACAGAAGCTATCCTGATTTCAGATTTGATCCTGGAACGTCCTGCTTTTCCTTAGGATGTCCCTATCTTCATCAGCCCCTTCATGGATCACTGCCTTGAATAACTCCAAGAAGCAGGGCCACCCAAGACAGACAGGTCATAGCTGAGAGTTTAGACTAAATGTGATCCACCTGGAGAATCCACTGGCAATCCACTCCAGTATTTTGCCAAGAAAACTCTATGGACATAAAAAAGGAGAACCTTTGAGAAGAAAGTGAGAGTCTCCAAGGCATGCTCTGGTTCATGGGGTCACGGAGAGTCGAACACGACTAAGACGACTAAACAACAACAAAATCTTCATCAGAGAAAAGTTGGAGGACAAATGGACAAATGTTGGAGGGTATGGAATAGGACGTCCCTATTTTCACTGGACAAATGTTGGGGGATATGGAATAGGACGTCCCTATTTTCATCAGAGAAATGTTGGGGAGTATGGTGTGTGTCTCAAACCTGGGCCTCCAGCACCTTAACTCCTGTGCTGCTGTCCCAAGTCAGCTCCTTCAGTCTGTTACATTTAAGACAAATGCAGAACACTTCACCCCATGATCTGGTATCTAACCTCCAGCCTGTCTGTGGCTGTTTTTCCCACCTCTGCTCTCTGGTTCTTCACTGCCTGATGTGGTGCTTGTTCTCCAGCTCATCCATGGCCACTTCTCTTGCCTCAAGTCTATCTGGCCCTCATTTACCTCCTTCTGAATTGGACCCCAGCTAGGATGCAGACCTGATACTAATGCTTTTCTTGGATTCTTTTTACCACAGGCTACCTTAAGGGATTTGCTTCTGGGTCTCTTATGAGATCTCGCTGGAGCCCAGAACACCCAGTTGCTTTTCCTTATTTCTCCAGTGGGGGCAGGGAGCACTCACAGTGGTGCCTCTCCTTGGATTCTACTGCCTGAGGTGGCTGCCTCAGTCCACCTCATGGGTGAGATGGCCCTACTTCTTAGATCTCAAACACTCTTTCCCCTTCTGAAGTCAACTTCAGGGCTGTAGGGAAACAGGGAAATGTGGTCTGAAAGCTGCCCTGAAAAGCCCCTCTCTAGCCAGGATCATGAGGAGAAAGGAAAGAAGGTCCCAGTGCAAAGGGCTGCTTCCTTGTCTTGGTCCTAAATGCAGCTTCTGCCTTGCTTCCTTTTCACAGACCCTCCAAATGTCCCTCTTTTCCAGGGACAGTCCTGGATTTACAGAAGCCACCATGGTTTCTGATTTGATCTCAGAAGGCCCCACTTTTCCTTAGGACATCCACATGTTCTTCAGAGAAATGTTGGAGGGTATGGAGTTATGCAACTTCCACAGGCCAAGGAGATAAGTGACTGTACAACCTTTAGAAAATATCTGAAGGCAGCCTATATAGGGAAGTTTTTAAGGTTGAATGTTTTATTATGTTCTATTTATTATAATTATGATTATTTCTCAGTAGTGGCGCCCACCCTGTGGAACGCCCTCCCATCAGATGTCAAGGAAATAAACAACTATCTGACTTTTAGAAGACATCTGAAAGCAGCCTTGTTTAGGGAAGTTTTTAATGTTTGACCTTTTATTGTGTTTTTCATATTCTATTGGGAGCCACCCAAAGTGGCTGTGGAAACCCAGCCAGATGGGTGGGGTATAAATGTTGGAAGCTGGCCAGAGTAGGTGGGGCAAACCAGTCAGATGGGTGGGTTACAACAACAACAACAACAACGTTATTGTTGATGGTGCTGATGTTGTTGAATAGGACGCCCGTATTTTCACCAGAGAAATGTTGGATGGTATATTTTTAGGGTCTGGAGGTCATGGTTGGCTGAGAGTAGAAAGGAGCAGGGGCAGGTTTTGAAGAAGAGACTTGGCTTTTCCTTCCCCTCCTCCCACAAACACGATATTGAGGAAGGATGGGTGGTAGAAAGGCTGCGTATGCACCATATATTTAAAGCACCCTCCCCAAGTACCCTGTTTGTTAAGGGTGCTGCTAAGTGTAGTTCCATAGGGGTAAACTGCAGTTCCCAAGGTTCTTGAAGGGGGGGTGCTTTAAATGCACAGTGAGTATGTACCCCATTTTCTTTGATAAGCATTCATGTTTATCATCCAGTTGCGGAGACTGCTCATCCACACAACAGCTTGCCTACTTTTGGTTTTAAATTATCTAATCCCTCCTTATGGTCGCAGTAATGCTAACATGACATTATGAACGTGGTGTGGAATGACCCTTAAATCAAATCAGAAAGTTTCTCCCTCCAATGGAATGGCATCTTGCCAGATAACGCAGAACCAAAAATACATTTAGAGGAGATTGATCCGTCGTGGAAGTCAAATCTGTCCACATCTACAAACGCACAAACAAACGGTGACTGTGAATTCGATGGCTATTTTCTTTTCTTTCTTTAAAAATGAAAACCAAAACAAACAAAAAAAAGACCCTAAAGATTATTTATGGTTTATTTTAGACACCCGATCATTTGATGCTTGTTTCATCAATTTGTCACTGTTTTTATTGTCACCAATTGCCCATAACTGGAGTGCATTTAAAACAACATTGATCTTGATATTATGGTGTCATAATATGACAGTAATAGTTGTAGTCTGTTCAGGAAGCCCAGTTGCGAAGATTGATGGCTTTCACCGTACCAATTATATTCTGTCCATCTAAGTGATAAAGAGAGCGTTGGAGGCATTCAATAGACAAATTAGATATCTTTTCCAATTATTTCTTTTATTTTATAAGGCCACATGTTTGATTAACAACTTTTTCCTTCTCTTATTAGCTAGCCTGCATTGCACATTTTGTTCCATGTGTTTTAATTTTACAGATTTAATGAAGGATATTGGAAAACATCTGCGGAACTGACAAAGTGGTATCCTCTTCTCTTTGTGTGTGTGATTTCTTTTTATAGATCATGGGCATTTAGTTTCTTCGCTTCAGAGTTTAAAAGAAGGACAAGGATATTTTCCTTGGCTGTGGGAGAAGTAAGAGAATAACACAGTCATCGTATAAAGAGACCAGGCCTGTTTCCTTCAGTACTTGCTTAGTTTTTATTTAGAGTAACAGCAAACAGCAAACACATCTGGGAAGAAACGATCGTAATGAAATTAATTTGCTACAGAGAAGCCCAGACAAATGATACAAAACCAGTCATAAGAACGTAAAAATGCATCTTTCCTCTTCTTAATAGCCATTAAATGAACATAAAATGCAATCGTAGAATTTATACAAATAAATTAACCAGCTTGGGCTAAGGAAGGGAACTTCCAGAGAGGCCATGCACTTCTTTATTTACCAACCGCCAGTCAGAACTGGGATAAGTGCACATCTTTGCATGCTCTGAATACAGATCTATGCGTGGCTGGGATCATTTCATAGAAAGAAGACTCCACAGAAACAAAGTGCGGCCATTTACATCTCAAAAGGAAAACACACACAAATGAAGAATATGAGATTGAAAAGGTGACAGATGCCAAGCAGACAATTGGGATGCTCTTGTGTGTGTTAAGGTAGGAACACATGTTTCTGTATCTCTAAATGCACATGTTGTCTGGGATCATGGCCAACAAGTGGCCCATGAGCCACATATGGCCCCCAAAGTAATTTTATCTGGCCCTGGCTGCTCTACCATTGGTACCTAAGAAGCCAACTTTTGCCAGTTCAGATTTTTGTTCATCTAGTCCAGAACCATCTACCCTGGCTGGCTGTGGTTCTGCAGGCTCTGAAGAAGAGGTCTTAGGATCACAGAAATGGAAGGGACCTTGAGGATCATGTATTCCAACCCCCTGCAATGCAGGAATATGCAGCTGTCCCGTATGAGGATCAAACTTGCAACCTTGGTATTATCAGCATCTTGTTCTAACCAACTGAATTATCCAGGCTGAGCTTCCTGAGTCTTTTCACTAGCAGTGCTAGCTATTGAAACTGGGACTTTACATGAATCTGGACCTTACATCTGCTGCTGTAGTTCCTTGCATAAGGCATGGTGAAAAGTGAAGTCTCAGGGTCTCCTCAGAAGGAGGAGACAAAATGTGTTTGGGTTGTAGGAGATGGTCCATATGCATTAATGTTATATTGCTCTTTTGACTTTGTAGGCAACATTCCAGATATGCTTAAGTGAGTATGCCTTGAGGACTATTAGTCTACGAAGCAGGATGCAAACATTTCAATTGCATAAAAGAAACAGTATCTGTGATGCCTTTACTGCTGGAATGGAAAATGTTGTTGTTGTTATTATTATTATTATTATTATTACACATGACTTTCCCCAAGAAGTCTGGAAACTGTAGCCCTTCAATTCCCAGCATCTGTAAGAGACTACAATTCCCAGAATTCTTGGCAGGGGGGAGTCATGTACTTTAAATATACGATATGGATGTGACCTAGTCCCAGAAATGCTTTTTTTTTGGAAAAGTTTTTATTGTTAACATAATTCAGCATTAATACACACATATTGTGAATATACAAGCATACAAACATACATTTCATACAATCCTTAAAAATATTCAAACATACCTATATTCAGTCCCACAGATAATTCCTTCTCCCATCACCATCCACCATCCCTCACCCCACCTTTGTGTTAGACTTCCAATCTACTCAATTGCAATTTCTTTCCACTTCTATTACTTTGTTTCACACACCTTTAACCTAATTTCGTGCTTCTTTTTCTATTACACATTGTTATCCATCTCATTTAGTATTTCAGTATTTAAAACGGAACTTGATATTCTAATAGGAGTTCTGATTTTTCAATATGGTTTTGCAAGTATCCTTTAAACACCTTCCAATCCCTGTCTATCTTCTCTTTTGAGATCCTTCCAATTTCTCCCATTGTTTTGGATATATTGTAGTACTCCAATAATAAAAATGCTGTATCAAATTCTTTATCTGCATGAGCAAATTGTTGTCAGTCATACTTTCTGCATATATCTATGTCCAGCATTAACACCTCACATGTTGCTACATTGGACACACATGTATTTCTCTATGGTCTACATCTTGGGCGTTAATGATACAGTGTGGGTACAAGGAAATGTGATCTTCTGAGCTTCCTGCATTTGTGCATCTCATTAGCTCCCTAGAATCCTGTGGTTGTCAGAGATCATCCTTGGCAAATGCCGTGCCACACAGAGTTGCACATATGGCGCCTATAGACTCATATCCTGTCCCCGGCACATGTGTGGCAGTACATCTGAAGCTTGGGGGGGGCAGGGGGAGGGAGTACACAACCTTTGATGAGATCACTTGCCCATAA
The DNA here is from genome assembly GCF_964252035.2 of Podarcis erhardii. Lineage (NCBI taxonomy): Eukaryota > Metazoa > Chordata > Lepidosauria > Squamata > Lacertidae > Podarcis > Podarcis erhardii. The sequence continues at coordinate 11,974,512 of NC_138498.1, forward strand.
TGAAAGAGTAGAGATCAGGTATAGCCCTGAGGCAGGAGGTTTCACGTTCTGTCCCCTCCTCCGGTATGTGAAACTATTAGCTATTCTTGCTGCTCCACAGAGATGTCCAATCCCTCTTTGAAACTTGCTGAAACCTTTCCCTGGTTTTTGATGAATGAACTTTTAATGGAGAGGAATAGGTCGGCTTGTTTTAAGTGAAACGTTTATATGGAAGTGGATGATTTAAACAACTTTAGCTCCATTAAACAAAAAGGAAAGCTAGATCTTAAACTCTCATTTGTTTCGGAGAGTGTCTGGCATGGGATAAACATGACATTAAGTAGCCATCTGAGCATTGCTAAAACATACATTTGCCTTCATAATAAAATGTTTTTAAGAGATAGTAATGGTTACCTTGAGAGCGGTTCACATTAGAAGCATTAAAAAGAGAGAGAGAGAAAACCCTAGTCCTGAATTCTTTCAATAACTGTCCATCACCTAACAGCAATAGCATACCACAAAATAGGATGTGCTGCTGATCCGATTTATTTGGCAGGAACCTCTAAGTCTCATTTAAAGGCAACGGCACTGAATGTTTAAATGTGGAAATCTTAAATCTTCTTGCTTGCTTCTCTCTTGCCTCAGACCTGCTGTGTCTGCAAAAGAGCATGGACAAGGGCAGAGATTAAAGGTATTGTTGATGTCATCCACATTTAGACACTAGTTGTTGGTTCAGTTTGATACGTATTCAACTTTTTCCTTCATTTGTATCCTAAGTCCAGAAAGCGAATAATGTAAGTCATAGGATTTGATAGCATTTCACTGCCCACAAGGGCCACCCTATTTATTTCAATGTTGAAAACAAATCCCTAAACCAATGAATATCCTCCTGAAAAGGAATAAGGCAGGCTTCGTGCTGAATACCACACTGAAGAGCACATGGGCCCTTTGGGTTGAAGGTATTATTATTATTATTATTATTATTATTATTACTATTACGTAACAATATATAGACATTGCACAAAAAATGAAAATCACTCACATCCCCACAGTTCACTAAGAGAAATACAATCCTCTGGTATGCATGTATTGGTCCGACAAGCACACAATAGTTTTATTTTATTTATTTTACTCATTACATTTATGTCCCACCTTTCTTCCAAGAAGCTCAATGGTTTTTTTTCCTCCCTTTTTATCCTTACAAGAAGCCTGCGAGGTAGGTTAGGATGAGAGACTGTGTCTGGCCCAAGGTCACCCATTGAGTTTCATGGCCGATTGGGGATTTGAACGCCTGTCTCCCAGGTATTAGTCCAAGACTCTAACCACTATACGGTGAACTTACAAAATAGCCCATGCAAATTTTTGTAAGTCCATATCCTATTTTGAACTTTTCAATGATGCACCCTCCCTTTTTTATTGGGAGGAAGAAAGAGGAGAGAGGAGAAATGGGATTGTTTCATTGGTTCTGCTAAGAGGCCATCTCCACTGGCCTCCTACTCTCTCTGCACTGTTTTCATTCTGGCTGGTCATGACATCTTTAAGAACTGAGTTTGCTTGTTTTCTTCTTCCTTCCTTGTCCCCTCTTCCCTTTGTTCTGATGACTTTTAGACTGTAGGCCTGCTGGCATGGGCTGCCTTGTTTTCATTGATCTCATCACATTACCTAACATCCATGTTCTTAAATGCTTCCAAGCATAAATGTGTGTGTGCTGAGCCATTTTCAAAGGTCAGTTCTAATGGGATCAGAATATCTCACCCCGTTTTGCAGCCTTGGGCATTTCTTGAACCTGTAATTTCCACCGTTAAGTGTGCCTTTGGATGGGGAAATGTTTTATTTTGCCCTATTTAAATATGCCACTTCCATTTCTTCCCTCTCCCCATTGTCTAAATTCAGAGGACAGTAATTCCCAATCTATCTTACTGAAACCATAGTCAATTCTCATGGGCAGAGCAAAACATGGTGGTGATGCCCATAGGGGAAAATCCTTTTTTTAAAAAAAAAAATTATTAAAGTTTCAAAAATTACAGAAAGAAAAAGTAAAAATACCACTTTAAACAAAAACAAAACAACACATCGCAATATATATATAAAAAGAAAAAAAAGAGAAATAAAACCCATTAAAGAAAAACAAAAACACAAAGAAAAATACATCAGATCTCCTCATTACTAATCTTTCATTAGCTTATTTCCTTGACCTCCTCACACCTCCCTTTTTTGTATTCTAGGTCAATTATCCATTTCAGCAAATCCTTTCCCTCTTTTAAAATTTTTGTCCTGTAAATTGTCTTAATATAATGTAACTTTACTTTCCCCCCTTTCACCAATTAACAGTCAGTTATTCCCAAATCCTTTATATCATACCATAGGGGGAAATCCTAATGATATTCCCTCCCATACAGTCCCCTGATGAGACCCAGGTTCATTTGCTTGCGTCAATTGCACAGCCACAAAGCACACTGGGTGATATTGGGCTTGCCACCACCTCTCAACCTAGCATGCTTCACAGAGTTGTTGTAAGGAAGTTAAAGAGGAAGACCTTTTATTCCATACTGAACTCCTTAGACAAACTGTGGAACAAAATTTTAATGAATAAAATAGACCGCCCCCCCAGTGAATTGTGAACTAAAGATCTGATCTGGCTGCCTCCCACTTTGCCACTCTTAATGGCACATCTTAAGTTGCCTGATGGCTAGACTACCTAGAATACAGAGAGGCAGTGGCGTAGCGTGGGGGGTGCAGGGGGGGCCGGCCACACCGGGCGCAACATCTGGGGAGGTGCGCTCGCACTCGCAGCTCTCTGCCCCCTGCTAAAATCCACGGGTTAGGGGGCGCAAATTACTTGCCTTGCCCCGGGTGCTGACAACCCACGCTACGCCACTGCAGAGAGGTGAGAAGGGAACAAGGGGTGCAGGCTGGATGTGGGGGGCCACTGTCTACATGCAGCCCATGGGCCCTGGCTTAGACTCCCCCCCCCCTTAAATTTTCTATTTTACAATTTAAAATTCATTATGGATCATTTCCCAATACTCTTTTACCCTGACCCTGGCCTAGACTTTTGACATGTTGCTAAACAACAACAACAACAACAACAACAACAACAACAACATAATTTTATTTTTTATTTTTTCCAACAACAACAACATAATTTTATTTTTTATTTTTTCCAACCATAATATAATTTTATTTGTATCCTGCCCTCCCTGGCCTCTTCTAGAAAATGATCAGTCCTGGTCTACTTTGGATAATCCTTCTAGGACAGTGATCAAATCTGCCATGCTTTTGATACAGTAGCAGCAATATAATTTTTGCGTTTAGCATCCTTGTTTTGTTTCACCATTTGTCTGCTTTGTGGAGTGAGGTCAGGCCACCAGATCTGGGGAGCTGCACCTCTGGTAACATGGATGAAGGTTTCCCAGCCTGTCTCTGCCTTCTCTGGAAGGGACTAGCAAGAGGGAGAGGGAGAGAGAGCTGAGCAAGGAGCCAAGGGCTGTGCTGTTAACAGAGCAAACGTCTCCACGAGATTTATGGCAAGGGAGAGGAACTGCCTTGCCTCCTGTGATGAATTAAAGGGAGAAATGAAACTTCCATGATAGGTCTGCTGGAGGAATTTCCCTCTTGTCTGCCCAGAAGGGGGGACTCGAGGGGAAGGGGAGCTTAAGTTTGAGCCAGACTTCTCCAGCTGCAGATCATCATCATCATTCTCTCTCCCCCTCCCACTTCTGAAGATGGAGGCTGCTGCTTTGCCTATAAAGTCAATCTGGCTTGAGGAAGGGGGGGGCACGGCTTCTCTTGGCACCCATCCTGATTAGACTCTTCAGTGGAGGCAAATCTGTTTTGCACTTGTAAGATTTCGTGCCAGAACACTGCATTTGTGTGTGTGTGTGTGTGTGTGTGTGTGTGTGTGTGTGTGTGCGTGCAGAGAAAGGGTAGTACATCAGTGGTAGAGCATGTGTTTTGCATGCAGAAGGTCTCAGGTGCAATCCCTGGTACCTGCAGGTAGGGCTGGGAACATAAGAAGAGCCAACTGGATCAGGCCTATGGTGATCTCAGCTCCAGCTTGCCAATCAGAAGGTTGGCGGTTCGAATCCCCGTGACGGGGTGAGCTCCCATTGCTCAGTCCCTGCTCCTGCCAACCTAGCAGTTCAAAAGCACGTCAAAGTGCAAGTAGATAAATAGGTACCACTCCGGCGGGAAGGTAAAAGGCGTTTCCGTGCGCTGCTCTGGTTCGCCAGAAGCGGCTTAGTCATGCTGGCCATATGACCCAGAAGCTGTACGCCAGCTCCCTCGGCCAATAAAGCGAGATGAGCGCCGCAGCCCCAGAGTCAGTCACGACTGGACCTAATGCCCAGGCGTCCCTTTACTCTTTACCTTTATCTTGGGTTACATACGCTTCAGGTTACAGACTCTGCTAACCCAGAAATAGTACGTCGGGTTAAGAACTTTGCTTCAGGATGAGAACAGAAATTGTGCAGCAGCGGCACCGCAGCAGCAGCAGCAGCGGGAAGCCCCATTAGCTAAAGTGGTCTTCAGGTTAAGAACAGTATCAGGTTGAGAACAGACCTCCAGAACGAATTACGGTAAGTTCTTAACCCGAGGGACCACTGTATTTACAGGTGACGGCCATTTCATGTGGGGGCTCCATTCCCATCCCCCCCACATGTTGGCAGAGCACGCATCAGTGCCCCCCGCTGTCCATTCCACCGACCTCCATTCCACCCCTGTTCTGCCCCTCTTCTGGGTCCAGGAGGACCTGCACATCAGCAATCACACATCAATTGGACATGCCTAAAATGGCCGCCATCTGCATTTATAAAATGCAGGTCTGACTCAGTATAAGGCAAGTTCCTATGCTCCCAGCAGGGTGGTTAAAGTGTAGCACAAGAACCACAGATAGTGGCTACAGAGAAATTCCCACATGGACAACCAGGTAACCCACCCACTCCCTCCATCCACATCATCATACAGCATATTTCTCATTGATGTGCCATGAAAGGAAAAGTAGTTAGATAATGTGGAACACAAGACCATCAAAGAACAGAGTTAAGAGCCACAACCATTTTTTCTTTAACCCCCTGGTTACTGCCATGTTAACTGATGCCACTGTTTAGATGCTTTTCTTTAAATACAAAAAACCAAAATCCCCAACATTTTCTTTTCTGAAGATGAATTCCTACAGTGTTGTCTTGTTCTTGCCCCCTTAACAGATGCTAGTGTCCCCAAACATATTGTTTCCTGTTCTTGCCCTGTTCTTTTCTCAGCTCACTAATAGTTATCACCCAGCCAGTATCTTCTTGAATTCCTTGCACACTAAGATCTGCAGACAACACCAAAATCTGACTATTTGCTAAGCTCTCCCTTCCAGCAAACAGAGCATTAACTCAGTCAGTAATTTATACCAGCAGACACAGTGCTGCCAACACACTGCTTTTTAAAATACTGTTTCTTAAAGTACTGGTAAGGATGTATCCATTCATGTGGCTGGCTGCTGAAAACACTCAGGAACAATATCTAGACTGATGGTGCAGTAAAATAAAAAGTGAGCTTCCCAGTCAAAACAGTGCAGCTGAGAGGTATTTGCATCAGACTCACCTTCCACATTGCAGTGATGCACTGATTCATTAGTAATAGATCTTTCCACCCCATTCAGTGAGATGACAGGAAACCTGATATGTACTTCCTGCTTGTGGGCATCTTTCCTGATACTGCTGTGGGGAGGATGAGAGTATATTATGGGGAATGCAGAAAAATGCATATACTGCTGCTTAGAGTTAGACCAGGGGTCAGCAAACTTTTTCAGCAGGGGGCCGGTCCACTGTCCCTCAGACCTTGTGGGGGGCCGAACTATATTTTGGAAAATAAAAATAAAAATGAATGGATTCCTATGCCCCACAAATAACCCAGAGATACATTTTAAATACTGTAAAAGCACACATTCTACTCATGTAAAAACACCAGGCAGGCCCCACAAATAACCCACAGATGCATTTTAAATAAAAGGACACATTCTACACATGTAAAAACATGCTGATTGCCAGACCGTCTGTGGGCCAGATTTAGAAGGCGATTGGGCAGGATCCGGCCCCCGGGCCTTAGTTTGCCTACCCATGAGTTAGACCAACCTTCCCCAATCTGATGCCTCCTTTGGACTATAACCCCCATCAGACCCAACCAACATGGCCAGTGGTCAGGGATAATGGAAACAGTAGCACCAGACTGAGGAAGACTGGCTTAGGTAGATGAAGCATTCATGATTTCACATTAATAAGCCCATCTTCATGGAAAGAAAAACATGGTAAGTTATTCTAGAGAGCCACTTTCTCCTAAAATGTTCCAGTCTCAGACAGTGATGAAAGTACACAATGGAGAAAACCCATCCCAATCCAGAGCCCTCAGACTTAAGCTCTATTCAAAAAATATTCTCTAGCTATGTGCAATAGTGACTCTCACTTCTCCTCTACGGATGGGATGTCGGAGATGCTCCTGCAAGCTCCATAACCTCCAGCAAGAGCTTCAGCACACACTCTGTATGCAGAAAGTATTGGGTTCAAACCCTGGCATTTCTAGTAAAAAAAGATCATGTGATGGGAAAGACCTTTGCTTGAGACCCTGGAGAGCACTGGTCAATGCTAGGCTAGATAGACCTGGCATGAAGAACCTCTAAAAAGGGGTTCAGATGAGGCATTGCTGTCCCTGTGGAAATAGCCATTGTGGAACATTCTCTCCCCTCTTTGCTCACCATCTACCTGTTCAGGAGGGCAATGGAGATGAATGTATCAGCAGTACAGATTACCGTATTTTTCACTCTATAGGATGCACTTTTTCCCCTCCAAAAATTAAGTGGAAATGTGTGTGCGTCCTATGGAGCGAATGCAGGCTCCTTGGCTTCAGCGATAGCAACGTGAAGCCTCCGAAGCGCAGAGGGAGTGCTCCCTCCATGCTCCGGAGGCTACGCGTTGCTTTCGCTGAAGCCACCTGAAGCCCCCGGAGCGCAGCGGGAGTTCCCGCTGTGCTCCGGAGGCTTGCAGATAGCCACCTGAAGCCTGGAGAGTGAGAGGGGTCAGTGCACACCGATCCCTCTTGCTCTCCAGGCTTCGCTTCACTGGAGAGGCGCTGCACAGTTCTCCCTCTCTGCGCAGCGCCCCTTCAGCGAAGTGGGAGGAGAAATGGAAGGGGCTCCGTTTCTCCTGCCGCTTCGCTGAAGGGGCGCTGTGCAGAGAGGGGGAGGTTGGTTTTTCCCCCCTGTTCTCCCCCTCTAAAACAAGGTGCGTCCTATGGTCCGGTGCGTCCTATAGAGCGAAAAATATGGTAATTGCAAGCCCTCTTTATTAAGGCATTTGTTAATCTGGGAAATGGATCCTTACCGAAAGAGACAGCAGAGGAAGAGTAATAAATTGCCTCCTTGTCACTTGTAAACAGCCTTTGCCATCCTAAACAGCTGGCCTGGGGACAAAATGCAAGCATTGGGTGTGTGAAGTCCTTCCCGTCTGCCGCGTTTCCAGCAATTTGACTTGTTTGGGCCCGAACGTTTCAGTCTTTGGAAGTCACCATCACACCTCCCTTGGCTTTCCTGGATAGCTTGAGGTTGCGTCATCACCACCGAAGGCACCTTCCTTGAAGAGCCCCCTCAAGAATGCTGGCTGGTTCCTTCTCTCCTCGCCCTGCACACCCTCAGCGGAAAGAAAGAAGGGCTGATGACAGCCTGTTGAGTGACTTGTTTGCAAGAGATGAAGTGATAGCAAGCATAGCCTCTGATGCATATGCCTCCTCTCAACGCTAGTTCCTTATGCAGAAGGAAAGAGCAAACAGATAAGAAAGTTCAGAGGAAATTGAGGGTTCGGGAAGACTTGCCTGACATCACACGTGTGCAAACAAGCTTTGGAAACCACACAACTTATCCATATAAAAATAATGCTACTATTTGCCTTTTTTATGGAGCCATCAGTTCTTAATCTATCATGGACCTACCTCATCCAACCACCTAAATAACTCAAGTTCAGAGGGCCTTTTATCTAGCTTTATTTGCCATTTTGTTTCCTGGGGCAGGGGTGGAGATACCAGTTGGACTCAAGCTCCCATCAGCTCCAGGCAGCATAGCCAATGGTCAGGAATGATGGGCAAGTCCCAGGATTTAAGCAGCATCTGGGGGAGGCACATTTTCTCCACCCCAGCCCTACAGATTTAGACTAGACATGAGATTGACCAGGGCATTTTTGGATTCACTAGCAGGACTGAAGCAAATGCTGAGAAAAAGATTTGAATTGTTCCATGGGAATCATGTAGGTCAAACGTTTATCAAAAAATGATAGGTAAGGTGTTGGATGACTCCCCTTTCAAAACTGTCAATCTTTCCAAGGTGCTTTAATGGGTCATCATGTCAGCCTTCCCTCAACATGGTGCCCTCCACATGCTCTGTACTACACCTCCCATCAGCCCCAGCATGGAGTTCTGTGCCCAAAGCAAAGTTGCAGCAGTCACAATGATTCTGAGTTCAAAGTCAACAGGTGTTTTTTTTTTTAAGCAGAAGGATATTCATGAACTTTCAAGATCCATGAAATGTTCCATTTCAGCACTCAGCAGCACTAACATTTCCAAAAGGTAAAGGTAAGGGGACCCCTGACAATTCGGTCCAGTTGCGAACGACTCTGGGGTTGCGGTGCTCATCTCGTTTTACAGGCTGAGGGAGCCCGCATTTGTCCACTTCAGCAGACAGTTTTTCTGGGTCATGTGGCCAGCATGACTAAGCCACTTCTGGCAAAACCAGAGCAGCGCATGGAAATGCCATTTACCTTCCCACCAGAGCAGTACCTATTTATCTACTTGCACTTTGATGTGCCTTCGGAGCTGGGACCGAACAACAGGAGCTCACCCCGTCACAGGGATTCGAACCGCCGACCTTTTGATTGGCAAGCCCAAACGGCACAGTAGTTTAACCCACAGCACCACCTGCATCCCATTTCCAAACCCTTCCATAAATCACAACAGAAGTTTGATTTGTTCCCATTTCCAAAAGATCTTCTTGATTGGCTTTTTCTTACAAAGACGTGGTGATAATAGCAGTTCTGGGAGAAGCAAGTTGACTTCCAGGACCTTTTATAGGAGGAATGGGAAATACTTTGTGGTTTTCCACTTGTTTTTGGACTCCAACTCCCATCACCCCTTACCATTGGTTATGCTGGCTGGGGCTGAAGAGAGTTGTGAGTACATAAGCTCTAGAAGGCCACAAGTTCCCACCATTGCTATCTTACAGTGTGAGGATCATCTATGTACCTGGATCTAAAAGGAAGAGAAGGGTGGCTTGATCTGGCAAACTGGCAGCATCTGGATGTTTCCCCTAACTCTTTGTCTTCCATATCCCCTACAGGTCCTACAGTGAGAAAGTGGGATAGTAAAGATCTGAGGACCACATGTTTGATAGTGAAAACGAGTGAGGGTACAGTGGCCATTGTAGACTTGGAAATGCTTTGCTTCTCCAGCGCCTGACATTTATTGCCTTTTCTTAATTTGTTCTTAATGTGCCGGCAGTGAACACTTGTGATATATACACAGCACACTCATGAAAAACAAAGGCTAGTATCCAATGCTGATTCTGCACAGGGTATACTTGTTAAAGTTAATAGACATGACTTGGATTTGTACTTTTCAATGGGTCGATTCTGAATGGAAGTTAGCTGGATACATACAACCCAAGAGTGGTGAGATACATGCTACACCAGGGTATCAACATTATTTCAGTGGCTGGTTCATTTCATGTTTGTTTGCTTGCTTTATTTTTTCATCAGTATTAATTCCAAGGCCTACACTTATCTCAAGCAGTTGCAGCAGCAGCTACACGATACTAGTAGCAGCAGCTGTGGCTTTTGATAATGCTAGGAGTTCTCTCAGCTGTCTTTCTCAACCTTTCAAAACTATCTTCAAAAACTTAGCCTGGAAAATTTACAGACCACTTCATCTCTGTTTATAGGGCATGTGAATCAGCAAACAAAAACCATCAACAGATCATACCATATAGAAATGGGGTTCCCTAACTAATGAACCTCAGACAGGCACTCTAAATATGGAATCGTAGGGCAGAACTTCATTATTTTTAGCTTAGTCAGCGCATTACATTATATCCAAGAAACATATAATTAAAATAGCCATTTATGGTGCATTCAGAAAGAGGGGAGGGCAAATTACATCCTTGAGATTACATGGGGGCAAGCACTTAGATCTTGCATTTTTGCAAGCCGTACATTCCCCACCCTTTGAGGGGAAAAAATGACTTAGTTGAATTAAAGCAGTGGGCTAATTTGTGTAAATCCAAGGGTATTTTCTTATATTTGGGTTGTTAATTGGATTGCTTTTCAACATCAATGAACCACAACTTACTTATCGCTTTCACAGCAACCTCGAACAAAAATGAAACCATCAGATGGCCCTCTCCAAAGAACTGAAAAGGTGCCCTTTCACATATCCTAATACTGTGGTAGAGTATGTCAATGGAGAGAGAGAGAGAGAATATCCCCACATGTTTCCACAAGCAGAGGGCTACCAAACACAGGGCTGGCTTGCCAAGCTAAAAAGTGAAAAAGGCAAGATGTTTTATTAGACACCACCCTCTGGATGAAAGAGCGTCATTACATCCGCAGCATCGGGAAAAGAATCAACTGCTAAATCCTGGAAAATTGAAAGGGAAATAAACCACAAGAAAGTAACACATCATGAAGCCTTTAAGATGCAGCAACACAGAGATACCTGCCCCCCAAATCGAATGGGCCCCCAATTGTAGTCTTAAACCAAGTCAGCTGAATGAATGATGCAAACAGATAACGATCAGATTTGGTGCCATCCAAATCATACACAGCTTCCCCCAAGGAATCCTGTGAGCTAAAGTCTACCCCTCACAGGGCTACAATTCCCAGCACCCTTTAACAAACTACAATTCCCAGGATTCTTTGGGGGAAAGCCACGTGCTTTAAAGGTATGGTATGGAATGAGAAGCTTCTCATACTATTCGTGTGAAACTGAATTCCACTCCCAGTGTCTACATAGAAAGAATCATGTGGTACAGCTGTTTTCCAGCCTGCAGGTGACAATTTTGTATGTTTAAATGCTCCCCCGATGGAGGGAGAACTCTTCCTTTATGCAGGGGGCGAAAGCACCCAAGGAGACGTTTGTCAGGGGAAAGGGGGGAAACCATACTCATTTTCAACATGGAGGGAGTTTTATTTTCCCATAAGGCGACATTCATCCATGCAAGTTCCCCACTTCCCCCAAAACCTAAAGAGGTATAGTTTAAAAATAGCTTTCTGCATTCTGCTAAATGTGTAAACTGGGTCTAAGTTCAACACTGCCTCTAACAGTCTGCACTTAAGCAAAACAATTTATTTGGCTGACCACTGGCTCCAAGCTGGCGGAAATGAATGATGCATACTGGGCAGAGGGAGAAATGATAGTTGGGATTGGCATCTTAGATTTATTCCCATCTTTCCTAACGTTTTCCTTGAATAAATAAGAGACAGATTGAAGATAAATGGAATAAGTTATAGTGAAAGTCCAAAAAGAGACAAATGTCGACTCAGCACACACTTTGGGAATGGCAATGTTATTTTTCTCTCCGTATAAATGCTGGCTTTCTCAGAGATACACCAGTGAATGTTGTTGGCGTTTGACAGTTAGTTATCCAAAAAGCACTGCTATGTTAGGCATCACCAAGGAATATCACCAGGATAAGCTCAGGCAGGTAGCCGTGTCGGTCTGACGTAGTCGAAATAAATAACTTTCGACCACGATAAACTGAATTGTTAACAATTGTCAACAATTTCCAGGAAAGTATGACCCAGCAATCTACGCATGAAGGACCCCACAACTCATCTTAATGCCAAAGTTCATTGGTGAACCCCTAGACAATTTCTTCAAAATGGGATTATTAGATGTTTTCTAGAGATTTGATTGCTTGTTTATGAGAAGCTGTTTAAATTGTTTTGACTGTTTTAAATCATAGCAGATAGGCATCAAGTGCTGTGCCCTCTGGCCCATCATTTGAAAGATCCTATAATTTTAATAATAATAATAACAACTCTATTATTTATACCCTACCCATCTGGCTGGGTTTCCTATTGGCAGGTTCCGGGGACAGCCTTCTCTACTGTGCCCCTGTGTATGTGATTTGAAGACATTGCCAAATTTGTATTGGAAAAGGTCCATAGTTCAGTGGTACAGCTGCTTTGCATGCAGGTTCAATCCCCAACATCTCCTGTTTGATCTGGGAATATTCCCTGCCTGAAACCATGGGGAGCCCCTGACTGGGCAATGTCTGAGTGAGTTGAACCAAGGGTCTGATTCAGTATAAGGAAGCTTCCTGTTTTCCCATATGAATCCCACCCAGCAACATAAATTTCCTGTTTTCCCATATGATTCCACCCAGCAACATAAATTATGCCTTGCAATAAATAAATTTAAAACAAAATCCAAAGTAAAACATAGAAGGATTAAAAGGCATTTGGACTCCTCCTAAGATGTGTTGCGTTTATTATTTAAAGCATTTCATTGTTGTAAGCTTGTAATTCTTTTCTAAATATTGTAAACAGGGATATAAAGAATTAAAATATGATACATACATACATACATACATACATCCATCTTCTAAATAAATAAAAATTATGGAATTCACCAGAGACTGTCAACAGTTACCTCTCCTATGAGGATGTGTTTTGCCAAAATCTTAATTGCCCCTAGCTGGAGAAAATAGAACATTCCATTGATTAGAGAATGGTTACTAAATGTGGCAGGTATGGACAAGTTAAACGATGTTGTTAAAGTTTAGGGCAAACAGACAGTTGACAAATGTTCTAGAAGAAAAATTGAAGCCTTAATTGGAAGGCAGAGAAAATAAAGTTAACCCTATTATTCTCTCTGCAAGGATGGTATAAGGGTAAGTTGGAAGATGTTTATGATGCCCCATGTAAATAATATTTGGAGCTCCATTAAGCAACAGTACTTTCCCTTTTTCATCTTCTGTGGATATTTTAATACAAATGGGAAACTACAAAGGCAACTTGCCGAATTGGGTCCACAGTGCTGAAAGGCTTGTCCTTGGAAATAGATACTTTCTAGAAGTGGGATCAGATCCCACTGGAAGTTGTCCTGTACAGTGTGTGTGGATTAAGTCCTCAGACCATCTGCAATCTATTGCCACCTGCATCCTTTTCCATAGGGCAAAATACATGCCTCTCATAGCCAAAGAACTGAAGTATGATGCATATATAAGCTGTAAAGCACAGTATATCCTATAGACTTATACATATTCACCCCCATTGTTGTTTTTTTGCCTTGCATTTATCCATGAGGGATCACTTTACATCCCATTTCAATCCACCTTCTTTAATCAGAAATAAGTGCAACTGATTTCCATGAGATTTGCTGCCTAGTAAGCAGTTCGAAAGCACCTCCAGGTGCAAGTAGATAAATAGGGACCGCTTACCAGCGGGAAGGTAAACGGCGTTTCCGTGTGCGGCTCTGGCGAGCCAGAGCAGCGATGTCATGCTGGCCACGTGACCCGGAAGTGTCTCCGGACAGCGCTGGCCCCTGGCCTCTTAAGTGAGATGGGCCCACAACCCCAGAGTCTGTCAAGACTGGCCCGTACGGGCAGGGGTACCTTTACCTTTAAGTATGCACAGAATTGTAACATATTCCAGACTAGCCCAGACACAAAGCAAGAAAGAGTACCTAGCATGAGCAGGTGGAGTCAGCCACAAGACAATTAGTGAACAGCACAAACAGGACTCAAAATCTACCCAAAGCAGATGGCTCTGGGTCACAAAGCAAGCCAGGCCTCAGATCAAGTGAATCCATGGCAGCCAATTTAATAGATTCTGTCTTGTGATTACCGTATTTTTTGCTCTATAACACGCACCTGACCATAACATGCACGTAGTTTTTAGAGGAGGAAAACAAGAAAAAAAAGATTCTAAACGAAAGAGTGAATGTATGATTTTTGTGGTTCATGCTGTGGCCACAGACATGTGATCTGACAGTGAGTGTGGAGTAGCCCAATGCAAAAATCCTGAGGATCCATGTGGATCTGTGCTTTGTAACCACGTTTTAAGTGGGGAGGGAAGGAAAAGCACTCAAGGGACAAGGAGCACGCGTGGGGTGGGTGGAGAAGGATGCTGCTAATAATGAAGAAGAGGTGTATAAGGGGAGAAGGCTCCTCTCCTCTCCCACTTTGCTCCTTTAAAGCAAGCAGGCTCTGCTTTTCTTCCTCCTCCCCGCTCATCCCCGGCTTAGCGAGCTGAAAAACTTTGCTGCTATGTAGCAAGCTGAGTGGGGAAGAGAGAGGGACAGAGAGCCTGCTTGCTTTAAAGGAACCAACCGGACAGGAGCCGCTTACACTCGTGTAAGCAGCTCCTCTCCTGCTTTGCTCCTTTAAAGAAGCAGGCTCTCTGTCCCTCTCTCCTCCCCACTCAGCGGCTCTTCTCCCACTTTGCTGTTTCAAAGTGAGCCACGGAGGAGGGAAGGAAGGGGAACCATGGATCCTCTGCTCACGACTGCAGCAGATCCCCCCACCACCCGTAGGCATTCCCTCCATAACACGCACAGACATTTCCCCTTACTTTCTAGGAGGAAAAAAGTGAGTGTTATGGTGCAAAAAATACGGTAATTCTTGTACCTTTATCAATTCATGAGCCCTCCCCCGCTAAAAAACAAAACAAAAACCATTTGTTACTCCTCAACCAAAAGGACCAGCCATCCACCTTCTCCTTTCCCCCCTGCTCTCCTTCCTACCATTTAGGGATGAGTGAACCTGTTGATTGTGTTTTCTCTGTTCTCATTTTTCCACAAATTTGTGTGTGTGTGTTTCAAAAGTCCTAATGAAGAGTCATCCGCATTTTAGTGTGAATTTCTTCTACTAAACTCATTTTAAATGCAATGTTGTCTAATCCACACATTTTTTTTGCAAAGCATTTTCCTCTAATATAATATATTTTTCTATGCTATTTTCACTAATAAGTGTATGTTTTAAGCACACTGAGCTGTTATATGCATTTGTGTACATATGCATTTTTGTACATGTGTACAGTGGTACCTCAGGTTACATACGCTTCAGGTTACAGACTCGGCTAACCCAGAAATAGTGCTTCAGGTTAAGAACTTTGCTTCAGGATGAGAACAGAAATTGTGCAGCGGCGGCGCAGCAGCAGCAGCGGGAGGCCCCATTAGCTAAAGTGGTACCTCAGGTTAAGAACAGTTTCAGGTTAAGTACGGACCTCCGGAATGAATTAAGTACTTAACCCGAGGTACCACTGTACTTGGCTGGAGAACTGCACTGCAAAATTTGGAGAATAGCAAAATTCAACAAATGCCTGCATTCAGGCAGGCAGGAAACCCTCCACCATGTGGCTCAGTTCCTTCCTTTGCCACCAGGAAGCACAGTCCTGCTTCTCCCTGCCCTACTAACCAATTGGAAGGAAAGAGGAAGAGGCAGAGCAGCACAACCACAAATGTGGGTGGGCAGGGGGAGAGGTATGTTCAGGGCCTTCCTCACCCCCATATTGCAGCTAAGCTGCACTGAATGAAACCCATCAGTTTCTAGACTTGACTGTCTAGAGATCTGGGTGGGCAAGTGGTATCACTTCTGTGTGGTCCCCAGCAGCTTTTCAGAACCTGATACAACAGGTTCAGGTGTATAGCACCTCTTGGAAGCCAGCTGTTTTCCCATCACTGTGTACAATGTACGTACATCAGACATTTTAGGAGCCCTGGGTGAGACATAAAAATAGAAGCTCCTGCAGCTCAATGCTGGAGCAATTCAGTCTCTGGTCGCTTCCCAGCATCCAGGTCAGATCCCACCCAGGATACATTCACACACAGTCCCACCAGTCATCCCTTTCAGGCTGGAGTCACCAGATAGCATTCTCCCTCTGTGCTTCTCTACAGTTCCTGAGCCTGGACTCCACATCATCATAGATGATTCTGCTCTCACACACATCCCATTTCCAGCTTTGAAGCCACTCAACTCCTTCTCCCACCTCTATGCAGTGCTATTTTTCTAGGAAAGGAGGTGCTGGAACTCATTGTGACTGTCTCCCTTGTTCTCTTACAATGGCAATGGTGCCCACTTGAGAGGTGCCAGAACTGAATTCCAGTGAGTTCTGGCTGGGGAGAAAACCCTGTTTCTGCTGTCGATCCATTCCTTGCCTCCCTGTAACCTAGACAGCATCCTAAAAAGCAGAGACATCACCTTGCCAACACAGGTCCGTATAGTTAAAGCTATGGTTTTCCCAGTAGTGATGTATGGAAGTGAGAGCTGGACCATAAAGAAGGCTGATTGCCGAAGAATTGATGCTTTTGAATTATGGTGCTGGAGGAGACTCTTGAGGGTCCCATGGACTGCAAGAAGATCAAACCTCTCCATTCTTAAGGAAATCAGCCCTGAGTGCTCACTGGAAGGACAGATCCTGAAGCTGAGGCTCCAATACTTTGGCCACCTCATGAGAAGAGAAGACTCCCTGGAAAAGACCCTGATGTTGGGAAAGATGGAGGGCACAAGGAGAAGGGGACGACAGAGGATGAAATGGTTGGACAGTGTTCTCGAAGCTACCAGCATGGGTTTGACTAAACTGCAGGAGGCAGTGGAAGACAGGAGTGCCTTGCGTGCTCTGGTCCATGGGGTCACGAAGAGTTAGACATGACTAAACGACTAAACAACAACAACATCGGTAGAGTACTAGAGCATCGTTCTTGCATGCAGGAGGTCCCAGGTTCAATCCCCAGCAACACCAGGTAGGACTGGGGAAAGGTCCCTAGATGAAAACCCTGGAGAATGAGTGCCATTCAGCATAGACAACACTGGGCTAGATGGAGTCTGCATATAGACATTGTGCCTTTTCATCCCATGAATTTGTCTAACCCCCTTTTTAAAGCCATTGAAGGTGGTGCAGCTCACCAGAGAGGGAAAGCGACTACTGTAACTCATGACTCAGGAAAGCAGTGCTGCCTGCTCAGGACTGTACCCAAAAAAAAAGAGGGGTTGCCAAACATCATCTGGGAGGCTGCAGCTTATGGGGCTGCATTGACTTGTCCTAAATTGTGCAAGCTTTACCCAGATCACCCAGCGATGCGGCTAGCCCTATGGAATGAATTACTCTCTCCCCCCTGTGCTCCAATTTCCCCTCTCTCAACCCAACATGGCCTCCACCGACAGAGCCCTTCTGTCCCTCTTTATTAGAATAACAGGATTATAATATTAACAAGTCTGTTTATTTCACTCAGTAATTAATAAGGAAAAGGCAGACGAACAACTTGCCAGCCTGTTGCTAATTAATGCAGTGTTACGAGGATGGCATTGACACGGTGGGGAGCCCGGGCGCCTGTGATGTTTAATGAATGTTATGCAACCCTTTGTGTTATTTAATTTAATAGGAGAATTAATATTGGGATGGAAAGAAATTGCCTGTGTTCTGCAGATGGGGAGAGGGATGCCACATTCATCTTGCTTTATTCAAAGCATCAGTCCACCGAGCGAACCTCTTAAAGGCTATTTGATTACACAGTAATGGGCATATTTGGCCTCGGTGGCAGTAGGCAGGAGCAAAGGCCTGGGCACCTTTGATAGCAGAACAAATGAAATACACACGTAACCCTTCACCCAGTGCAATCCGCTGATAAAGTTCCCCAGTCTTAATTCGATCTGTAAAGATTAGTCCGGCAATAAAAGGTATTGCAAGGCTGATGTCCATGGAGTCTCCCAGGGCATTTGACAAATGGCTTTATGACAGTAATAGGAGAATTAGAATGCGACATTAAAAATCCACGCTGTTTAGTTGAGCTAAACTTCACCAAAAGAACAGCGGCGGCATTGCAGGACTGCTCATCCCCTTCCTCCTTGGACGTTGCAGTGAAGCTACACAGACGCTTGCCGTGGCCTCTTTTAACGGGTACGCGAGGCTGGCGTGCCAATAAATAACCAGGATTTATAAAACACTTGGCTGCCTATTTATTTATTTAGCATTGCTGTTATCGCTGTTTGCTCAGCTCCTCTGGCCTGGCACTGAGACACTGCATCTCCATGCACAAAGCCAAGAGGTTTTACGGCATGCTAAATAGGTGTTCTATTGCGCCGCATATTATCCTAAGTGATGCTTGTTATTGGATGATTGTATCATTTCCACCGCCTCGTCATCACTCCGGAGCATTTATATAGTAATGATTTGACTACTCTCAGATGATATTATCTACCAAATGACTCTATTTACACCCTCGGCAGTCTGTCGCTAAACTAACTGCCCTGGGATGCAGTCGGTGTTGTTGGTCTCACAGCAGAATTGGGTGGGATAGCCCATCAGTTGGGGTTTATGCACCAACGGAATTGGGACCAGGTTTTTTGGAGGAATCCATCTGCACCGCTGTGTGAGGCGGCATCAAGATGTTGAGAAGTGCAAAGAAGGGCAGGAAGGTACTACCTCTAGTGCTTATACTACATCCATTCATGGCAGTACCTCACACTGCTTAGTATCAATGGACCATACGTTCAGATGATTTCTCATGACTTGGGCACATGACTCTGAATGACTCTGAATGTCCAGTTCTGGGCACCACAGTTCAAGGAGGGCACTGACAAACTGGAACGTGTCCAGAGGAGGGCAACCAAAATGGTCAAAGGCCTGGAAACGATGCCTTATGAGGAACGGCTAAGGGAGCTGGGCATGTTTAGCCTGGAGAAGAGGAGGTTAAGGGGTGATACGATAGCCATCTTCAAATATATAAAAGGATGTCACATAGAGGAGGGAGAAAGGTTGTTTTCTGCTGCTCCAGAGAAGCGGACACGGAGCAATGGTTCCAAACTACAAGAAAGAAGATTCCACCTAAACATTAGGAAGAACTTCCTGACAGTAAGAGCTGTTCGACAGTGGAATTTGCTGCCAAGGAGTGTGGTGGAGTCTCCTTCTTTGGAGGTCTTTAAGCAGAGGCTTGACAACCATATGTCAGGAGTGCTCTGATGGTGTTTCCTGCTTGGCAGGGGGTTGGACTTGATGGCCCTTGTGGTCTCTTCCAACTCTATGATTCTATGATTCTATGATTCTATGATTCTATGACTCAAAGCTGAATCTGTTCTAAAGGGTCCCCCAAGCCTCCAGAACAGATTTAGGGAGGGTGTGGTCCGGGAAGTCCCATTGTACAATTACAAATCCTTGCACTGACAGAATGACTTAGTTGGATACCTCCCTTACTTTATAATCCACCTTGGGCTTCATGAGAGATGGAAGACAGAATATAAATTGTAAGGAAAATAAATAATAATCTCAAGTGCAGAAAACACAAAGTGATGTTGATGCAGTACTATCAGTTGTGAATGGTGCTCATATTCATATACAGTGATACCTCAGGTTACGGTAAGTACTTAATTCATTCCGGAGGTCCGTACTTAACCTGAAACTGTTCATAACCTGAAGCACCACTTTAGCTAATGGGGCCTCCTGCTGCCACCGCACCACCAGAGCACGATTTCTGTTCTCATCCTGAAGCAAAGTTCTTAACCTGAAGCACTATTTCTGGGTTAGCGGAGTCTGTAACCTGAAGCGTATGTAACCTGAAGCGTATGTATGTTCCGGAGGCCTGGCCGTATCTCGAAGACTTCGTAACCGGAGGACTGCTGCTGCGCACACGCGAATTGGACTTCTGGGTTTGCCGCGTTCGCAACCTGAAGATTACATTACCCGAAGGTAACATAACCCGAGGGTCCACTGTATATAAACGACTGGATTTTCCTGCATTAAGCATGGTAGGGGAGACCAAAAAGGAACAGGCTTCCATTTCCATGTTTGCTACCAGGAAAAGGGGTTGTACTTGATGATGATGCTTTTTGCATCTGAATTTATAAAATATTATTTGCACGCCACCCCAATCTTTGAGCAGTGCGAGATTCCAGGGGTTCCTGGAACTCACCCAAGGTTCATGTTTCCTTTTGGGAATGAGGCACAGTGGAGACTTTGGTGTCCTTGTGATGTGTTTATTTACACATATATACAACCTGAAGCTATGACAGAGCAGTTCATTGCATTAACACCCCAAGAGCGGCTTGTTTCTCCCATAGTTACTGCCTTTGATTCCACAGCAAACATTGTGTTCTGCCTCTCTGGCTTTTCTGTCTGCAGTTTTTTCCTCTAGGTCACATTACACACACTTTTCAACTCTAAGCTCTGACTTTGTCCTTCTCACTACTTGCAAGCTGGAGGAGGGGCTCCACCCATTTGCCATCTGGCACAGAGCCCCTTCTCCTAATTGCTTGTCCCCTTTCCTTTGTTTTCGTAATGGCCCTTCACCCAGGCCATTGAGATGAGCAATACCTGATGAGGAAGCTAGCCTGGCTTGTATTTTAACACTTGCTAGGATTATAGGGATTAGAAGTCTGGCAACCACAACCTCATAAAAATAATTATAAAATGACCCTGGTAGTTGATTGGGGGTTCCTTAAGGCCTACTAATAGCTAACCTGGCTAGTTGTTACCAAAGTCTAGGCTAGTAACCTGTTCCTTATTTCAGCAAACAGTTCCTTGTTTAGCGTTAATGTTTCACATTACTAAATAAGGAGCCATTTGTTGAAATAAGGAACAGGTGGAAAGCCTATCTAAACCTCACTATGGAAGGTACCTAAAGCTACAATTAACTGACAGGTGGGAGAAGGTGGTGAAACTGGTTTGCTCATTGGGAGTAAAAGAAGATATGTATCTCCCAGGAGAACTACAAAAGAAAGTGATGGGGAGAAAGCAATTCTACATTTTTTGCAGCCAAGTAGGCAAAAGAGATGTATTGCTACCGTCTTGGGAATAGCACTGTCCCTTTGTGTGTCTTCTTGCCCACTACCTATTTGAATTGTACGTTTGAAAATAAACCAATATTTCTAAGCACTATCAATAACCAACATCCTCTCCTCCAATGGAAATTCACCTTGCTTTAGGTGATTGGCATGCTTGGGCAAAGTGGCCAGGTGGGTCTAGTTACACTGTAAGGCTCACAATTCCTCACCTCCTGCTTTAGACAGTTTCTATAGTAGGCTGCTATTGGTTCCATTGTACAGACTGGGCAACTGAGGCTGAAAGCAAATGCCATGCCCACTGTTGGCTGCCTTAAAGTGGCATGCAGTTCTGGTTCTTCATAAAACACGAACCTTTCCCATTAGGACTCAGCCAAACCTACTCCCTTTTTTCCAGGAACATTTCCAGTAGTATTGGAAAACCCTTCTTTTTTGCATTTTTACCCTCAGTACCCCTTGAAAAAATATATCCAGTTACTTGTTCTAAAACATGCATAGACACACAGAGACATTTTGCCTCCCTTTAGCGTTCTGGCAGCAGATTGCTTTAGCCTATCTGTGAAACACATCTTTGAGCTTGATGACAGAAGTCAACTAGGCTCAGAGCACTGCAGACACTGAGTACAATACAGACAAAAATCGGATATATGGAACAGGGAGTAGCTTTACTCCTCTCAAGCACCAGTGGAGGCCTTTGTAGCAAGCCATTTGCAAGCTGTGGTTATAGCTTTGCCCATTAGTATTGGGGGGGGGGGTTAAGGGCTGCTGAAGCATTCATTACTGAAATCCTGAGCCTGCAATGGACCAAAGATCCCTCCTGACCTTTCTATCATGCTAGATACAATTGAGTTAGTGCTGAATTTTGATTTAATTCCAGGAATGGAATTATAATTCGCTTATAGCCGACATTTTCCTGAAAATACATGCATCAGAACACTGCAGGAAGGTAGGGGTGATTGCACAAGCGATACTAACTTTGAGAAAGACATTAACAAACAGCATCACTCTCCCCCCCCCCCTTTTAGAGATTCGACTCTGCAATAGTTGCGATTTGTTCCTGAATTATGCAAGACGAGGAAGAGGGTGGTTTATGGCCTCCAATTATGCCCCAGTATGCTTCAGATAGCTCACAAGCTCTCGAGTAAAACCAACAGAGAAAGAGTTGTTGGAAAGTAACACTGCATTACGTGGCACAAACCCACACGATCCTCACGTCCTACTCTCAACTCTTGACTCAAAACAGATTCCTAAGGTTCTAAGCAGCAATATAAGAAACCTGCTAAACCTGTTTGCAGAGGCAAAAGTGGGAAGAGCGTGCATGCAGGACAAGAGTTGATCCCTCTTTGGAATTGTCTCCAGCTCTCCAAGAAGAACAAGAAGCTCATCTTTGCCTGAATACTGAGAGTCCCAGCTTTAACAGAAAGATTGCCAGACCACCAGGAAGATTTCCCATTGAAGCTGCCCAAGGAGGCCACAGGGAGCTTTCAAAATGTGATGACTCAAATGTTAACTTAAGAACAGCCATCTAGTCCAGCATTCTGTTCTCACAGTGGCCATTCAGATGCCCCTTTGTGATACCATCAAACAGAACCCGAGCACAAGAGGTCTCCCTTCCTGCAGTTTCCATAAGCATTGCTGCCTCTTGGCTGTGGAGCACAGCCATCAGGGCTAGTAGCCCTTGAGAGTCTTCTCCTCCATGAATTTGTCCAATCCTCTTTTAAAGAAGAAGAGTTTAGATTTGATATCCCACTTTATCACTACCCTAAGGAGTCTCAAAGCGGCTCAAAGAGCCAGTGTGGTGTAGTGGTTAAGAGCAGTAGATTCGTAATCTGGGGAACCGGGTTCACTTCCCCGCTCCTCCACATGCAGCTGCTGGGTGACCTTGGGCCAGTCACACTTCTTTGAAGTCTCTCAGCCCCACTCACCTCACAGAGTGTTGGTTGTGGGGGAGGAAGGGAAAGGAGAATGTTGGCCGCTTTGAGACTCCTTAGGGTAGTGATAAAACGGGATATCAAATCCAAAATCATCTTCTTCTTCTTCTTCTTCTTCTTCTTCTTCTTCTTCTTCTTCTTCTTCTTACATTCTCCTTTCCCTTCCTCCCCCACAACAAACACTCTGTGAGGTGAGGAGCAGAGACGTGAACCCGGTTCACCAGATTACGAGTCTACCGTTCTTAACCACTACCACACTGGCTCACCACAAAGCCATCCAAAAAGATTAAAAGATGGGAAACAAGGAAGCAGGCCAAAGAAGCCCGACTTCATTAGGACTGTCAAATGTCATGCTATCTACAGCCATAAATCAAAATTTGACTAGGCAATCACTCACATGTGCCACATTTGAGAGTCAAAATGTTTTGAATGAGGATATGTGCAATTGCAATGGGGGCGAGGTCATTATGCCCATGTTAATTTATTTATCATGTGTTTAAATCCTACCCCTTCCTTCAAGGGGAAAATGAGCTTCATCATGACAGAGGGACACAAAAAGCAAACATGGATTCCATAAGAAAAGACAAAGTGGGGGGGAGACCTCTAATATTCCATCATTGGCAATACCTCCAATGGAAATGTCAAAAAATAGTGGGGAGCTTCAGATGTTACACAAAGCAGGAGGTGGGCAGACAAGGAGGGAATTAAGAACACAAAACCTAGGTTGGATGCTTTGGCCCCATCAACATAACATCCAGCTTAATTTTTTGTATTTTTATTTTTCCTCATTCACTGCTTCATGTTCCATCCAGCTTGATGAAGAGTTCTGGAGCACTCAAATGTTTGTCACTATTTCACAACATTTTTGTTGGTACAGTGGTACCTCAGGTTACATACGCTTCATGTAACAGACTCCACTAACCCAGAAATAGTACCTCAGGTTAAGAACTTTGCTTCAGAATGAGAACAGAAATTGTGCTCCGGTGGTGCGGTGGCAGTGGGAGACCCCATTAGCTAAAGTGGTGCTTCAGGTTAAGAACAGTTTCAGGTTAAGAACGGACCTCTGGAACGAATTAAGTACTTAACCCGAGGTACCACTGTACCCATAAAGGTATGTGCCAACTTAGAATGGCTGTGGAAGGATTCTGAACCAATGCTCTCTTGGCTATATACCACAGTTTGCTGTGGCGTAAGAACAGTGATGAAGATCACAGACTGAACCCCAACCCGTGCAGTCAAATCTTACTTCAGCTGTGAACTCCCTAGGGTGGTCTCAGAGAAGATCTTATTCACTTAGGTCACACTCACATGGCTTTCCCAAAGAATCTTGGGAACTGTGGTTTTAAGGGTACTTGGAATTGTAGCTCTGTGAGGGGCAGACTGCAGTTCACAGGATTCATTGGGGGAAGCCATGAGCTTCAAATGTGCAGTGTAGCTGTGACCTTAACCTTGCCCCCCATATATGTCACAAGACCTACTCTACAGGGCTGTTGTAAGGATTATTACAAAGATAGCTTAAGTGAAGTAGTTTGGATGCTATAAAAAAAAAAGCACTGGAATATTAAATGTTATTCAGATGATAATTTGCCAGTGGAAATGATGTTAATGATAATGATTACGCCCACTGCCATGAAATCCACTGCCGGTACTTTTTGCTAAAGCAATCAAGAGGTAAAACATAACGGGTAAGCCTTCAAGTAGTACCTAAGTAGAAAACCTTCTTCTCCATTTTGCATCTACAGTGGTACCTCGGGTTACATACACTTCAGGTTACATACGCTTCAGGTTACAGACTCTGCTAACCCAGAAATATTGCTTCAGGTTAAGAACTTTGCTTCAGGATGAGAACAGAAATCGTGCTCCGGTGGCGCAGCAGCAGCAGGAGGCGCCATTAGCTAAAGTGGTACCTCAGGTTAAGAACAGTTTCAGGTTAAGTACGGACCTCCGGAACGAATTAAGTACTTAGCCCGAGGTACCACTGTAGTTGCATCCAGCTCCCAGAATAGGCACATAAACCACACACCTACTTTCCCTGCCAATAGTCTAAGAAGTTGTTGATCTCACTGGAACTGTTATGAGTCTGGGCCCACGTGCAAGCCATAAATTTGGTATTCTTTCTTGAAATGCAAGATGGTATATATGTACTCCTCCTCTGCTCTTGGTTTCCTGCACTGGGTTGACAGAATATCACTGGCATCTTGAATTAATAAAAGATTTCTTATGTTAGGGAAATTCTGTTTCCCTCGGTGAAATAACCCAGAAATGTAGCCTATCATTTATAGGCTGGGCAGATGCAAAGCTGCAGACAGACTTAATGACAACATAAGCTATGCCTGCTGAAATTACTTCTTCTGCGGAATTGTTAACGGTGCCAAAGTCATGCCCTCTTCTTTTACATCTGCCCCCCCCCATGTTAGATAAGACTCTAGAAGGTGGTTAAAATGACCCCAAAATAAGCACTGGAGCACTAGAAGGAACACCTCCTCGATTAACTCACAAATGAATTTGATTAAAGGAATGCAGAATTCATTTGGTCAGTCTGCAGGTTGTTTTCTGATTTCAGATTTAATTCACTCTGGATTTTTAAGCTGCAGTTTCTTTTTTTAAGTAAGTCTGAAAGATAAGGATTGCAAAGCACACTGTGCGCCACAGGTCACTATTTTTCTTGTTGTTCCTTTTAAGTCTCTGATTAGTTAATTAATTAATTGAGTTCATAGTATCAGATTAACAAACAAAAGCCATTCCATTCTATTTTGAGACCAACACAGCCAATCCCAATAATTCAAAGGTCATAATTAAGGACCTCCATCAGATCTGTCGAAAACATATGAAGATTAAAACACGTGTTTTGAAATAAGAGATTTCATCTTTTTCTCACGGTCTGCCTACTTTGATGTACATGACTTTATTTCTTTTATTATCGTGACCATCCCCTTAGAAAGCATGTGCCTCTGCAAGGTTTTTGGCAATGATTTGCGCAAAGATGGGGATGAAGAAACTTTTAAAAATATATATATATATATTTATTAAAGTTTCAAAAATGTTACAAAAATGAAAAAGAAAAAGAAAAAAAATACAAAATACAGAAAAATAAAAACAATTAAAAACATTTCAATCTTTCCATGTCTTGTCTTTCATTGACTTGTTTCCCTGACCTCCTCACACCTCCCTTTTTTGTATTCCAATTCAATTAGCAATTTCAGCAAATCCTTTCCATTTTTGCTTTTATCTTAATAATTTATCTTAATATAGTGTAACTTTACATTCTCACCTATTCATAATCCAATTTTACCTAATTCTATAACATTACTGCTAAAACCACATAACTTCATTCCCGCATCCTTCTAACATTCCTTAATTTTACAGTGTTTCTGTAAATAGTCTTTAAATTTCTTCCAATCTTCTTCTACCGACTCTTCTCCCTGGTCTTGGATTCTGCCAGTCATTTCTGACTGGCAGATGGGGATACAGAAACTGGTGCACAAATGAAAATGTGTGCACACAGGTGAATTCACCATCCTACTTCAGAAACCATGCATATGCATAATATCCGGCATGTGCGCCGAACTACCATTCTGAATGGAAAATGAATGCCGCTCACACAGGAATTCCATACATGCACATCAGAGCACGTGCCAAACTCCAGATTTCCCCATGACATATCCAGGCTGCATTATCTTCTGAACATCTTATTTCACACACTGAATTAGCAAACATGCCAATCAGGCTGGCTGGAGAGGGAAAAGGTCTCCTGAGCATGTACAGAATTTCTCAGGGTCAGCCCAACACAGTACAGTGGTACCTCAGGTTACATACACTTCAGATTACATGCGCTTCAGGTTACAGACTCTGCTAACCCAGAAATAGTACCTCGGGTTAAGAACTTTGCTTCAGGATGAGAACAGAAATCATGCTCCAGTGGCCCAGCAGCAGCGGGAGGGGCCATTAGCTAAAGTGGTGCTTCAGGTTAAGAACAGTTTCAGGTTAAGAATGGACCTCAGGAACGAATTAAGTACTTAACCCGA
Organism: Podarcis erhardii; assembly: GCF_964252035.2. Classification (NCBI taxonomy): domain Eukaryota; kingdom Metazoa; phylum Chordata; class Lepidosauria; order Squamata; family Lacertidae; genus Podarcis; species Podarcis erhardii. The sequence continues at coordinate 12,001,241 of NC_138498.1, forward strand.
GGTACCACTGTATAGACAGCTGCCAGGGCCATCAGAATTGGAGCTGTCAGATGACGCTAGGAAATCCTGAAAGGCAGGGACACAAATGCCTTTGGCTCTAGAACTTCAGAACTTCAGAATCCGAGATCTGGGAGAAGAAAAGATGGAGGAAGACTGGGAGAAATTCAAGATGTATCTACAAAAACATTGTAATTTGTTTGAATGTTAAGAAGGATGCTAGATTATAAAAAATTGGCCACCACTAAACTAGATTTAAATTTGATGCTAAGTGAGATTAAAGAAAATATAAAAATTTTATTGGAAAAAGTGCTAGATTATATTTGAATGTGTGGACATGAGACTGTAAACAAGTTGATAATTTGTTTGGAAAAATTTTTTTTTGACGACGTAAATGGGAGAGGGGGACGTGAGGGAGTCCAAAGAAGCGAAGAATTTGTTGTGATAGAAGTAAAAAAAAAAAAATAGAACTTCAGAACAAGGAGCCTATGCTTCACTTCCTCTGCTTTCCCAGTTCCCAGCCTGTTCTTGCACAATTCACTAACAAAACATAAGAAGGTGTATACAGGGGTACCTCTGGTTACGTGCTTAATTCGTTCCGGAGGTCCGTTCTTAACCTGAAACTGTTCTTAACCTGAAGCACCACTTTAGCTAATGGGACCTCCCGCTGCTGCTGTGCCGCCGCTGCACGATTTCTGTTCTCATCCTGAAGCAAAGTTCTTAAACCAAGGTACTATTTCTGGGTTAGCGGAGTCTGTAACCTGAAGCGTATGTAACCTGAAGCATATTTAGCCCGAGGTACCACTGTATAATTGGACGCGGGTGGCGCTGCGGGTTAAACCACAGAGCCTAGGACTTGTCAATCAGAAGGTGGGCGGTTCGAATCCCCACGACGGGGTGAGCTCCCGTTGCTCGGTCCCTGCTCCTGCCAACCTAGCAGTTCGAAAGCACGTCAAAGTGCAAGTAGATAAATAGGTACCGCTCCAGCGGGAAGGTAAACAGCGTTTCCATGCGCTGCTCTGGTTCGCCAGAAGTGGCTTAGTCATGCTGGCCACATGACCCGGAAGCTGTACGCCGGCTCCCTCGGCCAATAAAGCGAGATGAGTGCCGCAACCCCAGAGTCGGTCACGACTGGACCTAATGGTCAGGGGCCCATTTACCTTTACCTATACCACTGTATAATCAAGGGAAACCAAAAGCCAACTAGAAGGTTCCTTTGGCAGCAACAGGGCAACAACATTTTAATCCTACTTTTCCCCAAAGACCTCAAGACAGTGCACACGATTTTCCTGCATTATCCTCACGACAATCCTTTGAGGGAGGTTAGGCCGACTGGCACAAACCCCCTTACAATGCACTGTTCTGCATGTTGATTCAGAAAGAAACCCCATTCACTCAATAGGACTTACTCCCAGGTAAGTGAGGATAAGTGCATGTGTGGGGATTTGAGGTCAAAGTGCAACACTCTAAGCACTCTGACACTCTGACTCTCTAGACATAAAACCGAAATATAACTAAATTTTGCCTAAAGCAGCAATTGGGATTGGACCGCCCCTGCCTTTATTTCACAGTAATTCATAATTACACTTCACATAGCAGAGATTGAGGGCTAGTGCTATAGGGTCCCTTTGCTTTCTGCTCCACTCTTTGCTCTTCTGTAAATAACAATTTAACCTCAGATTCATCCTCTGTCTGTCCAAACTCCTGCTATTTTATTTCAGATTACAATCTGGAGATGTGTGCTTATGTCAGCAAATTTACCTCTCCCCCTCTTCTAATTTCTCCTTTTATATTTCCTTTGCATTCTGCTCCCTGATATATTCTTTCTGACTTATTTTGTAAATGCACTGATAGGTTCTAGCTTTCAAACCGCTAAGGGGAGGGGGAAAGAGGGGGGTGGGCAAGGAATGTTTATTTTTTATTTTATTTTGTACGTTTACCCACTTTCTAGTTTCTTGCTGGAAAGCCAAGAAAGGATAAAGTTCTTGGCCTTATTAAATATTTATCAGTTAATTACAATATGTAGATTGTGCCGGTAGGCTATTCATCTTTTGAGGGGGAGATACAATAAAATACAGTGGAAAGTTGTGTTATCGTAATTGCCTGATGCCACGGGAAAGAACCAGAGCCGCTGCAATGTGTTTTACATTTATCTGCACCGCCGCATTTTCATTTTGTGCAGCAAAGCTGCCTCCGTTGTTGTTTCACGGATACTTAATGTTTGCAACCTCGGCATTTTCTTCAGAGGTCTCCTTACAGGAAGAGAGTTGTTATCACAGCAGCCTCAGCAAAGATCTCTCTCTCTCTTTTCCCAATAAGAAGGGGAAGCTGGTAGACGAGAAAATTAACTCTAACTTCTCTCCTCCTTTCGGGTTCAGAGCAGAAGCTAGCAGTCAAGTCCAGGTTACACACAACACACAACACACACACACTCTCTCTCTAAAAAAACCAACACATCCACAGGGCGGGGGCCTGATTAAGTTCTGCTTTCAGACTGAAGCATTCACACCACCATATATTTAAAGCATCTCTCACCCCCCCAAAAGAATCCTGGAATCTGTAGTTTAGCCCTCCCAGAGCAGCAAGCTCCAGCAGCCTTAACAAACTACAGTTCCCATGATTCTTTGGGAGGGGGAAATATGCTTTGAATGTGTGGTGTGTACCATTCAGTCATGCAATTCCCCACTTACAGATAAAAGTGGTATAGGCCAGATTTATTATTATTTTACTAAAATTTTAAGAGCTGTTTGGGTAGACTTGAGATGGATTTGGGGGGATGGAGTCATATTCCTTCAGCCTCAGGAACATATCTCACCTCCAAGTGTCCCTATTTTCCAGGGTCAGTCCCAGATTTACAGAAGCCATCCCGGTTTCTGATTTGATCCGGAATGTCCCACTTTTCCTTAGTACATCCCTATCTTCATCAGAGAAATGTTGGAGAGTATGCCATATTCCTTAATGGACAGCCTTTCAGTGGTCGTGTGCCACTAGGGAACAGGGCCAGAGGCAACTGACGAATACCTTTGTAGAGTATACAGTGGTGCCTCGCAAGATGAAATTAATTCGTTCCACGAGTCTCTTTGTCTTGCGGTTTCTTCGTCTTGCGAAGCATGGCTATTAGCGGCTTAGCGGCTTAGCGCTAATAGCGGCTTAGCGGCTATTAGCGGCTATTAGCAGCTTAGCGGCTTAGAAAAGGGGGGGGGAGAAAAAAACTTGCAAGAACTCGCAAGACATTTCGTCTTGCGAAGCAAGCCCATAGGGAAATTCGTCTTGCGAAGCACCTCAAAAGACGGAAAACTCTTCATCTAGCGAGTTTTTCATCTTGCGAGGCATTCGTTTTGCGGGGCACCACTGTACAATATTCCAGTCATGCAATAGTCAGAGCTCAGATTTCTACGCGCCCACACCCCTCCATCCTGACAAACAAGAAGAAGAAAAGAAGAGTTTGGATTTGATATCCCGCTTTATCACTACCGGAAGGAGTCTCAAAGCGGCTAACATTCTCCTTTCCCTTCCTCCCCCACAACAAACACTCTGTGAGGTGAGTGGGGCTGAGAGACTTCAGAGAGAAGTGTGACTAGACCAAGGTCACCAAGCAGCTGCATGTGGAGGAGCAGAGATGCGAACCTGGTTCACCAGATTACGAGTCTACTGCTCTTAACCACTACACCACACACTGGCTCACCACTTGCAGTTTAAGGTAGAGGATTTCAACCTTTTTGAGTCCACAGCTCCCTTGACCAACTACATTCTTTCTACAGCTCCCCTGTGGGGCTCAGCGGCCCAGTTAAGTTACCCCTTGCCTGCAGAGCTGGCAGCCTCTCACCCTTTCTCAGACACCTTCCCTTGTGGAGTGTTCCTTCAGCCTCCTCTCCCCTCTCCAGTTGCTGACCCTGGTCTCTGAGCTGCCTCTCCCCAGACCCCAAAGAGAGGTGCCTCCTCACGCTGCCCCACAGGGACCTGGAAAGCACCTCCTGGCCAGCCCCAGAGGCACCATTCTCCTGCAGAGCTCATAGCCAGGCCTGCTGCAATAAACAGCTGTGGAAGCCTTTCGGAGGTAGAGATGTGAGATAGCATCAGAGGAGGGAGGGAAGGAAAGAGGGACAGAGGCTAGTGTTGCCCGCAGCACCCATCATTCAAGACATCCCAGGGTGCCACAGCACACTGGTTGAAAACAGTTTGTTTAAGGACAAAAGGCACTTGAGAATGTGAAGCAGGACCATTGAATGGTACCACTAGGAGCAGAGTCCCAAAGTCTGGGCAGGGAGGCCTGGAGGAACAGATTTGTCCCCATGCCTGAGGTTCCCCATGTTTGCCTTTAAATTTGATGCAGTTCCATTTCAGTGAAGAAATGTCCACTGAGAATCAAAGGCAGGGCAGTTGTGTCACTGTTTCTAAACTGGTTTCACACAAGAAACTTTTGAGGCTAATCGCGACCGTCGAGAAATTTCAGGCTTGGCTTATGTAGTCCCATCATGAGATGGGACTGAGTCCGTATCAAGAGCCAAGGGACCCCAATTTGATAGAGTCCCTACTAGATCTGTAAGGGGCTGTGTGGAAAAGTGGAGGAAGGGTGCCCAGGTGCTGTTGAGCACTTAGACTACAATTCCCATCACTCACAGTCAGTGTAATGAATGATCATGGATTATGAGGGTTATAGTCCAAACACATCTGGGGACCCAAGGTTGGAGAAGGTTGTTATCTGGAGATAAAAGGTTGTATTCAATGTAGCACTCAGCAAATTGTTCCATTGGCATACAGGAAACCCCCCATTTATGCGCATTCAATATATGTGTGACTGAGCATACGTGCATTGCACCAAACCCGGAAGTGACCCCAAAAGTCACAAAAACTTCACAAAATGGGGCAGAACTGGGCAGGGCAGAGGCAGGGCAGGGATGGCTTTGGGGCATTTTGGGCAAACAGGGCATTTGAAGGGTTTTTCAATAATGTTTCAAATATACATGATTTCACTGATGTCTCAGAACATAACCCCTAGGTAAGGGGGGGGGGGTTGCCTGTATTTTTTCCCCTTGCTCAATGGAACAACCTCCCCCTCACCTTCCCCCATACGTTATGGACGTTCCCCCAACCCTCTAGAGAATATTTGGGAGGTGGTGTGGGACTCATGCAGGGGAGGAAAGCATTGTGCTTGTGCAAAAATGTAGCTGAATACCACCCAAGGCATCCCCCACCACCTCCACCCTCACCCAGTCCTCTGCAGTACTTAGTTGCAGTAGCCACTGAGACATGTGGGCCACGTTGGAAGCAGCTCAGGAGAAACCTGTGTGCTGTTTCCATCTGCTAAAGACCTTCTGGTGAAACCTGTGCTCTACTATGCCCCAGTGCTCACCTTGCCCCATGCCAACAATCACCATCCACTAGGGCACAGCATGTGGGTTGCAATGCATTACTGGTGCATGAAAAACAGAAAGATGAGATTTCCAGATGAACATGGGCAGCTACCTTGTGTTGAATTAAACATGGAGTCTATCTAGCCCACTTCTACTCCAGGGATGGAAAACCTGGTGCCTATGCAGACTGCTGTTCCCATCAACCCCCATCCAGCATGAACAATGATCAGGCACAATGGGAGCTGGAGTCTAACCACATACTCATCCCTTGTCTATTTCAGTAGCTCTTCACAGTGTCTGTTGGGCGAATATCACAGAATCACAGAGTTGGAAGCATCATCTAGTCCAACCCCTAGCAATGCAGGAACCCTGATCACAGCCATCCCTGGGTGGACTCAAACCACCAACCTTCTGGTTAACAATGGGCCAGACGCACTGACCCATTGTGACACTGGGCATCTCTCCCAACTTTGCTACCCTATATCCTTTTAACTGGAGATGCTACAGATGAAAGCATGAGAACTTCCTCTGAGCTACGACCCCTCTCAATGACCACACAAATATTTTTAGTTATTGCACCAGATTATTTGAGAATTGTGCATTACACCTTTGGGGTACTTTGCCATGCAAAATACTCTTAAAACATTCCTGTAGACTGTTGCATTCCAAGATCTGTTATTCCACACTTGATAGCAAATAGAACTGAGAACATGCCAGGGTGATGATGGTGTTCTCAAATTCTCCTAGAGACAAATTGACTTGGAGGTGGGAATTGCATTTATATTATCGTAGTTCCCTGACTATGTATTCTGCAGGATTTATGCATTTAATAATACTTCTTAAAGGTGTAAAAATATTGACAGATTGATCTTTAACAACATTTCGCGAAAATTCATCCGCAGGTGAATTGGGACTGATCCCGCCAAAATTAAACCTTTTTTAAAAATAGTTTAAATTGGAGAGGTTTTAACATGTGGTATAGTGGAATTTTCAGACTGAAACCAAATAGGCTAGTAAGTGCTAAATATTGACTGAATTTTAAAGTGAAATCAGACAATGTTTGAAATTCACAGCATCACACTTGAATTTTTATATGTTTATTTTTGCGTCTGTATTTCAAATTTGACCAAAAAATTTCATTTCAGATTTAGCACTTTCATTCTAACAGGGGCAACTGATGCTGGGACCTCAACAACTGTGTTTTTAACACACACATTAGAGTTTTCTAGATGTTCATACTAGTGAACCAAGGGCAACTGTTAGTCAGCAGGTAGTACAAGGGCAACTGTTTCATATGACCAAAGCCTCAAGCTGGGTTATCAGAAGAAACTGGTTCTTTATTTTGGCACCAAAAAAAGCACCTCCCATTACCATGAAACAATGAACGCAGCACCATGCAAGCTGGATTCTTCTGCAAACTGGACCTTGCATCTTACCACTAAACTCTCTTGACTGATACTTGCCGTAGCAGAAGCTGCTTAAAGGAGGATAGAAGGTCTCACTAACTTGTAGTCCAAGGAAATGGAAGAGGTTTAATGGAAGGCAGGGGCCAGTTTAAGAGGTGGGGGAGAGAAATGCACAAGCAGGCTAAGCTCCAAAGCTGCATACTAACTGGGAGATGAAAGAGCTAGAGGCCTTCTGAAGTACGTGCTGTCTCGATGATTAATGGGGGTGAGGGAAGGGTGAGGCCCAGCCCCTAGTAAACTACAAGATGGCAAAGTGATTCTAAGAACAACAGAGCAGTGTTCATGGAGAAAAGCTAGTCTGCCTACGCCAAGAAAATCTCCCGGTGCTGTTTTTAAAAAGCCTCTTTATTTCCAGTATCAAAACAGTACATTAAAATAGATGCCAAGAGCCAAGCAATCATTAAAAATAAACCATCGGTGACGTGTAGCGTGCAGTGAAAACATTGCTCACTGCTGCAGCAGCGAGGTTGCGAGCTGGTTCTCCCAAGACGCATTCACCAGCCGCGCCTGATGGCAAGACAATAGCCCTCAGAGGCAGCCATTCACTTGCCCAGGAACTACAACAAGCAGGTGATTTCAATATTGGAGCTGGATCACAGGAGATTTTGTTTTGTTTTGTTTTTTAAGATGTAGGTGTGGAATTTGAAGTGTTATCTTTTATGTTAGGCATACATTGGAAGATGCTTATTGTCAAAGATTTAGTGCATTCTGGAGATATGGGCTCTCTGCGAAAGGGTTTCTTGGAGTGGATTTCCCTGATAGCTCTAGGTTCTTACCTAGGGGTGGTAACACCCTGGCAAGGGATGAAAGAGGAAGGAGGAATATGCATCTTGCCTATTCTTGCTGCATCGGCACCACAGTTCTGTCAGAAAATATTTTGATGAGGCTTAGACAATAGCAACATACGGCAATGGCTTTTCAAACTATGATCTATGGTACCTGGGGTTCATCAGTGGCTCACTGGGATTTCTCAGTCAGAAGATCAGTACTGATGGGCAAGCTTTCTTGGAGAAGCAGCTTGACTACCACTGCCAATCTTCTCCTGGGCTAGACCCCTTTCACAGGAGTTCCGAGTCTAGTCTTGGTTCACATGGGGCCATAGTGAGGACCCACCAATGCCAATGGGCACTAGCCACCAGGACTATTATGGTTGGTAAATGGTCATCTGTGTTTGCCTGTAGAAAGATATTGGACCTTAAAAGATCCCTGCTATTAGGGCAAGGTGTCTGCTCTTCACCCTGTGAAGTGCCAAACCTTTGGAATGGAATAGGCAAAGAACTAGACTTGGGAATATCCACACTAAGGCTGCAATTCTACACCTACTCTTCTAGGAGTAAACCCAATTGAACTCAACAAGATTTGCTTCTGAGTTGACTTGTATGGGGTGGCAAGGTTAGCTAAAGTCTTTCACTTTGTGAAATGAATGCCTGAAAACCAGAGCAACTAGGATCAGCCTGATTTCTTTCTTTTCCGAGAGGATCATGAGGCCAATAGCTGCTGAACAACTGAGACCCACACTGCCTTCCTTTGCGATTTCATTCACAAAACCCTCTTTACAAAACAGATATTTAAAAATCCAGTGCATAGACTGCCTTAGGTTTGGTTTGAAGACAGCATTGCATTGAGTGAATTATCAACTTTGCAGCATCCAGCTGCAGCCCCTCCCCCACCAATGAATGTCCAGTACAGTTAAATAAGTGGAAGGTAATGGGTGGGCAGATAGGAGTGGTGGGCGGTTGGAGGGGGGTTGGGGGAGAGAAATGCTGTTGGTTGCACTTAGAGGGTTTTTTCTTTTTTAATGAGATAATAGGACTGTAGCAATTTCCCCTGCTTGGTTTCCATGGCAGAGAGAGCCCTCACAGATGCATAAGATTTACAGGTCCCTGAGAATCTCCCTGAGGCACAGGATGTGTTGTTAAATCTGTGTAAATGGGATGTGAGTTGGACAGCCCAAGCTGGTGATGACTGGGGATTTCGGCAACACAGCTGTAGTCCAGGTTTGCAGAGGAACAGTCAGGGAAGCTGAAGAGTGAGTCAGCCTCGGGCATATTTCCCAGGTAATTTTCTTCCACTTCACTTGGACTCCCTTGCAGAACTGGAGGTCCATAATGATGACTGTCTCCTTGCAGAGAAAAGGGGCCATACTCCAAGGAGATGGACGTTAAGGGGCTGTCAAAGAGAGGGTCTGTATAACTATATACCCCTCCCTGGGCCTTGCTACATGAACTTGGTGTGGCCAACTCATACTCAGCCTCCATTTGACTGAAATAGTCACTCACTTGAGGACTTTTGCTCGGGGACTTCCCAATGGTCCCCTTGACCCTGCTGTCTTTCTTATACTTCATCCTTCTGTTCTGGAACCAGATCTTGATTTGTCTCTCAGAGAGCCTCAGAAGCCGGGCCATTTCCAGCCTGCGTGGCCGGCAGAGGTATCTATTAAAATGGAACTCCTTCTCCAGTTCCACCAGCTGCGTTTGGGTGTAGGCTGTGCGCACTCTCTTGGATGAGGAGAGACTTGGTGGAGAGGAGCTGGGGTCTAAATGAAGAAAATGAAAAAAGTCAATTCAGCTTGATCCTTAATGACTTTGCAAGGAATAGATGTATTACCTCACAAAATCTTGTACCTGGGAGATATAATAATAATAATAATAATAATAATAATAATAATAATAATAATAATATAATGTATAGTGTACATCAGAGGTGGGGAACTTGTGGTCCTTCTGATGCTGCTGGACTACAGGTCCCAACATCTCTATCATTCTCCTTGCTGGCTGAGGCTGATGGGAGTTGGAGTCTGATGACATCTGGAAGGCCACAGATTCTCTACCCCAATGTACAAGCATGCATGTTATGTGTGGCTCAAACTCAGAGAGATGTTAGAGCTGAACCAAAACAACTCACAGATTTTGGCAAATGTGTTCAGTTGTGTTGCCCTTTTTTGGTGGTCCCACCCTCACTTCCACAAGGCACCTGGCAAGAAATGTTTGCTTATTTTACCCTCAGTGAGTGACATCACACAACCCAATCTGATTGACTGGATAGTATTGAATGTTGCATCATCCTGCTAATTGTGTAATCTGTGCCTGCGTTGGATCACTGATGTAATTCATACAAGATGGAAGAAAAGTCAGAGGGGTAAAGGTGCCACCCCCACCTCACCCCCCAAAAAAAAAACCTCAAGAGAAATAATGGTAACTTAATTGGAAAACGTGAGTATTTATGTTCCCCCATAATTGCTAGTTTCCACTAAAAATTGGAAAATGGAGAATATTTGGTTCAGCTCAGTAACATTCTGCATTCTTTGAAAGTCAGTTTGGAGGGTCTTGTGTTTCCATTTGCAAAGAATGGAAATGTTCTGATCCGTTTTATTCTATGCTATGCTATTATGTTTGTCTATCTCTTTGTCTCTACATCCAGTCTATATCCTTCCTATGCTAATGGATTAATCTAAATGAAAACCTAATGTTTAATAAGACATATGGCTATTCTCATAGTACCGGGAGGTTGGGGTTGGTAAAGGACCTATAAAGAATATACTAGAGCAACTTATATATATATATATATATATATATATATATAATTCTTACTGAATTCCTCAAGTGGAAGCCTAGTTGCTCCTATTATCCCAATATAAGATGGGATATAAACATAAGCAAATAAAAAATATAGAAGTAAGTTATTGTCCAGAAAATGCTCTGAAGACACATGCTGTGGTTCAACCGGTAAAGTTAAGAGTGTCTGGTAAGCAGTCTCTGGACGGAAGACCACCAGAGAACCCTCCATAATGTGTGCTTAGTTCCTTGGAGGAAGGACATGGTATAAATTAAAGTACTGCATGGTGTAAGCTAAAGTACTGCATGTGAACACTTATTTGAAAGTGCAAGGAAAGCTATAGCCTAGATCCATGGTAGCCAATGATGTGCATTCCAGATGCTGGTGTTTGGCTACAACTCCCATCATCCCTGACCATTGCTGTCTGGGACTGGTGGGTGTCTATCAACCTCGTGAGGGCACCATGTTGGCTACCATTGGATAGATACACATTGGAATCAAGCATGGGAGACGATAGATAAAACAAGGTACCTGAAGATGGAAGGTTGTTCTTCTGCTTGCTGCTGTGTCTTGTTTCTTTCATCCAAGGGAAGACTTGTTTTGGTAAATGGCTAACATGTGCCTTGCTAGTGCCATTGGTAACCAATGGAGACTGTTGTAATTTTGAGGTCTGATCATTGGTGTTCCCTAGAGATGCCTGTTCGGTGCCTTTTTGGCCTGTTGGAGACCTTGTGGATGTTTCTGGCTCCTGGTGTACCAGTGGAGCTGGAAATTGTTGCTGACTAAAGGAATCCCTTCTAATGGGATCCAAATTGCTTTCTGAGGAATCCTGGTCATCTTCATGATGAGCTTTTTGCATTTCCTGTTCTTGTCTGACTGAAGGGGCAGGGAAGGAGACAGATACCTTGAAATGAATGTGAAAGGAATCCAGACAGAGCTCCAGTTATTACCACTGATGAAGGATCCTCCTCACCCATGTGTTCCAAAAGCTAAAGAGAAACATCCGAAGTAAACATGCCCACATCTCAAAGCAAAAACATTTACCGACCATTCTGGCCTCTGTCCAGAAAAAGGAACCCACCAAAAAGAGAGAGAGCAAGAATCATGAACTTTAAACAAAGACAGTCTTTTGAGTTTCAACATGTTTAGAGTTGAAACTATTTTGCTCTCAGAAATTATCCTCCGCAAACATTGTCAAGTATACACATTTAATGTCTGTATTTGCTGGAGTTGATTTTAATATTTGACAGCATTTGACTGCTGGTACATAGTGGTTTTAGTGCTTGACAGTATTTGATAAGTGGAACACCAAAGCAAAAATATTTAGAGAAATCTTTACCAGCGGTCGCTACCGTCAGTCATATGGATAAGATCAAATATTTATTGTTCAATATGGACATGTCTGTGATGTTTAATACAGCTAAAAGCCCCTTAACTTAAACAAGGTGATATGGCTTCCAACAAGATCTAACTTTCAGCTTTCTATGTATGTTTTATTTATTGTATAGGCTAAGATTTATTTTTATGTATAATTTTATATATCATTTATGTTAATATGTTTCTGTTTGGTTGCCTTATTAATGAATTTGAAAACTGACACATAGTTATGTCTGATTTTATATTGTGTTTGAGAAACAGCATAATATACGTAAATAGTAGTTAGAATGATATTTAATGATTGAACAAGTGGGGCATACAACAAGATTGTATACCTGAGGGAGTGTCTCCACCCCCATCATTCAGCCCAGATGCTGAGATCCAGCACCGAGGGCCTTCTGGCGGTTCCCTCATTGTGAGGTTACAGGGAGCCAGACAGAGGGCCTTCTCAGTAGTGGCACCTGCCCTGTGGAACATCCTCCCATCAGATGTCAAGGAAATAAGCAGCTATCCTATTTTTAAAAGACATCTGAAGGCAGCCCTGTTTAGGGAAGTTTTTAATATTTAATGCTGTATTGTTTTTAACACTTGATTGGGAGCCACCCAGAGTGGCTGGGGAAACTCAGCCAGATGGGCGGGGTATAAATAAGTTGTTCTTGTTGTTGTTGTTGCAGTGTATTATTGCAGTATGAAGTGCTCCACTTCAGTGTCTCGGCCAACACACCATGCATTCTCTCAGAATGCTCCATAAAATTATTTTCCCTCCTCCAGTCTTCTGGAGCCCTCCCCAACATTATGGGTCCATTGAGCATGCTCATTCCTGAATGGGTTGTTTGGGGGCTCCTTTTCATTAGGAGTCTCCCCCCCCAAAAAAATGACCCCACTTCTGAAAACCTTGGAGTTTCCTCTGAGCATGGCATTATCGCTCTCTTGTGTATAGGCGATGCCATTATGTCTACATAAGAATAGACGCTAGGAGAATAAGTCTTAGTATTTATTATTATATATGATAGTATTTGATAGTTGGAAGTTATGATTATATTACAGTTTAATATATGATTATATTACAGTTTACTCTCTAAGTCAAAACAAATCAAGAGATGCCACTAAATCCACAGCTCTCATATTTGGAGATGAAGATTCCACATTCGGAGCTGAGATTCCATGAACAACATTTCACATTCTGGGGAATTTTGAATATTAATTTCAATTCCCAAGCTTGTTCTGTCACCTTTATTAATGATGGTCAAAAGCAAGCATGCTAAAATGATGCCAATGAAGAGATCAAAAAGTATAACTGGGAGAGGGGAGGGAGGACTCTTTGGTGTTTGTTGGCTTGTGAATAAATGATAATTATTTAATAAGCAGCATTTGGGTGAGAGAGAGTATAATTGGGAGATGAGCTCCCAAACCCTTATACTAATAATAACCTTTATCCATCACCAATCCAGTGTACATGTATGTGCATATATACACATGGATGCAGTCTTCTGCTGGGTATAAGGAGAAATACTGGGTTTTTTCACTCTATAAGACGCACCAGACCACAAGACGCACCTAGGACGAGGAGGAAAACAAGAAAAAAAAATATTCTGAATCTCAAAAGCCAGAAGAGCAGTGAAAGCAGCAATCCCTCTTGCTGTTCTGGCTTCTGGGATAGCTGCGCAGCCTGCATTCGCTCCATAAGACGCACACACATTTCCCCTTACTTTTTAGGAGGGGAAAAGTGAGTCTTACAGAGCAAAAAATACAGTATCTCCTCTCACGACTGTAGTAGCCACGTGTACAGATGACAACTCTATTTAAATGGGTCCTCTGTTTAAAAAGCTGTCTGGTCCAAGTGTGGTTTAAAGGTAAAGAACCATAATAAGAACACAGTGCTGCCTGATGCTGACTATAAGGACAAATATGTTCCCTTCACTTTGGGCAGATAATCTCTCCAAAGCACAGAGGAGGTGATAGATACAATGCTAAGCCTTAGGTGTGTTGGGGTGGGGTGGGAGAGTACACAGTAGCCCTACAGCAATTCTGTATCCAGAAATCGTACAACAGGGGATAAGTATCCACTACTGTAAGAGCAATGGAAATGGATGGTAAGCAGCAAAAAAATCTCAATAGCAGTAGTGCGGGGTTTCAATTATAAACATACTTACAAAGAAGCAAGTGCTATTAAATACAGTGGGACATATTTCTGAGTCAATGTTCATCACATTGCGATGCCATTATCTTTAAATTTAAGTTACTCAGGCTGCAATCTGGTACACACTCACCTGAGAGCAAGGGCTACTGAATTCAACAGGGCTTGCTTCCAATTAGCCATGTACATTGTCACTGTATTAAATAACCTGAGCAATTTTTTTTAAAAAAACTAATACAAGATAAGTATTGGTGCCAATTGCCCTAATGTTTGCCCACCACCCTTGTTTCGTTGCATTCATTTTCTGGATTGCTGGAGGTCAGGAAAAGGTTCACTTCTTACTGATTTTGATATAGTATTGCTTGCATGCTTTCCCTTATATCTCTGTATAAGAGCTAGAGCATGGGTAGGCAAACTAAGGCCCAGGGGCCGAATCCGGCCCAATTGCCTTCTAAATCCAGCCTGCAGACGGTCCGGAAATTAGAATGAGTAGAATGTCTACTTTTATTTTAAATGCATCTCTGGGTTATTTGTGGGGCCTGCCTGGTGTTTTTGCATGAGTAGAATGTGTGCTTTTATTTAAAATGCATTTCTGGGTTATTTATGGTGCATAGGAATTTGTTCATTCCCCCCCCCAATATAGTCTGCCCCCCCCACAAGATTTGAGGGACAGTGGACTGGCCCCCTGCTGAAAAAGTTTGCTGACCCCTGAGCTAGAGCCTACTGTTCTTTTTTAATACTGAAAAGCTGGAATAATCAAGGGGGTGTATCCTAAACATTTCCTGAGCAAGTCTCTCTACGGTACTGCTCTGTGGTCTCCTTTGAAATATCAAAACTTGCGTGTTGGGGAAACCTGTCTTTGAAGTTCATGTCACTTAAAGATGCCTTCGCTGCTCACCATACATTCCCCAGTCCTACCCAGAGATTTGTAAGCCTGGGTCTGAATCCCATTGAAATGCATCTTGTCACAGCTTGCAACATTGTCCACAATACCTTCTGCCAGCCCTTTGGTGATCCATCTTAAATAACCCTACACAGACAGAAAGAGTGCTGCTCATTGCTTCTGTTATTATGTTCCTCAGGAACCCTGGAATCAATTCCTTTACTCTTTCATTACTGAAGAAGTGCTACATCTAATTTCAGTGAATGAGGGATTCACCCGAAAGCACAGGTGGGGAACCTCTAGCCCACCATAGGTTGCTGGACTCCAACTTCCATGAACCCCTGTCTGCATGGACAGGGATGATGGGAGTTGGAGTCCAACACCATCTCAACAAATTCTCCACCCATGCCCTAAAGACTGATAGCTACTGTATTTTTTGCTCTATAAGACTCACTTTTTCCCTCCTAAAAAGTAAGGGGAAATGTGTGTGCATCTTATGGAGTGAATGCAGGATGCACAGCTATCCCAGAAGCCAGAACAGCAAGAGGGATCGCTGCGCAGTGAAAGCAGCAAGAGGGATTGCTGCTTTCACTGCGCAGCGATCCCTCTTGCTGTTCTGGCTTCTGAGATTCAGAATATTTTTTTTCTTGTTTTCCTCCTCCAAAAACTAGGTGTGTCTTGTAGTCTGGTGCATCTTATAGAGAGAAAAATACGGTCCTTCACATCTTACACAGGGGCACGTCCATGTTTACCAATAAGTGTACACGTGACAAAGGGATATCTCATTCGGTAGAGCATGAAATTCTTCATCCCAGGGTCAATGGTTCAAGCCCTACATTGGGCAAAAGATTTCTGCATTGCAGGGAGGTGGACTAGATTACCCTCATGGTCCCTTCCAACTCTACAATTCTATGATTTTATGAAAGAACTGTAGGCCATCATGGTTCCCTGAAGAAGATGTCTGTCTGGTACATGTATTTGTCACATTCACATTCTTAGATAAAGGTAAAGGGACCCCTGACCATTAGGTCCAGTTGCGCACGACTCTGTGGTTGCAGCGCTCATCTCGCTTTACTGGCTGAGGGAGCCGGCGTACAGCTTCCGGGTCATGTGGCCAGCATGACTAAGTCTCTTCTGGTGAACCAGAGCAGTGCACGGAAATGCCATTTACCTTCCCGCCGGAGCGGTACCTATTTATCTACTTGTACTTCATGCTTTTGAACTGCTAGGTTGGCAGGAGCAGGGACCAAGCAACGGGAGCTCACCCTGTCACAGGGATTCGAACCGCCGACCTTCCGATCGGCAAGCCCTAGGCTCTGTGGTTTAACCCACAGCGCCACCCGCGTCCATCTCACATTTCTAAACATATTCTCAAAACATTTTGGCGCACATCTAAAAATATAAAAGTGAAGTGGTTTGGGGAGGCACATCATAGTACCATCGGTGACAAAAATCTGTTTAGCTTCCAATGAGGATTGGACCGTGGATTTGTGAGGAAGCAATGACTAATCAAAGGCAGGTGGTGTGTCTGTATAATCCCACTAGCATAGGAAATGCTGCATGGCAGCAGAACGGTGATTGCACTGCAGAGAGGTCTGTATTTCATAATTGCTATTGATGCCTAAGTTAGAAGTAATGGCTTGTTTCATGTAAAAAAAAAAACAGTACTGGAATTATTTGTGGAATAAATATTTGGCTTGCCATCAATACGGTATCTATTTATATTAAATTTACCCAGTGCAAATAGATGAAAATAAGCCAGCAGCTTTTCCTAACATCTCTCCCCCCCCCCCAACTCAGTGACCTGAAGAGTAAAGGTCTATATAAGTTCCGCAGTGGGGAGTTTTTATTTAAAATGAAGCAATATTCTCCTGGAAGAGACAAGCAGAGTCTATTGGGAAAATCATTGGCCTGTAGAAATGGTGGCAGGCATACAAAAGAGCTCAGAAAGGTGTATTGGATTTAGCAAGAGCAATGGGAGCTAATGATATTAAGTTGGCTGGTAAGCTATGTGAACAGCTGTAACCTCACTGATGGAAATGAATGGGCCATCGATACGCTGTCCTCAGACAAATTCATAGGCAGAGCAGTGTGTGCTGTGCACTGGGGGTTGGGGGTGGGGTGGTGGGGAATCTGCAGCAAAGTAACCCCAATTTTGCTCCAAGGAAAACTGTGTGCTGAAGCCTGCTTCCCTTATATTTATTTATTTTCCATAATTCATTTGATTTAAATAAAGGGGAAGGGCACAGAACTATGCAATAATACAGCCCTGATCATGATCCTATCAGCTGCCTCTCTAGCTTTCACCCAGCGTTGCTTACTCAGTTTCAGCCCTATTCACCACAGTCATGAGGGATAGAATCATGGTTTGCTTTCTAAAATGAAAACAGAGAATCCCAGCAGGTTGTGTTCTGCGCTCAATTCTGTGCTTTTGTTAACTGGCAGAATACACACAAGTCTTGCACACAAGCTGGCTGCCTGCTGAAGTCCAAGGGCATTTTTAAAACCACAGGTGGATAAATGAGTTTACATAAACTGTGTTTTGTCCATCATCATCACAAGCAGTGTGTAAGAATCCGAGCTTTTAAAATGCCACAGGTCAACTTAATGTGTTTCGACCTATGTATATTGCATCTTAGAGGACAGGGGCTGTATTAAAGTTGTGTGTGATATCTGATTTAAGATAGCACACTGCTTACTTATGAGGGGTGCAAAAAGTAGCTGTGACTAAGGTACCATTATAAGGACTGACAAACCTGAATCTCATTCATTACAGTTTGACTTTTGCTGGCTTGTACTAGAATAATTGCATTATGTTTACATGTGTGATATTGATATAGATAGTGCTATTTTTCTAGAAAAATAGGTGTTGGAACTCACCATGAATGCCTCCCTTGTTCTCTTATAATGGCAAAGGTGCCCACCTGAGAGGTGCTAGAACTGCCTTCCAGTGAGTTCTGACTGAAAAAGCCCTGGAGATTAGATAGAGAGAGAGAGAGAGAGAGAGAGAGAGAGAGAGAGAGAGAGAGAGAGATAGATAGATAGATAGATAGATAGATAGATAGATGATAGATAGATGATAGATAGATAGATAGATAGATAGATAGATAGATAGATAGATAGATATAGATAGATAGATAGATAGATAGATAGATAGATAGAGATATAGATAGATAGATAGATAGATAGATAGATAGATAGATAGATAGAGATATAGATAGATAGATGATAGATAGATGATAGATAGATAGATAGATAGATAGATAGATAGATGATAGATAGATAGATAGAGAGAGAGAGAGAGAGATAGATAGATAGATAGATGATAGATAGATAGATAGATAGATAGATAGATAGATAGATAGATAGATAGATGATAGATGATAGATAGCTAGATAGATGATAGATAGATGATAGATAGATAGATAGATAGATAGATAGATAGATAGATAGATGATATAGATGATAGATGATAGATATAGATAGATAGATAGATAGATAGATAGATAGATAGATAGATAGATAGATAGATAGATGATAGATAGATAGATAGATGATAGATAGATAGATAGATAGATAGATGATAGATAGATGATAGATAGATAGATGATAGAGTGATAGAGAGATAGAGATAGATAGATAGATAGATAGATAGATAGATAGATAGATATAGATGATAGATAGATATAGAGTCTAGCAGTTCTGGTTGAATAATATTCTCACCACAATATATTCATTAGCTATGCACTTAGGACTGGGGAGCACGTAAAAGTTGTAATCCCCTTAGTAGATATTTCAAAAACCCAACTAAGATGGTTATCATTCACTTAAAAAGAAACATGTTCTACCTATAGAAGCATACAGGGAAACTATGTAGGTTTTTTCTGCCCAGTATAAAGTAAACCTGCTTCCCTGTTGCAAAGTTCTGGCCAGTGAGTACAAAGTTTGTCAAGCACTTGGCACTTAAAAAAAGAAAAGAAAAGTTTTATTTAAGTGTAATACTATTTTATTCAAAACATTTATAACATCAAGGCTGCAATCCTACACACCCTTATTTAGGAGTATGGCCCCCTAAACTGAATGTGGTTTACTTATAAGTAGACATGCATGGGGTTATACTGTAAACGGCTATTATTAAGAGATATTTTAAAATTCATTGCATTGGTGTTTTTGCTGTTCCTCACTGACTTACAGGGCTCGCTGGCGAAGCCTCCCATTCCAAAATGTTGGGCAAGAAGGAGACAGGCCTGCCTGGGAGTCACACCGATTTCAAGAGAACTTAAATTCCAAGTATAATGTTAACAGGAAAACAGTGGTAGCCTTAAGGACTGTCCATCATAAAGCCAGCCACAGCTTTAAACTCTGTTCTCTCCTTGCTGTGCTGTGTTCTTTATTAGCCAATACAAAATTCCCCTTTTCATCACAACTTTTCTGCCTGTTGCTCCATTGTCATATTTTATGGAAAGTACCTAAGAAGGGTTGTTGTTGTTGTTTTACTACAGTAGGTGGGACTGTTGTCACTAGCTTGAGAGGGTACAGTTTTGTTTTGCTTTGTTTTTTCTTGGTTAAAAAACAGCCAAGAAAATCTGGATCAAATCTTATTCAACCCTCCAAGCAGTAGCATGCTGATTCTGCTAAATCCTTGATGCGGAGGGGGGGGGGCCTTGCCATAGGTTACTCAAGGGTATGGGACTCAAAAGTAGTCACCTTATTCTATTTAATATATCTCTTTGGTGGATCTAATAAGAAGTGCTGGGCATTTAAAAATAACATGATTCAAACTAAATTCTTTGACTCTTTTTCAAAAAAATCAGAATTGGATTAAAAACCAACATCCTCCCCAACCCTCACATTGTTCCTCTAAAATTAATTGTGGATGGAGCTGTTAATGATAAATATATGTAATGGCTCTGCAGTTAATCATTCTGCTATTTCTATGTCATGTCTCTCAAGTTTCAGGACAGGGAAGCAGAACATGTAGTTCTTGAGGTCAGTAGTGCCTGGATTTGAAGCCATTAGCTATATTTATTTCTTAAAGGTCTGAGTCACATGGTCCACCCAAATCTATCTGTCCAGCAGTCTGTATTCAATACATAGGTAGACGTCTCTGGAAGCTCAAAGCAAGGCATGATGGCAGGTGTAGTCAACCCTTGTTGTTTGTTCCCACCTACTGATAGCCACAGACAGACTTCCTCTTGACATGGCAGCAACTTTTAGCTACAACACCTGCTCTCCATGAACTTATCTAATCTTTTCTGAAAGCCAACTGAACTAATGGCCATCACACCATCTTGTGGCAGTGAGTTCCACATGTTAATTGGAAATTGCGGGAAGAAGTAGCCCAGGACACCAAACCTCCCCTTTTCGGACCCCCTGAAACAGCTACCCCGTGGCCCTTGCCTTCAAAGAATCACCAAGCTTTTGATTTCAAGGGAACACATTTTTAATCCTCTTATCCCTGCAAGCCCCCGGTGAAATGATCGGGAAGATCCATACATCCTAATGTATGCAGCATTTTTTTCCTGCCACCCCCTTACAGAAACACACTGTTTTGAGGAAATATTTGCATTTCTGCTACTGGAAGCTGATTGGGTTTTTGATGTTGTTGTTGTTGTTTTGTTTTGTTTTTTGCAAATTAATAGAGACAGACTAATTTTTAAAAACTAGATGACTTCATTTTAGTTGCCTTTTTGAAACTATTTCGGCGGGGGAGTTCTCTTCTTGCTTATACGCGCACGGTCTACAACTTTTCTTTTTCGTATGTCGACTTTTGCGGGCATCCCGGACAGTTAGGTGAGGATTTAAAATAAGGCGTTGTAAATAGGGTATTATACCCACCTACGCGGCTCCTCTCCTCACGCACCGATCCAGGCCCCCATTCCATAGCCTTTCTTTACACGGAGGAGTTCGTTACAGAATCCAGTTCATCTCACTTCCCTATCTCAGTACTTAGCGCGCTAACAAAACTTAGTTTAATAGGAATGGGTGGGAAATACCTATTTTTTAAAAAGAAGATATATTTATATTAGGTTTTTACTTTGGTTTGGTTTTCCTGTTCTATTTGTTGATGATTTTCAGTTCTAGAACTTTGCCAGAAAACTGATAAGCATTTTTTTGGGGGGGACGGTGGTTTAACTTGCAAGGCTTCGATAGAACTACTCGGGGTCTTATGCATTCGCATAAACGCAAGAAGCTTTTGCTAAGAGATTGTGTGTGTGTGTGTGTGTGTGTGTGTGTGTGTGTGTGTACGTGTTAGCATACCCTTATCGGTATTTGGTACCGAATCACCACAAGCATCTATCCACTCAGTCATTCCCACCCCCACCCCCCACTACAAATCTCATGGCCAACCGGGGGGGGGGGGATATATATAGGGCACAATCCAACAAAGTATTGAAGCTGGAAGGCTGGGTTTCTATGAGGCTAAGCGCGTTTAATTCTGAACTGGGCTGTGGCCGTTCTGTTTAGGAACCGAGTTAATTTTGTTGAGATGACTGCCCCGATGCTAAACTTGGAAGTAAAAGTCCCACTGATAACTGTGCAAAAAGGGCCTTACTTCCAAGCAAATGCATGTTTTAAGGTGGTGGTGACTGACAGCTGCCCATCATTCAAATGGATTGGATGACCCAGCTATTGAGAAGCAGGCTGGATGAAACATATATCAACGGGAATTTGCATTTGGAAGTAGAGTCCTTTGAAATCAAGGCTGCAATCAAGCCTTAGATGAGTCCCGTTGGAATCCACAGGACCGTTAGTTTCCAAGCAAACGTACGGAAGGAGCCCAGCGCTAAAGTCGCAGGTTAATTTAGCTGTGGACGAAATTAAGGAAATGCCACCGAACTGACGCGCTGAAGGTTGGGGGATTTAGTTCTGGCCTGAAATTCAGGTCCATCTTAAACCATTTTTCCTCTAGAGAAGTTTCAACGGGACTTGCTTGCAAACGGTTTCAAACGTAGTTATATATCTGTGTTAAAACTGCCTCCTTCTATACCCCCCAAATATGTGATTATTATAAAGGAGACTTTTTTTCTTTTCTTTTTTGGGTACTGCGGGTAATTCATGCTATTTTGAACCTTGGTTTTGAAGGGGGATAACCCCCTGATTTCTCTGCAGCATAAACCACGCGATAAAACAAAACAGAAACAAAAAACAAAACAAAACAAAAACTTTCGCTCTCTGGGAAATTAGCATGATATTATCAGTCCCATAATGCTTTATCTTGTAGACAAATATGGGCATCCCACAGTCCCATACAGTATGCAATGGGCTCCTCGTTTATCTATTTATTATTTAGCTATTTCGGTCCATTCATTTCTAGAGAATGCTGTAGGCTTGGGGGTACTTGGCAGGCAAGTCACGTTATGCAAATCTAGGCTTGATGATTCTGCAGTATCCTTTAAAAAAAAAACCCAAAAAAACCACGCCACCACTATTGCTTGTATTTTTAACGATTTTTTAAGGGGGGGCGTCTCAACAGCATTTAGGGTGGAAGGGTAAGGGAGGGCAGAACCAATAATGCAATGTCTCCCCCCACCCACCCCAGCAGAAGAAAGGAGTCCTAATTTCTCTGAGATTTAACACGATGCGAGTTAGAACCGGCTCCTTCCATATTCGCCCCTCAGACCCCCGCCCCAATCCAGGTTAGCAACAAAGGAAGATCGGGTGGGGAAAGGAGGGTGATGAAAGTGGTGGGGTTGGGGTTTTTTCTGTGCTTCTAAGCCCCTCTTCTCCTTTTGTCTAAAGACCCTCGTGTGGGCGCGCTCCGTGCGTTGTTACAGATACACACACGCACATATGAAATGCAAATATTATACATTATTATATGTGCCTGTTACGCAACCCCCACGCGCACCTACACAAATATATATTTATATATAGTATCTATAATCAATTAGATCCCTGATTCCTGCTCATCCAAAAGCAAATCGGGGTGTTGATTATTTTTTTTTAAGGTTCAATTATAAACGATTTTGCACTAGAGAAGATGAGAGAGAGAGAGAGAGAGAGAGAGAGAGAGAGGGAGAGAGAGAAGCATTTGGAATAGTCACACTTGTCAAGTGAGACCATCTTTTAGCTCTCAGAAGCAGCAAATCCATGTGAACTCTGGGTGAACCAAGATTGAAGCAATAAATCATCGCTACAAAAGCCGGCTGCTGCATACGAGTTCCAGACCCCTTACCTTTAACGCTTTCACGGGCGAAGACTGAAAAGCAGAGCTACAAAAGTTCACATCTCTGCGCGTAGCCTAAACAAGGAGGGGGGGGGACTGTGCATCTAGGGGGCTAGGCGGAGAGGGAGGCTTTTTTTTTAAGGGGGGAGGGGGGTCGTTGTTGAAGAGTAGGGGTGGTATTGGCTTAATAGTAGCAGATTATGCTGCTTTGAGTGGTGGTTAGGAGCGGTGGGGTAAGGAGGGGAGGGCTCGATGCTCGGAAGGGAGACGGGGACGTAATCGAACGTCATTCAACAAAGACAAGGGATGAGAAAGAATCGGATGGGGAATGCGGGGCGGGGGGAGGGAGGGAGGGAGAGAAGAGGCCGATTAAGGGAAAGGAAACCGGACAGCATACATGAATCTGGGGGAGGTGGGGGGGATTGCACCATTTCCCCCCCATTTTTTATTTTTTTTATTTTTAAAAATGGAAATGCATGGATAAAATCTTGAATGATCAATGGGCCCATTCATTTGGAGACGGTTCGCAGGGCATCAAGGCCGCCATCCTATGCGCTGGGAGCGAGCACGGCTGATTCCTGGAGGACTTCCTTCCGAGGAAACATGCCGGTGCAACACACACACACACCCCGGAATTGTAGAACAGTTCCGTGGGGGGTTGAATCTATGTCCGGAGAAGAGCCTGGCGGTCTGCCTCAACTCACTGCCTCAACTCCCTTATATATCATATAGGCGATCTTGTGCATAAGTCCCCCACTCAAATAAATAAATAAATAAATCTCCCACACACCAAGTGACTCCCCCGTTTGAAACTAAAGCACAGCTAGGAGATTTGGGGTGAGGGTGGTGTGTGGGAGAGAAAAAGTTTCACGCACATGCAGGCGAGGCGCACACACATCTCTATAGTTGACTAATCTATTATGACAAACAATATGATGGATATAGTTTATGTTAATCGCCATGCCCTTTCCTCTAGAATTTAACTGTAAGTTAATGGACACCGGAAACTAGAATTCTACATGGCTTGCTAATGGGTTTAGGTATTAGCAAGTTCTAACGATGCATACAAATGCACTTGTCTCTGTAGGCTGTCTTAAGATTTATGGCTCTTTTGCCTTCTGTAGCTGTAAACAAGGGGGGGGGGGGAGAGAGAAGAGAAAGAGAGAGAAAAGGGAAAGAAATCCCAGCCCCTGTGCAATTTAGCACCTCCAAGGAGCCGTTTCTTTCACTTTCTTCCTTTATTTAAAGAAATACCCCAGGTTGTGGGAGGGAGTTTTGACTCCGTCTGCAACTTTCCTCGCCCCCCCTCCCTACTAAAATGCTCGTCTGTTGGGCTTCATTATGTTCTTACGTTCCCCTTGCCCACGCTTCCATCAAGGGGGACAAGGCACTGAAACCCACTTAGAAAGTCATAATGGCCATAATAAAGACTCCGCTGCAAACGGGGTTTCGACTCCTACTCGACGGCGATGAAGGATGATTGTGGGTTCAGGTTCTACCGGGAGGGAGGGAAGGATGGGGTGGGGGTGAGGAGCGGTTGTTAGAGAGGAAAGTTTCGGGGAGAAAAATACCCCCCCAAAAAAACACATAACAACAACTACTGCAACAATAACAACAAGCCGACCCTGCAAACTCTAACAAAGGAACAATGAAGCTTTGCATCTCATGGTGTCTGGGGTGGGGTGGTGGAGTTAAGAATGTAACTTTGTATGATTTAAACCGCCCCCCTCCCTTCCCGATTCATTTCTGTTGGATGTCTTCCACAGGACCCGAAACCACGAAGATCTCGCTTAGTTTGGCTGGGGAAGGAAGAGGAGGAGGAGGAGGAGGAAGAGAAGAAGAAGAAGAACGCTGTGTGTGTACCCAAAGGAAAAAATATACCGGGGTGTCTCTGTCGGAAGGTAAAATGGCCTTATACATAACGCAGTTATCTAGGTGACAGGAGAGATGCTTTGCTGAAGCTTTTTCCCGTAGCTTCAGTTTCGCGCCTGCGTCTTTTTCCAGGGTTGCAAGACGGTTGCCCAAGCCTGGTCGATCCGTTGGACAGAGGAACAAAATAAGGACGCATATATCGAAATTATTTCATTGATGAGTATATTGTTTTGTGGAATGCATTATTATTGCTATTGTTATTGTTATTATTAGGATGGGCCCGGGGTGGGGAGAAGATCCAGGAAGGTCTAAAAGAAGAAGAAATTAGTAGGGAATTGATTGTGTTTGCTTCGAGACCGGTGGGAACCGCTTGCGAAGGTTTTCTCAGTCTTTGGGCGTGTTGTTGATAATCTAGCAACGGGGTGAAAACGTTCTCTCGGAAGCAGAACCCAAAGTTCGCAAGTTGATAAAGAAAAAGAAGGGGAATTAACCGGCCTGCTCCCTTCCGCAGGGTTTATTAGCCTTCCGCACTCGCGCACCAACCGTCTCCAGCAAATTTATATTTAGCCAGGCCTCTAATGTATGTTTCAGCGGCGAGAAAAACAATCAAATCCTTTTCATCGATGTGTAACTTCGCTTTAACTTGGATTTAAAACATCGTTTAGCCTCTGCTTACATTTAGAAGCGCGTGGGCGCTTTTTTTAAAAAATCGCTGTTCCATCCTATCCTCACTTCCAAATTAACTTATAGGGGTGTTTTTTGAGAGGGAGGGCAGAGTTATGAGGCATTTGATCAAAGCGATTTACATCGACCGGACCGCTTGACGGCATTGCCAGGATCTTATCTGAGATCTGATCTTTAACAGGACCAATGCAATATTGTTTGCGTTCCCGGATTGTTTCCTTATCATAATCGCTTATTGACAAGAAACGGAATTAGTTTTCATTTATGTTTAACACATTACTTTTTTAATTTTATTTTTTTTAAAGGGGGGAGCGTAATGATTCCTAGAGATAGTGGGATTCATGTCAGAGGAGTTCGTTTGCTAGCCAAAGTTATGTCTTTGTCACATAATGTATGTTAGATATTTGCAGGAGTGCACCACGAATACAACCTTTAATGTACTAAAGGGAAGGAAGGAAGGAGAGAGAGAGAGAGAGAGAGAAGGAAAAAGAAAGAAAGAAAGAAAGAAAGAAAGAAAGAAAGAAAGAAAGAAAGAAAGAAACCATGCAGTCCAATTCTATGCATCTTTCCTGCCAAGTTCAGTGGAGCTTACTGACTCCCAAGTAAGAGACTTTGCTGCCTTCCTAGATATTTTCTTTTTCTTTTTAAAAAAATTCTTCATCCTTCTTCCAAGCAACTAGTTACTCTATTTTTAAGTTAAACTCAGGAGCCCAGAAACCTAACACGCTGGATTTCAAATAATGGCAAAAATTAAGATGCCCTTTGCAGCATACATTTATGTTAAAGAGAGGGGGTTTCTAAAAGCTGAGGGAGATGGTCGGTGTGGTTTTTCGATGAAATGCAAGATTTTCAAAAACTGAAATGCCCTATTGGCTGATTTGCACCTGCTGATCGCAGGGATGCTGCCCGTTCTGGCGGTGCTCTGATCCAGAAAGGGACTGAAGCATAAATCGTGGAAGCAAAAGTCTCCTTTCCGAGTGTCCTAAAAGAAGGTCTAACTTTAACCTGGCACACACACACCCTTCCGCGAATCCCCGCGCCCCAACGATGTATTTAACATTTACAAACTAAGAGGGCATCTTCAAGATCACGTAAAGCAGATTAAATTATGCCTGAGTGAGTCGGACCCTACGCGCTCCCTGTGTAAAACCTTGTAAAATACCTCGCTGGGCCAGGACGATCCTAGGAAAAAAATTAAGTGGATCGTGCAAGAATGAAAGTCAGCCCACCTTAAAGAGACCACTGTGTTTTGGGAGATCCATAAAATACACTTCGTGTTTACAGATTAACGGCGCGATCCTAGGCTTGCTTACTCCGAAGTAAGTGCTGCTGTGTTCTCCTAACTTCCTTCCAGGAAAGTGGGCGTCGGACTGCAGTTGCTCTGTCTGTCTGTCTATCTATCTATCTATCTATCTATCTATCTATCTATCTATCTATCTATCCATCCATCCCAAAACAGAGTAAAAACAAACAATTACTGAACCAAAAATTAAAAAAAGGGAGTCTGGGGTTAGGCTGGTTATTCCAGTCACTTGAAACGAGCCTGCATTGCTTGGAACGCTCGCTTTGAGAATAATAAAATATTTAAAACTCCAAGTCAACCTTTTTCCTATTTATTGCCGTGTATAATTCAACATTACCGCGTATTAATAAGCCAATAATGATAATCTCTATAGGAAAAGCATGCTAGCTGGGCCGCTTTTATGGCCGCCCTTATCCTTTCTAATGACCTTTGGCTCAGCAGAGTAATAACTCATTACGGAATGAGCAATTGTCTGGAGTGCCTTAAATACCTCGCGATCTCTCTCTCTCTCTCTCTCCCTCCCCCTCTACACGCCGGACACTTCCAAGAAGAGGTACTGTGTGTGAGAGTGTATGATGGAATCGTCTTCCCTGTCTTGAGACAGCTTGGAGGGAAAGGAAGAGGAGGAAGGGCCACAAAGAGAGTCTTCTTCAGTTCCCTGTGCAGCTGTGCCATAGAAGAAGCCCCAGGACTTCTTGGTGATAAAGGTGCTGTTCACCTGGTTTTTCTGGATCTTGACATTTTATGCTCCCCTGGCTTTTTTGGCAACAGCAACTCCCAAGTAGCAGCACCCACTGTGGACAGATAAATAATTAAATACATAAATGACAATGGCCTATGATCAAGCCACAAAATACATAAATGACAATGGCCTATGATCAAGCCACAAAATGCCATCAAGAAGTGAGGCGCTATCCTGCAAACACACACACCCCTCTTCCTAGTGTATAAAATCCATATAGTAGGACAGGCCCATGTCCATGTGTGCAGAATTGTGACTCACTTCGCAATGGCGTTCTGAAGAGAGATGTGATAAAGGTCACAGGCTGTTGCGATGAAGGTAGTAGTGGTGTCGGCAGTAGAGCAGAACAACAATACTACTCCAAGCAAAATACTCTTTCTCAGTCTCACCTTCATCTTTATTATATCATATCATGTAATTCATATTTTATATAATTTAATATAATATATAATTTAAAGCAGCAATGCTGGAATTTGAACCCGAACTCAGCCAGTCCAGTTGGAAGAGGCTGAGTCAGGCAAGGTAGCTATGCAGATGAAAGGGTTGCGTGGTGGTGCATGCAGAGATGGGATTTATTGTAAAGTTATAGGATGTACTTCATTGCCTTCACCTCATTTGCATTGGTGTAAAAAAACCTGAACTTTTAAGGAAATTAAATCCAATTGCCTTGTAAGATATGCAAAACTGAAATTTGCTTTTCTTTTCTTTTAACTCCTTGTTGAAAGATGTTAGTCTTTTTAAAGATGAAGTATTTTAAAATTGTGTCCAATTACCGTATATTAAAGACAAATTGAAAAGCAAAACATAGTCTTAGTAGTGTTCTCTTCACCCTGCCCATCCCTTTCAGGATTTCAGATCTCAATCCTATGTATACACACCCAAAACAGAAAGAGAGACCTGAGCTCAGGCCTTATAGATTTGCCTTAAACGCTTTGAATGCAGACATGGTTTTCCTAGGGAAATCAAAGTGATTTGCTTAGGTGAGGCCATGAGTCCCCCCCCCCCTTTTTTTTGAAAACACGTATTTTGTATTAAAACAGTAAAGAAAATAGCCCACCAACAACTGTGGCTAAAGTCCTCCCCAGATAATTTTATAGGAAGTTAAATACAAGTCACCTTGCTGTGACAGAAAATCATAAACATTTTTGAATATCTGATATACATAGAAACCGATCTTGATTAGAAACCTATGTTATTCTCTCTAACCCAAATGAAAGCAAATATGAAAAACATGGGATTAATGTATGCCTAGGTGGCTATTGCCCCCATGGTATCCTGAACATCAGTGTCCCTCAGACTTGGTGACTAAAAGTATTGGTAGTGAAAGTATTGGGTGCATGGACATTTAAGCTGTAAGTAATCACAATACGTAAGGCTGTAGAACATATTTACTGCTTACACAGTGCAGATGTTAAAACAGGTGCCTTAACATGCAACCCCCACACCTTATATTATTATTTTTAGTGCATGTGGATTTAACTCTTTTGCTACTACAGTACTGGATAGGAATGGATAACAGATGCATAAACCCATAGAGGGAATAGTTAAATTGCCAGTTTATAAATAGTGGGACAAAGGGTAGGTAGATTGTTCTTCTCAGTGAACATAGGGAGTTTTGACTCCAGCACCTAAGAAAATTTGCCTCTGTGTCATTCCAGTGTTTTCATGCAGTACAGCATTAGTCCCAGAGAATGACTGAAACAGAAGATCACTGCACATAATTCAGCTGGTGAAACTGACTAAGCTTTCAAGCATCACACTATCTTTGATCAGAAATGAGAATCAGAAAGCAAAATGAAAATGAAGTCTCACGTCCATTTTTTAGACCCTATCTAGGGTCCATAGTATTTTTTTATTTTAAGGTGCAACATGGAAGAACTTTTAAGTGTACATTTATAAAAGCAATGGTTGAATTCAGCAAACATGAGTATGTCAAAGGTAAATCCATCAGGCACCTCTAATTCACTGGGGCTCTTTGGACTATATTTGGGGGCAAACTTGGGTTGCTGCTGTGTAAAGTGTGAAAAGATCCCTAGTATGTAATTAAGATTCATGGAAAGCAATGCAAATATTGCCAGTGACTGGATGTTGCCAGTGAACAAGAAGTTGGCAAAACAATGCAAATATTTCAAGATGCTTCAGGAAAATAATGGCTTGCCCATAAGTAATGACAATATTTCATCGACAGAGAATCTGATACACACACAATACATCTGACATCTATTTGCACAAGCAATTCGGCACAATGACTTTTCATCCAGCACCTGCAGAGTGTGGCCGCACTGGCCTTGCCAGAAACTGAAACTCAGCCAGTGATTATGGGCTGCTCTCATTGTGGGCTGAGGAACAGTGAGCCAAACACAACCCAACTTGTGTGCATGCTGATTCAGTTCTGTGAACTCAGCACACAGCACCAAACTTTGATATTTTCACAACTGAAGCAAAAGTTCAGAATGACATCATTAAAGAAAAAAGATTGACACATAGACATGAAGGCTGGAAGGAGGAATCTACTGGCCTAAAGCAACTACTTCATGCCTCATTTTGGTAAAGTCAAACCTGCTAACAACTGCAGAGGCAGAAATGTAGGCTAGGATGGTCATTCTGGTGCATGGACTCTATAAGCTAGAGTGTCTTATTGGCTTCATAGTTCCTGCCAATGATTGATGTATTCTAGTATGTGTGAGATTTCAACAACTATCAAGCCTCCCAAAGACATACATCAGTAGTGTTAATGAAAGGAGGGCATACTTAAAATATACCACATGCAGAAGATGGTCGTTCAGCTGCTCTGAAATGTTCACAAAGCATAACCCACATCACAAACATCATCCCATTTCACCACCCGCTGAAGTGCTCATGCAGCCTGGTGCTGAGATCTCGCTGTTCATCCCACTGTTTTTCGAATTCAACAAGGTTGTAAATTCTATGCCAAGTTCATTACAAGTTTATTATCTTAGCTGTAGCCATAACAACAACATAATACAAGGAACAATGCACAGGATAAAGGGGGTGTACAAAAGCAGTATTGTACACATCCAGTTCACATGGCACCCTTTTGACAATGGATGACATTAAATTTTACTAAATCTTCCCTAGGGTTAGCCATCATATATAAAAAAGTAAAAACATTATGTAGGTAGACAACTCTTAAGTATTACCCCAAAAATGCCTGTTTCAGGATGACTGACCCGTACTGAATCTTCTGCTTCATATCCAAGTGACCATCTACAGCTCCAAGTTTACTCATAAAGTACTTATATAGAATTATTCCTCATTGAGAAGGTCAGTTCTGTAGTTGAGTTCCCAGGCCAATCTTTTGAGTGATGTAAGCTCCCATCCAGGAGCCTCATCCTTTTTTCACCCCAGTCAAGGATCCAAGGATGCAAAGGAACGTCTTGGTAGAAGTGCTGCCCTTGTGATACACATGGATGTTCCTACAACAAAATATGACCAATATCAAACATTATTTAGCCTCACCTGCGTAGCTGCTATTGGGACATTTTGTCAAATACTGTCACACATCCTAAGACTGGTAGAAGGGTGAATGCAAAAAATCACACTTAAAAAAATTAGATTCATTAATGAAGAATGCTTCCATGTTGGGTTTCCACACTACTGGAGACGTACTCCATCCATAAACATTCAAAAAGCAGGGAGGAGAGAAACCACCACAACAATACTTTGGCAAAACAGAGCAAGAAAGTGAATTTGAGTGGGTTATAGGATAGCAAATGCACACTAAGTGATTCTGAATTAGTCTCTTCTCTGAAACTATATGCTAAAAGTTCATATTTTAGTATCCTGACAGTCATTTTCACATATAGATAAACTATATACACCAATACACATATAACCTACATCTTTGACATCCTAGGCATTTAGAAAACACACTGTAGAAGCAGATGTGTAAAAACAACAGAACTGGTAATACATAACTGTATTGATCACATCCCGCCGAGGCTAGGAAATGTCAAGAACCAATTTCTAAGGATCAACATATTCTGTTCAACTGAAGTTACTTTTAATCAAAGGGCACTGAGGCCTTTTCGTATCACACCCATGGGGAAAATACCAGCGCCTGTTGGTTCAGCAGCTTAAAGAATTGCAGTGCAGGTAAATATTTTCTGAGGCCAATAAGCAAAACAAAGGATATCTAACACTGCCCAGGATCATGTGTAATCGAACACTTTGCAAGCACCAAGGCCATTGCAACTTTATGCAGGGCACTGCTTGGTTAATACCAGCATGTTAATTTGCTAGCTTGCTATGGTCATACGTCAACCCTCTTCAAGAAACTATGGTGGCAGCATTGAAAAGTACAGGACAGGGAGCCCCTATTCATTCTGATTTATTGGTGACAAAACAAATTCATTAGGGCTCGATCATCAAAGAGCCTACATCTTAAAAAGCTGGCTAAGGTGTAGAGCTTTTAAAGGCCCACTCTGTCAAAGAGAAATGAAAGGAAATTGGCATGAAGAGAATCAGCTATTCACCCTGAGATGTGGGTTGTGTTTTCATTCTTTGCATGCTAATATCACAACTACTTGGTTTGTGGCAGAAGATAAAGAAAATAACAGCACTTCTGCATTGGGAAAGCTATTCTTGTGGGTGGCTTTCAACACAGTGGTCTTCCAAGCAATGGATGCAATTCAGGTCATTTCAAATCTATGGGAGCTTTGGCTTCTGTGGAAGATGGGATTGTACCCAATATCACCACAAGTTTTGTACACCTGTCTTGCCTGAAATCAACCTGAAGTTTGATTTCCCATCAGGTGTATGCCAGTACTCAGTTGGATTGACACAGGAGGACCATGTGGGTGGGTGGTGTGTGTGTGTGTGTGTGTGTACTTTGCCATATCTATAGGCTCTAAACCCCTAGAACAATAATGTAGAAAGAAGGTGTGGAATTTCAAAATAAAATGAAAATGAACTAACAAGTACCAAACATCCTCTAGTCTCATATTTTGGATTGAAAGCAGCAATTTAATGGGTGGTACATAGAAAAACACATCGTGGAGTATTGACCTTATTTTGATCCTGTTTGGTGCCATTGCTTCTCCTAGCTACTGCCGCTGCATCAATAATATCCCTTCCCCCACCTAGTTACTGCTTCTTTCTTCTTAAACACAAGCATTATTCCAGCCAATGAGAGATCACACAGCGAGTTGGAAACCATTATGATCCTGCATAGTGACACCACCAAGGGCAAATAAAGTCCATTGAGAGAGTGGGAGGGACAATATAAATGAAGTCACATTTGGTGGGGGGGATTTGTTTTATAATATTTCTATACCTCTTACCTTAAAAGAAATTTACAAAAGCAAAGTACATATTAAACCAATATCACAGACAAAGGTACAGTCAGTGCTTTTTTTCGGGGGGGGGGGGACACAGGGGTACGCATACCCCTAAACATTTTGTGAATCTAAGTTTGGCCTCATTGAGGGGCAGTATTTCAATATGAGTAGGAAAATGAGAGTCCCCCTAAACAGGGTTTTTTTAGGGGGGGAGCACTGAATACAGTGCTTATGATTTCATAAGCATTGCAGAAAATTCCTCAACAAAACTGAGGCATTTTTAAACATTGCTGAATATGTTTCCAAAAAAATTAACCGTGAGTAGTTTGGCTCAGACCTAACATCATCGGGCCAAGCAGGAAAGGGGAATTTTAGCACTTCCTGCTTCCCTGGATTCCTGATTATAGTGCAGATGCAGGCTAGAAACTGACTTCACTTCCCATCAAGAACAAATATTACAAATGGCTGACTAACCAACTTGCTACATGGACACTGCAGTAAATTAATACTTGATAAATGGCCACCCATGTTCATTCCTAGGTAGAAGTTGTCCTCTCCCTTCGTGCACTGGATTTGAAAGATAATGGGTTTGATTCGATGGACTTCAGAGATCAGAACTCAGGTTCATCCTCACCTGTTCCCAATTTGATGCCTTCTCTGTCTACCTACCCCTTCTGGAGCCTGGGTTGCTATTGGGGGGGAGTCCTTCTATGAACCTTGATTTATGGATACTAACATACTAATTTCAGGTAGGTAGCCATGTTGGTCTGACGCAGTCGAAATAAAAATTTAAAAAAATCTGAAGAAGTGTGCATGCACACGAAAACTTATACCAGAACAAACTTAGTCGGTCTATAAGGTGCTACTGGACAGGTGTTTTTTTAGTTTTTTTAAATTTTATTTTGACATACTGTACTAATGTTATTCAAGTTCAGCCTTCCCTTCATCCCATTTGCTGCTTTAACAAAACTACACACACCACTACAGAGGGTCGCCGACACAACCAGTGCAGAGTGCAGCCAATCATAAGCCACATCTGCACTCTGCATATAAAGCACTCTCATACCGCTTACAAGAGGCATGGCTTCCCCCAAAGAATCCTGGGAAATGTAGTTTGTTAAGGGTTCTGAGAACTTTTAGGAGATTCCTATTCTCCTCCCAGAGCCCACAATTCCCAGAATTCCCTGGGAAGAGGGATTGATTGTTAAATTACTCTGGGGGTTGTAGTTCTGTGAGGGGAGTAAAAAAAAGGTAAAGGTAAAGGACACCTGACAGTTAAGTCCAGTTGCAAATGACTCTGGGGTTGCGGTGCTCATCTCACTTTACAGGCCGAGAGAGCCGACGTTTGTCCCCAGACAGTTTTTCTGGATCACGTGGCCAGCATGATTAAGCCATTTCTGGCGAAACCAGAGCAGCACATGGAAATGCCGTTTATCTTCCAACCGGAGCTGCACCTATTTATCTACTTGCACTGGTGTGCTTTCGAACTGCTAGGTGGGCAGGAGCTGGGATTGAGCAACTGGAGCTCACCCCGTCATGGGGATTCGAACCGCCGACCTTCCGATTGGCAAGCCCTAGGCTCAGTGGTTTAGACCACAGCGCCACCTGCATCCCTGTTGTGAGGGGAGTAGGGATCTCTTAATAACTTTTGGCACTCTAACTACTGTTCCCAGGATTCTTTGGAAGAGGCCATGGCTGTGGTATGATACTGTTTGAAATGAATAATGTAGATAGGACTCTAGACCTGTAGGAATTTTTGATTTCTCACTCCTGATCTATCCTTAATTTGCAGTGAAATGAATAATCTCACTAAAATCAGTAGAGCTAACCTGGGATAAATTTCCTAAAGATCACAAAATAAAAAAATTCCTTCCAGTAGCACCTTAAAGACCAACTAAGTTAGTTCTTGGTATGAGCTTTCGTGTGCATGCACACTTCTTCAGATACCACTAAAGATGGTATCCACTAAAGATCACAGTATAACATCTTAGGGTGTGTTCCCCTTCTTTAAAAAATAAATAAATCCAATTTATTTATCTTATTTTGCCTTTTTCCTCCAAGGACCTTAGAACAGTTGACATGAACTTACTCTATTTTATTCTGGCAGCAATCCAGTGTGGGGCAGGAAAGGCCACCAGTGAAACTTTCAGCTATACAGTGGTACCTTGGGTTACATACACTTCAGGTTACAGACTCCGCTAACCCAGAAATAGTACCTCGGGTTAAGAACTTTGCTTCAGAATGAGAACAGAAATTGTGCTTCGGCAGCATGGCGGCAGCGGGAGGCCCCATTAGCTAAAAGTGGTGCTTCAGGTTAAGAACAGTTTCAGGTTAAGAACGGACCTCCGGAATGAATTAAGTTCTTAACCTGAGATACCACCGTACAGTGAAGTGAAATTGGGTCCTGATTCAAGTACAACTATCTACTACACCAGTATTATTATTATTTATCTTTTCAGATGTGGACTGTGTATACATTTCCATTTACTGTGCATCCATGCACTCCCACTGCTGGTTTGGCAAGTGCTGTACATATGACATTAGCCACAGTCCATTTCTTATGAAATACTGTGTTTTGATGCGTTTGTCCCCCAACCAAATTGAGAAAAAGAATGACCTTGCTGCATTTTACATGGCAATGTGCACAACAGCCACAGATTCCACCTTCAATGACAACCCAACAAGGAACCGGCTTCTAATTTCATCTGACTTGCTCCTTTCACTGAGAACATGGACATAACCCACACCATAGATCAAACCAACTTGGTTCCACAGATATTTTCCCCTTGCCATAGAAAGACAGAGATTGTAGTTCTGTATATACCATCCTTCAGAAGGTTTTTCCAAGTGGGAAAATCTCGGGCTTCTTCCGGTCAATCTGCATGACTGCTAGTGTGGTGCAAAACCTCTATAAGGTAATAGATGGGACCTGCAGAAAGCAGGTCCCATTTCTGTTCAGTGTTCCAGTCAGTTAGTCAAGCCTTCTTCCAGGATATTCCATTCCACCAACACCACCTCCATTTTCAATTCCCCCAACAACAGCCAACCAGAAAGTGTACTGAGCTATTTTATTGGAGGAAAGGGTCCCCCTTAGATTTCTTATAAAAAATGTTGTGTAGAGCTCCAAACCTTGGAGTACACTGAAGTCTGGTGATACCTCCCACCTGTCTCAATACTGTCATTTTGGCTACATGAAGATCCACACTCATATAACTGAGTTTACTATTACTATAAGAAGCTAATGCCGATTATTAATTGCATTTACCAGAATATCTCACCTTCTCTCCAAGGTGCTCAAGGTGGTGTACACTCCTCATTGAATCCTGTGAGGTAGAGTAGGCCGAGAGGCAATGACTGGCTCAAGGACTGAGCTTCATGACCAAGATTTGAACCCCAGTCTCCCAGGTACTAGTCCGACTCTCTAACCACTACACCACACACTGACTCACATAATGTGTATGTACAGGCATCTCAAACTTTAACTAGTTTAAAAGTTGTGCCCCTTCCTTCTCCCAGGGAATCTTAGAACATGTATCTTCAACTGTTTCACACCCAGGACCTACATTTAACCCTATTGTGCATTTGGGGATCCTTTTCTTAATCTTCTACCATATATTTGCTCCTGCTGTAACCCAGTTTGGATCAGGCTATGACCCACTAGTGGGTCCCGACCCACCATTTGAAGATCAGTGCCCCAAAATTATAAGAAGGGATCTCTATGAGAAGCCTCCACAAACTACAATTTGATTCTTTGTGAGCAATTTACGTCGCCAAACTACAATTCCCAGGATTGTGGGAAGTCAGGGCAACAGTTAAATTGCTATACAATAGATAAATACAGTGCAAACAGGCCCTTAGTTTTTCCTTCTCCTCCTTCCTCTCCCTGACTCTCTCATTTTCTGAAAAAAGAACAGAAAAATGTGGTGTTGCTTTTGCGTCTGATTTATCCACCTAAACATGAGCAAGCTGAGGTTCGTAACAGCCCACCAATTCAAGCTCAGTGCCATAATAATATCTCTATTCTTTCTTTCTTTCTTTCCATTTGTAGAAAGGGAGAGGGGTGGAGGAGATGAGCCCCATATCTGTTACATGGCTTCTACGTTCTTCCTGCCATAGTATTCTTTTCCTTGCCTTTCCATTATATATTTTGAAGCATAAGATAAGTCTGCTGGCAGGGATGTCAAGTGCTTTAAAGTCATTTGCCAGGAAGTGGCTGCTACCATCATCTCCTTCTCTCCCCCCCCCCACCTCCACTCCCTCCTCCCACCTAATTATACTCCATCAGAGATCTTCAACATGGGTGTTGAATTTAAGCACCTGCTTAAATTCAACCCCTTTCAACAAAGCCCTCTTAATCACGTGCTTTAACTTTGATCAAGTGATTAAATGTCACAGAGACCAGTGGGACTTAAGCAGGTGCTCCTAATGCTTTGATGACTTCAGATAGGATTACTTCCATCCTTGGAAGTACTTTTCCTGGATAGAAGCCAATGAGACTACTTGATCATGTGTTTGAGGCAATCACCTTGTAGTCATTTTTTAGTAGACTCCTACTGATTTCCCCACTCTGGACCCTATTCTTCCAGTCCCGCATTTCACCTTCTTAAACTCGTGGTCTCTTGAGCGATGGGTTTATCTGAATATGCATAGTAGATAAGCAACCAGGGCTACTTGCACAAGGAAGCTATTGCCTACTATTTATTTACTTACGATATTTCTGTCCTGCTCTTTGTCTTGCAAGATGATCCCTGAGTGAGTCACAATTGCTGGTAAAATATATAACCTGTGGGAATGTTCTGGGGTGCAGGAGAGGATATATTGACTAATTATATCCTTATCCAACTTGTGCTAACAAGTT
Source organism: Podarcis erhardii (assembly GCF_964252035.2). Lineage (NCBI taxonomy): Eukaryota > Metazoa > Chordata > Lepidosauria > Squamata > Lacertidae > Podarcis > Podarcis erhardii. Next base: position 12,038,939 of record NC_138498.1, read on the forward strand.
CCCAAAATATCAGCAGAGTTTATAGACATTCCCCTTTAAGTTCGCAACGGTAACGCTTGCACAGGTTCGCTAGAACCTCTATAATAATTACTCTGGTAATTTCCCCTTTGTTCCCTCTTAAAATACAAGACACGACACAGTCTTTATAAAAGTATAAAAGAGTTTACTCACGTTCTGTTCACAATATGATCCCAGAAGGTAGGCAGGCTTAAAAAGGTTACATACAGTTAGAATCTATCTTGTAGCAAGATAGTACTGTCCTCTCTTGGCTGGGAGCCAAGAGGGCATGTTGCTCCTTCAGAAGATGAAGATGGCAGAGAGGCAAGAGGCAAGAGACAAGAGGCAAGAGGGAGAGTGGCTGCCTGCCCTGTGCTTTTATCATTACCTGCACAGGTGAGGCCACACCCACCTCTGGTCACATGCGGAGGAAGTCCGTCCCCAGGAAGTTTACCTGCTTGCTGGACAGACATCCCTCCCCATGTTCTAACATGTACACTCTAGGAATGTTGTCATTGACTGCTCCTGTGTTTACATCCCACATACCCCTTCTCAGGCAATACAACATACACAAAACAAACAACTTTATTCAACCACCCAGAGTCCCAGCTTGACACGTAGATTCTGGAAACTCTCTCTTGGTAGGGGTTTCGTCAGGATGTCAGCAGTCATCTCTTGGGTGCTGCAGTAGGATAGTTCCACAAGTCCATCCTGGATCATCTGGCGTATGTAGTGGTACTTAACCCCAATGTGTTTTGTTCTGGCCAGGAACTTCTCACTCTGCGTCAGCTTCAGGCAACTTTGATTGTCCTCTAGCAAGCTGACAGGCCCTTTTCTCACCAACCCAAAGTCCTTTATGAGTTGATCAAGCCAGGCGATCTCTCTGCAGGCTTCTGTTGCTGCAACGTATTCTGATTCTGTGGAAGATAATGCTACACAGCTCTGTTTATAACTGCCCCATGAAACAGGTCCATCACCAAACATGAAAACATGACCACTTGTTGATTTATAATCAGCATTATCCCCAGCCCAATCCGCATCAGTATACCCAACCAACTTAGGGTCTCTGACGGCTGGTAACCTTAATTTACAATTCATGGTACCCTTCAAATATCGCACCACCCTCTTTACACCTGCCCAATCATGCTCAGTGGGAGAATTCACTTTTCTGCTAAGAATCCCCACAGCATTTGCTAAGTCAGGTCTACATGTGGTAACTAAATACAAAAGTTTACCAATCGCCGACCTGTAGTCATTGTTGTCTGGCAACTGCTTCGAATCCTCCTGATTCTTCAGGAAGTCAGTAGTCATCGGTGTAGCGACTGGATGTGCGTCTTGCATCTGCATGTGCTCAATCAGCTCGTGGATCTTCTGTCTTTGGCTGAGAAGAAATGAGCCGTCCTCTTCTCTTTCCACCTGGATCCCGAGGTAGTACTGGACATCTCCTAGCTCCTTGACCTCCACCTCTTTGCTAAGGTGTTTTACTATCTGTGTATAGTCTTTCTCACTTGCTGTGGCAATAATCAGGTCATCAACAAATGCTAAGATATATGAGAATTGTCCATTATTTGACTTACTGTACAAGCACTTGTCAGCGTCGCCTTGCTTGTACCCAAGTTGCGTCAGCATTTTATGCAACTTCTGGTTCCAGGCTCTAGCAGCCTGTTTAAGTCCATAAAGTCCTTTCTGCAGTTTGCACACTAAATGTGCCTCATGTGGTTTCACAAAACCTTTGGGCTGTTTCATATAAATTTCTTCAGAAATCTGCCCATGTAGAAAAGCGGTAGCAATGTCTATGTGTTTCACTCTCATTTTCTTGGAGGCTGCAATGCTTAGAAGCATTCTTACGCTGCTGTACCTCACGGTTGGTGCAAAAACTTCATCATAGTCTTCACCAAAACGCTGTGAAAATCCCTGTGCTACAAGTCTAGCTTTGTAGCGCTGCACTTCTCCTTCTGACCCCTTCTTAACCTTGAAAACCCATTTACTCCCAATGGCCTTCTTACCGGGAGGCAGCTCAGTGAGTGTCCAGGTCTTGTTCTGATGCAGTGCATCCATCTCCTCCTGCGCGGCCTTCCTCCAGAGACTGGCTTCTGCAGCTGGCATCTCCTGTATCTCTTCCCAAGTGGAAGGTTCTTGTGGAAACGCCGACCCTGCAAAGTAGGACAACCGTAATGGTGGGACACCTTTGTTGGTTCTGGACGAGCGTCTGACCTCTGGTTCTGGGACCGCATCAGCTTCCTCATCCTCCTCCAACGCAGGCATGTCCCCATCTGAGTCCTCATCTTCGTCTCTGGTGCCGCCAGGGTTCTGGTCCTCTGCGTCTTCTGGTGCGTCGCCTGTAGGGGGTGCTGTAACACTCGAAGGCAGATTAGTACTTTGTGGAGTCTCAAAAGGGAAATATACAAATTCTTGAGTCCTTTCTGACTCATCAGAAGAATCCACAACAGTGTTCTTAGTGTCTACTTTTCCATATTCATCAAAATAAACCGCATGGTATGCATTTGTCTTACCAGTTTGTAAGTCCATAATTCTATATCCTTTGCCTCCAGAGGCATATCCCACAAGGATACCTGCTTTTGCCCTGGAGTCAAGCTTGTGTCTGTGTTCCTTGGGCACGTGGAAGTAACACGGACTTCCAAACACACGTATGTGCGACAGATTGGGAGCTTTCCCATGCCAAAGTTCAAATGGTGTGCGCTCTGCACCTTTAGTTGGCAGTCTATTCTGCAAATAGACCGATGTGTACACTCCTTCGGCCCACAGCTTCTGTGGCAAACATGCATCCTTTAGCATGCACCTTGTCATGTCCATAATGGACCTAAACTTTCTCTCAGCTATGGCATTCTGCTGTGGTGTGTAAGGAATTGTGGTTACATGTGCAATTCCTTCCTTGGCCAGGAGAGCCTGCATTTCATTTGAGCAGTACTCACCTCCATTGTCGCTCATTAGCACAGCTGGAGCTTTTTGGAATTTATTCTTGACCATGGCAATGTATTCCTGGAGCTTGTCCACTGTCTCACTCTTCTCTTTGAGGAAATACACAACACAAAATCTTGAAAAGTCATCCAGAAATATTAAAATATATCTATTCTTTCCCAGTGAGGGAACACTCATGGGTCCACATATGTCAGTGTGCACTATGTCAAGCACTTTGTTGCTTCTTTGTTCTGCACAACGTGGAAATGAAGGTTTTACAGCCTTCTCAGTAATACAGCTTATGCACTTTGCTGGAGCTTTGTTGCTCTGCTTTACCTGCAAACCTCTTACAAGATCTCTTTTCTGTAGATCCAGAATGACGTTGGTGTCTCTATGTCCAAGCCTTCTGTGCCACAGGTCCAGATCTGCTTCATCCTTCTGGCTGGAATGTGCCACCTTTGCAGACTGATTCTCTGAAACATCAAGCTCATATACACCATTGATTAGCTCTGCTTGAGCAAACACTTTGCCATTTCTAGTCACCTTGCATACTCCATTTCCAAATGTGATCTGGAAACCTTTCTTGTCCAGTGTGGACACGCTGATTAAATTGCAGCTCAGCTCTGGTACATACAAAACTCTAGAGATTGTGTTCTCAATGCATTCATTGTTTATATTGCATTTCAGACTCATGGAACCTGCACCTTTTGCTTTAACAATGTTCCCATCTGCAATTTCAATTTCAGATCCTTCTTCATCATTTATCTCATTAAAATAGTCCTCTTTATATGAAAAATGTGAGCTGGCACCTGAATCAATTATCCATTTATTACGTCTATTTTCACGATTCTGGACAGCTAAATTCCTTTCTTGCAGTAGCCATGTGCATTCGCATTTCCCCTTCTTTTCCCCTTTTGGCTGAAAGGGGTGGGGTTTCTTGGCTTTAGGAGCCTTGCAATTCTTTGCAATGTGTCCTTCTTTGTTACAATTGAAACAAATCACTTTCTTAGGCATCTCTTTGGACTTTGTACATTGCCTAGATGCATAACTGCTGTCCTTGCTTCTAGCATTTCTCACTGGAGATTCAGCTCTATCTCTGCATTCTTCTTTTAAATAACCAATCAAGTCTTTAAAAGTCAGACCTTGTCTATGATCCATCAAACTTACAAATGCGCTAAAGCGTGGTCCAAGTGATGACAACAAAAATGCTATCTTTGTATCTTCATCAAAAGCTTTGGGAGTCAAATCAATTCTTTGAATAATCTCAGTAAACTTGTTGATGTGCTCTGTGAATTCCTGTTTTGAATTCATCCTCACTCTGGTTAATTTACACACCAAGTTTCTGAAGCAGTTTATGCTAGATTCTCCATACACGCGCTCAATATCTCTTAAGATTTGAGATGCATCATCTGTACTATTTATTAATGATAGCTGCTCATCACGAAGTCCACTCAAAATTATGTGTCTAGCTTCGCTGTTCATGCGTTTCCAAGCACTTATCTTGGCTAAAGCTTCCTCAGACGATCCCGTAGGTTGAGGGTTTAAAGCTTCCAAAATGTGCTTATAATCTAAACATGCTATCAAGCGCTGCTTCCAGTGTATGAAATTGTGTTCATTCAGCACAGGCATTCCTAGCTTTGCATCACTATCAAAAGCTGCTCTAGCCATCTTAAAATCCAAAAATTTGAAAATTCTTCAAAATTTCAAAATTTCTCAAAATTTTAAAATCAAAATCTCAAAAATCTCAAAATACAAAACAATTCTTCACTGCCTTGGGTCACTGTGAACTCTGAGGGAAGGGGGGGTGCTTAATCCCCACTGCACAATGGAACAAAGGACCATGTGCTTACCAGGAAGTTAACTCAGAAAAATACTACTCAACTCAAAATCACAATCCAACGCAATCCTTCAAAAATACGCAGAAATATGCAATACTGGGCCCAATAACCCTTTGTGGGAATGTTCTGGGGTGCAGGAGAGGATATATTGACTAATTATATCCTTATCCAACTTGTGCTAACAAGTTCCCAAAATATCAGCAGAGTTTATAGACATTCCCCTTTAAGTTCGCAACGGTAACGCTTGCACAGGTTCGCTAGAACCTCTATAATAATTACTCTGGTAATTTCCCCTTTGTTCCCTCTTAAAATACAAGACACGACACAGTCTTTATAAAAGTATAAAAGAGTTTACTCACGTTCTGTTCACAATATGATCCCAGAAGGTAGGCAGGCTTAAAAAGGTTACATACAGTTAGAATCTATCTTGTAGCAAGATAGTACTGTCCTCTCTTGGCTGGGAGCCAAGAGGGCATGTTGCTCCTTCAGAAGATGAAGATGGCAGAGAGGCAAGAGGCAAGAGACAAGAGGCAAGAGGGAGAGTGGCTGCCTGCCCTGTGCTTTTATCATTACCTGCACAGGTGAGGCCACACCCACCTCTGGTCACATGCGGAGGAAGTCCGTCCCCAGGAAGTTTACCTGCTTGCTGGACAGACATCCCTCCCCATGTTCTAACATGTACACTCTAGGAATGTTGTCATTGACTGCTCCTGTGTTTACATCCCACATAACCAACAATAAAAAATAGGTTGTTGACATCCATCTGTCTCAAGAGAAAATGGAGTGTGCTTCCGGGGTGAAGTCAAACTGCTGTGTTAGCAGCACCAAAGTGACTTTCCCTATATGGAGGCCCTGGGCTGCCCAGGCGACAAGACCCCCCTCTTGGCCTTGCTCAGGGGTCAGCAACCTTTTTCAGCTGTGGGCCAGTCCACTGTCCCTTAGACCATGTGGTGGGCCGGACTATTTTTTGGGGGGAGGAGGGAATGAACGAATTCCTATGCCCCACAAATAACCCTAAGATGCATTTTAAATAAAAACACACATTCTACTCATGTAAAAACACACTGATTCCCGGACCATCCGCGGGCTGGATTGAGAAGACGATTGGGCCGCATCTGGCCCCCAGGCCTTAGGTTGCCTGCCCCTGGCCTTGCTGATGTGGTACAAAGGAAACCAGAGCAATTTGCTTGGCACCAGCTTGGCTGCCAGAGTTGCCAGAAGGAGGCATACAAGATGCCATCTAACTGCCTTAGAGACTCCACTCCAGGTTTGTGCAGAGTTTACTTCTTAGCCTTTTCTTCTTCCAGAGATATCCTGTAAGGCAGCAGCGGTTTAGGATCAGAGTCGTCCTTCTCCAAATGGGCTACCGTCCCAGGTCGACAAGCCCCATCTGCCCCTCACTTCCCTGTACAGCACGTGCAGAAACTGCCTTCTTGACTGTTAGACCCACAATTGGTCTCAACTGCTCACTCCACCAGAGCCTGTCTTCGCATGCAAGGAACATCCCTAACTCACCAAGGGTTTGAGACCCATCAGCTACCCTGACCTAGTTTAGATGGCCAGTCAAAGCTGTTCCTGGGGTGTGGCCGCTGTCACATGCTGACAGCTTCTAGGAGCCACAGGTGAGAGCTGAGTGCAGGGTGGGGACCAAAGATGGACAATCTACGTACCTCAGAAGGAGGATGGCATGTCCCTCACCAGAGATTCTACTCCTCCTCTAACACCCCGTAAAGGTAAAGGGTAAAGGGACCCCTGACCATTGTGGCCGACTCTGGGGTTGCGGCACTCATCTCGCTTTATTGGCCGAGGTCAATAAAGCTTTGTGGTCAGCATGACTAAACTGCTTCTGGTGAACCAGAGCAGTGCACGGAAATGCCGTTTACCTTCCCGCCGGAGTGGTACCTATTTATCTACTTGCACTTTGACCTGTTTTCGAACTGCTAGGTTGGCAGGAGCAACAGGAGCTCACCCCGTCACAGGGATTCAAACCACCGACCTTCTGATCAGCAAGTCCTAGGCTCTGTGGTTTAACCCACAGCACCACCCGCGTCCCCTAACACCCCATACACCCCCCCAAAAAAAGATAGGCAACACAAGAAACACTAGACATAAGCGGTCAACAGGTCACCCCAAGGCCTAGGTAAATAAATACATTTTTAATTGGTAATGAAAACTTAGAAGAGTTGGCACTACTCAGTTTTGTAAAGAGAGGTCATTACAGAGTTGGGTCCCTTGTACTGAGGATGGCCTTTCCTGCCTCACCACATATCTAATTTCAGGATGATGTGGGACCATCAAAGGACATCCCTGTCAGATCTCAGAGTACGGGAGAGTCTGTAAGGGAGAAGAGACTATTATAAGACACTTTACTTCAGCAAACCTAACTGAAAGTTGTATTCCTCTGTCCCTGTGGGCCACTTCACACATTGCATGACAACAAATGCAGGTTTGGCACCCAGGCGACACCTGCAGCCACTACCAGCTCCCTGTCAAGTGTGCTTGTATGATCCCCATTGCGCCCACACTTTACACATTTAGGAGTACACTTGAAGCATCTCAGATATTTCTTTTAATTGGCCCAATTAATTTCAATATTTTTTTCTTCTAATTCATATTTCCCAGTGCAGTGAGTGGGACTATCCACACACCCCTGACCATTGCTCCTGGACACCGGCAGGACTTGTCCAGGAAGGGGGAGAGATCACTAGTTGTTGCAAATCACAAGCCAAATGGTAAAGCTGCCCCCACCTCTTTTCCTGGACCACCCTCGAATGGGGTTCAAGGAGGAGAACCCCCCTTCAATATTTACCAGGTTTGCCCAGCCCTGACACAGACAGAAATTCAACAGGTAGGTGTCCAAATGGTAAGGCACCAGTTTAGCTTCCCCGAGCAAAGGCACAGAGTACAAAAGACAAAAAGTCCGTTTCCAAGTTTATTGAAAAAGCCACTCAAAAAGTTGCACATTTCTTAGAAGGTTACAAACAAAAAATAAAAACATTATAAAATATAACTAGCTAAAACCATACTCACACAGCAACAATAGTTCAAAACACAGCGAGCAGTCAAGAGGCGAAATACCAGGGCAAGATATTCTGCAATTTGCATTTGAATTCCCAAATCCTTTATCCTTGAAAACCCACGTGGAGGACAGGTTAAGGACCAATCATTTCTTTAGGTCAATTACCAATTTACCAATGGCTGTATGATGAGACTATATCTTCTGATTGTCAGGAGACCGGCACAGCTGAATTTTGTTTAGACTCAGAAACCTTGAGATCAAAAGGCTGTTCCCTCTGTTCATGTACCAGGCTCCCAAGTTGTATATTACTTGATAGCCTCCTGTACCTTTTTACAACCCAATCCATACTCAGGCCCCCAGCTGCGCCAGGGTCTACAAATCAGATAACATCTCATCCTGCCTAGAGTCAAGATGTAATTGACTCACACCTCTAGAGACAGGGAGTTTTACGTTTAAAAAGACCAGATACCCATTCCCCAGAAGTTTTATCTCTCCCACAATGCCTCACTCCTGCGTGAACCAGCATTTGACATACTAAGATTTCCCATCTTCACTACACCCTCCCCTCTAAGATGAAATTAAAGGTTTAAGCCCCTAAATTTTATCAGTACTATTTACACAATTGAGGTAGTTCCAACCAATCTGGGGCATTTAGTACAGTCATACCTCGGGTTAAAGACGCTTCAGGTTGAGCATTTTCAGGTTGCATTCCCTGGCGACCTGGAAGTAACGGAACAGGTTACTTCCGGGTTTCGCCGCTCGCGCATGCGCAGACGCTCAAAATGACATCACGCGCATGCGCAGAAATGGCGAGTCACGACGCACAGACGTGCAGACACGCAGATGTGGGTTGCGTTCTGCTCAGGATGCAAACGGGGCTCCGGAACGGATCCCGTTCGCATCCAGAGGTACCACTGTACCTCTAAAATAGCAGCTCACTCCACAGACAGGTACAAGCAGGACAGGGTGTCCGCGACTAGGTTCATTTTCCCAGGTATATGAGAAACTGTGAACTGATAGTCTTGCAGGGTCAGACTCCATCTGAGTAACTTCTGGTTAGTGTGTTTCACTCTTTCTAACCAGCACAAAGGTGAATGGTCAGTTTGGACTTCAAAATTATTCCCCCACAAGTTAGGGGTGGAGTTTGACCAAAGCCCAAACCAAAACAAGACATTCTTTTTCGACAGTGGAATAATTCTGCTCACGTGGTAGCAACTTTTTGCTCAAATACACAACTGGACGCCAGGTTCTTTCCTCATCTTGCTGAAGCTGTACACCCCCTAATCCTGTTTGGCTAGCGTCTGTCTGTACTACAAAGGGTTGGGCGCAAGCATCACCCTTGAGCTCACTAATGACTGTTTTAACATTTCAAAAGCACGCTGACACTCCTCAGTCCAGGTCAACTTAACAGGCAGAGATTTCTTACACAAATTCGTCAAAGGGGTGGCAAGGGTTGCAAAATGGTTAATAAACCTTCGATAATAATTCACTAGCCCAATAAAGGACTGCACACCCCTTTTGTCTGAGGGTGAGGCCATTTCTGTACACCCTAGACCTTGGCCTCCAGGGATTTGATATTTCCAGACCCCACCCTAAACCCCAAATAAATCACCTCTCCTTGAGCAAACTGACACTTGGAGATCTTCACCGTCAGGTTGGCTTCCTGCAGCCGTGACAAAACACTCTGCACATGCCTAAGATGCTCCCCCAGGAATCAGAAAAGATAGCCAGATCATCTAAGTAGGCACAACAAAAATCACTCACATCATGTATCAGAGAATTAATCAGTCGCTGGACTGCCACGGGCGCATTGCGCAATCCAAAAGGTAACACCTTAAATTGATATAGACCCACATGGGTAATGAAGGCAGATTTTTCTGACGCCTCAGAGGACAAAGGAATTTGCCAAAATCCTTTGGTCAAATCCAGGACCGTGATGAACTTTGCTCTCCCTAGCTTTTCAACCAGGGTGTCAATTCTGGGCAAGGGACAAATATCAGGGAGGGTCACAGAATTAATATGCTGATAATCCACACAAAAACGAATGGTGGAATCAGCCTTAGGGACCAAAATGATGGGAGAAGCCCAGGCACTCTTACTGGGTTCTATAACTCCCAAATCAAGCATTTCCTGCAATTCAGCCTCGATGCTTCGGGCATGAGCTTCACTGACGCTATAAGGCCGTGATACAATAGGTGCAGCATCACCAGTGTTAAAATGGTGTTGCATCAAATGAGTTCTCCCTGGTTTAGTACTGAAAGTACGGTCAAAAGACTGTAGAACATCAAAGAGCTCCCTAGCCTGTTGTTCGGACAAGGTAGGTAAGCGTAACACATCCAAGATACAGTGGACGCTCGGGTTGCGGAAATAATTTGTGCGGGATGCACGTTCGCAACCTGCAGCGTTCACAACTTGTGTCTGCGCATGCGCAGGTTGTGATTTGGCCTTCTGCGCATGCGTGACCGCCGAAACCTGGAAGTAACCTGTTCCAGTACTTCCAGGTTTTGGCGGTCCGCAACCCGAAAAAACGCAAACTGAAGCGGCTGTAACCCAAGGTATGACTATACTTCCAGCATGTTTTTATTCCTGCAAGAGGTCTATAGGGGCTGTAGGCACCTCCTCTCGACCTCCAGAGATGGCCAACACAGAAAGCTCAGATTCAAGGTACCTTTTCAAAGAATTGGCATGATATTCTCTAGATGCATCATGCAGCTCCTGGCATTCCACCAGATAGCACACAGAGCTCAACTTGGCCTTCACTATGCCCGGCCCATGCCATTTGACTACCAGTTTGTGGGGTCGGGTGGGTTTCAACACTAAAACCTGATCTCCCACTTCAAAACTTTTTGTCACCGCCTTCAAATCATAAAAACGTTTCTGTTCCAACCAAGCGCCCTCCAAATTATCCTTGGCAAGTTGCCAGATGTCAGACAATGTCTGCCTCAGGTTAGCAAAATACTCAGACACAGAAGGTACCTTAATCTCCTCCTCCGACCCCTCCCACTCCCTCCGGAGCATGGACAGAGGAGTATTCAAAAGTCGACCAAAAATCAACTGATTGGGTGCAAACCCTAGACTCCTTTGATAAGCATCATTGTATGCAGACACAACTAAAGGCAGATCTTGATCCCAGCTAGACCCATGGGCCAGGGCACACTTCCGCAACATCTGCTCGAGAGTTTTCTGAACTCTTTTTATAAGCCCATTTCCCTGGTGCTGATCCACAATACTAGTGTGATGGTGGACCTTTGTCAGCTGCAAAACCTTCTGAGTTAGCTCAGCCATTACATTGGTTCCCAGATCACCCACTAGAACCTTAGGTATCCCCAAAGAACCAAAGGCCAAAACCAAAGCTTTCACAAGATTTTGGGCAGAAGTATTGGGCAAGCTTGTAGCCCAAACATATCTAGAGGCATAATCAATTATTACACAAACATACTGCTTCCCAGCACGGGTTTTCTGCAGGGGGCCCACCAAGTCTATTCCCCATTTTTCCAAAACATTTGCGTCAAGAGGTACACTCTGTAAGGTATTAGGCATGCTGTCTTTATCATTCCCTATTTTTTGACACACAACACAAGAGCGTATAAAGTTCTTTACACTTTGGTGCACATCAGGCCAGTAAAAGTACCGGCTGATGCGTTCCAGGGTCTTCTGTACCCCCAAGTGGCCTGCCAGACCATCATGATGGGCTAAGTCCAGTACCTTAGGACGCTTTGACCCAGGAACCACCAGCTGCAAAACAACGTCTTTGTCTTTGATCTTCTTTGGCCAGAACTGTCTGTACAAGAGCCCCTTTTCATACAAGAAGCGGGCGCGCCTCTTTCCTTGGGGAAGGCTCTCCACAGCGTCCCAGGAAGCTTGCAAGGAGGGATCAGATCTCTGCTCGGCTTCAAACAATCGCAAATCCCCCAACACAGCGGAAGACCCAAGATCTTCCGAAACAGCAGGGATACTTTTCCCTGGTTCCTTGGGCTGAAACACAGACCTCCCTTTCGATCCCAGAGCCATCAGTCGACTCCCAACCGGCTGGCTTTTGTTTCCCAAATGAGGCCGGTTCAGCCTAAAAGTCTCAGCAAACTGCGCGGCTTGCTCAATAGTAGCAGGGCTTCGGTCCGCAACCAAGCATGCCAATTCTGCAGGCAAATGGCGGTTAAACTGCTCTTTAAGCATCAATTGTCTCATCCCTTGAAAGGTAGTTACACCCTCTGCCGACATCCAAAAGTCAAAATTCTGTGCCACTTTAGCAGCAACGAGGGTCAGGCTTTCAGTTGAGGCAGCTTTATCAACCTTTCGGAAAGCCCGCCTATAGTCCTCAGCCCTCAAACCATATATTTGCAAAACAAGGCGCTTATAATGTTCATAGTCCATAGCATATGATAAGGGTACCAGTCCCATTAAATCAGCCAGTTCTCCACTGACTTCACTGACTAGGGCTCTCAGAATGATCATATACAGTCTTGGGGGAACTCCCAGTTCTTGACAACTCAGTTCAAACAATGTCAGATAACTCAAAGCGTTTATGGGAGGTGTATAAGCAGGGAAGAGGCATAGATCCAAATCCCATAGGCTAAACTCACGAGTTGCGCATCTTGGGGCCACATCTCGCAGCTCCTGGTCATGGGTGTACCTCGGAGCAGGGTGATAACTCGGTGCTTGTCCCTCCAGACGCCGAGGTTCCTTCTCCCCATACACGCAAGAGGGTCCGTAGCGTGGCCCATAGTCCTCCTCCTCTTCGTACTGTTGAGCCGACATTCTAGGCTCCCAATATCCTTCTGACAAGCAGACTTTTGTTGGACTAGCTGATCGATAAGTAACAAGTCCACGATTCTCCTGGGGTTGACGCTCCGACTCTCGGTAGTCACCCGCAGCCACTGCACGGACCTCCCTTGGACGTCTCAGCAGCTCCCTGTAATCAGGGATAATATATCTGTTTTATAAGAATAATGAAGTTTAGCTGATGTGTTAGAAAGCCTTCTAAATAGTATGTGTTCACTGTAAAACTTGTAAGCAGATCTCTGCATACATGACTGGGGTCTCATGCTGCCTGCATAGCACAACTGCAGCACCACCACAGTGTATGCCTCTTCCTAGAATCACAGATTTTTAGAGTTGGAAGGGAACCCTAGAGTCATCTAGTTCAACCCCCTGCAATGCAGGATACTTTTGCCCAATGTGGGGCAAGAACCAATGATCCTGAGATTAAGAGTCTCATGCTCCACCCACTGAGCTAGAAACAGATGCAGTAGTATGACTGCACTGGAAAAGGATACTTTGTACTGTACAGCTAATTTTCCCAATATGCAGCGACTAAGAGGGACCCAGTGAAAATGAAATCAGGCTACATCTGCGGAGATTCCCTCTTCTGTTATAACTAATAGTGGTTTCCTTGATTTTATCTGGCCACCCCTAGCAGTGAGTAACCGTGTCACCCTCTAGGGAAGGCTCGGTGTGGTTTATTGTGGTCACACAACTGATGGTATAATGTACTGGGTCTTTGTCCATGGAGTTTTCTTGGCAGGGATACTGGAGTGGCTTGCCAGTTCCTGCTCCAGGTGGATCACGTTTAGTCAAAACACTCCACTATGACCTGTCCATCTTGGGTGGCCCTGCACAGCATAGCTCATAGTTTCTCTGAGTTATTCAAGCCCCTTCACCACGACAAGGCAGTGATCCATGAAGGAGATGTATGTATGTAGTGATGTATTGAAGTGAAAGCTGGACCATCAAGAAAGCTGATCGCCAAAGAATTGATGCTTTTGAATTATGGTGCTGGAGGAGACTCTTGAGAGTCCCATGGACTGCAAGAAGATCAAACCTATCCATTCTTAAGGAAATCAGCCCTGGGTGCTCACTGGAAGGACAGATCCTGAAGCTGAGGCTCCAATACTTTGGCCACCTCATGAGAAGAGAAGACTCCCTGGAAAAGACCCTGATGTTGGGTAAGATGGAGGGCACAAGGAGAAGGGGACGACAGAGGACGAGATGGTTGGACAGTGTTCTCAAAGCTACCAGCATGAGTTTGACCAAACTGCGGGAGGCAGTGGAAGACAGGAGTGCCTGGCGTGCTCTGGTCCAGGGGGTCACGAAGAGTCAGACACGACTAAACGACTAAACAACAGCAACAATGTAGTGGGTAGAGAAAGTGACGGGGAGGGCTGCGTTCAAATAATTGCTCTACTATGAATGTCACTGGTTAGCTGTGTGGCAGCTACTGTCTCTCAACCTGTGAATGGCACAGGATAAAGTGGGATTAACCCCATATATTCTACACTGAGTGACTTCGAGGAAGGTACATAACATACGAATGCAGTCCATCCCTCCAATGCCTCTCTAAAAGGAACAGCCAGGTAACTGCAAAATAAAAATCATGATGTGATAGGTTGGTAGGTTGTATGAATCCCCTTTGATCTAAATGATGATCAGGTAGTGTGATCTTTTCGAATACAGCCATGCATTAGCCCTTTTGAAAACATTCCTTTAATCCAACAGAGAAAGGTAAAGATGCATTGTCAGGGAAGGAGGGCCAAGCAGGTTCAACTAAGAAAGCAAGCACAAATACATGGCAGTAAAATGATGCAACCATTTGGTTCATAGTGTTCAAGGGGAGGGGAGATCTCCTCTCACATCACTCAAGACAAGCCATACTAGTTTAAAAATGAGAGAAAGAGGGAGAGGGAGAGGGAGAGGGAGAGGGAGAGGGAGAGGGAGAGGGAGAGAGAGAGAGAGAGAGAGAGAGAGAGAGAGAGAGAACGCATTATATTCCAACTAATGACCTTGATCTGTGAGTAATAACTATAGGCCATTGAATGGTTTATATCCTATCTCAGAGGTCAGCCTAAGAAATTTCAGTGGTCCATTCTGCCCTTCGCATTTCTGATTGTGTGAACAAGCCTTACAGCATTTTAAACTCTCAAGAGGTACAGCAGCTCTTTTTCAAAGCAATAGCGTCAAAAGGGCTTTGAAATAGAAAATTTGCACATCTGTTGGGAGATGATACCCAGATGCAAATTCTGAACTTCGGCCAAGGAAAAAAAACACCATACAAAGAAGAGCCATAGTCTTTAGTGCTCTGGAAGTGTGCAGAGTTTTAGTTCTGGGTTCACAGATGTCATCATCATTGTTTGGGTTGTTTTAATCATTTGCAGGAAGAAAATGGATATCACCCCAGTCACCCAGCTTATACATCACTGTACTATACATAATAATGCTTGTTTAACTCATTAGAGATGGGATGGGATGGGGAAGCTACAGCTCTCCAGATGTTATCAAACTCCAGTTCCCACCATCCATGAACATTGACCATACTAGCTGGGACTGCTGGAATTGGAGCTCAACAATATTTGGAGAGGTGCTTGCTTTGGCAGCACATACACTAAAATCGGAATGATACAGAGAAGATTAGCATGGCCCCTGTGCAAGGATGACACGCAAATTCATGAAGCGTTCCATTTAAAATAAATAAATAAATAAATAAATAAATAAATAAATAAATAAATAAATATTTGGAGAGCTACAGATTCAGCACCCCTTATATAGGGAGTGTTCAGAAGTCTTCAGCGATTCTCATAACAGGGATGTGGGACCTCAGACCCAGGGGCCAAATGTGCACCCAGGGTTCTCTATGTGGCCCTCAGGATTCTACCATGTCCCCAGCCCCTCACTGGTCCACAAGGGAATATGACCATCAGGCTGAAAAATTCCCCCACCAATCCCTGCCTTAACATTAGACTGAACATTAGGAGAAACCTACAGTGGTACCTTGGGTTACATACGCTTCAGGTTACATATGCTTCAGGTTACAGACTCCGCTAACCCAGAAATATTACCTCGGGTTAAAAAACTTTGCTTCAGGATGAGAACAGAAATCGTGCTCTGGCAGCACGGCGGCAGCAGGAGGCCCCATTAGCTAAAGTGGTGCTTCAGGTTAAGAACAGTTTCAGGTTAAGAACAGACCTCCAGAATGAATTAAGTTCTTAACCCGAGGTACCACTGTACTGATAGTTAGAGCATCTTGACAATGGAAGCAATTACCAGAGGGAGGGAAGGGGCGTTGTTCTAGTGAAGGCTGGAGAGCGATCTTTTGAGGGTGCCCTGGCTCTGTATTTCCTGCATAAATCAGGAGGTTGGCCTAGGTGGCCTACACAACCCATTCCAAGAATATGATTCTGCCCCTATTAGGAGTTGCTGGTATTAACCCTGCAGCACATATTTGGGCAAGGGGAGCAGGGAGAGATAGTGGATTGTCTAGAAGGCTGCCTTGGAAGCAGGGACTTCCTGGTTCATATCACAATTCCATGCATGTCTATCCAAAAGTACCGTATTTTTCGCTCTATAAGACGCACCAGACCACAAGATGCACCTGGTTTTTGGAGGAGGAAAACAAGAAAAAAAAAATATTCTGAATCTCAGAAGCCAGAACAGCAAGAGGGATCGCTGCGCAGTGAAAGCTGCAATCCCTTTTGCTATTCTGGCTTCTGGGATAGCTGCGCAGCCTGATTTCGCTCCATAAGACGCACACACATTTCCCCTTACTTTTTAGGAGGGAAAAAGTGAGTCTTATAGAGCAAAAAATACGGTAAGTTTCAGCTAAGTGTACCCAGGATTGCTGCCTCACAGAGCAATCCTCCTTACCTCATGCACATTTGGAAAGGACAGAGCTCAGTGGAAAGAGCATCTGCTTTGCATTCAGAAGGTCTTGGGTTCAATTCCTGGCATCTCCAAGTGGGACTGGGGGAGAACTGTGCCTGAAACCCCAGAGAGCTGATGACAGTCCATGTGGACAGTACTGACCCCGATGGACCAGTGGCCTGAGCTGGATTCTTCTGTTTGTATGTAGATGGTGTGTAGCTGCCTCTCTGCCAGCCTCCATCAGCAAAGAGGAGCACCTCCATCTGGCAGCAGTGGTTCTGTAATGGTAGAGGCGCCACCTTCACCAAGATATTCTGGTAACAGGATATTCTGGGGCAAGGGACTAGTGTGTTTGGACCCAAACACCATGGATCCCTTCAACAGTCTAATCCTTGGACGCTCAGCTACACCTTCAGCCTGGAACTGGCATAGCAAAATTAAAGGGGCAGGTGGAAAACCCACCTTCCACAACACACACACAAAGTGCATATCACACATATTCATTTCATTCTATTGCATATAGATTCATCACAGATAATAACACACTGATAGATAAGAACATTTTAAAAGCTTGCCAGATCAGATGGTGAACATCAATCTAGTTCCTCATTCTCTTTCCAGACCAATCAAATAACTCTGGAAGCTCACGAGGACGGCATGAAGGTGGTGCCCATTCTCTGATGTGTATTTCAGCATCAGGTATTGTATATTGTCTGTATCCATTGAGGTTCTATCTAGGTATCGTGGCCAATAGCAATTGATACCCAACCTCTATGAACATCTCACCTTCCTTTAAAGCAGGGATTAGGAACCTGTTGGCTGTGGCTCCTATCAACCCCGACCACTGGTCATGCTGGCTGTGGCTGAGGAGGGCTAGAGTCCAACAACATCAGGAGGGCCACAGGTTCTACACCACTGACCTAAATCATACCTTAAGGACACCTAGCTAATACCATGCAAATTGAAGGTTTCCAAGGCAACTCAGAAATATTGACCCCCAAAAACATTTAAAAGGCAAAAGTAACAAGTTTTCCCAAAGAAATTCCTGTTTCTGTAGTTTAACCTCTCAGTCAACCCCCACCCACCCATATCTTAACAGACAAGGGAAAACAATTGCATTCTCTCCCACTACCTTATTTCTGAGATCATTTCCTCACTTTTCTCTAGGCCAGATGTTGTTGAGCCAGGCTCCTTAGAAGCTTATCCAAACTTCATCAATGAGAAGTTCAAAACTAATGACTACTGGATAACTTGTACACCACACTGATCCTTCCATGTAGAACAAAATTATACGGAAATGTCAGGCAGATATGGTGGCCATCTTCGCATTGCCAAAAGGGAGGACATGAATTTACACAAATTTTGCATTTACTAATGTGTGAGGTGTATATTGTGTGTGTGTGTGCTGAGAGAGGGGGGGGGGTTTAAATTTAGAAATAATTACTGTAATTGAAATAGAACTATGACATATCTCACCATAATGGGGAATATTGACCAGGTGACCTGTGTTATCCAGGTGCTAATTGCTGATGGGCAACTTCAAAGCCCCCTCTCTGATCTCCCTTCCTATTGTTCTTTAACTTTAATACAGACTCAGACTGGAAAGCCCTTCAAAGAGAGGACTCCTTCAAAGAGAGGGCTATAAAGCAGGCCACATGGCCACCCTATGGGCAGGGCAAGTCCTTGGGTGTCAGATTTTCTGGGGCAATTTGAGAATAAGAATTTGAAGATGTGCTCCAAACTGCAACCCAGAATCTTTTTCAAGATACAGTGATTCTATGACAGACATGCAGAGGTTTCACATGGAGACAATCGTGTGTAGCAACAGTTCTATGACGACAATGATTTAGGCTCAAAAAATGCATTTCTTCCTTGGAGCAAACTTCATTGAAAACAATTAGACTTATATCTGGGTAGACAATTATAGGACTGTACAGTATTGCTAGTTTTAAAAATGACTGATCTCAGTTATGCTCACCCTAATCACTGAGCTTTTCCATAGTTCTGATTGTAAACTCTGAGATAAAGACTTGTCTCCTGCTTAGCTCACCACACATACAGATAATACTTTTGCTATTTAATCAACAGTAGCAATAACACAATCATCTCTGCACTGACTTCCTTGGGAAACACTCATAATCTGATTTGAGGAGCATAGTTGACCATACTCTGTCAGCCTTTCCCACCATACCACCATCCATAATCCATCAGCCCCAGTCATCATGGCCAAGAGTCAGGAACTGCAGTTGAAAACATAGCAGTCATCTCACTTGAGGACCACAAGTTCCCTAATAGTAAACCCCTTGCTTCTGTTGTCAATAAGCACAATGCTAGATCTCACTGAGTCTCTCACTCCATGAGGAACATTGTGTACGCCCAGGATTATTGTGCATCTGTAAGCAATTCTCAGTTGTACCTTTACACTTAAAACACATTTATGAATGGTGGATGAAGAGCTTCTGTGCGTGAGGCACAAATTTAGCAGGTGAAATGTTTCCATCTCACTACATATCCACTGGTGGGAAAACCTTTCCTGGCTGATCCCCTGACTGCTTGCCTGTTAATAATGTTTATGTACTACAGTCAGTGCCATCAATGGCACTCAAAGTAGCTAACAGATAATAAGGAATAAAAACCAACAGCACTTAAAAACAAGTAAAACAAAAGCACAGTCATATAAAACCTGCAAATTGGGCAGTCACATAATCAACCAGTCCCTAAGAACACAGCAATAAAGAAACAAAACAAAAATGCCTTCTCAAATGCAAAAGGTCTAAACTTGTTGTCCAAAGGAGAACCTTATACAAGCCTCACTGGCGATAGTATTCCAGGGTGTGGGTGTAACTGCAGAAAATGTCCTGCCCTGTTGGACAGGCTGTAGAACAAACCTGTCTAATTATTGGAATGCTGAAGGACTCACCTTTGGATCTCAATAAGCAGTACAGCATACACTCAAACACATCAGTGCCTTGAATTGGGCCTGAAAGCTAATGAGTGCAGCTAGGCTAAAACTGAGCATTTCCAGGGCATGCTCTGAAAGAAGATGAGACTACCACCTCACCGAAGATAAGAAGCTGTGCACCTAATGACTGCCTGAATGGGATGGGTATGAGTTTGTGCTTACAGATCTTCCCATTATGCAGTAGGCTGGGGTGAGGAGAGAAACTGGGAGAGTCTTGGGAACAGATGGGAGCAAAGAAGCCCATAAGCAACACGTGGGATGTGCAGAAAGGGGAGATTAGTGAAACCAAAGAATAAAGAGCTGTTTCCACATGTGTGTCCCATCATTTGATGATTAACTGTATGTCAGAAATGGGGTCTCACATATATAAAGCCACAGAACTTTCACATCAACTTAGATAAAATGCTTTTCAACAAAGTCAGTTCATACATTCTACTGCTGGTCATCAAACTTAACAGTATTTATTTTTTTGTAAAGAACTCATACATGACATTGTATGATATGAACCATGCCAGAGCCGAATGCATGGAGGCAAGGGATGGGAGAAGAAAGAGGAATGTTTTGATACTAAATAAATATATAGTAGATTATTCTGCTAAGTACCCTCCCCTGCCACTGTTTGTTAAAGCTTAACTTCCTGTTTTCTTCCTTTGTAATAGTTCAGACACTTTATGAATGACCCTAGTGTATACACATAGTAAACCTGATCAAATGGCCCTTTAAATAAATGTTTCCATCATTAACAGAAGCCTGACAGACAGAAATTTATCAGATGAAGCTTTTCCTGGCATGGAGACACAAGTAGTTAGGGCAATAAATCACCTGTTTAATTTCTGGTTTTCGGTGTTGGGCTGTTAAAGGTATAAGTGCTGGGCTAACTGGCAACCATAACCATCAGCCAAAATTCTGAAGACAAAGCACCTTCTCCTATCCTCTAATAATAGATTAAAACCAAACTCTGCATAGTAACATACATAGAGCTTTAAGGAAAACTTTATCAGAAGTTGAATGAGCCACACGGTCACTGAAAGCTGCATTTCCCTCACACCACCAGGCATGCATGTCATGTCCTGATCTTGAGATGGCTTCTGTTAGGAGGATTGGCTTTATAAAGTTTTAAGACCTGCCTGCAGTTAATTTTATCATTTGATCTATTCTGCAATAATTTTTGTATTGCAATTGCATTTTTTTTGTTTATTTTGTATTTCAATGTACTCTTGCCTAGAGAACTTTGGTTATGTAGCAGCACAGAAGCATCAAGAGAAGCTTCTCCCTTCACTGACAGGACTATGGTAGCTGAATCATAGGTGATAATATCCTGTTCTCTGTGAGTCTGTTACAAGTAAATGAGGGTTATATAGTACACCAATATCAGGGACACATTGTGCCTCTGAATACTAGTGCTCTCATGCCCTGCTTGTAGCCTTCCCAAAGACATCTAGTAGGCTACTAGGAGACAGGATGCTAGAACATACCATGCATTTCAAGTACATTCTCCCACCCCCAAATCCTGGGAACTACAGTTTGTCCCTCAGAGCTCCAATTCCCAGTACCCTTAACAAACTACAGTTCCCAGGATTCCAGGGTGCTTAAAATGTATTGTGTGTACATTGTCCAAATGGGCCTTTGGTTTGTTCTAGCAGGGCTCTTCTTATAGTCCATCTCAGGTGTCTCAGCATGACAACCTTGGGGCATGGGAAGGGGAAAGGAAGCATTTATTTCCCCTTTCCCCAGGGATCCATAGTTCTGAGAGACATGTTTGGAGCACTAGCCAACAATTCTGAGTGACCTCACCAAGAAATTCTGAATTCTGAGTGACCTCACCAATTCCAAGAAATTTTGTGGGGAAGCCATGTCAAATGTTAAAATCACATAAAGCCAGATCAGATAAACCCTACATTTCTGTAGTGTAGATTCAGCTAGAGTGAGGGATGTGTTTCCTTTCCTTTGGAGGAAGGAAAAACATTATACACATCCTCTGAGAAACTTACATGTTTATTACCTAAAATATCCATGCATTACTGAGTTGGGTCCTGCCTGGGCAGCCCTAGATAAGGACTTGTTGTACCCACATTTTATTTTCTCCCGTCTGATTACTAGGACATGCTCTATGACAACACTTTGTAACCACAGGCTGGACTCTGTCCAGGCTTCCTTTTCGCGTGTGAGTGTCCCATAATAATAAGCAGCCAGGCTGCAGGGTCAATCCATAATGAAGAGTTCCCATTGGTGAAAACTGAATCGTTTAGGGGAGCAATAGAGAAAAGGGCGGCGCGGTGAGAGGAGAGAAGCGGCTCCACTAGCCAGTGACCTCTGAGTGCCCTCACTTAACGAATTCAGATAGACAAAGCCACAGACTTGTGTGTGTGTGTGTGTGTGTGGCTGCAGTACAAGTGACCTGAAGGATAACATTTAAGGAGACTGACCAGAGCTTTTACTAGTGACAGCTCAGCAGCCCAAATTAAAGAGAAAGAATGAAGTCTTGCTAAAATATGGAGCGAAGGAAGGAACTGTTTTGAATGCATGCCTCCAAGAAAGGTTGCAGCACTGTTAAGTGTCGTCTTCTGCTGCCCTTGCTCCAAGGCGTCGTTCATTCCCAACCTTTGTCCTACCACAAATCGGCAGGCCTTAGTAATCAAAACCCTATTCCGCAATGCTCAGGGGTGGAGAATGAACACAAAAGGACAGCAAGTAGAGGCGCCATTTAAGGAAAGTGATGGTCGTCCTTCCCGGCGCCCCCCTTACCTAATTCAGGCCACGTATGATTATTCTTGAAAAACACATTCCCCACCCCCCACCCCTCACTCCACGAAGAGGTAGCCATGTTAGCCTGCTGCGGCACCTTGCATCCGATAGCATAGATCGTGCACTCTAACCCACGAAAGCTTTTGCCATGATAAATTTGCTAGTCTTGTAAGTTGCTTCAAGACTCGTTGTGTTAACCTATATTTTCTCTCGTAGGAAAAATAAGCCTGTGTGTGTGAGAGAGAGAGGGAGAGAGAGAGAGAGAGAGAGAGAGAGAGACCACCTTTATCCAACACTTATGTTCTATTTTTTATGACATACAATTAAGACCATGAAGTGACTCAAATGACAACGGCTCCTAATCCCTCTTTGTGAACACATATGGTTGTATCGCAGCATTCATGCTCCTTCGTCTTGGATGCATCCAAGAGCCGTTGGTCCTTCCTGGGTCCTATCCCCATCCGCCCTACTCCGAAATCGCTTCCCTGGTAGAAAGGACAGGGGCTTCCAACGAAGGGCAAGCCTTTGCTGGTGTTATTGATGCCCCAAATGTAGATACAATCAATCAAAGAGCTCCACTGAAGTACATCGTGCTGTTTGGAGGAGGGGTGGCTCCTAGCGCCTTCCCCGTCCTTCCCTGCCTACACAGGCTTGCGAGATTCTGACGAAAGAAAATTGTGGCCTCTCCAGACGAGAATTCATCAGTCTGGAACGTAGCCCTCAGGTGAAACTCGTCTGCCAGCTCCACCAACCACCTCCCCCTTTTTCTTTCCTTAAAAAGGCTTTTGGCTTTGGGGTTCCTTCCGGAGGTTAGTGGGTGGAGCTCAGCCTCAACCTACTGGGAACATGGGAGTTCCGAAGACGTTTAAGCAAGGATTTCTTTCCTCCAACACCCCAACAGGAGAGGTTCAGAAGCTCAAAGTTATCAGCCATGGATTTTCAGCGGGGAGGAGTAAAAATAATAATAATCCATGGCTAATATTAACACCCATATTTGTGAGGGAGTGCAGTTGGCTACTGACCAATGAAAGATGGGCGCTCTGCGTTTGCTCAGGCTCTTGGGCTGAGAGGCATATTCGTATGCTCCAGGGCTGAGGCCGGGAAATCCCGAAAACAGCAGCAATGCTATAGGTAGATGATCACACTATTTTCTGTACAGTCCACTTTCTAAATATATCCAGAATAATCATTGTCTGTCTCTGTCCCTTACAGGGCAATCCTGTCTTCCAGGTAAATGTATATACCTTAGTGTGTAGTACGGCTTGCAATGAATTTACTCCTATTTGAGTGAAACTAGAACTTCAGCCCCCTGATCTTTAATAACGTATGCATTATTTTATGGTATAGGGTTGGTTGGACTTCAGAGACTCGGCTTCTCTTTCGCCCCCTCCCCACTCCTCAGAATACTTTATGGGTTATCTTTTTGCAGTTATTTGAGCTTTCTGGGTGATTTGGTAACTCACGTCCCTTTTCTTGTTGGCATCTGATATAGTGAAAGACTTGCAAGTTTATGGAGTGGGGAAAGGATAAACTAAATAAAGAATTCAGGCCAGGTTATCTGTAAAAATAAGGAATGTTAAGTTAACGTTGCTAACATCCTGTTCTATGTTGAAGAAAGGAGAAAAATTGACAGAGAACGCCATTTTTTAGTCAATATTACAATCTATTGTGAAATCAAGGTCGGGTGCCAGACATCAGTGTGGTCTCTGCCTGTCTCCACACAACCTCCGCCCCTCTTTTCTTCTTTTTCTAGCATCCCTCAAGTCTTTAACAGGATGAGGGAAGGGAGTGGAGTAATCTGCACTTTCCTGGCCAAAGCAAATCTTTACAGTTGTAGTCATTGCAACGTGGAGATCTGCAATCTATCTCAACACACAGAGACCTCTTATCACTTTTGGAAATTCTTAGAAAGCATGGGCTGGTGCTTTGGTTACAATAGAGTCCAGGGTTTGACAGATCCTTTTCGACTTTGTACCACTTTTCAATGAATCGCCGGTTGGTTTTAAACGCATTTGACACCCCCCCCCCAAGAAGTCATGGGATTAAAGGTAGACATCCCCTAACAAGGGAAATCGCTGTCTAAAAAAAGAGGCGGGAGCTTATTCCTATGTGAGGTAGTTGTGCGTGACACAACTGAGGCTCTACTCGGGGAGACTTGGGTTCAAATCCTGGCACAGCCACAAAATTTACAAGACTCGTCCTTTTCGAAAGCTTATTGAGTGAGCTTGTGTCAGCCTAACCTACCTGATTAGATTGGTATGAGGATCAAAGGGGCCGACCATATACTTTGCCTTAAGCTGCGCAATTGATTAAACTAAAACTCAAAGTGAAGACTTGCCCAAGGCCACTCCAAAGAGCTTCCTACCCGACCAGAAATCTGAAGCTGCTTTATAACCCCAAGCCCCTTGAGTTAACTCACAGCTCATCGGCCGACGAAACTGCAGCATCAATAGGATACCCGCCTGAGTGAAGGAGCCCTGACATATCAAACACTGCAGACAGAACTTTCAGTGGAGTCAGTCAACTGCTCCTAATTCGGAGTGGTGGTCCATGTGTATGATAGCGAAGTAGGCCTTTTGGGGCTGCCACAAAGTGACCCTCTGTTGTTACCACACTGGTCCCAAATCCCAGCTGGATGCCACTTGCCCTTGGCGTGACCCTGCCCAGAAATCGATATGGTGTCTCAGTCCAATGGAGTTGCTTAATTCATAAGAGAAGGCAAATAATTTAGTGGACAGAATAAGGGTTTAAAGGAGTTCAGCAGTGCTAGATGACCGGTGGTCCATGTGACTATTTCAATATTGACCAGACCTAGATTTCAACCCAGCTCTCTTCGATCAGGAGCACAAGCAGTGATATTTGCCCCAGAAGCGATATCCTTAACTGAAGAGAAAACCCGATTCCTCACCCAATCCGCTTAACGTGCACCTTATCCCCAACATTATTACTAGGTTTTTCCCATGACAATCACTCAGTGGGCGGTAAGTATTGTATGGTGAAACTATCGTTACAATATTTGCATTGCCTAATACAAAGGTTGCCTGATGGTGTGGGTGGGTGTGTTTATACATATAGATTGCATATATTTAGATAGGCCTCAATACATTATTAATTTCTGCCATCGGTCGACCGGTGTATTAATTTGAACAAAGTCGCATAGAGTTACATTGCAGATTTAAACCATTTTCAAACCTCTTTAAAGTTAATTCCTCAAACTAAGGGGTCCTTAGAAACGATGCTATTTGGAGAAGTTCATAGCACCTGCAGCAGTGCAGTTCCTGGGAGGTATCTTTGGTAAATGACTTTCAGATTGTTAACATTTGTTATGTAGATCCTCCAATGAATGCTAAGGGATGGATGCGTTGGCCTCGACCGCGCATTTACCTGGAAGTAAGTATCCGGGCTGTCAACTGAAGTGAGATCTGAGTGTGCTCATGCTTCAGATCTGAGACTGGATTCAGCAAAGCGCGTTTAAATCCCAGCCTCGTCCCGGTAGCTTTTGTATCTTATGTTACGACCAAAGAGGTGCTACTCAAAGCACTGTAAAGCAAGCCTAACTCCTATTCAGCTCAGTGACACTTACGAACCTCCATAGGCTCTGGACGCAAGGATCCTGAAGGCACCATGTGCTATTGATTTGAATGACATGCCTTTCCACTTACTGGAGGATGTGTGCAAATCCCATTAATTTCAACGGTACATAAACTTTGCACGGGTCTGGATTGCTCTCATTGCCAATAAAATAACACTGTTTAGGTGTGCCTCATACACACTCACCTTCCCATCCAAATCTCCAAACTGTACCGATTTAATTTATTCTAGGCAAGCTAACCGATCTTCCTATCTCAGGCTCTTCCAAACACTAGGAAGCAAGTCCCCTACTTCGGCGTAAACGTGCGAGGAATCCGGGTATTCTACTTGAAGGCCAGCAAAATGACTGTCGTGGAATACCGACTGCCATCGGAATAATAAAGGGATGGGTTTGGTGGTCTGTTTCCCCAGCCTTCAGCATTTGATGATCACCTCTGACTCTGTTCTGCGACCATATGCTAACGTGCAGTCTTGAGTTTTTCGAGGTAAGGTCTGCATCAGCATCCTACATGCAGGCGGCATAATTCAGGGGGCATGAATTTGAGGGTAGGGGACAAGGTTTGCTTGGGGCACTAAGGGAGTTTAACTGAAATGAATAGTTATTTCTCTTGGCTTTTATCGCTGCCCATCTTTATAGCTTGCTGACCAAAACGTTGTGACCGAGTGGGAGAGGACGACCGCGCTCAAACTCCTGCAGAGGGAATCATCTTTCACCAAAGCAGCGAAAACTGTAAAGTCAACTCGGAGATTGCTCACGAAGGGCTCGTATTTTTCCCTTTCCTTTTTTTTTTTTAAAGGACTCTCTGGCAGGTCGTCACAGAGAATCGCTGCCGGCTAATATCTGCAGCGAGTAACCAGCCAGAGACAGAAGAGAGGAAGACCGAAGACAGATAAGTCCAAAAAAGACTAAAGATGAAGCAATAGCAAAAGCGGGGGGCGGAGAGAAACTGGAAGGGTTTTATAAAAATTTTATAAAAAACAGGGCGAAGGAGGGGGGTTCTCCCCATTTGGTGCGAGGAGAGTCTTCTTACACGGCTGTGCCTAAAACCAGGCCGGATCCAGCTGCAAAGGTGTCTCCAGGTCAGCAGCACCCTCTTCCCGCCCCCTCTCTCTGCCCCCTTGGCTAGAAGTATGTGGGGCTCATCCGGACAAAAGGGTCAGGGAGTCGAAGGATGAATGGCTTTTGAAAGATCCAGGCGGAACACGGACAAGCTGTTTCGTAACAAACGTCAGACGTGGCTGCTTGACCCGCAGAGACTAATGGGATTTTAGGAATGAAGAAGGAGCATTTCAGGAATGCCCACCCCCCCTTGTATCTTCTTGTTTCCCCCAGTCGGTCTGATCTGATAACACCCACTCTGTGTCTGTGTGGGAGGTAGTATATTTAATGTAACAAGTTAGATTGTGGACGTGTGGTCTTCCCCGGCTTCACTGTTTAGAAGAAAGAAGACTTGCTTCCCTCCCTCTCTTGTTCTCTTCACCCAGAAAAGTCCCATGCCATCTATCTATATCTATATCTATATCTATATCTATATCTATATCTATATCTATATCTATATCTATATCTATATCTATATCTATATCTATATCTATATCTATATCTATATCTAATCTATCTATATCTATATCTATCTATCTCTATCTATCTTCTATCTATCTATCTATCTATCTATCTATCTATCATCTATCTATCTATCTATCTATCTATCTATCTATCTATCTATCTATCTATATCTATATCTATATCTATATCTATCTATCTATCTATCATCTATCTATATCTATATCTATATCTATATCTATATCTATATCTATATCTATATCTATATCTATATCTATATCTATCTATCTATCTATCTATATCTATATCTATCTATCTATCATCTATCTATATCTATATCTATATCTATATCTATATCTATATCTATATCTATATCTATATCTATATCTATATCTATATCTATATCTATATCTATATCTATATCTATATCTATATCTATATCTATATCTACATCTATCTATCTATCTAATCTATCTATCTCGATCGACCGATCTAAAAATATATAGATAGACGCGGGCGCGCACATAGCATAGCAATCACACTCGCACAGGAAGGAAGGAAGAAGCATGTACAGGCCGTGCGATCGCAGGCCCTGGAGCTGTGCTTGATTCAGCACACCACGCGGAGGGGAAGGGGGGCGAGTTTCTCTCTTCCCAAACATCTGCAGCCAGACATTTGATTTTTAGAGCTCGACTCTGCCAGACGTTCCCGAAGAGTCTTGCAAGGAATTCTCTCTCCGCAAAAAACGCGAGCCAAGCCAAACCTCCGCGGAACGTCACGCGATCCTTGCAAAACGTGAAGTGGCCCAGTAAGTTTTCATAGGCACATCCTCCTGAAGTTCATGAGAACTTTTTGGGAAGAGGTGGCTAGGGGGTGAAACCCCAGCCCATTGGATGCAAAGGCACTCGTGCCCAACTGGCACTCAGGACCACTGAGGTTGAATGGCACACAGGGAATGAGGTTGAACCTGGAACCCCTGGGCACGGGAGAAAGTTAGTTCCAATGGCATTGGCTTCCTAGCAATATTTATTTTTAAGTGGGGGGTGGTTTAAGGAGCAACTCTAGCCCATCGACACTGTGGAATTTTTGCCCTGGATTTTCTTCAAGTATGAATTGTTCTTTGCAGTCCTAGATCCAAGCAGAAGGAAAAAGATAATTGGATAGCTCAGTTGGTTAGAGCGCAGTGCTGATAACACCAAGTAGCTGGTCCTATCCCCCTATGGGACATCTGCATTGCAGGGGGTTGGGCCAGATGATCCATTCCAACTCCATGATTCTGTGACGTGTGGAGGGGAGACCCACGCCTTTGTGGAAGGGCCTTAAGGCTAGTTCACACACCTATCACACATCATAGGACTGGTTCACTCAAAGTCTGAAACATCTGGTGTTGCCTCCTGTGTGTGAATGGGCTACTAGAGATATCACACGCCAAACAGAACTTTCCCCTTTCTCCCCAAGCTACCTTAAACACAATACGTTTCAATAGAGTCAGTTCACACTTTCACTTACCATGTATCAGAAATGCATGCTAACCAAATGTTGATATAGTTGTACATGTAGGAACTGCTTATATCTAAGAAAGTATGCCTCGGATTGTGGTGACAAGTGGTATCTATGGTTGTGATACCAGCTAGCAGTAACAGACAGGCACAATACAAAATGCATGTTTGTACCTTGCTGGCCTCTCTCAGGTAGATATACCTATTAGTGCACCTGTTTGCTCCTAGGTTAGGTTTAAGGTTTTAATATTAACGTATAAGATCCTCAGCAGCTGGAGACCAGGTTACCAATGCAGATGTTCCCAGTTACAGAAATCATCATCAAAGGCCTTCCAGATTGTGGCTCAGCCTGCAGATGGCCATCTGGCAACAACCAGCAAGAAGGCCTGTTCTGCATGGCATCCAAACTCTGGGATGGCCTCTCTCCAGAACTAAGGCAGCCACCAACACTGTTGGCCTGGCCATGGTCATTTCTTTGCTAAGCAACTGTAGAATGCCAGGTATTCTTCCTGACTGACTGGGCTTGATGTAAATTGCATAGGTATAGGTACACGGACATTGCCTTTTATGATACTACTGTACACCTCCTTGAAATGCTGGCCTAACAGGTGATATATGCATATTTTAATAAATGAACAAATCAATCCAATCTAAAAATCAAAAGGAAGGAAGAATCACAAACAAGTTAGGGCTCTAATCATGTACAAATTAGCTGCAGCTCCCAATTTATTTTCATTTAGCAGGTTTATGCCCTCAAATATACACCTAGACAATAGACACACAGGCATAAATGACCTTCAGTGGAGATGCACACACATATATTCAAACAGGCATCTGTACAGACACTCTAGCACAATTACATCATGTCATACAAACATATTTATACCCTTTTGAGTTTGGGCACCTATGCTATGTAGTCAACAGTACCCACACAAATAGACCATGCTCCTCCAACAATACTGAGCACACGGATTGATACATTTAAGCAGAAATTTTTGGATCGATTTTTTAAAAATAAGATGTTTCCTTGGATCCAGGCCAGGTAAGGTAGATTTGTGGTGAAAACTACTGTAAAAATGATGCAAACATACACAGGAGTGGCGACCTCTCACTTTTATCTTCTTCCCAGAGGTGGGTGGAAATAGCTTATGTGAAAAATATAGGGGAGGGTCCATTTTAAAATAATAACAGTAACTTAGAATATCTACTATCTCAATCAGGAAATGAGCTCAAGC
The DNA here is from genome assembly GCF_964252035.2 of Podarcis erhardii. Lineage (NCBI taxonomy): Eukaryota > Metazoa > Chordata > Lepidosauria > Squamata > Lacertidae > Podarcis > Podarcis erhardii. Next base: position 12,068,936 of record NC_138498.1, read on the forward strand.
AGGAAAAATTAGGCATTGAGTGAGTTTCACTCCCGCATTGACACCAAGCAACTTAAAGTGCTTAAGTCAGGGTGGATCGTGTCCCGAGACGACCCTAACATAACGTTTGAAGAAACCCCAAATACACACGGCCTGATCCATCACGCTAAAAGTGCGGAATCCTGTCCTAAACACCGTAGAATCTCATAGGGTTCAATGCCATCTAATAACCATCTTTCAGCCTCGTGTAAGTCAAGGGCCATGATCCTGCTCCATTCCAAGCAGGGAGAAGGGCTACCTCAGTGCTAACCAGACCGATTGGAACAAACGCCTGCTTAGATGCAAATCCCACTAAGTTTAATGGGGCTTACTCCCAGGTAAAGCTGGTGTTGGAGTCCAGCCTAAGCCTAGCTGGAAAGTAAAGGGGCGGTTTTTCCACAATACTCTGCTTCAAGATCCGGATGCACGCATACCCGGTAGTAAGTTCTCTGGAAATAAATGGGGTTACTTTCCAGGAAACGTGTTAAGAGGACTGAGGTGCAGAATGTCTGAAATCCGAGTTTGGGCCGGGAAACATCTATTATCCACGCTGAGGAGCGAATGCATGCAGCCATGGATACCGACAGGTAAACATACATAGACACACACCCGGCCCCACACAAATAGCACAAACCTCTTGTGATTTATCTCCCCGTGAGCTATCCTGATGCGGATCCCGAGATTATTATTTTTCTACCCATTTTAGGAAGAAGTTGTCTCGTGCCCAGCAAGATGGTTTCCAGATAGAAAAGAACTGCTTACGTTTCAGAAACGCGCCTCTGTGCTTTTTGCCCTCGGAGAATAAACATTCTCACCACCACCACCACCCGAGAACGGCAGTAATTCTTCGGGTGTGGTTGGAGAATATCTAGTGGAAGGAACCAACAAGGCGCTTTCTTAACAACAAGCCTGGAAAAGCGGGGTGGGGGTGGGAGGCTAGGGAGGGAGAACCGTGACCTTCTCCAGCGCTCCTCCATCTGGTCCAATATAAATATATAGGGCAGGAGACTCTTCAGACCGATTTGCGTTCAGTGATCGTGCTGTTCAATATGCTTATATATTGCTTTCTACATATTTTTGCTAAGATTAAAAGCGCGCGGCGTGATGTAACCTTTCTGTCGGTCCCAGAAATGTGGTGCGGCGGCGGGTAGATATTGTGTGTTTTCTGCAAACGGCGCGATCCACAATCCAGCTAAGCCGCAACATGAGGATTTTAATCAGTCAAACATTAATTACTCCTTGCCCCCCATCCACAGAAACCCCAAACCCCTCGAGCTTTGCGTTAGGTTGAGGTCTACAATCCGGTTTAAAGAGGAAGCGAGAAACCAGGATTTAGGCTTTACTGAATTGTGGATCTGTGTGTCAAAAACTTTTATATCTATCTATCTATCTATCTATCTATCTATCTATCTATCTATCTATACATACATACATACATACATACGCATGACCTTGTTCCTAACATTAAGAGCCGCGGTTAAACACCTTTTAAGTTTTATAGGGTCTCAGCGGGAGAAATCGATCCACTTTCCCTCCCCTCCTCTTGAAATCACAGAGTTTTAAAAGCGAGTAAGACGGCAACTCCTGTGCCCACTTACCCGGGAGTAAGCCTCTCTGAGTTCAGGGAGACTTACTTCTGAGTAGGCATACACAGGATTGCGCTGCAAGGTACAGTTGATTGAAGGATGAGTCCAACTGAAGTCGACGGGACTTCAGAGCAGAAGTTCCTAGTATCGGCTCCTATTTCTGTCAGGGATCGTTCCCCTATCTCCCCCCCCCCCTTAGTAGTTCACGTCCCATTGAGGACAAAACTTCCATAACTTTGCCCCTCCGATTTCACAGAGCAACTTTTTCTTCCGAATAAGTCTCGCTTGGAATCGCAACCTCACTTCGCTTCTTTTGCTTCTGCTGCCGGAGCGTCCCTTTCAAATTCACACACAGCCTTCCCGTCCGCCCAGCACCCCCTCCCCAATTATTCTGGAAATAAACACTGCCAGCCATTAAAGACGTGTACAAACCAAGACTCCTTTTCATCCCCAGGATCTGAACCGCTTAGCACATTTCATTCTGCTCCCCTCCGAGATAGCGCCTGCTCCACGCAGAGCCAGGGGCTAATCCAGGCAACTCCATACCCAGAGATCGCTTTCAAGAGACAGGAGGAAGATATACGGTCGCTCGCAAAGGCCCTTGCAAAGAGAGCTGTTAACTTGGCACTTTTTTAAAAAAAAAAGGGGGGGGGAAAGAAAAAGCTGCTGAATAAATTTTATACAACTTTGAAGGCAGCTTTTGGATCTGTTCCCTTTGAAAGTTTTTACGCAGAGGCAAATTCCCAAACGCAAAGCTTTAGAAAATGTAATGAAACCAAATGGAAACAAAATGCAATTGCAATCACTACTTGTGGCGGGGGTGGGGGTGGGGAGAGAATCGCCTGAAAACTGCAATTTCTTAAACTGGGGAGACAAGTTAGTGATGACTATCCATAGCAGGCAGGCAGATTACCATGTGGATTTTGAAGGGATCCAACCTAAATAACACAGACACACATTTCATGTGCTACGGAAGACCCACAGAATGACCTGACTGTTCCCTTGCAGTCCGACCCTATGGCTGTTCAATGTGGTTCAATAGGATTTAGGACTGAAGCCTTTAAAGACCACGCTATAGCTATCTAATAAGCCGAATGCAACCTTAAGGGAGACCAAGGACTTGCAGAACAGCTTGAGAGGAGACTTAGACTTTCATACCCATTTTAAATAATGTCACGTTTCTCATTACAAACCATTCAGAATGGTGGATTGGTATACCCTGCCCCAAACTTCCTTGGAGGTAAGTTCCAAGGGACGCAGAGCCGGAGCCGATCCATGGTTACTCGGAAGTAGGACCCGCTGAGTTCAATGAGGCTGGACTTACTCCCAGGTTAAGGTGTCTAGGTTTGTAGGCTTGTTTCTGCCAAGATGTTTCGAACGAAGTCTGAGGATGCAGTCAGCCATGTCTTAAATAAAATGCGAGGGATCTAGAAAGCCCAAATCTACTATAAATCAAATGGAAATGAAAACGGCAATCTTCCACACACTTGCATGGGAGTAAGCCTGATCCAATAAAGGGGCATTTGTTGTATGCTAGAGCAGGTGTTGGGAGAATTGCAGAACTGCCCGGTCCGGTCCACGCTCTCCTGTATCTAACTAGGATTCAGGGTGCAATGTCCCAATCCCAAGACCCGAAAGCTGAACAGCCTTGGAGGCGTTACATCCTCCACATTTTATTCCCAATCAGGTCCTGCTTGCTATCAGCGGAATCAACTGTGAGGTCTACCGGGGTATTACTCTCAAGTAGAAGCAAGTGCAACCTGATCCTATCCCTGTTTACTCAGAAGAAAACCCTATCGTTCCCTCCAATGTGACCAGTGCCCCCGTCCCTCAATATTCTTAGTAGTAAGTCCCAATGACTTTAGTGAAAGTGACTTTTATATAAGAGGTTCAAGAGCCAACTGTCCAGTGACTCTGTTATAACCATGCCATGTGATGGTTTTTGTTAGTTGCAGATAGAACTACTAATTAATTAAAGTAGGTCTTTCCCTTCCTTCTCTTTTTTTAAAAAATACCTATCTTTCTACAATATTACATACATACACAAATACACAAACATTCTCAGTAATCTCAAAAGAAGGGAGGATTTTCAGGCATCTCTCCATCACGACAGACCCTGGCTAAAAGTTCTGCTTCCAGACTTTAGAGTTCTTGCCAAACAAGTAAATTAACCTGCTGCTCCAAACAATCGCCCTGAGATGATGTCGCTGCCCAACAACAAGACGCGCGTTCCCTCGTCAACCCTCTCTTTGTTCTGCTGTCCAAATTCGGGGTCGTGACCTAGCTTTGAGCAGAAAAGGCAAACTCGCGAGTAAACATTTTAGGAGGGCTTCTTTAAATATTTATTAGAGGTGCCGTTCGGGAGGATTTGAGGAGGAAGTCAGGCTCGAAAGCAACTCCCCTCTAGCCCCTTGGTAGGGCCAGAGCTGAATCCGCGGGATCGGATGCCTGCTGTGTCCTTCTGGGCGGATGATAACGCCAGTGTTGGCTGGGTTTGGCTGGGTGGATGAAAGGTGGTGGTGGAGGAGGTGTCTCTCTTTATGGACACATTTTATAAGCATGTTAAGCAAAGGGCCATAGATAGACGGATAGACAAATAGGCAGATCTGACTATATACGGTGGTTATAAAGTCTTGCTCACTTTTCGAAGGCATGCATAAAGCGAAATGATTCCGACGTTTGGAAACATAAATATTCTGTTTTACTTCAGTTGTAGACATGCACATTCTACGCATACAATGATATATATATGTGTGTGTGTGTGTGTGTGTGTGTGTGTGTGTATCATGCACAAACGCTTGCACACACATATAGCAGACGACCGTGTATGTGGAGCGGCTAATAAATCCAGATTGTACATTCAGAGCGAGAGAGAAGAAGGAAAGAGTCTGCAAAAGTTGTGTTGGGCCCGAATGCTTCCAGTCTTTCGGTTCAACTGTTGAAATAATTATTTGTGACGATGCATCTTAAAGCCTAAACATCATGCTACGTTATGGAACCTAAAGGCTGCCTTATTGTTATATGGAAGAGAAAAAAACTGTAGTTTTTAGGGGTGCCTAGTTTGTTTGGGGCACGACACCCTTTAGCATTCGGAAATAGGCCGCGGGCGGAGGTGCTAATGGAGGCCAAGAAGCGCTCTGTGGGTCGGGTGGTGTCAGTAGCGGCATCCCCACGTAGGTAAGAAACACCGGAGGGCACTGAAAAGAGGGGGGGGGGGTATTTGCCTTGCCCATGTTTTGGGAGAACTTGGAATCAATGCCCTCTTCACTGGTATAATATTTGGCTCTGGCAGGCTAAGAAGCCTTTAATCTAAAATTCTAGTAATCGCCCTTTTCTTATCTCCTCTGTTTACAAAACTCTCTTGGTGAGGCTTGTTTCAAAGGTTAACTGCGGTTGTTTTCAGCAATGCCTTTTGTCTTCAGTCACTTCGCGTCTCTCCCAAGTCAATGTGAGCCTGGCAGGGGACCACCAAAGCCCGATCAAGCATGCACAGGATACTCTGCCTTTACGATTGGTCCCATCATGGTGAAGGAAGGCGCGCAAGGATCCTAAACTCACAGGAAGTAGGTACTGCTTCGGGATCGGTCGGCTAATATCCAGAAAACTCGCCATAAATGGGTTGTGAAGGGTGAACAGAAGAATGGCCATCCCGCAACCGAATCAGACATATAGGGTTCAATCAAAGCTCAGCATTCTAGCTTCTCTAGCACCGGCGACCAGCCGGGTAACTCTGGGTACTCGGTTATAACAAGCAAGGTATAAAAAAGATGGCATCTTCCTATGAGGGAGAAGTGCTAGCTGGGAGGATTTGGCAGGAGGCACCAGAATAAATGTCCACACTAAGCTGTCATCACAACACTGGCATTTCATGAAATGCCAGTGTTGTGATATTGTGTGTGTGTGCGCGCGCACACACGCATCCCCAAAGAAAAAGGAACACATTCATAAAAGAATGTGCTACTGTTCTTAAAATGGGGGAGAATCTAAATTCAAAATAATAATTATATTGGTCTCTCTCTCTTCTTCTTCTGAGTTGTCTCCCTCTTAGAAGAATTCTTCATCTGGTGCTAACAAATAAAGGCAATGGTTTGGTTTATGAAGGCCTGCAAATGTGGGATGGGATAGAAAAGAACCCATACAAATTGCATTAACTTGTGTTTTTTCCTCTGCTCATCCTCACCCCTTTAGTATCTTATTGTTTCTGGGAGCAGAGCGATGGGGAATTCGGACCTTTCATGATTTTACAGGTTTATAAGGTTTATGGACAGTGTCAAGAGGGTGGGTAGAGACTTCATTGTCTTCCTTCTCTCATAATACTGGAACCCAGAAAAAGTGGACTTGTGTCACTTCAGGACAATCAAAAGGACGTAATATGGAACTCAGGCCTCCATAAAATGGGGGAAGGGCCACTAGATTAGGTGGGCTTTTAAAAAAAGCGGATACATTCATGGGGAGGGTATGCATCAATAGCTATTGGTCACAATGTAGCTAATGTGGAAACTCCATGAACAGGAGCAGTATATTGCTGAATACAATATGCCAGTAACATAGGAAGATGCCTTATACCATCAGACCATCAATACTTGTTCATACAAATGGGTAGTGGCTTCCTGGATTCACACAGTGGGCTTTCTCATCCCTATCTAGAGGTGCTAGGGATTGAACCTGTAGACTTCCAACTGCAAAGAATGTGCACTACCACTCAGCTATAGTCCTACACCAAATATCCTTCACAATCGTAATTTTCACATTTCCCAGAGGCATCTGAATGGCCTCTGGATTAGATGCCTTATGATTCAGTCCTGTTAGGCAACTCTTGGGTTCTGAACGTTCTATTGTTTGAACCACTGGATCTCTAGATCAGGGATGGGCAAAGGGTAGAGATTTGTCTGATTTTCAGGGTAGCTAAGTGTGGCTTTCTGATTCTCAATATTTTAATAGTAGCAGCAACAAAATGACTTTGGCTACCTAAATTAGGTTGAAGAAAGGAGCAGGCCTTTGCGTGTCAAGACTATGATCTCAGTTGAATTCTGAAGCTGAAAACCAATTTATAGACTCAGAATGTGTCCAGAGGCACACCTGTTCTTTAATCCTGTGTTTATTTTGCACATGGCTCTGCTAGGTAGATCTTGGAGATCAAGTTCAGAAAAGGCCAAGTAGATCTTAGGAACCTACATATGCCCACTGCTGCTCTAGACAACTCTGGTCTTGTGAGGCACTCACATGAGGCAAGTACACATAACTGGGATAGCCATAAACTGTGTTTCTCCATTACCCTGCCTAATAGTGCCAACAATGTGTGTGTATGTGTGCATCTTTCTGCATCTGATGGACTAGGTTCTTTCAAGGTGTATGTGTCTCATTATATAGCCCTATGCACACTGTAGCGACCTATATAAGCACTGTATTATATATTGTTTCATTGCTTTTGAAGATATATCATTCAATTAGTGGGCGCAATCCACACCAATCAAGGCGAGTTTTCCCATTGACTTCAAGGGGATGCGTTTGGTCTTGCTCATTTTTAAAAGAATGATAAATACTACTAAGCAAATGTATATTTTGGCATTTAAGCTGCAAGTTTTCCTTCCTTCCTTCTTAAAGGGTGAAAGCAGGGGAATCCAGAATAACAAGATGGAGGGTAAATTGAGAAGGAACTTCACTATGCTGAGAAAAAGTGGGGCATATATAAGCAAACACACACACACAAAAATATATACTGAAAGTGTGTGTGTGTGTGTGTGAGAGAGAGAGAGAGAGAGAGAGAGAGAGAGAGAGAGAGAGAGAGAATATAGTGGTTTAGAGAGAGAGAATGCTTCCTTTTGCATGTCTGTATTGGATCTCCTAAATAAATATCATGCTTTGTTTTCTGAAGTCTCATTCTTGCATAAATCCTCAGAGCTAATACATATGCTTTTCCACAAAGGAAACCAACCAGCATCAACATTTGGCTCTTGGTTGTTGTTAAGTACGCTTTTTTAACAAATAGAAAAAGGAAAAAAGAAAACAAAGAAAGTGGCCTTTGCCAGAAATTGCTGATGCCATTAACAGAAGGGTGGTTGCTGTTTGCAAGGAAATACTAGTCTTTCACTAAAGTCCCAAAATGTTTGGTTTGGTACCTTGCCCATCAAAATAAATCAAGGCGACAGATTAGGAAGTACATAAAACTATATCTCTGGATAATGATATACGAGACCACAATAAATATAAGTTACATGTTGGAGCTGCTGGCAGTTATGGTTAGAAACCCGTAACTCATTCATTTAACCCTGGCGGAATGTTTGTCTTTTAATTACAATTAAACAGCGTACTTGAACATTTCTCTCTCTCTCTCTTATATGAACTGCATGGAGAGAGACAAGAGAGAGAGAGAGAGAGAGAGGGAAACTATAGAAGATAAGAGACTGGAAAAATCCTGAGACATAATTTGCTAACTGGCAGCTTAGGGAGCTAAGCCACGGTACCTTATCCTATAGCACTGCGGGGGAGGGGGGCTTGTTGAGAGGGAGAATGGAGAGGGGGTTTGTGGGGGGTTTAAGCGCATACATGTAATTGTGTCTTAAGTTGAAAACATCCCATCCAGTTTTTTTATAGGTTGGTTTGTTTGTTTTTGCAATTGCCCCTTTTCAGAGAATTACCTCTCGAAACAATATTTGAAGCCACTGGAAATAAAAGGGAATGGGGAACGCAGCGTCTACACCGCCATCACCACCACCCTTGGCCTCTTGGAAGTCCCATTGCCCATAGTGGGGGGGGGAGGGAGGGAGAGAATTTTTCTAACGCATTATTTTATGGCCACCGAAGCCCCTGTGAAGTGTTTCCTCCACTGCTGCTTCCTTGCCGTTAGAAGAAGCATTGGTTTCCATCACCAAAACTTACTTTATTTATTTATTTATTTATTTATTTATTTATTTATTTATTTATTCACTCACTCACTCACTCACTCATTCATTAAAAAGGAAGAAATACAACTTATAATCAGTGTGACTTCACACAAACTGGGCGTCAGGGACTCACTGGAGCGCTCCCGAGCAAGTCTCTAGGCTCCAAGGAGCTTATGACACCCCCTCCACAAACATTCTCACCTTTCGCCTGACTTCTCCTCCTTCTTCTTCTTTTGGCTCAAGAAGATAAGTGAAGAACAATAATCCGGGCATGATTTAATAGCGAAATCGATGCCATTCGAGTGGAGTAGAGGAGCCCAGCCCCTTGGTCCCATGCCCCAAGTGGGGGCAAGGAAGGAGCACAGACTTTGGTATCAAGAGGCGATCCATCCATTCGGTGGAGCGGGGAGCGATTTCCTGGAAAGCCCTGCCAAGACTGGAGTCTTGAGCTCCCCAGGAGACCTAGGAGCACTGAACATCAAGTCCATCAGGTTTGAAAGAGGAGCCCATGGAAAGACCAACCATGCTACTGGTGGTGTGACGATAGGCTTACTACCACCACCACCCGTTCTATCCTTCGAGGCATAGTGTGGAACAGCCAGCAACAGAGAACATTGATCCCTCACAACTTTTCTTTTCCAGTTCCTACGTGCCAGAGGAAATGTAGCTCTTTTGAGCTGTCCCTACAGAAACCATCAAGAGCGCCTGGTAGCACCTGAATAGACTAGCAGATTCCCCCACTTTACCCCTTTCCATTAAAGGAGACATTTTTAAAGAAGAAGAAGAAGAAGAAGAAGAAGAAGAAGAAGCAGCAGCAGCAACCATCGTCGCCATCATAGCTATGCGTTTTTAAACTGCTTTAAAAGAAAAAGAAAAACTTTTAAAGGAAACTTACTTGGCGTGGGGAGCCTCGCTCTTGCCATAGGATAGCCAGCTGGGAAATCTTCCAAGCTATGGGAAGGCGGGAAAATGAGAAGGGAGGCTTGGCCGAAACTTCACCCTGCCTTCTTTTCTCTTGGGTTATTTTGGTGACAACACAATGAGATAACACGCATTGAATCTGCCCAAACCCTCACTCTCTCCCGGCCGCCCTCCCCACCCACCCGGCCTTCTATTACTATGGTAATTTAAAAAAAAAAAAAGTCCAAACAGTGGCGATGCCTTTAAATGTGTGTAGGGCGCAGAGAAGGTACACGTTGGGAGACTTACTCAGGTCATTGGGGGCTCGGAGGTCAGCCTGAGTGGCTAGAATAAAACTGCTGGCGTAGAAAAGTTGTCCTCTGGGTGAACCTACTTTCCACCACCCCCCTTTACCCGAACTTCAATAAAGTAGCTTTCAGGCTCTCAACATGGAGGCGTCAAAAAGCTTTTAAAAAAAGAATGGGGAGAGAAAGAGCAAAATGGGTGAAGAGAGACGGTGGGGCAGGCTGTATCTCAGCACCTCCCCCCCCCCCCGTTTCTTTTGCCCCTGCTGCCTGCCTTTATAATTCATTCATAATCTCCCTACCCTGGAAGAATTGTGTCATGGCCAAGTCTAAAGGCCAAATCAGATGCTGAAGAAATCTGAATTATTAAACCAGAAACAAAAACAAAACAAAACAGGAGGGTGACAAGATTGCAGAAAGTAAACACTGAAGGAAAATAAATAAAATAAAGTTGGGGGCGAGTAGAGAACCGTGGAAAGGAATATATGGTCATATATTTAAATATGAAGTTACTGAGAGTTTGCTGGTATTTTTAATTGAATATGCAAACTATACAGTTGCAAATGTGATTGATGCCTCCTTTTCCGGGCTTCCTAGGCAGACACAGAGAATGCACGCAACACAAAGTCCTATCATATTCATCCTGATTCTCTCACAGACACTTGGTTATAATTTATCTGCAGGCAGGGTGTGAAACGTAAAAAAAAAAAAAAAAAGTTTAGCACAGCTACACACCCACACATAGTTTACCAAGTCACTACCAGTAGAAGCCATTGTAAATTTCACACGTGTGTGTGTGTGTGTGTGTGTGTGTGTGTGTGTGTCAGAGTTTGAAGATCAGCTTTGCAACATATGGCCATTCAGTTGGCAGCACCATTATTCCTAGGTTAGGATTCCCCCCTCCCTTTGTTCTCTTTACCATTTATATGCACAGAGTGCTTGTGTTTGTGTGGGTGTGTAAAAACCATCGCGGGGGGGGGGGGGAGAGAGACTGGTTGCTGTTTTCTTTTATCTTGCCCTAGCAAGAGAGTAGGGAGACTAAGTCTGTATGTATAACAGAAGGGCAGATAAACAAGCAGACAGACACCTGAGAGATTTCACTTGACCCCTATCTTATGCATGCTTACTCGGAAGTAAATCCCACTACATTCAGTAAAGGTATTCTCTAAAATAAGTGAGTGAGATTCCTGTTTCCCCTCACTTGACCTAATGTAGTAAGGGTGAACAAGCAGGCCCAAGAGTGATAAGGAAACATTCAAAGCAATTGCTAACATACACACTCAACATTCCCCTCCCTTGCTTCGAAAAACTGGAATTGTGAAAACACTGTTAAAGGTTTATGACCAACTATTATGTTAATGAATGGATTTATTTCATACTATGCAAAAGGAGATGGAGTTTCTTCAAAGGAATACTACTAACAGGCAGAGAAGAGTCATCCTGATTGGTTGATACCCATGACACTTTGACCATTAGCTTCTAAACTGATCTGGATTACAGCCACTATGTGTAATTCTGGCCTGCTTAAAATCAATAGAAGTTCTGCATTAACTTGAATGAGATGTAGATCGCTCCCATAATCTGTATCTTGTCAATCACTTCGTACCTCCCTGCCTCTTCCTTCTACCATGGGTGCTGAAAAGATCTGCTTGTCTTGATAACTGAGGGAGGGGGCAAGATAAAGTGACGGAACCAACTCTCCTTCAACCCCCCTGTCACTTTTCAGAACTTCTGCTTCCACCTACAGAATATAGTTGCCTGGCTGTTTACTGATACCCATAACAGGGAACTGCAATACAGCTCAACCCACAACTTAGTTCTGTGTAAGTAGTCTATTAAAGGCGCCTGAAATTTCATTGAAATCAATAGAAAATAAACTGGACTAGATCCTGCTACTTCAGACTAACTGGTTTCTAGTTTGGGGTGCTAGAATATTTATGAAATACAACCAAACAACATTAAACAAGCCTCTAAGAGAGGTATAAACGAAAGCACAGTTCAGTCACATGCTTTGCCACTTTGAGGCGAGGACAGTAGAAAAATGTGAGTTGTAAAAGGAACTTGCTAATCTGGCTGTCTGTCTATCTACCTATCCACACATATAAGCATAGTACATACTAAAAGTGCTCACTGTGCAAACACATCTGTATTACACTTTTCCCAGCCACCCTTTCTACTTCCCTCGGGGATGTAAACAAATCCTGAATTCTCTATTATCCATCTCTATAAAATACCTACAACAGCGACAATGTTAAGCATTTATTCAACGTACTGGAATAAGGGCTTGTTAGCTATACAGGCAGTAGAAGGAGGGGTAAATAAAGCTCCAATATTTTTATTATTATTACTATTACTAAAGAAATGGATAGGAGCTCAAATACAGGAAAGGACAGATGCATTAAAAAAAGAAAGAAACAACAGCAACACAAAGCCTGATTTCTATGGACAGGTCTTCTACTAAAATGCACATTTACACCTCCCAAGGCTAGGACTTCCTAGTAGAATCTGAGGTCAAACATGCTGTGATGTCACAGGGTACAGAGGGTGCAAGCCACAGTCCCTAAAATCAATGGGAGATTTGCCATTGACTTCAGTGACATGCACTAAGGTGCTGGTAGCCTTGTATTTGAAAGAACAAAAAAACCAACCAACCCAAGTTCTTAAACTTAGCTGAGAAAGAATCCACAGCTCAAGAAATCAGTGTCACGCATTTCCGCCCCTCTCCCCCACGTTTTCCCTATATAGTATGAAGCAAAGAAGAAAAATAACTCACCAGACATTCCAAAGTCAAATCTGTGTCACACTCACTGGTTTTTATTGAACAAGGGGACTTTCACATATACACTAAAACTCTTTTATTGCAAGTTTACAATGTTCATGTCAAATCATGTCCAAAAAACACAAAGAACCACGACAAAACGGGGGAAAAAATCTACCTACTGACTTTTCCTTCCAACTTTCTCGCTGGCTCGCTTCCTCTCTCTCTTCCTTTGAGTCCTTCACATTGAAATAAACCCTAAGTTTACCAGCTACTGTTAGCTCCTGTGCTGTGTTTTCCCCTTGTTTTTTAATTTAAAAAAAAAATCTTTCTCCTACATTTATACCAAAAAAAGGAAGGAAAAAAGCCTTCAATGGTCCATTTTTTTTTTTGTTCTCCATTTGTAAACGCACAGAGCAAAATAACTACATTCTTCCCTTGCCTGTGTAATTATTAGCATATGCCCCGATTTTTCATCTAAAACAGAACATTGTGTTCCCCACCCCAACATACACGCACAGAGACACACAGACAGACACACACAGACACACATAGCTCATCCTTCCACTCCTTCCCTTTTTAAAAAATAAATAAAACCCTGAAAATTGCGTTTTAAAAAAACAAAACAAAACCAGCAGGTATTTCACCTGACCTCTCATGCTAATAATACATGCACCTAAAGCTTGAGATCTTTGCGGAAGACCTCATTCTTTTGTGTGTGGGTTTTTTTCCCCTCTCTCTTTTTTTCTTCTTAATATATTTAAGCACGGGAAAAACTACGAGGAAAAAAAAGAACCAAAATATATAGATATATATTAGATTCTATAAATAATCAGAGTCATTTTTTAATGGGGGTATTTGTTTGTTTGTTTTGCTTTTGCTTTTTTTTTTTGTTTTGTTTGTTTATAACCTTGTAATATCCTCTGCTCGTTGGTCCTGAGATGAGCTTTGCGAATGTTCTTCGCTAGCAACCGCGTTGGAAGAAGCAGGAATGGAACTGGTGGAAGAATTGGTAGGAGCCGTAGATCTCACTTTGGTATTGGGCAGCCTGTGGTCTTTTTTCCATTTCATCCGCCTGTTCTGAAACCAAATCTTGATCTGCCTCTCCGAGAGACACAGGGAGTGGGCGATTTCGATGCGCCTCCGCCTCGTCAGGTATCTATTATAGTGGAACTCTTTTTCCAATTCCAAGACCTGCTGTCTGGTGTAGGCAGTCCTGGAGCGCTTGGGCTCGCCTCCATTGTAATTGGGGTTCACTGGGGGGAAAAACACCCAAAGATGAGCATGAATACAGAGACAGAGAGAAAGGCAGGGGAAGGAGAGCGGAGAGAGAGATGCACAGGGAGAGAAAGACAGATCTCCAGTGGCTCAGGGGAAAGAGAGAGGGGGAGATAGCGAGAGAAAGGGGGGGAGAGGAGAGAGGGGAGAGAGAGAAAAAAGTCATCAGCTAAATGGGTTATAAAGAACCCAAGACTTTCTCTTCTAATAAGAAGGGGTTTCCCTGGCTTGAAAAGAGCCTGAATTATTTATGCACCCCTCGCGAAGCCTTTTGGAGTTTCACACATACATAACAGAACGAACCACATGGCTGAGGCTGCCCAGACTAGCTTGGCTATAAAATTTATGGTGGGTGTAATTACCCACTCGGAGTCGTAAATCCAGCTCAATTGTGCTAACCCAAAGACTCTCGTTGAAGGCAAAGGAGGAGAAGGGAAAAAGAAGGAGCGAGAGAGGGAGAAGAGTGAGTGAGTGAGAGGGGAGAGAGAGAGAGAGAGAGCTTGCAAGCATGGTGTGAAGGGGAGAAAAACACACATACTCTCTCTCTCCCTCTCTCGCACTTACACACACACACACACACACTAGAGAGAGAGAGAGGAAGGAAGGGAGGAGAGAGAGAGAAAAGTTGCCTACCAGTACTGACGTGGATTTTTTTCATCCATGGGTAGACTATGGGTTGCTTAGTGGCCGTGCTGCTAGGATGCTCGGGGTTTTGCTGGTTGCAGGCTGGAGGGGCTGGGGCTGGCGAGGTGGCGGCGCTGGAGAGAGCCGTTTGGTCACAGAGCTGCTGTGGTTTCTCGGGGAGATGGTGGCCTCCGGGTGGTGGTCCATGGCCCCTTTGATGCGCTGGGGGGTTGCCGGGACCTTGGAGGCTGGCACAGCTGTACTGGCGCTCGGGGTAGCTGGGTCGCTGTGGAGGAGGTGGAGGGTACAATTCCTGGTGATGATGCTGAAAACTGGACTCCCTAGTCCGGCTGTAATATTCCGGACTGTGGTCTGGGATGTAATTATTTTGCGAATATTCTTCGCATGGAGGAAATTTCGGATCGATGTAGTTAGAGTCCATCAAATACGAGCTCATGATCATTAATTTCTGGAGTGGAAAATAATTTTTCTCGCTTTGTCGTTTTTCTGCTCCATAAAACCCTCCTACTAGCTGGCGACCCCGTAAAGTTAGTTTCACCATGTGACTATTTGCGCCAATCACGCCAGCCGAGCTAGTCCCCGGATAAGGAACCAAAAGCTTATTCAAAATGTATCCAATTTGTGTGTGCGCGAGTGTGTGCCTGTGCCTCTGTGTGTGTGTGCGATCTTGTTGTTGTTTGCGTGGTCCCCTTAAACTCAGAAAAAGAGGTGCGCGTGCGTATGTGTGTGTGTGAAGGGTTATCTTGCTGCCAAACAGAACGTTCTTTTCTTAAAAAGGCAACGTAAGTGAATGGAAGGATAATGGAAGGAAACTCATTTATTTGGCAGACAGATGGTGTGCAGGGAAAGCTCCTGTGTTCTTCTCCACCCCACCCCCTTTTTCAGGTACACAGCAAGTCCTCTCTTGTAGGGATCCAGTAGCTAAATGAGTCTTAATCTGGAAGAACTAGTAACATTTTGCACTGCAGATAGTGAAGCATGCTTGAAATCGTTCTGCTTGCTTCACCTTAAAGAAAAGCTGTAGGGGAAATGAGGTGCCCCCGCCTCCCTCCCTCCTCCCCCCCAGGACATGGTTAGTGTCATTGTCTGCAGTACTAGTCACCCCCCCACCCACCCACCCCCTACGCACAATGCAAACAACCCGAAAACTAGAAGGCAGTATTTGTAATCCAATTGTTTGCTGAAGAGACACAAAGGAGGAGGCAGGTTACCTGGGAGGCAAGGAGATGTGGGGAGTGGGGGGGGGAGAGAGAAAGAGCAGCGGGATATGCAAATCATTTTTGCGTCATTTGGAGTTCTCTAGAAATGCTCATCAACCTTTGCTTAAGGGTGATCTGCTATGGCTGCAAGAAAAGCTGCTAGTGTCTGTGAGGTGAGACAAGTAGAAGTTCCAGCCAGCCAGATGGCAAGACCACCAGCCACCCAATGTTGACCATTTTGGGGGAGACAAAGTTTATGAGGTGCTGGTAGTAGTGGGAAACTAGCAGATATGTGCTTTTCAGTTCTTGCCGGGTTAAATAATGTAAGGCTCGGTTTTGTTATGATTATGGAAAAGATAACCCACACAAACATTCCCATCCAGTCTGGAGGCAGGTAGGTAGGTAAGAAGAAATATGGATCCTCATACAAGATTTACTGTAGCCATGATTTCCCCTTCATAGCCACGGATGAATGGGAAAGCATGTGTCTAAAGTCCATTCAGAACATTTGACTTCCTTGTGGAGCTTGGGGTGGTGGACAGAAAAAAAGGAAGGCGCTGTTAAATTCCTCCCCCCTCTCCCAATATGCCTGTATAAACAGACCCCTGGGTGGGTTAAAGGAGCTAAGCTGTGATGCAAACATTTTAAAGAGTGCAGTTATTGCAGTTAAGGGCTTTATCTATAGCTTACATTAAGAAGATGGGGCACAGAGAGTCGGATTAATCCCTTGTACTGCTTGATAACAATTATAGTTGAAAATCATAGCTTGCAGGGCATTGCAATATTTTACTTGATAACAATAAAAGTGACACATAAAGTTAACTGTTTATGTTTTATTTATTAGACTAAATGTGCCAGCGGTGTCGGAGGCTCTGGGCTGGTTGTAACAGTTTTTATGGGGCTGTAAAACGCCATAAATCAGTCACTTGAAATTGTTAGGTCTCTCTCTCTCTCTCTCTCTCTCTCTCCCTCTCTCTCTCTCTGGCAAGGGCTTGTGTGAGCTTGTGTTTGCGATGACTGCTGTTCCTTCTATCCAAGAAAAAAGTAGCAATGGTGGATTTTATTATCAGAAGCACGCTTTACCTTCCCTGTTATTTTAACTATTTATTCACGATCTAGCTGTAACAAAGCCCCACCACCACCACCACACACTTTGAATCTCTTTGCCCTTCCTCAGAATGCATGTGTATTTTAAAGGAACTCAAACACACACTCCCCTGGATAGCTGAAATCTTAAGTATAACTCTAGCAGTTAAGGGGAAATCAAAGGAAGCCGGACATTAACAAGCCTCTGCGTCGTCCATATACTCCCCTAGAGACGAATTTGTGATTGAGGCGCTCACACAACTTCGATTCTACAGGGTGCATATGAACGACTGGAGAATGTGGCCTTTGTGGTACTGGGGGAAGGTGGGAAGCGTATTCCCCTCCCCCACTGATGTGTTCCAGAATGTCTTTTATGTTTTGTTTTGGGGTTTGTTTGTTTTTCATGGATGTGGCGTGAGGGAAAGGAGAGCAGCTGTCAAGACTTCCTAAAAAGTCGTTTAACAAGCTAAGCCCTTTCCAGATAGGGCATGCAATGCATATTTCTGAGAGGATCCCTTGCTTTTATCAAGATGGGATCCACGCTTTCACAGCTTTGGGAAACGAGCTATGGAAGACAACCTTCCACTTTTTTTGATAGCTATTAACATTTATGGTTCCTATTGGATTATTATTATTATTATTATTATTATTATTATTAATCAATGCATTCACTAAGTAAGTGGGCAAGTCTCTCCTTGCTACTTTATTCTGTTGCCCCCCCCCCCATCTCTGTTTAAGGACCGTACATGGGTAGCTTTCAGTCCATCTATGGAGAACTGTCAACCTGTTTGCTTATGGACTGATTCATTCCTGAAGAAGAGGAAGAAGAGGACGGTTCAGTCTAAGAATAGAGAAATGAATGTCAGAGGTATTATTTTGGCCTTTCCCCCTAGGCAAGCTTTACAACTCCTATTCATGTTATCTCTTAAATTTAACTCTGCCCGTTCAACTCATTCTGCATAAAAAAGGAAACTGCCATTCTTATTTTATTTTACTTTGGTAGTCGAAACTGACATGCATACTTAAGAGGAATAATACTGGCCAAAGCGCGTGGATAGCTGAGGCAATTTTATTCCTTTTGCTGTTTTTCCTCAAAAATCATTGTGAACAGTCCAGAAAAATGTTGGCACGTGTCTAGTTGTTTCCAGTGGCAGAGGGATTGTACTGCTGGCTGCTGCAACTACTATTACTACTACTGAACTCTGGGCGGATTCTCAGAGTTTTTATGATACTGTGTGTGTGTGTGTGTGTGTGTGAGAGAGAGAGAGAGAGAGAGAGAGAGAGAGAGAGAGAGAGGTCGTGCTTGCCATAGCTACTATTTCCTCATTCCATGAGATGTATAACCGTGATTTCATTAACATGAGCTCCCCTTGCGTTGCTCTGCTGCTGTTACTACTACTGGTAATAGTAGTAGTAGCACCAGCAGTGGTTAGTATTTATACAGCCTTTTACTGATTGATTAAAGGACCTTGCACACACTCTCTCCGTAGTCTCATTGTCTCACTTAAGTTCTACTTAGCTCTCTGCAGTTAAATTCGGTGGGATTTTAAAATGCTGGACATTGGAGGGATTGGACCCATTATTAATTAATTTCAGCATAATTCAAATTATATGAGAGGGAGGGAGGGAGGGAGGGAGAAGAGGAAGATCTACAAATTGAGGGTGCAATCTTAAGCACACTTAGTGGGAAGCAAATGCCTATAAACTCCGTAGCTCTTACTTTCCAGTGAAAAGGGACTCCTGAGTAGACTGCCTACTGTAAGAACATGCTAGAAACTTGGAACCACCAGCTTCTTAAGTAGTTCGGCATTCCTGGTGGGTGGTGCTTTTTTCTTTTCCTGGGTCATCCTAATAATCACTTAAACCTACTCTTCGATATTTACACTTTTAATTATTTGTGTAGATGCACATGAATGAAAGGGCAGCTTTGCCATATAATCCATTAGAAGTTGAGTAACTTTCATAACAACAGAGCTTCCTTCCTTTCAAATCGCACTGCAAATCGAGGAAGTATGCAAAAAGCCAGGCTGTATGCAGTTACTCGGGAGTAAGTCTCTTTGAACTCATTGACGCTTACCCCGAGTAAATGTATACACAGGATCCAGAAGCAAAATGTGAAAATAAGGCTCTCTATGTTTACGCGAAAGTTTTTTGTTTTGTTTTTTAAGTACACAGGAAGTGTAGACAGGATTGCATATTTAATCATACACTTTTCTATTTTTATTTTTTTAAAAAAATTCCCCCAGTGGACTTGATTGCTCTTTCTTTCTTTCACTTCATTCCTGTAGTTTATTTTCACTGACCTTCTGCTTTCCTTGTTAAAATAGGCATTAGTCCCTTAAGTTTATATTTTTCTTAAAGCTATGGGGGGGGGGCATGTATTCCTCTCTTAAGTGTTTGGAAGAGTTGCCTTTTATTGTCTCTTTCAAAGAAGACTCCAAGGACGTGTGGAAGGGGGGGAATTAGTGGGGCACAAACCTCTTTTGTCTCTCCAGTACCCCTCCCACTTCTCTCCGATTGGCCTCCGTTTCTCCCACCCGCAGAACAATGTCGGCAAAACCGGATTATTGCTATTATCATCATCGTCGTCATCATCATCATCATCATTCTGAGTGGCAATAGCAAAGGAAAATACAACACCTCGATTAAATAATTCCTGGCCCTTAATTCCCAACCTAGCCAAGAAGCGGGTTGCAAAGCTGGTGTGTCTATCTGGTTACCATTTTCAGGACCATTTCTGAGTACAAAGCGCCTACTTGACAGTAGGGAAGAAAAATAAGTGTTCATTGTCCCCGCGGATTCATTGTGCGAGCCATTACCATACTGACCGCTTGGTAACCTACACATCTAGCCATTTGCAATCTGTGCATTGGGGGGGGGGAGTGCCTAGCCACTGAGATTTTGCTATTTCATTGTTTAGTAATCATAATAATACTAATACGAAGCCCCTTGTCACGAAAGCCACATCCTAGCTAAGGTCACACGCATAAATACCTCCCCCTAAAAAAAATGGGGAGACATATAAAATGATCAGTTCATAAAAAATCGGCTGCAGTCCAACTAAAATTCACTGGGGCCATGCAGAGAGGACAGCCACACACACGCCCCCCGCCAGTGTTTTAGATTCGGTTTATAACTCACATATTATTATAAGGCTTTTAAATATATAGTATTAAAATACAGTGCTGAGAAGGAAGGTTACTCTTGAAGGAATAATAATAAATATATATAGTCCCTTCTGACTAAATATCCAGATCCAAAAATGTATTTTCTGCATCGCCCACCCCCCACCCCCCGCAATTTGAAATTGGGTCGCTCCTAACTTCAGTGCGTGTATTGTAAGCTCTTCTAGAAAATATCAACATCCTCTAAGAAGTTCAAAGAGTGGATTTTAAAAGTGTGCATTAGGGGAAGGGAGTCAAAATACAGTTTTTTTTCTGGTGGAGGGGGTATATCTTTATAAAGTTGGTTTTTCTATGATACCATGAAACAATAAAAAAATTAATTACACTTTCATTTGGAAACAAAAGTTAAAAACAAAAGCATAAAGTGCCACAAAATCATTGGGTGTTCTCCCCCCCCCCCCGTTCCCCACAATGAAAAGAGACAGGTCTAATTTATGCAAAGAAATATGCAAATGTTTAATTGATTTTTCTTTAAATCTGTTATCACTAAAAGTAATGAGTTGGTGCAAACCGATTTGAATAACCAAAGCATGTCACCAGAAGTAAAAATAATAATAAAAAATACCCACAACCACATATACACACATTACCCCTTGTAGGTTCTCCAAAAAGCAAAAGCCTATAAATATTTATTCCTCCGTTTAAAACCCTTAAAAACGAACTCTTCCTGTTTGTTCGAAAAAGCACATATATGCAAACCATCTTCTCCTTCCCTCTTCCGCAAGCACCCCAACCCCCACGCAGCCCCCATTTACCCCTCCCTCCCTCTCCCAGGAATTCAATTTTCTTCAAATCTCGTTGAAAGTGGCTTTTTAAAAAGTGGACGCATTTTAATATTGCTTAGACGGCGTGACCTGAATTTCACCTCAACTGTTTGACTTGATCCAATAGGTCACTGCCAAGGAGTTATTGATGGGGAACCTCCATTGAAATTTGTCTCCTCGCAAATGGCCTTTAGATCTTCTAGCGAGTTCAATAACTAGTTATAATGTAGAAGGGAAAAAATGAAGCCCAAAGGCAAACGAATATGATGTTTCATTTTTATGCTGGAGAAATTGTTGGTTTTTCTTTTCCCTTTCCTTACACCCCCAACCCCCAACCCCATCCCACCCTTTTCACCCACTCAAAACAATAACAAAATCTGATTTGGGCGAAAGCATCGCCCCGCCCGCCTTCTCCTCCCCCCTCCCCGCTAGCCCGCTTGCTTCACCCTTTCAGCTGAAGCCAGATTCGAATCTATATTGCAAATCCATTTATTTATTTATTTATTTATTTATTTATTTATTTATTTGGGGGGGCTAACCGACGAGCCTCAGTTCATGAACTCTTCAAGACTGACCCTACTCGAGAGTCCATACAATAATTTTCAGCTGGGTAGGAATCATGTTTGCTTTACTGGGTTGTTTTGTTGTTGTTGTTGTTGTTGTTGTTGTTGTTGTTGTTAATAATAATAATAATAATAATAATAATAATAATAATAGACATACCTATAGCTAACAACAGACTGTATGCAGCTAAGCTTGGTGAGCGATTTTTATAAAAAATAAACATGGTACCAAATCCCTAATGACTACATATAGATTTTAAAGAAAAGGTTGAACAGTTAATCCACACGCATTAAAATGTTGATGTTAGTTTTAGCACTGGGGCGGAGTAGGATGGGGGAGAGAGACTAAAAATAAGCCAAGAAAGAAAATTGTTTAAATTTCTTTGTGTTGTATAATTTGCTGTGAATCGTTTGCATGACGGTCAATCATTAAGCAAAGCAAGCTCATACCTGCTTACTCAGAAGTAAGTCCCATTGAGTTCAATGGGACTGGCTCTCAGGTAAAATGGTATAGGATTGCGCCCAAACCTCCTTTAGGAACTAACTGTGTGCTGGTTTTTTATACAGCTTAAAATATATAGTATTTACTTTGACTCCGAATGCTGAGTTCCATAGTATGCCGGTTCTGGGGGAGGGGCCGATCCCCTCATCACTGAAGAATGAAAACCTGTGAGGGTTTTGTCTTTTGAGAACCGAGATAAGGATTTCAAAATCGTCCAATTACAGAAACACTGAGAACCCCCTCATTCCATCCCTATAAATACCGCTGATGCATATCTTATCACCCTGTTGCAGGACACGCAGAGTAGCTTATAAGGAAAACAGGAGACTTAAAAGAAGGGGAAAGGGGAAATCAGGAAAAGAGAAGGAAAACTCCTTAAATGTCCATGAGAAAATTCACGGGGGGAAGCTGACATTTATTATGCGCTGCGTAAACACGTACACAAATTAGGCTGCTACTGCTGTGTACGACACTGGCAATAGCTTTCTTTAAAGAATTAGCACACCCAGATTTATAATTCCTTCCTTGGCTCAGTTATAATATTAATTGGTGGGGGGAGGCGCGGACAACTACGCTTTACAGGACCTAAGACTGGCTCAGCAAAGGAGGTGGCTTTTTAAAAACCAAAAAAACCACTGGGATTGGTGGGTTGGAAAGCAGAAAGGGTCACACCGCAACCCCACACCCACTTACTCGGGAGTAAGACCCACTGAACACAGCGGAACATACTTGTGAGTAGACATTCATAGGTTTGCGCTGTAGTGTTTTTTGCTACATTTTTAATAGATACTGAGAAATGAAAATTGAGGTTCCTTCTTCATGTGGCTGGAGAAGTCCGGAAGCTGATTCACACGGACCTGTGCTTCCTTCCCTGCCTCTCGCTGCGAAGAACTGTATCTGCACGTCTGAACTGACTTTATTGAAAACTATGTGTTTTTTTTAAGACAATGGCAGGGGATATGAAAGCTCTGTCTGTGGTCCTTAGTCTCAGCTGATGTATGTAAATCGTCTCATGATGTTCCAGTTGTCCAGTGGTGAACACCCATGTGCAGACTCACCAGGACCTTCATGTGAAGCAGCTCTCACAGAAAGCAACTGTCTGTCTCTGGATGGACAGTACTGTAACTGGTTTCAAGGTCCATGAGGCCACCAGCTTGCTAAGCCATGCCTGCATATGGTCAGCTCTTGGATGGGTGACCACCTGGAAACCACATGTATGCCCATGACCCCTTAGGTTCCATGACAGAAGAAAAGCAGGAATATATGTGTGTGTGTGTGAAAATAAAATGGAAATCCACCAGCTCACCCAGTTTCTAATATAACCTTGAGTTCAATGTCTGCAGGGTCTTTTAGATGGCTATTTTTGATGCTATATGATTTCTCTTTAATGACTGCATTTTATTGGTTATATCGATCTATGAACTCTTACAGTGACGTAAAATTCATACTACAAACTTTTATCCACAAAGAGCATGAATGCTCCGTGTCACTGGGGTGGTGGCACTTCCACGTGGGAAGTGCTGTCCATGCTGTCCACAAACAGGAAGCTGTAGCAGAGTCTCTCCTTAGATACTTCTGATTAGAAAGATGTAGGAATGCCTGGTAACTGCGTGGCAACTGATACCCTTAAGCACAGAGCAATAGGATATGGTGCTGCGGGATAATATGCAGGGATAGAGGGCAATTGGCGCTGTTCACTTTCCCCCAAGTAAAGGTCAGAGAAAACATTACATCTCAATGGTCTTCGAGAAACGTGTGTAGGTGTGCACAGCCTAATTGCGGGAGACCTGCCAGATTTTACTCCCAAGCTTATGATGGATTGGATAGCCACCCCCCTTACTAAAAGCGTTTTTGCTTTGCTTCTTTAATGAATGCCAGTTTCCTCGCAAAAGTAGGCACTTATCTTATTCAAAGAAATAGTTGGCAACACGACTGTTTTCTATGATTTTATGCCTGCGTTTTCCAGTTTATATTCACAGGCGTGTGAATGTACACACGAGTGCCACGGGGCACGTTCTGGGATAGATTCATATATACATACACGTAGCTAAACTGTGGTGCGTGTGTACATACTGGAAAGGGCTATAGATTTTATTATATTACATATACTTTACATGCACACTGAAAATAAATATTGTTTGGTACTTCCACAATAACGTCAACAAAAAAGCAGCAACAGAGGGTTCCAGATTTTTGAACATGGATGTGCGTAAATGAACCTCTCTCTCTCGTTAGAATGCATTGGGTAAGTTCCATTATTCTAATTATTTCTGACAGTATGGACAGCAAAGGAGTGGAGAAACGGGACCCTACATTAAAATGCGTTCATGTGTGTTTTAAGGCAATCCAGGCGACTCTCATCCACCTATTTGCAGAGGAGTAGGTTCTACTGAGCTCTATGGAAGTGCAAATATTTGGAGGACTGGATGTGTGGGAGAATCTGCTTTACAAGGGAGACATCGAGCCCATCTACAGAATGATCACTCTGGGATCCTTTTAGTCCATTAACCTTCCCCTTTCTATGTACAAGACACCCATCCATGATCATTCCGGCTTAATTTGATCTTCTGATCGATCAGACACTGCAAACCCACCGCCACCTACCCACCCCAAAAAGCCACCAAGGAAAGATGTGGAATACATAAACAGATATTTGTGACTGCCTAGGAAGAATATTCTAATTACCTTTTAATATCAAACGCTATTTGAATTCCTTTTTTTAAAAAAATAATCATGTGAGTTATATTTTGAGTCTGGGAACAATGGTGCATTGTGCTTAAAGAGGAGCTTTGTTATTTGTAATGTTTATTTTCTCCCCACCAGGGTACTCTCAGTTTAATCTTTCACAGTGCAATAAACTATTATCTTAGTTAATCCCAAAGGTGAATCCATCAAAACCTTTTAATAAAACGTTTATTAGTTCCCGCAATTCAGAGAAGGCTGTAAACTGTAAGTACAGTGCAGGCGGTGGGAACTTAAGAGAAACTTAGGCTGATGTGTTGGGGGGGTGAGGTAATGTTTTGTTGTTAAATAAATGTAGGAGGGTCTATAACTATCTCCCAGCTGAGGCTGGCGATTATAATTCTGCAGGCTTTGTCAATTTCAGCTGTCATTAGTCAAGCCTACAGAAGCTAAAGGAGCTGTGGAGTCAGACAAGAGAAATCTCCGGAATGATATACACCACCGGGCCTCTGATACATCATTGCAGACTTGATTAAGGAAAAAGAATCAGTTGCCTTATTTGGATGGGGGAGAAGGAGAAATACTAAACATCTTCACATTCTCATCATGTTCGCCAAATGCCATGAATACGGGCTTCTCCAAATAACAATGGCAAACCCCAATTTTAGTGGGAATCCAAAACCCTGGGATGCAGAATACCAAGATGGGTGAGGAAACAGTAATAATAGTAGTAAGTTGGTGGAAGGATAACAGAACACAATAGCAGCTGCTACTCCTTATAACAGTCCACTTTAGTGCGTCTCCCCCATTTAAAAAAACAAAAAAACAGAATACAAATATGCGTTCTCTGCAGTATGTCGGGGGATCTGATACAGCATTGTTCACACATGGCTTCTCTGCCTATAGATGACCCCTATAGAAGGCCTAGGATTCTCCACCCCTTCCAGTTAGCATCCTTGGGAGGAATTCGTTTCGACAGACCGTCGACCTACGAAACTGACGAAACCAGATGTCAAGTTTCCGAGTGTTTCATGTATTTACCAGCGATAGTCTTTTAAGTTTGAATAACAGCAGCAGCAGTAGCAACAGGAAACAGGACTGTTTTTATTTCCTGTAAACGAGAGTGTAAAAATACCTGTTGGAGCTCAAATCATACCCTTCTGTTACTGAGGCGATGGCATTTTAAGGAAGGGAAGAAGTGCCTTTTGTTCAAAAGCTGTTAAGAGTAGCACTCCTCAAAACATATGGAAACTGTATTTTTTACGTAAAAAAAGAAAAGAAAAAAGAAAAAGTAATTTTGCTGTTGTCGGGTCACTTAGCTTGTTTAATAGATAGATAGATGGATAGATAGATAGATAGATAGATAGACTAATTAGAAAGTAGTGAACGTTCATAGAAAGGGAGTGATTCCTTCCGCGCACAGCAGTCCACCCACCCACTCCCATAAATCAGTAGTCCTGAGTAAAGGGGATTCCTTTCATCTCTTTGTTTTCTTCATTTACAGCGTTCTAATCAGGTGAGCTAATATACCCTCATCAACAGCCTACGCTCTTTCTCTGAACCTATGTCCATGGAGGTTTGGCTCTCAGCATCGCGAGGCGGGTAGTTGATGTTACACACGAAGCCCCCCCCCCCCGTGTTTGTGTGTGTGTGTGTGTGTGTGTGTGTGTGAGAGAGAGAGAGAGAGAGAGAGAGAGAGAGAGAGAGAGAGAGAGAGAGAGAGAGAGAGGTTTTGATGGCAGTGAACCTCGGGAGGTCTCAACTCTAACGTCGTTTTGCTATTTGCCTGTCCTCACCCCCCGCACCGGCTCTCTCTTCCCCTCCTGGGTTGGGAACATCTTCGCTCCCACTGAGAAGGGGAAAGGGGAGGGGGAAAGCCTTTCCTTGTTATGAATAATCGCAGTAGGTTATATCTTCCATCTCAGTCCAGGGAAAGGGACATTTTCAAGCGATGCCTTGTGGTTGGAGATCTCTCTCTCTCTCTCTCTCTCTCTCTCTCTCTCTCTCTCTCTCTCTCTCTCCCGCAGGAGGTATTAGCCTGACCACTTGTTTTAAAGGCTCTGCTCACTGTCTCTCCGCTTTATGTGCCGTATTTAGTGCAAATAAAGTTCCCGTCCAAGGGAGAGCAGGAATGCCTACAGAGCTCCTTAGCGCATCCATCTTAACTACCGAGGGTCTTAAACCTTATTATGCGTCGCCTTAAGAGAAGTCAAAACTACAAATAACTTGTCTTGAGATCCCAGGCAGGAGACACAAGTGTTTGTTTAAAGCGCGGCTGTAAAGAGGAAGATGGTGTTCCGTTCCCGTTCTGCGCCAGAGCTGGGAGGGGGGGTTATTGCACCCCACCCACCCCTTTGCCGCCGTCCCCCACCCCCTTCCTGGTTGCTTGTTTCATCTTTTCACAAGCACCTCTGAGAAAGGAAGGGAAAGCAAAGGGAGCTGGCAGATTGGTGGGATTTACAACCTCGAAGTCACCCATCTCTCCAGCCCCCACTTCCTGCGATTAGACAGATCAAACCGGACACCTACCTGCGTTTATGACCCACTCCCTTTCCTGAGTGGAAAAGGGTCCTGCAATAAAAGTCTAGCTTACCCATTGCTTTTATTTGAGAGGATGGGTGGGGGCTGTATATATATTATTATAGGCCACCTGGTGAGGCAATGGGGTGGAAGAGAGACCACTACAATTGCATGGGTTTAAGGGAGGGGGGGCATAGCTTTCGAAATAAGGGGTCTTCTACTTGATCTTTTTTTCCCCGCCCCCTTTTAACCCTGCCTCTTGCAATGAAGAAGACTACAGAGAAAGTGGGGGGAGAAAGTTTCCTGCCTTGAAAAGACGGAGACAGCAAGAGGAGTGCTTTTACCACAGTCATGCAGCTGGAGAGGCTTCGCCAATCTCCTGCAAATGCTTATAGATTACATTACAGTTCATGTTACTGCAACTGTTTATGTTCCAGACTCAAGCAAACTCTAATCCTGCCTTGTTCAGAAAATAAATAGAAAGGTCAACAGTAGTGATTCGCTTCCCCTCCCCCCTCTTCCTCCGTGTTATACTTGCATCTTTGAATCATGAATAGGGAAAAATCTGTACTTCTCAGGAAATATCACGTAGAGACCTATTGGTAGTTATATTTCTGTATACGTGTGTGTGTGTGTAAGGTCTAGGTGTTATCCACACATTTCTCTCTCCCTCTCCACTATTTGCGTATTACATTATACAATATTCATATGATATTAATATTAATGTTATTAGATGGCTAAATGTACGCAGACATTGCAGAAGATGTAATGAACTGGATATCGGAAGTTTGGCTACTGCAAATTATTGTTTCCATTTTCTAGACTCCAAAAAATAAAATAAAAAAACCTCAAGCAGGCATTTTAGATAGGCATATGGATGGATGGACAAATAGCTTATTAACTATCCTAATCAACCGTACACAAATTTCTCGTCTTTTGTTTGTGCTATTGAGTTTTCCTTAAGCATTAGGTTGTTCGTTTCCTTTTCCCTCGAAAGGTTATCCCTCTCTAAAACTAGAATAAACCCACCCACACAACACCACCAGCGACAGCAGAGGCAGCGACAAAAGGGCATTTACCACCATTGGGGGGGTGTTATATGGTGCAGGGCTAATATGGGTAACTGGCAGGAAAGACAGAAATTGCAAGTCAAGCAAACCACAATCGCACACAAAATCGATAACTGGGATTTCAACTCTTGACCGAATGGAAACGCCATTTGATAGAGAAGCTCTTTCAGAACCAGATCATAAATCAATACAAGCAACAAATCAGTCAATCAATGCAATTTGCATAGACGCAAGATAGACGCTTTCTCACTTTCCTTCTTTAAAAATTATATTTATATACATATATGTATGTATGTATACACACATACATAAACACACGCATATATGAGAGTGACAAACAACAAATAATATATTCAACAACCCCCACACCGCACGCAGCAAGCACACACACATCACATTAAAGAGCTGTACTGAGCGAAACGAGTGAATACCAGCAGAAGCCTGGTATCAGGAATACTTTCCCAAAGACGAAAATGCCCCATCCCCCACGTCTCTGCTGAATTGCTCAACATATCAAGGAGAATATATATATTTTCCTAAACACTCTCCTACAAATTAATTAATATTCTCAATGGGTTTCCTGTTCTTTACTGTTAGCCGTTTTAAAGTGTTCTAATTTATAAGGCTCCCACGGGAGATATACAAATAGAACTCCATTCACAATACCCTCAAATGGAAACCAAAGACTTGACGGGAGAGAAGAGGAAATGGAAATAAACGGGTGTTTGTGTGTTGTGAAGAATGGTCCAAACGAAAGAACTACATGAAAGTTTCCTTTCTTGATAAGGATATGAAGGCAATAAAATTCATCTAGGTACGTACTTCTTTCACGAGGTGTGTGTGGGGATAACCTTTAGGGGTCTTTTAGGCAATCGCGAGTGATCTAAAACTTTGCTCCCAGCAAATATTTGCACGGGATGTGCCGTCGGTGTGTTTGCAGCGCCTTAAAAGCAAATATACTTTGGCTGGAGTCCTAGGCACACACTGACCTAGGAGTAAGACCCACTGAACTCAACGGGGTTGACTTTTTGAGAAGACACGCATTGGATAGCATTTTCTGACAGCCAACTGCTGGATGTGTTCATATACAGTAAAGGTGGGTACTATTGGTATGTGTTGGACATTCCCTACCCTCTCAACCTCGAGAATTGTTATTATTCCCATGTTTACAAACTTGAACTCGTGTATGGTCAAGGGAATGGAAGAAGGTTGTCCAAATGCTAAAACATGAGGTTTCAACCCTGTAGCATCCTCCTCTCCAAAAGCTCGCCAAATAAACCCTGCACCTGGTCAATTTCTTTATCTTCTTACTCTTCCCGTCCATCCACCCACCCCAAAGGGCTTTCAATATAACCTGCGCTCTGAAAGGACTTTCTGGTGCTTTTGGCCAAGCGCTGACCGCCCCTCTCACTTCCTTGTTGGAACCCTCAAGGATACACATCTAGCAAGAACTCTCGCGTCTTTACAAAGTGGACACAGTCCGATGATCCCTCGCGGCCAGCTCTGCTCAGCTATTCAAACATTGATGGCTTTTGTTTTTTTTTAAAAAAAATCTTCTGCAATTCAACTTGCAAGGGAACGCTAGCCCTCTGCTTGCCGTCTACTCTGTGACCGACTGTTAGTCGGCTTGAGGCAGTGAGATAGGGAGGGATAGGTATCTAAACAAATCAACAGCACTCTTCCATTCCGTCACCTTTCTTTTTTCTTTTTATCAAATAAGAGGAA
The DNA here is from genome assembly GCF_964252035.2 of Podarcis erhardii. Taxonomy (NCBI): domain Eukaryota; kingdom Metazoa; phylum Chordata; class Lepidosauria; order Squamata; family Lacertidae; genus Podarcis; species Podarcis erhardii. Next base: position 12,098,606 of record NC_138498.1, read on the forward strand.
GTCCTGGTTGAGACTCATAGCAGACAGGTAGAGAAATCGTTCCTCTTCCCATTAAAAAGCAGCGTCTAGTTCACTACAATGTAGGAAACTGCTGTTGTTTCAACAATAGCACCTGCTTCCTCCCAGAACATTCCAACTTTAATTTTATTTTTTTATATACATCACAAACTCATGCGATTTTTTAAAAAACTGAGCTCGTTTACTATGGTGTTCAATTTTTATTCCCAGTTATTCGGAAATAATTTTAAAGAAAGTACCCATGAGTTACAAAGATTTCCAAGTGAGAGCTCCCAAGATGAATAATAATCTTAATTAAATAATCTTAATTAATAAAAAGTGTGATTCATAAAAATGTGTGATCTATCCTCTCTACCTGTGGCAGAACATGGTCTATCGTCATATTTCTATTCTATTAAAAAAATCCACATGGGTACACAATTTCTAAGTAAAATAAAATAAAATATCAAGCTCTGACTAATGAAGTTTGACAGAATTACTCGAGGTGATGGTGTCAGGGAAGGCGGGGTGGGGGTGCGGAGAATGGGAATGTGGCAGACGTGTGAATGTCACATCGCCTCTGTCAGTCACAACATGTTTTCTTCTGTTTGGCTTTCACACATATATATCATCACCTATATGTTATTTCCTCTTGTTGAGTGGAGGACAAAGACCACGTGATCCCATTCCGGGCATGCTCCTTGTCATTCTGGAAATAGTTTTGATTTCACAGGAGGACACAAATCTTGCAGGTACCTTTCCATCTTTCGGTAGTAGAAAGGTCAGTTTGAAAGTATCAGCCACCCCCAAATATCCATTATGGGGAAAGAAAACAAAAACCAAGAAATAGTCGAGAGAATTGATGGGGGTGGGGGACTCAAAGCTTCCTGTAATCATAACTCCTCAGAGTAATTTCCCATTCTGCAGATGAAAGACTGTTTTGTGAACGCTTCTCTGAGGTGGGGTGCTGAACTTCTCTCTCCCTTCCACCTCCTGGTGGGGGCAGAGCCATGAAGATCCATGTGTATTGCATCAGAGATCAATAATTTAAATACTGTATATATACTGTATATGAATTGACAGAACGTCTGTGGTTATAGGTAAATATATAGATATAGATCTGTTTAGTGGCAATGCCCTAATTCCCACAGGGCCAAGAAAGAAGGTTTTGAGCCAGTCACCAACTCTCAGCCTAACCTTCCTCACAGGGATGTTGTGAGGGTAAAAGTGTAGGGGAGGAACATCTACGCCCCCTTGAGCTTCCTGAAGGAAAAACATGATATAAATATGATAGATAAATCCAATAGGCAGGTGGGTTGGTTGGTGGATCTCTATCTATCTGTCTGAAATCAATAATGTACAGGGCAAGTCCTTTAAAAGAGGCCCCGTGGGTACACATGTTCCACAGGGCCTCTTTTAAAGGACTCACCCTGCATAATAGATTTCCACAATATCCAAAGATACGGAGCCTGTGGCGCTCCGGACATTGTAAGACTACAACTCCCATCATTGCCAACCACGCACTATGCTGACTGAGGATGATGGGAGTTGTAGTATAGTAGCACATGGAAAGCCAGAGGTTCTCCATCCATTTCTTAATGGATCAAAGCAATGCTCATCAAGCCCACTATACTCTTTTCCGAACAATGGAGGCAGCACAAGCATCAAATGAGGCGCTATGATGGTCTCCTAAAGTTTGTCCTCCAGTACCTGGTATCGACGGAGGTACCCTTATAAGCCTCTGTGGAGGATCCATTTAGGAATCGTGGCTAAGTGCAATCCACAGAGTTCTTTCCAGCGTGAACTGAATTCTTATACGGAGCTGTCGAAGAGAGAAGCCACCACTACTTCTTCTGGCAGTAGCGAATGTCAGACGCCCTGTGTGAAGACCTATGAGCACGAATTAGAATCCAAGCTGATGGTATCTGTTTACTTAGTGGGACCAGCATTTCTCTTCGTGGGTTTGGCAAATGAAGGCACGTTTCAAAGCCGTGGGAAAGTAAACTGTGATAAAGCCACTGATTCCAACCTAAACCTTAGGCTGACCTCTCCTAACTTTTGATTTCTCCTTCTCCTCCTCCTCCTCCTGCACATCTAAGTAAGAAACTCGCTTTTCAGCACAAGCTTCCTATCAATTACCAAAAGCAAATATCTCCCCCATCCATGCTTTCCATATAATCCTTAACTACAACGTATGGGGGAAACCTGTTTCAGGTCCAAGTGTGGGATGCCACAAAACAGCATCTTTTTTCCTCAGATAAAGCTGGACACGACTTAGCAGGACACCAGCCACCATCTTTTTTCCATCTAGCGATAAAGGGGGGATTCGCAACACTCCCAGCAGAACCTTACCGAATAGCTGAATTGCCCAATTCAACAAACGTTAAAGGAGCTCATCTGTCGCCTACGTAAGCGCCCTGGGGCAAGGCTGGATCTCCTTTGCGCAAAAGCACTATGACCTGAGTCAGATTTCCAACGCTTCCGCTGTGCTTGGTTGGAGGGAATGCCAAGTCCTTTTATTTTGTTTTTAATGGGCTCACCTCAGATGGGAACCGTTTAATTATAGAGTGAACTCCCATCTTATGCTCCACATTACTGTGTTAAAGAGTGCAAAGGTACCGAACTACTACTACTACTATTAGTAGTAGTGTGCCTCCTCCTCCCTCTCTCTCCTCTTTGTCTTACAACCTCCCCGCCCCTACCCCAACGCCGTCAGGCAGCATTTCCCTGCGTAGGTTCATGTCACAGAAGACCAACACTCAATGGACTCCTTCCAAAGGAATTATAGTTTGAGATATACCGTAGCATTCAACTGCTCCATGTAAATGCCTTCATTGCTTGCTTCTTCTTTTTAAGGCTCATTCCACTGGCTCATTAAAGATGTGTGTGGTCTTTCTCAAGGACCCTGCTTCTGGAGTGGACTTTGTCCTAAGAGGCTAGCAACCTCAGTTTGCTGCGGCCAAATAAGATGCAGTATTGCACCCAGGTAAAGGAAAGGTGAAGCAACATCTGTCAATCACCCCACTCTCCCTTCAAAAAAAGAGCTGGGTGGTCAGGATGTTGAGTGTGCCCCCTGTGGTTAATGTGGTCCAAACTGGTAAGGGCCAGAGGATTTTTGTAGCTTTCTACAAAGAGGAGCAACCTGTTTTTCTTTCACAAGAAGGAGTCACTGCTGTTATAATGGGCCTTCCAGAACATTTGGCTTGGCTGGAGGCAATAGGGATGGTCTTGGTTCCACTAGCTAAATACTGAGTAGGAGCAGAGTGTGTGTTTACTTTAGGCCTGTGTGCATCCTCCCTCTGACGTATTGGCATCCCTAAGTTTTAATAAGACAGAGAAAGTTCTAGCACGTAGTCTAAGAAAATTATATGATTGCACAATATACAAGAAACAGTATGCAAGAAAAATTGAGCCCAAGTGTCCTCCTGCCTAGAAGCTCCTGCCTGGATTTTAATGTCATTTTCAGTGAATAGGACAGTAGTTCAATGGTAGGGCATTTTTCTGCACACAGAATAGCCCAGCTTAAGTTGCTGGTTATATCAGTTTAAAAACTTGGTATCAGCTCATGGATAAGACCTGTGGTGGAAGACTGCTGCTGGCTGGATTAGATGGGCCAATAATTTGACCTGGTATAAGGCAGCTTCAGTGTTCAGACCTGCCTTGTGCTAACACAAGATCACAGAACAGCCACATTAAAATACAAGAAACTTCAGACCTGTATAGTGGAAGGTACCTGGACACAAAGAGAAATGTGCTGAACACCCATAAACGATAACCTTATGGAAGCATCTTCCAACAAGAAAGAGTATTCTGGCACCTTGAGGACTTGGAGTGTCTGGCCAGCTGGATTCCATCCTTTGACCCCATGTTACCAGTACTGTAAACCCAGTCCCAATAACCGGGGTTCCAAATTCAGTGTTGCTATGAAAGCAGGGTTGCACAATGCTGAAAACCCATGTGTGGTTTTTCCATTCCTGCTCTAATGAATGCAAATCAAATCCGGTGGAACCAAGACTATAATTTAGCCCCAGAGAAATAGGTAGGGGTGTGTGGGTGTGGGTGTTTGTGTGGGTGTGAGAGAGAGGGGGGGAGGGGAAGGGAGGGGGAGGAACAGAGAAAGAATTTGTGTCTGGCCCATGTTTGAAGATTCTGTCATCAAACATTATTGTCAGTTTACTACCGGCTTAGGCCACAACGCTTTATAATTTAAATGACTGGTTTTACACATCTTTACACCCCAATAAACATGTTTACTCAGAAGTCCGTCTCCTTCATTTCAAATGGTCTCACTTTCAAATACATATCCTAGAGCTCGCAAATTTCCACGCCCCGTTAAACTGAGTGAGAGAAACTTCTGAAATATTGATTGCCCCCCTTGTTTTTTTCGGGGGTGGCCCAATAAGAATCAGGATATTTGAGGAGAGCAGAATATTGAAAGCCTTTGAAGACTGAAGAAGTGTTTAAGACTGCTGTGGAAGAATATGAAGGCTTTGGGAACTCAATGAAGTGTGTGTGTGTGTGTGTGTGTGTGTGTGTGTTTATGCCTACGTGTTTGTGAGTGTGTGTGCACTGCTGCTAACTTCCTCTTTTCTGATTTCTCTCAGTCATCCTATCCAGACTGTAAGGATATACTCAGCTCTGAGGAAAGGGGAGGATCTTCTATGTTTCGTGATGAAGATCTATTGGTTAGAACACGACTGGACAGATGGTAAATCAGGATCTACGAATGGATCTCTCTCGGGATAGTTTGCAGTAGACCGGCAAGGTTTTGTTGTTGTTGTTTTTTCACTCCAAATGGTTTAACAATAGCAACAATTTTGTTAAAAAGGCTCCCCCTCCCTTAAATTAGGTGTCTGAAACGGAACTCGAGGGAGGGAGGAACCAGGAATTAAGTCGTCTGCGAAAGGACTGTAAGATCAGTTAAGGACCTTCTGAATGCTATATCTTAGATTGAGTGTGTGCTCAAAGGCACAGTAGCACCCCTCGCCCGCATGCCAACATTTTGCATTTTGTGGATCTCGATGTTCTAGTAAAAAACAAGTAGATCCGTCCAACCTGAAGTATGCCCTCCCCTCGGTTAGAAGAACCATGAAGAAAGGAAAGGCAGCCACCATAGAACGTTTTCATCTAAGAAAAGTGTCGCCAGAAAGCCAGCGTCAGAACAGGACTGTCAATCATACTTTTGGAAAGCAGAATCTTTTCCCTCAGATCACCCCCCTTCACACCGCCCAGACTTTATTGAGGGATGTGTAGGCCTATACAAAGGACAGCTGTTCTCTTTTCGGGAAGAGCTTCAGCAACATCCTATTGGGGACCTTCCTGAGTGAAATTTGATTTTCCCACTTTCCTAGAGAAAGATGGAAGATAGAAAGGGGAGGAGAGGGAGATATTCTAGAAATGGCATTTTTTTCTAAATGGAGAAAAGGGGACATCGTTCCGTTGTTTGTACAGGGAAATGAAGAAAAGGGTGTGCTTTCTTTTTTCATTCTCATGTGTTCAGAAGAGACTTTCTTCATTGTCCTGAAGATGTTGTTGGAAGGCGAAGAATGTCCTTCAATAGTTCTACTGAGAACCTCGGAGTGGTTGACATTTATGAAGGTCTGTCTATCCGCTACACTGCCTAAGTGGATTGTGCCGACGTCCTTTTGGGTAGCTTGTGCTCAAGCTTTCTCTGAGGCTTACAAAATGCTGCTTTCCTCTCCCCTCTGTGACCTTCCTATCATCCCACTGAACACCCTAGTCAGCTTCCCAGTTCAACTTTTGCTGATGACTGTCACCAACCCCCAACCCCTAGGAAACCAAGCGAGGCGACTGGCACAAAAATACAGGATGCTTTCTGTCTGGTGTGGAGTTGCTTGGATAACTGGGCCACAATGTCATGAACCAACCAGCCAAAGAAACTTTTTAAAAGCCACAATGTAACTCCTTTTTGCCTTTAACTTCAGTGCTGTTGTTAGTCGGGGCTGAGGATCGGGAACTGTGTTAAGGATGAGTTGGATGATATCCCAACGATAGTTTCTCTGTTCATTGGGCATGACAGCAATGTGTCAGTTGCACCTGAGTTTTAAACACAGTTAGTTTGGAAGCAGATCACAAAGATCTGCTCCAGACCTACATCGCCAAATTGGTAAGGGTAAGACAGGAGCAGTACACTTGCATTCCTTCTCTCTCTCTCTGGCCTAGGTAAATTGCGACCAGAAACTTCCCAGAAAGTCCATGCAGGAAGACACCATCCGAGCAAGATTTGGCCTATCAGTATGGAATTATGGAGAAGCTCCCAAAGCTATGTGGCACTCCGAGGAAACAACTGATAATCTTTCCTAGGCACCAGCCTGCCATTACAGTATAAGTGAATTCCATCAATGCAATAACGGAACTGAGAAAGAACATCTTCGGGGTTAAACTGAGGACAGTGCAAGGATATATCGAATGATTATAACAGCATTTGCACAGCGCTTTTTGAGCGTGCAAGGAGCTCCACGTCATTGCTATTCCAACATCGCTGCTCTTATCCCCAAACTGCAGGTGGACTGGTAGATCTAGTGCCTTGCCTAAGGCCACTGAGGCCAAATTTCAACCGGATCATCCAGTTCACCACCAGGGAAAAAAAGATTCACTGGATAGAAAAAGCTGTCCCTTGAATCGTAGTGGCAGTTACGTTAATGAGACTCACACGCACACACGTACAAATAATGTATACACGGACTTATGCAACGCTGATGGGACATATATTTCTCACACAACCATATACACACTCCTCTCACGGTCTACTCCAGCGTTCTCTTCCTTCCCCTCCCTTCATTTCTCCCTAGGACAAAGATCTGGCCAGACTTTCCGGCCTAGCTTCAACCTTCTTCCACTCCACCTGCCAACACCCGCGATGCGTACAGAGCAGCCAACGTCTCAGCCCAACTCCAGCGCGCATGCACTTTACCCCGCCGCCGCCACCACCACACAAACTTCTTTTTTCTTCTACCCATTAAGCAAGTATTGTACCCGGGGACATTTAAGTGTATCTCTCAACCCAGCTGCAAGAAGCAGTCCAACAATTTTGACCGAAAGTTTCTGTTCAGAGGGGGGGAAATCCCACCACCCCATCAGATCTCGAGCGTCTTCAGAGAGGTGTAGAAAGCGGGTGGGAGAAGAAGGGAATGAATCAACCTCTGCCTAACTAAGTAGAGGAAGGTTTGGGTCCTTATCTCATTTTCCACAAGCCCCGAGGAAGTCAGGAAGGGGAACAAAGGTCTGATCTTGCTTCTTGATAACCGCCACTCTCGACGTGCACTCCAGAAAGCTTCCCCACCACCACCACCTCCATCACCCTCGAGGAAAAAGCCTTACGCTCCACACTTTCACCCCTCCCCCAACTTCGTAGCCAAGGTGCAACTGAATTCCTCTCCCCCCACCACCCCCACCCCGCACCTCCACAAGAAAGCTGAATACCGTGTTAGAAGCTGGGAGGGGATGGCGTGGGGAGAGGAGCGCAAAAAAAAAAAAGCGGGGGAAAGAAATTAACTTACTGATCTCGCCAGGGATCCATTTGGGAAGATGCACCTTCCCTAACAGCAGCCCAAGACGTCGTAATCCGCACTAACTGCCTTGTCCCACTGTCCCAGCATTAAACAGCTCCGGCAGCTGCGATGGTGGACAGTTAAGATTATATATGATGTAAATATATTGTGGGTATGTCAGCTCCCCCAAACCATAAAACTTAGTTTAATGACATCACGTGCTCACCGAGAGCCATTCAGGGCTTTTGCTTTGGGCTATCCACATAAATAACCTTCAAAAGTTTTAAACTACTAAATTCACTTAGAAGCCATGGGTATTTCTGCTAATGTTCTCAGGGATAGTCAAAGCCTTGGCTCAAAAAGTCCTGGATTATTATTATTATTATTATTATTATTATTATTATTATTATTCTTCATCCTCCCTTTTAAAGCGCGCGCACACACTGGAACTTTGGGTCTGTCATTTTTTTCCCCTTCCCTCGCCCTCCCTTTCTTGTTTGGAGGCCTTTTTAAAGTCCCCACTGTGTTGACACGGATGACAGTGAAAGGTAAGCGATGTTTCATTTCCTTCTTGGCTTTGCAAGACTTCTTTAGGAACGGACTGAAAAGCAGGAGAAAGAGGAAAAGGAGGGGGGCTGTTAGATATTGAATAGCAAAAGTCAATGACAAGCCCAACAACCAAATATTAATCAGTCCTGAAAAATTACTTTCTAAAAGGACAGGGAAGAGGCCCAAATAGACCCACGTTGTTCGCTGGATAAACGCACAATTATTCACAAGGCTATATATATATATATATATACTGGCTTGCGTTATGATAATGGAAAAGTTTTGAACTGCTATGTGTGTAAAGGCTTCTCTCCCCCCGCCTTAAGATAAAACAATAGAACATCTGATTTTGTTAATTCTAACCTGTCAAACCCAATTATTCCCTGGCAGACTTCCGATTAAAGGGAAAGGAAACACCACGGTTTAGGGGTGGGGTGAGCAGAGAAGACCAAATAGAACGAAACAGATGTAAAAACAACCACCTTTGGTTTCAGTGCACAGCTATCAAGATCTGCCAAGTCTGTTTCAGTGCCTCAATAAACACTCCATAGATTTACACAGGGTAGCTTATTATTTTCGAACATCAAGATGACATATATACATTTAAATGCTCAGAGAATGTTCCAATATTTGTTGTTGTTGTTGTTGTTGTTTTTGCTGCTGCTGATACTCCTGGGAAGGCATACATTATTTGCAAACACAAGACAATAAGGAAGGCTCCTCTTGGATCAAACAAAAATGGAATAGAGTAAACCCCAGTGCTTTGATCTCCGTTACATGATTTGACTGATATTTGCGTAAAATCAAATCATATGACAAGTTAAGCCTGGGAAGGGGAGGGAAAGGGAACTTTCAAGTGGACTGTAAAATTGCCATAACATAAACTGTCATCGCCTTCGTGACAGTATTATTTGATCTTCTCAAAGAGGACACTAAATAATAACTACAATAATAAAATATCAATAAACTTCAGAAATAGAGCGCTATTTAAGTCAGAGGGACTGCATGAAAAGCTGAGAATCTTAGGAAGTAAAGCCAGTTTTATCCTTAAGAGCTTCCACTGTCATTAAAATAAACTTTTGTTTTCAGGTTCAGGAAATGGCTCCATTGTTTGAAATGTGTAAAGGAAATACTATAAAGGTTTATTGAGCCATTGAGGGTCTCTCCCGAGCGTTTGTACTGTAAATAGCTCCGAAAACACCTCAGGCATGACCTCCGGTGTGTGTGGCTGTGTGAGAGATAGTTGGTGTGTGTCTGGTGAAACACACACATACGTGAAATATACATGCACAGTTTTATCCCTCCCAAATCTCCACAGGCCTGTACATGCATAGCCCCAAACTCCTACATTACTGAATCCAATAACACTACTATATGAAGAAGAAGACGAAGAAGTCATAGATAGGCATAGAAGTCATCTTTAAACGCATAGAAAGAGATTACAGGTTTCAAAAGGAGTAGAGGACAATTAGCTTTCTTATATTGCACCTAAACCAGAGAAACTTTCGCAAATATCGTGCTTTATAAACCACACGTTGAAGTTTTGCGCAGCCCAGGGTTAAATCCCACCATTCTCTGCCCAACTCAATCGTACTTGTTCTAGTGATCACACATACACACAGCGTCTCAGAAAGACCTACCGCCTTCACAAATCGCCCAGTTCTTGCACAACTTTCACTTAATGTCGATGGAAAGTTGTCTGAAGGGAGGGGCCGAGAGCCTAGCCCGGTAATTCTGTTCTACAGGGTTAAAAAGGCAATCTTATTTAGAAAGGTAGTCTTGACTGCATCTGGACTATTAGATTATTGTAAACTGAAGGAAGGAATTATCAGGGAAAGAAACAAAGCGATCGTACGCAGACCTTTGGAGGACTTTGGAAGAACCCAGAACTATGTTGTTCAAACACTAGGACAGGTCAAGAATTGTTCAACAGTTCAAAAAAAGAGGCATTCACTCCAGAAAGCTTGTGACGAGACCTGCAACTGAGTACACATCACCCAAAGTTCTTTTATTGGGGACGCAGCAGGGGCGACATAAGATACATAAAAGCCCAACCCATAGCCCATCCGAAGTTAAACACTAGGGTTTGACCGATTTCCACTGCAACCCTTGCTTGAAATCATTCCCCCGCCTCAATGGGGCTTACTTCCAACTTGCGTTTGAAGTAAATCTCATTGCGTTGAATGGGATTCTGAGCTTCAGTTCAGAGGCTTGTTCCATCCAAAGTTTAGCGCTTGGGAAGTCCCATCGATTTCATTGCAAGAGGTTTGTGCTAAACTCTCCCACTGAAATCAATATGACTTCACAAGTGCTGAACTTTGGATGGCTCGAGCCTCAGACTGACGGGGATTTGTTCTCGTTTTACATATTTATATATTTGAAAACAATTGACAGCAAAATAACAGTGGAAGTGCGGGTTTGGAGACAGCACTCAAGCAAAGGCACCTCATATATGTTTTTCTCCCGCACTCCAAAATTGGCCTTAGGTGTTGATTTATTTATTATTTTAGCATTTATTCAATATGACAAAATATACTGTATATGTTCCATGGCCTTTCACATATGATATTACAACCAATAAATATATGGAATACAACATCGGGGAGAAGGAAGGGGAAGGTGAATAAAAAGAGCTACATGTAAACAAAAAGTATACATTTGTATAAGAGTTCAGCGTTGTTCTTGTCGTTATCATTATTTTGCAAAGCTACATTAATTACGCAACCAATAAATACACAGGAATATTTAAGTCGGGAGAATTCACACACACACACACCCTTACCAGCCCCCACCCCAAGAGTGCTTTAATGTTTTTGCACAAATATCTCCTAGGAGAGATGGTCAAGCAGATTCGTTCATAGTCCATTCGCTTTTCATTCATATGCAAATAATACAAAAATAAGTCAACGGAGTGGAGGGGGGTTGAATAATAAAATGAAACAACCCCACCCCAGAAGGACACACCTCACAGCGAGCATATTTTTTTAAAAAAACAAACAAACCAAAACAAAACACAATAACAAATCACCCCCCACCCCACCCCCCACGTTTCAGGTTAAGTGCATCTAGGGAACTACATTGTGTGGAAACTCACCATCCACACCAGAAGTAAACATTCTCACACACCTAGATCGTGCAGCCCGATCCTATGCACGTTTACTCGGAAGGAAGTCCCCCCACGTTCAGTGGGACTGGTTGAGAAATAAGTGCTCACAACAGGTTTGTCGCCCTCCACCGCGTTGGACACAGAGGTAAACTCCCACGCCTTTCACAACGGGATTTACTTCCAAGCCTGACGTTTAAGGATCGGGGCCTCGGGACTTTCCAAAAGTCCTGAGGATCCCCTCTTTTATGCATAACTTGGACTTGGGTTTCCTAAGCGTATTATTCTGATCTTCAGCGTAATCTTTTATAGACATAGATATAGGTTATAGATAAAAGGACCTCTCAAATGTCGCCCATTGGCTTGGTTTTCATTTGACCGACATATTTCCTCCCAATTTAAGGGGACACAGGTTAGAGTGGTGTGGTGGAAAACAAAACGAAACCCACCAACCCTCCAGCGAGCTGTACACTGAATTCTAGCTGAAAAGCTAAAGGGTCTGTTTGCATACTAATAAGAGAACGCCTTTGTCTGATAGATTTGTTAGAGTATGTAGTTCAGTCCAGTCTGCGACCCTTCCCCCCCACCCGCCCTTTTCCTCTCCCCACCTCCCAAAGAAAACTTTTCTCAAGGTAGGCTACAACAACAACAGCAACTCTTGTCAGTGTGAACTGACTTTCCCCGCCCAACCCTTGGCCCGGATTTCTACCTAGAGAGACTCTTTGCTTTTCAATTTGGAATCTTTCTTCCATTTCATCCTCCGGTTTTGAAACCATATTTTGATTTGCCTCTCATTCAAACATAGGTTGTTGGCGATCTCTATGCGCCTCCGGCGGGTGAGATATCTGTTAAAATGAAATTCTTTCTCTAGTTCCAGAGTTTGGTAGCGAGTGTAGCTGGTTCTGGAACGTTTGCCATCTGCTTCTGGAAGACAAAAGACATCGGATAAAAAAACCCCGCTAAAATAATAATAATAATAATAATAATAATAATAATAATAGAAAAAGAAGAAAAAGAAGGGAGTAGGAAAGCAAAAGGTATTAAAGGGGGGGGGGGCGAGAGAGATTTCTTGGTTCTACCCAGAATACATTTTTAATATCTTTAGTAGAGGAGGGGTATTTTCCAACACTTTCTCATTAAAGTTTTGGGTTCAAGCTAAGGTTAGTCCCTAATGAAGTGTTCTCCCTTTAAACCACGAAGAAGTGTATCTATAAGAAGGGGAAAAATAGATCAAGTCGCCCATTTTCCTAGGTTAGGAAAGAGGCAAAACTTCTGACTTTATGGCATGATGTGGTAAGGTCTGAAAAAACTCCTAAGCCCCTCTCTCCTTCCTCTTAAAGAACGCGAGCCTTTCCAAGTTATTTCTCCCCCTTAAAAAAATTCTTTCCTTCTTTCCCCCCCAACAAAAAAATGGAATATTGCCTTTATACCCGTTTTGTTTCTATGATCCAATTATGCCGTCATAAATTTGGGCGTATATCGCCTCTAAGCCTTTTAGTGGACAGTTTTACGAGCAATTGATGCCTTAGTCGTAAAATTTACGACCCCAGGTTTTTCCCCCCTTATTATTTGCCCCGTATGGCCTATAAAACCAAGGCAAATCCTGTGAAACAAAATCGAGAAGCGAAAGTTTACCGTGGCTCATGTGTAGTTTGGTCATCCACGGATAAATTTGTGGTGGCTGCTGCTGCTGCTGCTGCTGTTGTTGCTGGTGGTGCTGCTGTTGGTGCATGGACTGCCCGCTTTGCTGAGCTGTCTGCACCGGTTCACTCTTGATTTCCCCACTGCTCTTAGATCTATCTTCCAACGGCGTACTGTTGTTGTTGCTGCTGGTGGTGGCTGTGGTGGTGCCACAAGCTTTCTGACTGTAAATTCCTGGGTTTAGAGAGGTCTGGTCGTCTCTGCCTAAAGTGTGCCCTGCAGATCCCATGACTGTACAGGAAGGTCGGTCGGGGTTAGGTCTGGGGGTTGAAGACATGTCCACACCGTTCAGAGAGTTGGCAGCCCCAGATGAAGGGAATGTAATGCTCAGATCCAGCCCACTGTAGCAGTACCTGGAAGGCTGAACCTCAGACACAGATCCATAATTCCCATAACTTTGCATGGAATAGGCAGGAACATTTTGATTTTGCTTATAGAACGAATTGGCTACGTAGGAACTCATGTCAGGAATTATATTTTTTTTTTCCTCCCCACTCTCTCTCTCTCTCTCTCTCTCCCTCTCTCTCTCCCTCTCACACCCCTTTGATTAGGCTTGATTTGTGGCCCTTTTGAAGTTCAGGGTTTTTTGTTCTCTAAAGTGCAGAATTTATAGGTGGAGATTCTTCTTTTCTTTATTCTATGTGCGCTGCCCAAATATGGGATGTTTAAATAGAATCACGTGACGGTGTTGGCCAGTCATAAATTTGGCTTGATGACCCCAGGAGGTTATTGATGGAAGCCCGAGAAACGTATGCGATATGTTGGCATAACGAAACAAAAAAAAAAAAAGAAAGAAAGAAAAAAAAAAGGCCCCACACTCAAAACACCGAGACAATGAGACTATAGCGTCACCTGGTGCTGGGTCTGGGGTATGACGTCTCATAAAATACTACCCTTCCCTAACGCTCGAGGCTTATGGGTGTGAAACAACGCGCACAAACAGCCCCTAAGCCTTCGTTGGGATGGAAGACAAGAGCTAATTTCCCGTCCACAGCGATTCATAGGAAATTTTCAGCCCTTGATGTGGGGTGGTGTAAAATATGGCCTTGGGACGCGTCCTCGTGTAAAAACATTTCCTTCTGTGTAGGCCGGATATTCCGTGTTGTATGCACATGTGTGTGTGCGCCCGCGCAGCAGCCTTATATGAGCCTGTTCGCTTGATTCAGTGTAAACAGACGCATATTCTCAATTAATGCAATCGAGATTGCATCTGCACTGAGTGCAACCAGAGAGACAAAGTCCTGAATTCGAATTCCCTTGGTTAGCGTTACTCGGTACACCAGAGAATACATATGTAGGTGTAAGCGGGATATGCTGCAGGAAGTAAAGTCAGTGTGCTCTGTACGCTTTATGCTTTATGCACATGCATACATTGCATTGTTGACATGGATGCATATATAACTGGTCGCAGAAAACTGCTTTTATGACTAGGCGCGTGCAGCAGATTGAAACCTACGTTGTGTTAATCTTCTGTTCTTTGTATATCTCTCTGTATATGTGGAGTGCAGTATGTTTGGGAGTTGGTGTGTGTGTGTGTGTGTGTGTGTGTTCACTGGAGGTTATGAATCAACGCATCCTCCCCATAAATCAGCTTTGTACCTTGGGCGAATGAATAAACATTCACCTTGTTTTTTGGTGTCTGTATGTCTGTATCTCTGTATGTCTGTGGGCACGTGAGAAGCCTCTTTAAAAAGCTTGGAGAGGGAGATATCAGGCAGGTGAGGGTATGTGCCAAGGCTCCCCTTCCTCACTGCAAATTCCTGCTTGCAAACATGAGGTTGGATCTGCCGGTTTCTCTTGAGAAATATATTCCCTTCCGCCGGGGTGTTTAGCGAAACAGTTGGAAACAGAGATTTTCCTTCCCATTTATTAAACTTTTTAAAAGAATAGGATAAAATAAATAACATTGGAATTCCTATGTGAGTTATAAATATATTATTTCATCTTTTTACCACCTCAGTTTTACGTGGTCTTTTTTGGGGGGGCAGCTTTAACATAAAACATAAACTTTTAATTTCAGTGGCCCTTTTAAAAGTCCTTCGCTTATGTTTGGTACTTATTTTAATGTTTAGCTCAATTATGGCAGAGGGACATTTGGAAATACCGGAGCAAATCTCTTAAATATTGTTACCTGCATTCCCGTCCTCTATGTTGCATATATTTGCATTTGAAATTTATATGATCTCTCTACTTACTACATGTGCTAGGCTTTTGTGGCATATCTAAAGAGAGATGTTCTTAAAGCCTTCCAAATTTTATGGACAAGCGGGGGTAAGAAATCGTCTTGTTGGGGTTTCCTGGTATTTTCTTTTGTTTAACGGGAACCTGATAGTTTAGTGCAAAATGTTCAAAGAGTAGCAAAGGTTCCCAAGGCAGTGAATGCCTCCAGAAGACAGGATTACTTTCTCGAACGTTTGTACCTGGTTGAAAAGATGCCTCTGAGCTAAACATAAAAGGAGAGGGCAATTCCTGAGCCTAAGCCACAATGTAATGTTGATGTGCTCATTGCAAACTAGGCTATTGTCAGTCGCGCCTTTGCGCCTTCTAAGCGTCTGCAATAAAACATAAAAATATTTCTGCCCACTACTCTGTTACCTCGAAATAAATATAGAGAGAGAGGGGTGCCCTGAGAGTCTAGTTTCCATTGGTAGCTTTAATTTAAAGAATAAATAAATAAATGCATTTGTTTTTAAGCAATTATTTGGCCTCTAGAATTAGGGAATAAAATGTGTCTGAGCTTTTAACACTCTGAGAGTTGGGGTTTCATGCAGTTTTCAGGGGATGAAAGCGCGAAGTGAAACGCAGCAAGATGGGATATAGATATTCATTTACATATATATATATATATATATATATATATATATATATATATACTTAAGGATACCTAACTGGAAGTAAATTATATCCGCCCACCATCCTGTTTACTTCCGACTAAATATGCCGAGAGTCGTGGTGACAGGCGATCATGAATACTGGCATCTAAAAATGGAGCATTCTCACGCACGGAACCCGTGGTGGCTGATGCAAAACTCTTTCACCTGAGATCTTCCCCCAATTGAATTTCAGAAACCATCCAGTAACTTTTAAAAATAATATCCAGTTTTTATTAAATACTCAACCATAGTCCTCTGGACGTGACCTTTATACATGATGTTAGAGAGTGTAACACAAGATTTATTTATTTATTTCCTCCTACTTGCTATAGAATTCCATTCACGTTTATACTGCTTGAACATTACAGTACTAAACATAAATATAAATACAGAGACCACAAATACAGCTAAAAATATTCACACAGAAACTGTCACAGTTTGTAGAATGCATAATGACCTCAGGTAGTGTTTAAATACAATTAGTTTACTCTGGAAAATGCTATATTTAGGTAGACATAGCTTGGAGGCGTGGGAGAAGGTGGGCATGGAAGGAAATATTTTCACAGGGGTAGGCAATTCAATTCCCCCCCCCCCACTTACATCACCGCCACCACCACAATAATTATCATCGTTTTGGAAGCGAAACTGCATAGAGTGCCTTTTTGACATGGTTGATCTCAACGCAAGCAAAACTATTCTGTCTAGGGAAGTGGAGAAGGAATGGCGGGTGGTGGTGGTAGTGGTGAAGGGGTTTGCATTAAATACAGTCTTTATGCAAAGGTAGATAGCTGGGCTCGGATGCAAAGGCAGAGAGGGTGGGGTTGGTGAGGTTGGAGGGGGGGTCTTGATGAGCTCCTTAGGAAGAAAGTTATGAAAGTGGGTGCATCACTGCTGGAGAGATGGAGGAGATGGGGGAGGGGAGGTCTCCCACGTCCACATCTCTCTCTCTCTCCCTCTCTCTCTCTCTCTCTCTCTCTCATACATCCAAATGTATAGATTGTGCCAGTGGTAACAGAGAATGGAAAGGAGAAACTGGGAGTGGGGGGCGAGAGAGAAAAAGACCGAGAGAGCGAGAAAGAAGAGGAAGAGGGACCGTGTGCGAATGTGTGTGTGTGTTGGGGAGAGGGATCTGGCAGCACCGTCAGTGTTTTCAATCCTTTGGTTTCTCCTCTTCTGTTTCTTCCCTTTTCTCCTCCTTTGCGCCCAAGCTATCTGCAGCTGCTCCAGCGCCACCTCCCCCAGACAGGGTGGAACTCAAATTGCTCTCTTTTTTCCATTTCATCCTCCTGTTTTGAAACCAGATCTTGATCTGGCGTTCAGTTAGGCAAAGAGCGTTGGCTATCTCAATCCGCCTTCGCCGCGTCAAGTAGCGATTGAAATGGAACTCCTTCTCCAGTTCCAGGGTCTGGTAACGCGAGTAGATCTGACGCCCCCTCCTCCGATCTGCTCCATAGCCGACCCCTATGGATTCGGAAACGAAACAAACTAAAAACGATTAGTTAACAGATTTGAAAATAAAATGCGTAAATAAAAAAAAAAAAAACAGACACACAACGTAGCCCGTCAGCCAGGCTTTCCCCAACCCCACCCTCCATACTCAGTCTTCATTGTCATCCACCGACCAACTCCCCCCCCCCAACCCACTGCACAATTTAATTCTGTGCCTTAGTCTTACTACCCATTAAAATCATGCAGCACACATGGAGGATGGGGGGGGGTGTCTAATTGAAAGCATGTTCCTATCTTATTTGCAAAGATTCAGAATGTGTTGTTTTAATTATTTCTGCAAACTTGAAAAAAAAAATCCAATTAGATTTTACTCCAATGCTGCTTTAATTACTAGGAATAGACACTCCTTCCATATATTATGAAGTCAAGCTACTTCATAAATCCCCCAGCTGTTATTGGACCTGTTATTGGACAAGACACTTTGCAATTTTTTGCCTTAATAAAAATGCCCTATCTCACCTATCAGGGAAAATACATTTTTTTAAAAAAACAAACAAACCCCAAAACACATCACTTCTATTCTACACCTTATTTCCACCACCCCCTCCAAGGGAAAAAAAATCAGAGCTGATTGCACTTTATTATAGATATTTTACACTCTCGAAGTCTTTTAATTAGAAAGAGCATAACAAGCCATATTCGCTTGCAACAACTTAACAAATAAAAGGCCTGTAGCGGCAACTGTGAGGAAGCTATATTATTGTTTTTATGGGGCCATAAAAAGTAGCTGAGCCTGTTCTGCTAGGGAGACGGTCGTAAAGATGGTTCAGTTTATTTAATTTATCTCTGCAAGCTGTAAAACTTACCACTGTGGGAGTTCATGCGCTGCATCCACGGGTATATTTGAATGCTAGTTTTCTGTTCCTGGGATGTGCTCCTGTTTTGGTCACTTGTAAAATCCTGTGCAATGGAAGTTTGTGTATTGTGTCCCATAGAATTTTGCCTGCAGCTAGAGAGCATGTCTTTTTCTTGATAAAAGGCATTAGATCCGTAATCATATGGTCCCCGACTGGAGCTAAACACAACATTATCTTGCGGTGAATAAAAAGGAGATGAATAGATCCTGTTTTGAGCAACCGCTGCTCCATAAGTTGAAAAATGCCTTACAGGGTCATAAGCAGAGGAATTGATCGCCACGTTGGGCAGGACCTCTTGACCACTGGTGAGGTGGCAAGACAACGACGGGTTTGTGAAATAGGAATTCATATCTTCCCCCCTATACCTGGCTTGTATGATTTCTTTAATATTTATTTCTGTCTCCAGTTTGTAGTCTGAACTAGATTGTTATAGGGACGGCTCCACTCCAGGACAGACAAAATGACAAAGTCAGCTGACCCGTTGTGAGCCAATAGGAAGCTAGATGTCAAGACACGGAAAAATTGCTTTTGCTTGTGTTGATTCCCCAGTTGAAACTAAGTATGCATTGAAAGTAAGTCTCGAAATTCTAAATATAAGATGGTTTGGAAGAAGAGGGGGGAAATAGTAAGTATGGTTCGGGGGAGGGAGTGGGAAAGGGATGAAGAGGGAGGGGCAAAGAAAGAAAGAAAGAAAGAAAGAAAGAAAGAAAGAAAGACTTCTTCTTTAAATTTCACAACCCAAATAGAGCTTTAGGTGATTTTTTTTAAAAAAAGAAAAGGCAAATGGTTATGGAGATCAGGAATCAGGATATTTATTCTGTTGAAAATGCTTCCTTAATACCTAGCAACCAAATAGCTCAGAAATTATAGTCATAAATCTCAAGTGTGCATAAAATATTAAACCATAAATTTTCTTTTCCTCCACTAATTTACTGTTGGTCAATAAATGTGGAATCAAGTGCTTGTGCTCTTTATAATACAATCTTGAAAGCAAGGAGAGGAGACCAGGTGACAGCTGGGCAGATACTGTATCTTTTAGAGCATTCCTGTACTCTGGAATTTGAAGAACTTTGCAGGATGGTGGGTTGTTGCTATATATATATATATATATATATATAATCAAAATTCAGAGTCCAGGTTAGAATTAAAAAGAAGCAGCAGCAGCACATTTGTATGTTTCTCTATTGAATATTTGCTTTGTCATTTTTCAGAGCTGGAGACTGCTATGGCAATGTTTACATTTGCAATATCAACATCCCCCCAAAGCATTACCTTTGCATTTGGAATGGTGTTTGCTAGAAAGAGCCCCTCGTGTTTACGTTTGCAAAAACAGAAAGAGGTAGAGAAAGGAAGAAAAAAATTTACGACTCCAGATATTTGTAGCTGATTGGAAAACTTCCCTTGAAATATTTAGTTAGATTAGAGAGTGGATTACATTCTACTCCTCTGGCGGATTTGCACCGACACACTAATTGAAATGAAGACAGCTAATCTAATTTTAATTTCAATCCAGTGCCATAAATTGTTCCTTAAAAGTAAAATATACCTGCTGATCTGTAAATATAGCAAGACTCCTACATCATTCCATTGGCTTGCTATTTAAAAATTCAATTAGGACTAAGAAACACTGGCCTTATTTCCATGGGCATGTTAGGAAGCTTTTGTTTAGTGATTTTAAAGGTAGAACCAGTCGATTTTCTGGAAAGCTTGGAATATTTCTCATTGTGTTTGGTCGTAATGAATCAATACTTCTAACATTCCTCTTTTGGATGAAGGTTTTAGTTGAGAAAGAAGGGGACCACATACCCCCCCTACACACACACACACACACCCCTGCTCTAAGTGGAACCCGGATGCCAAAGGATTTTATGATCTTTTTCCTCTGTGCAACAAAGCAAAGTAATCAATGGTAGTAATAAAACCATAAACGAGACTGCAACTGACAAAAAGAGGGCTGAAGTATTCATCTTGTATAACGTTAAGCGTTCCTTGAGTGTCAGTATGAAAAAAAATAAAGTTTCTTAAAATAAATAAATCAGGGAGCATAAAAAGAACGCAAGAGAGTGTGTAGCTTGTTATTAAGCTTCTAGCCTGCACCCCTCCCTATTAAATGGCGTTTCCATCCTGCAGTAGTTCTCATCCCAACGTGTACACATTTAAGGCTGGTACACATGACAAATTTACTAGCATGCAGATTTTGAAAATAGTATTTGCTTTCCTGAGGCTTCCCAGCTATTTCGCACATTATACCGGATAATCCATAGGCAGAGAGATACAATCACTAGGAGAATGGGAGAGAGAAGAAAAGGGCCCAAACATTACCCCAGTACACACACACACTTAGAGATATACATAACAATGCAACCAATGTGTCTGTACGTGTAGGTAGGTTGGTAGGTCAGTAGATAAACAGAGACAGGCAGACAAGCAGAGCTCAGTGAAGCTCATGGTAACTGCAAGCAATTAATATCACTAGTTTTCAAAGTCATTCTGTGTGTGTGTGTGTGTGTGTGTAGGTTTCCAGTGCACAATCAATCTGAACTAATAGAAGGTAGATATTTTCCTTTCTCCTTTAATGGGAGTTAGATAATACACACAAACAGAGAGAGACTCCTCCCCCCCTCGTGTGTTTGTGTTTAGATTGGATAGTATCTTTAAAAATACTTCAGTGTAGATTAAGACTACATTAAAAGTAATAGAACTTCAAGGTGTGTGGGAATGAGAAAGAGAAAAAGAAGAAGACCGTCTTTCTTGGTAGGTTCGATTCACCAAAAGTACATTCATTGTTCTAGTGTTATAATAATCCTTATCTCAGACCCTTAAAATTTCTGGGATGGTAGCAAATGCAAAGGGGCTGGGGTTTGGAGGGGGGCCTGCAGAAGTCCTAGAGAGCTGTTTTGGAGGGATCTGGTGAGTACCAAGTGATTTCGAGTGGAGAAAGTGAAGTGTTTTATTACTTTTCTAAACAGAAGAGAAGACCTAGAAGTCTGGTCGAATTATAGGGAAGAGAAAACAGCTGGCGCGAAGAAACCCAACATAGAACCTTTCTGAAGTGTTGGTTGGATGGGGAGAAAGAAGACGCTGGAAAATTTATATATATACTAGACTCAGCGTTATAGTAGTTACATTCCTAATATTTTAGTGTTACATATATACATATATATATGGGGAGAAGTTATTATTAAGGTTCTTATAATGTATTTGATCAAAGGAGACGACTCTTCCCTCCCCCCCCCTTTAAAAAAAAGAAAACAACACAGGGAAATGTGTAGGACTTTTTCTGGTTAAATTGGTCTGCAAACAATTATGTAAACTCATCAGCAGAAGCAAGAACAGATGTTTTATTAAAACTGCTACACAGCAGTGAAAATATGCGCAGGTCCTGGAGTAGTTCTTGTATAGCAGTTGGGGTCTCTTCCCCCCCCCTCCCCGCCCCCTGGAGTTAAAGAGCTCACAGAAAGCTGCAATAACATCCATTCGCTCATAAGGCTGTTTTCTCTTTTTTGTGTTTTTACCCCCGGATTTTACCCCCACACCGAGGTTAAAGAAGAAAAATATGCTTCCTTAGAACTCTCTCACTCTCTCTCATTCTCTCTCTCCTTTTTAATTAGCGAATTGATGAACTGATTTAGAGGAGAGCTTCAAAAATGCACACTCCACACATGTGTTTTCCATCCCCACTAATTGTGGAAAGGAAACAAGAGCTATCGTTGGCTCCCCTCTCCCTTGCAGCCCAAGTAAAATGTTGTCAGATTCTGATCCTGTCGTGTGATTCGGAATGCAAATTCGGATGCGTTTGTTTACTCGTTTGTTTGTTTGTTTGTTTGTTTGTTTGTTTCGAGAGGAGAGTGGATTTTTCTTGGGCGTTAATGGCAAGGGTTTTCATCTGAGACCGTTAATGCAAGTGGAGCAAGTGGGGGGGGGGGGAGAGAGCGCTTCACAAATTCTCACCCAGTCTGTTGCCTAGGTGTAGAAAACTGCTTATTCATAAATGCAGGTTGTGTCTGGTTAGCTTTAAATATGCAACTAAAGTTGCCCTGGGTCAAATACGTTTGTTTACTGTTCATGTGTTGGATTAGCTTGCACTCTTGTCTGGAATAGTTTATTATTCCCTGATAGATTGATAAGAACTCCCCCCCCCAACACACACCGCTCAGCAAACACGCGCGGGCTTGTTTATAACGTGTAGTTATATCTATGTATAGACTTCCAGACTCTACAGCTATGTCCTCATTTGTGTACCATTTATAGGATGAAGAGGCAAATTGGTCTTGGATCTGTGTAGATGGAGCGTATGTGTTTCTCGTGCAACGCATGCATTTCAAAAGTAAGACAGCCACACTTGGCGATTTGCTTTTACCTTTGTTTTGTTTTTAAAATTATTTGTGTATGGAGCAGTATGGAAAACAGAAGAAAGAGAGATAAACAGAACGACATAAGCAGACAACGAGGCCAGTAATTTTGCGCGCAAGAAACACGTATTTTTAAGGTGTTGTACTTAAATCCACGTGTTACCTTTAACTGGATATCTAATTTCAGCTGATCTCACCTTATATATGTTATCTCGGCCTTTTTAGACTTGACAGTTATTGCAGGCTAGAGCTTCTTGCCTTGTAATTATTTATTTAGAGCGCTTGCACTCCAGTTATTCCTGCTCCTACAGAATAACCTTCTTAATCAAATGTTCCCTCTGCCCGTAAATAACTAAATAATAATAATGAGGATGATAATGAGAAGAAGACAGAAAATAAAATAAAAAAGCAGTATATGTAGCGCGTAAATGTCAGGAGTCAAATGCGCCTGACCGATGCGTTTGCATTGTTTTGAGTCGTCCTTTCTGTTACAGTAATCACATCTTGATAATCTTAACTTTCGGACTGCTAGTTTCGCTCAGAGTTTTCACCCAGTTTATGTCATGATATTACTTAAACTTTATACTAAAGTGGTTGACAAAAAAATTATAATTTTAAAATACGCAGAAAGGGAAGAGTTGGAGAAATTTACCTTCAATAGAAATAATTCTTATTGTCAATAATTAGCAATAATAACAATCGGGGGTTTCTCCCTTTCTGCATTTTGTCTTGCTTTTGCCCTGCATCCTTCGAAAAAACATCCGCCCCCCTACGTCTTGTCACATAAGCACCGCTTCTGCGGTTCGGCCTGCAATATTCTTGGCTGCAAGGGAGAAAAAGTGCAAGTCCTGATTTGTTTGTGGTCTTACTGCTATGGCTCCATGACTAATGAAAAAGCCGTTTATAACTTTCTGTTTTCAGGAAACTCGGGTTGCTGCCCCACGCAGCCACCCCACTCCGTATGATCTGCCGCATGTGGGGTGGGGGAGGTGAGGAAACCCATCAAACCAACAAAAAAAGCCCAAGGGGGTATTTTATATATATATATATATATATATATATATATATATATATATGTAAAAGCTGGCAACGTTTTATACTGGAAATGTCATAACCCAAATGATATTGCTGGAAAGGCATTCTAATGGCTTCAAACTGCGGTGCAGATATATGCGTTTGTAGGGTTTGGGGGTGAATGGAGGGCTCCGATTTATCTTGGGGTGGTGTTGGTGGGAATCCTGGAGAGTATCAAAACACACCTCTAAGATAGGCAAAATAACGGGTGGGAGGTGGAGAGAGGAATGGGCTCAATATCGTTTGAAATAAGTGGGGACCCGCACTTTATTAGGATTCACGTTTTTTTCTGACGTTATTAGGCATTTACGTAGACCCCGCCCTCTCCCCCAAGTCAACCTGTTGTGGACGCCTTAACTTATACACGCTGTGTTATGTGTCTCTCTTATTTATTTATTTAGTTGTTGATAGGTTGCTGTATGTATGCATGTATATATAAACACACTTATTTATCTGTCTGTTTTTCTTTCATTCTAGATGTCTTGGTGGAGCCCCCCCCCCCCTTTCCAGCACTGGAAACCTTCCGGCCTCCTATAAACGGAACTTCACGTTGGTCAATCATTTTCAAGTAACTACGTTGCTTCTGTATCTGTCCGCACCCCACGCCCCGCACCACCACTATAGTTCTGTAAGTTAAGCCTTGGCCAATTAAAGAGTCCCCCACCCCACCCCGAATCAGGAAAGGTCCAAGGTAACGGGGTTAGGAGGCAGCGCGGAATCTGACAGCTTGTCCAACTTAGAAGTTATTTCGAATTCTCCTTTCCTTTATCCCTGTTTATTCCCTGTAATATTCAGTGGGGTTTTTGAAACTATATGAGGTGTCCCTATGCTGACAGTGCAGGAGGTAAATATATTATTGGGTGATTGGGCCAATTAAGAGTCTCTCCCCCCCCCCCCCGCTCCCCGAGTTTTCTTCTCGGCTTGCTACTGTGTAATGTCTATTACGGTCGGATAGCCCTGCAAACTTCACCAAAGGATGTTCAGTTTAGAGAACTTTTATGGTTGACTTGGATTACTCCGTTTTATGGCACGGAAATGTTCCCTACAATGACCCCCCTCCTCCTTCCTTTTTGACATTCAAGAGAGTTGCGGTCGTGACGTCACGTCGAGTTGTCATGGAGAATAGCTACCGGCTTAAAAATTATAAAGCGTGATATTATAGAGCAACATAAAATATGGATATAAGCAACTACTTACGCCCGCGAAGAGATTAAACAAAGAAGAATACGATTTTAATACGTTCAGGAAGAATAATTCAATGATGAGGAATGGTTGTCATTATCTATGAGTTCTTATTTCATTTTATTGTTTGCACATGGGGGTGGGGGAGAAGGAAAAATTAATCTCAGGACGCCAGGAAGAAGAAGAACAAGAAGGGGGAGAAGAAAATAAAATAAATAATAAGTCAGGACACAGTATTAGTTGCCTTAATGGTGTCTGTGTGTTTGTGTCTTTAAAAAGCTGATCGCTTACTATTAAGCTACATATTTGGAGAGGCAATATTTGTTGCACTTTGGGAAATGCAATCCATTTGCGTAACTTTTAATGGGGCGACAGTTTAGTATTTTTGGATCTGCTTAAATACACTCATTTTCTCTCTCTCCTCCCCCCCCCAGAAGTGGGGGCGGGAGTGGTGTCCTCCAGCTGACGGGCCTTATCTATTTTTATGAATGCATGAACACTGGAAGTGATTTAAAACGCAGCCTTCTCAAATGAAGGGGGGGAGAGAGAGGGGGGAAAGAGGGAGGGAGATTGCCGCCTCAAACAGCAACAGAACAAGCCACCGAGGAACTTCCACCGAATGTCCAATTCAACCCCTCAAACAGCCTACTTCCAAATAGCTTTGAAGAGACCAAACTTTTTAAAAGTTCTAAACTGTCCAACCAGCGCAAAGCGGGGCTTGTTTACGAGGCAGCAACAGGAACGGAGGGGAGGAGACTGTCGTCGCTTGGAAGTAGTAAAAGACCCTGCGATTCCGGCCTTTATGGCACAACAGTCGTCCTCTCCCCCCCCCCTCTTTCTCTCAAGCATTTTGACTCTCCAGTCGTGAAATAGCGTTATTATTTTTGTCTGCGCGCGTGTGTGTGCGCCGCCTTAGCTTTCTCGCACCCATCCTACAAAAGTGCGAGGGGGAGGTGGGAGAGAGAGAGAGAGAGAGAGACCAAATTGCAAAATTGTTGGCTTGCCAAGTTTCAGTCACTTGGTGGCAGTATACAAAACAAGTAAACAAAAAGAAAGCAGCAATTAAAAGAAAGGGACGGTGGGGGAGAGAAAAATAGGACCCCTATTAAAAAGGCTATGTAGAGAGAAAGGTGAGCGCGCGCATACGCTCAGGCAATGCCCGTGATTGCTTAAATCAAGGAGAACGTGGAATGTAAAAAATTGAACCCCGCTCTGCCCGAACAACATGATAAACTAGATAGTAAAGTCTCATTAGTACCGGCGGAGTTTACTTTCCAGGGTTGACCACCGCCGTGGTCTTTTGCTGGAGGAAAACTCCGATCCTCTCCACGTTTCATGAAATCCACTGCAGTTAAAACCAGCAGAACGTCTTTCCTATTTACTGTACTACGTTTTAGGAAGGTCTGGCTCGCCTCGCCTTATAGGCCTTTCTGTTTCGATTTAAATCCGGACGGTCTAAACTTATTACCTGCTGTTAATTTATTGGGAAAATAGGAGGCGGCCTTGCGCCAAAGTTGGGGTCACGCTAAACGCAGTTCAGCTTGTGTCTGGGGGCAAACGCACAGATCTCATCGAAATCAACGGCAGAAAATCCAGTGGGTTTTCACGGAGCTGGATTGCACTCCCTACGTTTTATTGCTTTGTGGGTTCCCTTTCTCATGACACGTTTATTTTATACAGTCAGGACAGCGGCGCGTACTGCACAACCTCACCCACAACAACTGTAAATTGCCCTGTGTTCATTAGACGAACCTCAAGAAAAGCCAGTGGATCCAGTGGATCTGATCAGCAATTCCAGGAATCAAAACTGTCACGTGCTTTCTCGTTTTTTAAATCCTCTATATCCACAACTTCCCTGCACGGTACACGAACAGTTATGCAGAACAGCATATAAAATATAAACACAGAACCGACCGCGCCCCCAGATTCCCTGGCATCCGACTGAAGATAACCCATCCTCAGGGCTGCACATTTCAATTCAACCAAATAACTCGATGTGATGCTGAAATTATGATATTTCGTTGCACTCTGCAAGAGACCGGTGTCTGCAATGTTGAAATGTACATGCAGGCACACAAACGCCCCATATCTCATATGTACGCGAGACATATAATAACATATTATATCACATATTATATATTAGACCACGTAGTCTTTTGACTCACAGGTACCATTCTCTCGTAGACCACGTAGTCTTTTGACTTACAGGTACCATTCTTTCGTCCATCAGTGTCTCTCCCCCCTCCCCCGCATTTCCCCCTTCAAAATGTAACTTTCTCTCCCTTTTGCTTCTGGGACGTGATTTTATTTTATGTTTAACCATGGCCTTAAGACCCAGTCTTTTTTGTCTTTTTTAAAAAAAAACCTGTGTAAAGTTTTTGTTTATTTCAGCCAGTCCCATTTTTACAAATAAAAAATGCATCACACAAATGTATGGACACGATCCGGGGAAAGTGAGGAACGTTCAACACCTACTGATTTCAAAGCAAGAGTTAATTAAGCACGTGCGTAAATAATCTCTCATTGTAACTCATGGAGCTTAAATACATTTGCCACTTAAGGGAAGGTCCGGAAAATATCCGCATCACTATAGGCCCAAGACAGCCTCTCAGTTCCTCAGGCCAATACAGCGCAAAGCGTGCTAAAATATAAAATGTAGGAAGACAAGTCCCAGACGCAATTAAAAATTAAAATTAAAAACCAGAAGCACATACAGCAAAATCATTGAAAAGTGAAGTTCTCTCCCAACTCGCCCTACCCTTTTCATAAACAAGGTCAGGCATAGCAGCTGCTATTTTGCAGCCATACCTTATTTATTCTAAGCAACGTGGCCGCCTACTTCTGCTATTTTATTTTATTTTTTGTTTAAAAACTTTGAACACTGATTTAAGCAATCCTAACTGTACGTATTCCCCCCAACTCCCAGCTGCTCATGCGCACACCGCCAGCCTGCCTGCTCTCTCTCCTAAATGAAATGTAAATTGGTATATATTACACGATTTCAGGGTGCATTATTACGACAGTTACTGAAGGTGTCATTAAAAAAAAAGTTTGACTCATTATGTTTTTTCATTCCCCACTCTCACCCCAGCTCCAGCCGCTGCTCGCCCCCCGCCCCCCGCCCCGTTTCTCTCTTTCTATGTTGAAAAATAGGTACATAGATAGTGGTGGTTGCTTTTATTGTTGTTGATACGGTTTTGCTGCTGTAAAGAAATGTATTATTGATATTGCAGTTGTTGTAAAATTGTAATGTTCTTCCAATTGTTTTTATTATGGCACTCGTTCCCCTTAATAAATATATATGTGTGTGATTTATATTACCGTGTCACATTTGTGGTTTTCAATTTTCACATTTACTGCCCTGTTTATGACACGCACCAAGGATTAAAAGCTACGTGCGGGGGCCAACGTTAACTATCACAGTATCGGATTTTGCTCCTGGATGTAGTCTGTCTCCCCCCCCCCGCCCCCTTTCCTGGACCTGTGTGTCAATAATGCCTGGGAATGTTCACTATGATCCCTCGTCTATGGTGATGTTATAGATAAAAGGAGCCATTCATTTCTTCTCGTTTGGTCTGTAAAAGTGCAGGGAATATAAATCAGTTTTTCTTATATTCCCTCCTTTTAGATCAGCTCCAACGTTCTGAGTTTATGAACAACGGCAATATGTCAGTTTAAAGACTAAATCAATACATTAAAATGTGTATTGTATGGGCAATCCTGGGAGAGAGGAGAGGGTGGTTGTTGCAGAAGGCTAAAGGAAACAGCACAGAAAATAACATTGGACAACAGGCAAATATCGAAAGGGATTCATATCTCTTCAACCAGCACAAAAACACGTCCTAACTCCAGAAACAACGAGAGGAGGAAAGGAAGGGGGGGGGACGACAAGGACAGTCCGGCAACCATGTGGTTCAAATAACCATTGCCTGGTCATTTTTTATTTTTTTAAGGTCCTTATTGCGACCTCCTTTGCAGTCAGTAATGGAACCCACCGCATATATAAATATTCACCCAAGCTAATCGGAGGGAGGGCGTACCTTGGTTCGTTATCGCCACTCCTAAACCTATTTACCTGCAAGTAAGCCACCTGGCTTTCTTCCACACGACCAATAGGAAGCGCATTTAGAAAGCGAGCAACGCATTCCTATGGACTACGGTGGGGTTTACTGGCCCCTCGAGGTGCGATTGCAGACTAAACTGACTGACTCCCGAGTAAACGCGCAGCCCGCACTGTCCAGCAACCGTATCCCAAACTGTATCCCCGCAACCCCATCACCCCCCACCAGAAATCCGACTCCCCAAAGCAAAATGGGAGACACAGGCGTCTAGAATGTGCGGCTCCTTCTATGCACAGACATGACATACGCACGTCCCACTTACCAGTTTTGGGCTTCTTTTGTTTACAGAACCCCCAGGAAGGCTCGTGGATGCGCTGCCTTCGCTCTTGCTTTCCTTAAGAATAAAATGGCTGGCGCGATCGGATGTATTTGATCAGATTTAACACCACCCCACAGATGTTATTTGGGTTTTTTTGTGTGTGCCACTTTTATAAACAATAGTCATCCATTGCAGCACACATATTGCAGCAAGCAATCCAATTAGAACGCGTTTCATTAGAAGTCCCCTCAAAAAGCACCGTGCAGTGTGCGTGTGTGCTCAGTGGCAAAACGCTATCGCGGGCGAGGCCTTTTATAAACCTGGATGCAGAATGTGTTAAATATTTCATTGAGGAATCTAGCTGAAGGGCCTTACAAGCGGGAGACGAACAGGGTGCCCTTCCCAAGGATTTGAATTTCTATATGTTTATGAGCATGGGCAAAGGGGGAATGGATTTAAAATAAATTCAGTAAGGGACCTGGGTCTTTGTTCCCTTCCCCCACCCTTTTGTCGAAAGCCTCTTCGTCCGTTTTGTTATGATTTGCTTCTGATTATTATTATTATTATTATTATTATTATTATTATTATTATTTGCTAATTGGAATGCAGTTTGCACCCACATTAACTGAGGAAAATCTCAGGAGGATATATACCCATAATCATATTGATAGGGGTATAATGCATTTTGTTGGGCCGGTGTATTGTGTGTGTGTGTGTGTGTGTGTGTGTGTGTGTGTGGATTCTAGAAAGGGAAATATGTAAAAAAAATCCCACGTTCTCTGCTAACACGTTGGAAGGAAAACCTCTTCATCAACGTTATAACACAACAAACAAGCACTGGAATACACGCTCCACACCGTAAAATGTTGACACGGCACATCCAAGCAATGCAGTTTATTTCTTAAACTCTTTAAACAGCCATCAAATTATATACAGAGAGAAATAAAGTCAGGATTCATGCTTTGCTAGATTGGACTGCACCTTTCCCGGAGGGGCGGGGGAGGTTTGGGACTGACACAGAGAAACACACTCTCAAATGGGGCGGACGGTCAACTCCTAAATATAGTCTTAAATATATATATAAGCTTTCCGAAGAGCCAATCGGAACCATGTGTTGGGGGGAGAGAGTGGAAAGGTAAGGCGCCTCCTGCTTCACAACAAACACAGCTAGCTCATAATTGCTCATTAAAAATGGCACTCCTGCTTGCTTGGCTACTTTTTTTGCTGTACACCAGGGGGGATCTTCCTCCCGTTTCCTGGATGAGAGCGCGCACTGCGCATGTGCTTGAAGTACTCACTCTGCGCTCAATTGCTCTTAAGAAAAGTTGTCACTGTTGTTTATCTCTTTTTAAAAAACAAAAACAAAATCCGCGCACACTAAAAACTTTTTTAATACTGATGATAATAATGAAATGGATTCAATGGGCTTTGGGGCCCAATCTGATGCTCGGTTCGGATACTCTCATTGACTTTAACTACTGGACTCTACGACCACAGGCGCTTTCTCGCCGCTGTGTTCCTCCCCCCACCCCCCACCCCCGCGAGGGCGCTTCAATCCCAGCCCTCCCGCCATCCTCCCCACCCCAGTAAAACACTGCACCATTGTAAAGGGGAGGCAGACTGCAACCGGCATCCTCTGTCTCCAGCAAACCAGACCGCAGTGACATCACCACTAGCAAACCGTTCACCCCCCTCCCTCCTCCCCCGAATTAACCACATTTGCGCCGATCCTTCCTGATCATATTCTGTCATAACCAGGCTACACCCCTCTTTCCGTCTGCTTCGCGAAAACGATGCATCATTATCTTTAACACCCATCGCCATGGATCATTAGTTACACATTTTAGCCAATAAGGGAACACTTACCAGATTCTCTTTCCCCTTCCTCTCTCTCTCTCTCTCTTTCCTTCTCTGTCTCTCCCCTTCCTCTCTCTCTCTTCTGCCTCTTTTCTGTTCCGCTGACGCTGTGTTCAGCTCCACAGAAATATTAAAAAAGAGAAACAAAACAAAACAAAAAAGAGTGGGGGTGGGGGAGGGATAGACAGAAAATAAACCAAAAAATAAAATAGTCTTCTTCTGTATTTTTTTTTAACTTGGGGGTCAGGAGAGAAGACGGGGCTAGCATCTCTTCCCCCTCCCTCCCCCTTAAAAATAAAATAAAATAAAGGTATTTACAACTCCTTGTCCCCCTCGTCATTGCATCCTCCCAAGGAAATGTGTTGCGTTTTGCCCCTAGGGGTGGAGAACGGGAGGAGGCAACCAGCCGCAGCAGTAAACTCATTATTCCTAAAATGCCCAGAGCAACCAACAATTCCAACCCCAAAGGAAAGAAAGGGAGAAAGAAAAAAAGAAAAAAAGAAGGGAGGGAGGGAGGGGAAAGAACAGAGACAATTCGAGATTCCTTCCCCCACCCCCTCCACTACCACCACCAGAAAAAAATACTAATAATAATTAAAAGGAAAAAATACAGATACCATCGTACCCCCGTTTCACTGGCACTGCTTGGACTGTTAAAGGAAGGACTACTGCGAAAGAGTCATAAGAGAAACCACAATAAAAAGTTCACGTTCATGGATGGAGTCCACATGACTTCCTGTGGCCAATCCAACTTGTGATTCAGTCGTAAACTTTTATTGCTCAGCTGTAAATTTTCTGCAAACAACCAAGAATGCGTTGCATTTTTGTGACGAGTGCAAATGCTCTTCTCTGTCGCCATGTTTATAGAATTACTCTTTCCATATATTTACATGTGTGTATATATATCTCTGCGTGTGGATATATATATATATATATACACTCTCTCTCTCTCACACACACACACACACTCATTAAAATATATTC
Source organism: Podarcis erhardii (assembly GCF_964252035.2). NCBI lineage: Eukaryota > Metazoa > Chordata > Lepidosauria > Squamata > Lacertidae > Podarcis > Podarcis erhardii. Next base: position 12,130,535 of record NC_138498.1, read on the forward strand.
TAACCCGAATTCATTTGGAGAGATCTGACGGAGTAGGAGTAACAGCTTTGTTTTAAGCCTATTTATTCATTTCTTTTTTTAAAGAAACAAAACCACACACACACACACACAGTCACACACAGTCACACACACACACGAACCAGCTAATATGCGAAGGGGCGGAGACAGGGGAAGACTACAACGCTGGCGTTCATCGGGCAATGCTACTCTTTCTATTATTGCTGCTAATTTGCTTCTTGTTTCGCTTCTGGCTCTTATTTGCTTATTCAAGGGGCAACCAATATGGCCACGCTGCCACTGATTTTTCCAGTTCCCGGATTGCACCTTTAATCAAGCCAGTTCACTGGTGGAAAATGCAACGTGAATATACCATTTTTTTAAGGCGATAAATGTGTGAGTACACACACTCACTCAGAGTCTCCCTCAGACACACGTATGTGTGTGTATCGAAGAGGAGTTTATCTACAACCCCGGTCCCTTCCCTAGACCCGTGTTTAACTCCTAGCGGACCCTTTTCCCGAAAGCAAAAGGTGACTCCTTTTTGATACTTGCAAACTCCATCCTTTCCACGTCCATAACACTCACCTTTTCACTGTTCTAGAACCTAGGTATCATCTGAATCAGTCCAAGGGACTTGTCTCCCCGGCTCCAACCCCAATTCACATTCAGTGGGACCTCAAGGGTTTGGGGCTAAAGACTTGGTCTTAACTGGAAGATAGATCGGGGTTTCCCCCCCCTTAACTATAAATAAATCAACAAACAGCCTTCCTCCCCCCGTTTTGGTTTTTAATGTGACAATTGGTCTTCTTGGTGCACTTCAAATCTATAAAGAGAGGCTCCCGAAACTGTGACCTTTTCAAAATTAGCGGAATCTGACTTAAAATAAGGGTATACATTAAACACATCAGTCCACCCAAGGACCGGCAGAATTTCTTAATATTTAATCACAGAGTTCGACGCCCTTTTTCAGTTTCACTCTCCCAGACGCGCATTAATATTAGTATTACAAGATGGAGATTATGGGGCCATATAGTTAGAGAAAAATAATAATTCTGGGGGGAAATCTGAGAGACCGCAAAGAATAATTTTTCCTTCTTAATACGTACAGAATAAGCGATAATACAATTATACATAGATACATGATAGAGACAGATTGGATAGATAGATAGATAGATAGATAGATAGATAGATAGATAGATAGATAGACAGACAGACAGTCTGGAAGATATTAGCATTGCTGTCTGAACATGCTGCCCCATAGAAGTAAGTCATAACCTTGGGGCGAAATGGAAATTGGGGTGGAGAGATATTTCGACAGCTACCTCCTATCCTAATATCTGTCAGGCTTTACCTGCATTCCAATGGATTTTAATGGGATCGGATTGCACCCACATATAAATTTTTATTCCTCATGGCAGCTAACTTTTCTCCTTTCTCTTTTTTTGTATTTCGAAAATTTTCAGGGGCGGGGAAGGGTTGTGTGGGACGCGTTTCTCCAGTCTATGTGCGAGTGCGTGTCTGTCTGGGGCGGTGGCGGCGGGGGGGGGGGGGCTCCTGAAACCCCACATTATAGGATGTAATCCAACCGGACGGAAGGGAAATTACTTTTTTCACTTTACAAACCGCCAATAAATTTTATAACAGGTAGTTAAAAGTTACGACGAGGAAGGAACCGTCACAACAGTGGCTCTGGAGACAATGGGCTCCCCGTTTTCTCGGGAGAAAAGGGTCCATAAAGGAAACAGGAAATTTTATCTTGCAGCAAAAGCATAACCTGTGCTGCACGTTTTCGGGTGTTGCGGAGAAAGAGATTCTTTTGTATCTTATTCCGCATTCCGACTCTCCTGATAGTGGAGACACGTTTCACTGGTTTTGGTGCTCTGCGGATTTTACCTCGCATCGGGTTGCCAGAGGTGGAGGGGAAGCTCTCCGAACTTTTCCTAGGAGGGGGGGGACCCTAAATTAGTAACTTGAAATTGAGAGGGAATGATAGAAGGAAGGAAGGAAGGAAGGAAGGAAGGAAGGAAGGAAGGAAGGAAGGAAGGAAGGAGAAAGCGGGAGAGAGAGAGAGAGAGATAATGCGAAGAAAGATAGAGAAAGGAAATTACTTTCCCGACTTTACCTTGGGAACTTTTTTTCTTTCATTCATTCAGGTTATTCTCAACCTCTGCCTGAAAACTTAGGCCTCCAAACTTTTGGGTACGTGTATGAAATATCATTTGTGTACATTTCCAAGTCTCGAATGGAAAAGTATTCTAAACCCCACCCACCTCCAACACATATACCCCCGCCCGCTTAATGGATGCATTATCATGTAACGGCTGCTGTGATTAGAATAATAAATTAAGAGAAAATGAGCAATATGCTCCAGTGCAGCTTTTTCGTGGATTTCTATTTTTCACAAATCACAAATGGAGATTTGAAGGAATTTTGATTGGCTAATAAAAAAAAATGCAGAATAGGATGATATTTCTTACTCCAGGCGGGTGGGTGAAACTCATTTCGGTAATATTGAAGTAATGATCATTTCCGAATCAGCCACTTTGTGAAGAGCATTATCTTCTTTCAAATTACTTCGCCTCGTAAAAATGGCCTTTTCCCTGTCTCTTTTTTGTCTCCCTTTGGAAATTATGAAGTGATTACTATATATATATATAGTAAATGCATGTCATCTAAAGATGCGACTTTGTTGTGTATTGACTATAAGCCATAATCATTTCCACCACCGCCCCACCCCAAATGTAACAGCTTTGCCTAGCAATTCCAATAATTTAACTTCTAACCCTATGATAGATAAGTATCGTTTGGGAGATTCCTTCAAATCAAACCACTTAAGAACATGGACTTAAATATGATGGATAGAGTGCAGATACAGCTCTTTTTTCTTTTCTTTTCTTTTCTTTTTCTTTTTTGTTCTCTCTCACTCTCTTCCCCCCACCCCACGCCCTTTTAATTCCCTTATTTTGAAATTAAGTTTTCTCGACTCTTCTTGAATCTACTTCAAATCTCTGTAAGAGTAGTTTATCCGGCCACTTCCCCTTTGGGGACAAGAGATGGGTTGGTGCGGGTTGTGCAGAGAATGATTCTCGAAAGGGAACACTATGGACTTAGTTCAGAAGATGATAAGATGCTCCCAAGCTTTGCTTTAAAATGTGTGGATCCGCCACGCTTTAAACTTCTGTAATCCGCTGTAGGAAAAGTCGCCATTATATTAGATATTACCACGAGACAACCCAACTCAGAAGATGATAGATAGATAGATAGATAGATAGATAGATAGATAGATAGATAGATATAGATAGATGTCTAAATCGCGCCTTAAGCCACGTCTGGCCTTCCCTTAGTTATGATGAGTAACACAATGGACTTACCTTTCTATTCTGCAGCCTCATAAAGTCTACACAATGGCAAAGCTTTATTGTGCCTTGCAATGAGCAGGCGGAATTGATGAAGTCTGGAGAGTGTCCACTCAAGAATACGCCATTTAATAATAATAGGCGTGTACACATCTATGCCTGGGCAAGAGCGGCGACTTGGTATTGTGGGTTTGAATTCTATCAGCTGGTGCAAAAGTCTGTCTTTACTATGCATGTGCGTAGTACTGTACACAGTCAATCAAATGGTCCCCTTCCCCCCTCCTAAACACACTCCTAACTAGAATTTTGAAAAGAATAATAGGCACCCTACATTTATCACCGCGGAAACCTGCGTTATGCTATAAAGGACGGTGCTTTTATGTTTGGAGAAGATTGTTCCCCTGGACGCAACCTGCAGTCGGCTTCTAATATTATGTCAGGTTCAACAGTTTCTTGTAGCATCCAGACAAGCACCTTCGGATAATGCACTGAATATTCCTGCATAGCCACTATCTTTTCCAGAACCCTAAACACAAATATGCAACACTCCAATGAAATAATCAAAAACCCTGAAGTAGGGATTCATGGATGCGACGTAAATAGACATCACACTGTCTTCCCCTTGTACAATTGTTTTCTGCAATGTCCAGCACCTCTCTCTCTCTCTCTCTCTCTCTCTCACACACACACACACACACACACACACTTCAGTTATTTGATTATTTAAAGACTTCAGTGTTAGTTTTTGGAAGATAAGAATGTTCTCAGCCTACCAGTATCTTTTCCAGATTCAGTTTACTAAGCCAGGATGTATTTTAGGAATCTTGCAATGCCTTATCTGGGGTATCAGTGTAAACGACCTGTCCATTTTCATACCAAATGCCATTGTGGGATGAAGTCCATTTCACCGCAGGCCAGATATAATAATATTCTAGGAATACCTTCTCGCCCTCTCAATATTGTGTGTGTGCCTGTATATGTGTATGCACACACACACACACAATCTCTCTGCATGTGTGAGTAAGAAAGAGAGAAAATAAACCTGTTTGCCAGTATTATTTTGTCAAGCAAAGTGTGTTTGGCGTACATTCACACAATGGAAAAATATTCAGGGTGTTCCTCCAGTTTGCTGATTGTGCTCCTGAACAAAGTATTTCTTATAAATAAATAAGTACCAGCTCACCGCAAAGCCCCCTTTTAATGTCTCCATTATGTCTCCTTCCAGTCGTTTCATAATGTAGATATGGACAGGGACGTGAGACACACGGATTCCTTCCAGCTATTTCCGTTTTTGCACACTTTCACACACGTACACCACAAAATATTAGGTGTGAAATGGCGAACTATGACATTTTCAGTGGACAAACACTCGACCCCCCTCCCCATGAATGCCAGTGGAAGGAAGTGTGTCGCTGTTGATATGCTTTAAAAACGTAAGAAGCTAAAGAAAACCATTGTTATACTTTATAGCAAAGCAAGAAGTAATATACTAGTAGAGGTAGAAATTTGGAGGCTAGCAACAGAACGCAAAGCTCAATTTAGGCGAAGGTGGGGAGTGAATCTTTGTATAACGCGTCTCTTAGGTGCAAGGCGAGCCTCTATATATTTAATGGGACTTACTCCCCAGTAGGTGTCTTGAAGAGTTCAGCCTAAGAGATCTTCTCGTGTGAATTCATAGCACCAGCAGAGAACTGATGGTCATGACGGAAGGAGTATCGCCTCCTCTCTTTGTTTACCCAGTTGCTGTCTTGATCCTTAAGTGACACCAAGTTCCACGGATCTCCGTGGCATTCCAAGCCAACGTACTTAAGGCTCTTAACCCTAGTCTGTGAACGTGTTAACGTAACGCCTCGTTTCTTTGGAAGTGAAAAGCCTGAGTCTTGGTTTTGAACTGTTAAGTAACTTGAACGTATGAATCGCCCAGTGGCTTCTGCCAAGACCTCCTGAGTCAGTGGGTGTGGATTTAAAGAACTGGCAAACTGCTTAAGAAGCCACAATCCTTTTCTTCCCCTCAATTTTTATTGTTTATTTACGTAATGACTCACGTATACAATACAAATCCACGGTCGCCAGAATTGGATTTCTGGCAGAAATTGCTACATTCAGAGTTTTGAACACGCAGAGAACGATGGCTTACATAAAACAATGACAAGTGTGTATGTTTTTGTGTGTGTGAGAGTGTGTGTGTGTAATTCGAGCATGTTGCATTAACAGATAAGTCAAGACAAATAGATAACTATACATTCAGTGCAATTTAAGTCCTAAACTACATTATAAGCACAATAAAATAATACAATACTGTGCGTTCTTATCTAGGCAGTTTCAGTTGTTGGGAATTATTTTTTTCCAAGAGAAAATAAGCAGCAACATACGACAACAAAACCGCATTACAAATACTTTCAAAGCATGACTCCTTCTATAGGTAGTGATAAGATACATTACAATGTGTTTTTTGTATTTTTCTTTTTTTCTTTTTTCTTTTTCATTATTATTATTATTATTATTATTATTATTATTATTTTCTGCTACTTAGTAGCTTGCATTAGGGCAATACACAACTCCTCTTTAAAATGATTCGAACAAGTTTTTTGTTTTTTATTTAAGTATGTGTAAGCCCCCACCTTGTTGCTAATAGATGATTATTGCAGGTTTCCCATTAGGTAGTATGTTAAGAATTTCGAGTGCTCACACGAGTAATATAGTAAACAACACCCAGAGAAATCATTAGGTGGTTCCGTGTCCTTCACAGCTATCCTAAGCATGTTTCCTCAAACGTAAGTTCCACTGATTTGGCTGGGGCTTCCTTCTAAGCCAAAATGCCTAATGCTATAGCTTTTTCCTGCCAAACCGCAGGGCGTATATAGGTAGACACAACATACAGATATATTCATAGATAACTAATAAGCATGTGGTGCTGTCTTCAGGCATGTGTCAAGCCTCCATCTTCCAAGAAGAAATTGTCCTTTAGTAGCTATTGATTGACACAGCTAAAAGTTAAAAATAATAAATGGACCTTGGCGTAAGAAGAGCACATAGGTAGATAGGGATGTTTGTTTGTTTGTTTTAAAGTTAAGACTAAGCATAAAGCGTTTTCATACATTCCCTCCCTCCCTCCCTTTACCTTTTATATTATTAAACTTGGGGAGGTGGTTAAACCTGGTCGAGAAGAAATAGGAGTCCTTCCTATCCCAAATAAATATATAAGATCCTTGTATTTGCTGACAACTAGAATAAAGCAAGGAGCAGAAGGGGGTGGGGTCACTGCTGGTGGTGGTGATGGCGAAGAGGTCCATTCGTCTGGAAATAGATAGTGCTGGGTTTAGGACTGGATCTGAAAGTCAGTCCTGTTCTCTAGTTATTTCACTGGAAGCCGAACACACCAAAAAAAATGTTTTTGTTTTTAAAAAGTTAAAATTATTATTATTATTTTCTAAAAATGCTGCTATAAGGAAGGGGGGAACTAAGGGAAGTCCTATGACAATAAAAAGGGGGAGCTACAACTCTTTTGACAGGTAGTTACTGTTGTGTGTGAGTCTCTCCATTCTATACTCTATAAAAGCGAATGACCGTCGTAAACATCTCGATTTATCATCTGCCATAAAACGAGGACTTCAAGGAGCTGAGAGAGATCAGTCCTTGCTTTCTTCTTTTTCCTCTTCTTCTTTTTCCTCTTCCTCGTTAGTTTCCTCCTCCGTCTTCTCCTCGTCCCTGGCTCCGGGGAGTTTATCCTTGTTGTTCTCTTTCTTCCATTTCATCCTCCTGTTCTGGAACCAGATCTTGACTTGCCTCTCTGTCAGTCCCAGGGCGTGAGAGACCTCTATACGCCGCTTCCGTGTCAAATAGGGGTTGAAGAGGAACTCCTTCTCTAGCTCCAAGGTCTGATACCGGCTGTAAGTCTGCCTGCCACTGCGCCTTCCGGGAGCTGTTGAACAGGCAACAACAACAACAACAAATAACTTGTTAGGGTCTCTTCTCTTCGCTTTGATTCTGCCTTCATGTCTCCTAATGACAACAGACCACTTCCCACCCACCCACTCCCCTCGCCACTGTCTGTCTCCCACCTCCTACAGCCCCTTCTAGCATTCCAACAGTCAAATGAAAGAAAGCATATATTGAAATAAAATTACCTTAGGAATCGGAGTTCCAAGGCAGACCTCCTGCTACCCATTCCTCCCCCTCCTCCTCCCCTGTCTGTGTGCAAAATTTACTTTTGACTTCCTAGTGCAAATGCACTTTAAAAAAAATACTTCCTTGTTTCTCGGTTTTCCTTAGTAACCCTCAGGATAGGTATTCCACTACAGTTTCTTTCAGTTTTAATTTTTTGGGGGTGGGTGGGTTGGACTCTGCTGCTGCTTTCTGTGTGTCTATTTAGGCATCCATATGCATAGCTGTAGAAACATATATACAAACGTTGAAAAGGCACTGAAAGCCAACCCAGCAACAATAATTATAGTAAAATACCACAGTGTGTATATATATCGTTATCTTTTACATACGAGATTGCTGTTGTTGCTGCTGCTGTTGTTGCTGTTGTTGTTTTTAAACAACAACAACCATCCCTCCCCCATTTTTTTTTATTATCGAGATTTTTATTAGAGGCTTGCCTGGAAGTCAGAATCGTCAATCATAACAATAACTTCTAATCTTCTGCTCCGCGTTATATGTCTGATCTGAAGTCTTTCTGAGACATCTTTACACAACTGTGTTTTAAAGAGGGGGGGGGGTTATAGCTAAAGCTGTCCTTTAATTTCCCAGTTAAAAACAAACAAATGAGCCTTCATGTGTTTTGAATTAAAAAGCCTTCTGAGCCACATTCTAAGAGGCTGAAACTTGTGCTGAGAAGAGTATTAGAGAATTTTGTGGGCATTTTGGCACAGCTCCTTTCAGTAAAGTTACTTTTAATACAGCAATTTGTAGAGTCGTTACTGCTACTGTCACCATTATTATTATTATTGTTGTTGTTGTTGTTGTTGTTGTTATCACCATCATCATCACCATCATCTCTAAGTGTTCTTAAGTCTTTTCCTTAAAACAAAAAATTGTGAACAAAGTTGCCCTTCAAAGTTTACACTTTAAATATTAAAGATCTCTCGAAATATTCAGATGATCTGCAGCGATATTTTATTATTATTAAAGCTCACCTTTTAGCCCAAGACGTCAAGGAGTTAGGAAAAGCTATATGACATTTTTAGAGGGGGGGGGGGGACCCAGCGTATTATCAACATGCTAATAACCTCGTGGGAGCTGTATCTTACTGCTCTCCTGGAGGCAAGCTATTTTTAAGAAAGTTTTACTTTATTGTGATTTAAACCCAGAAATCACCTTATTGCCTTTTAAAGCCAGCTACAGCCTTGTTTAATATATATATATATATATATATATATATATATATATATATATATATACACACCCCCTCCCGAAACAGGAAGAAGAAACATTCTTGCAACCAACCCCACTATTTATCTATCTGCCTTTGCCTGTCTCTCCAAAATACAGATTCCCCCCGGCCCGCCCGCCCCCCCGTTCCCTAAAACCCTTTCTTTCTTTCTCTACTTAAATAGAAAAGAACACATTTAAGGAGGAAGGAGAAAAAAAATGGTCCTAACCGTGAGGTCTCATCCATGGGAACATGAGACTGGGAGAAGAATTTTGATTTAAATGCCCTTGTCCCTCGCTAGAGTTACTGTTGGAAGAGGATTTACAGTCAGGATATTGTACCACGGCCGCCTCTTGCTGGGCACCATAAAGCGATTGCCTGGGTAGGGCTTCGTATCCATAGAATTTAGAAGCGTCTCCGTGGCACGCCAGGGCGCAAGGATTTTGCTGGTATCCCGAGTTGGAGATGCTGGAGGTTCCGTGGTGGAAGAACTCTTGGACGTGGTGTGAAGGGTGTTGGAAGCCGGGAGCCGTGGTGCCCGGACCGTACACGAGAGCATGGCTTCTGCTTACACTTTGTGGAAATCTGCAATCGTAGTAAGTTGGTTCCAGAGACTCGCCGCCTTTGTACTTGGAGAAAAGAGGATTTACAAAGTAGGAACTCATGGCTCTCGCATGAAAGGAAGGAGGAAACCAACCTTTTACCACCAACCACCAGCAAAAAAAAAAAAAAAAAAAAAAAAGTCTTTAATTCTATAAAGAGATCAGTGCTAAGGACTCTCGCTCTCGCTCTCTCTGGACTCTGCAAAGTCCTGGTTAGTGGCTGGTTGTGCCTTTTTTTTTTTTTTTTTTTTTTTTAATGCGCGCGCTCTCTCGCTCTCTCAAAGACGTTTCATAGTGCCTGAGTGGGTATGGCTGCTTATGCCTAATGCTCTTGACTTCTCTTATATCCGTCGATAGGTAGAGCTCTCTCTCAGTTTCTCTTACTTCTTCCCTTCCCTTTAACACCACAGGCAAATTCCTCAAAATCCCGGTGGTGAGGCGCTCTCTCTCTCTCTTTCTCTCTTTCTCTCTCTCTCTCTCTCTCTCTCTCTTTCGCTTGCTCTCACACGCGATCTGGATTCATCAATCCACCACACCAAGACAGGCTAGGAAGAAAATGACAAGGAAATCGGGGGGTTCGTGGGGTGACGGGGAGGTGAAATAATCAGCCCTCAGAAGGAGGATAGGGGGAAGAGAGAAAACACACACACGCACACACATACAGCCTCATATCTAGTGAAGGGAGCAGGGTTATGAAAGGTGCGCAGTAATACCCTTAGGGGCTCCTTCTGTCTCTCCGCCCCCCCCCCCATGCTACGGAGCCTCTTCACTTATCTGAGCAAATACATGCGCCAGCGAGGTCAATTTAGGTTACTTCAACAGGTAATAGGTATAGAACGCCAACCCGGATCAATTTTGGGGGGAGGGGCAGAAATAAACACCGGATAGCTTGAGGAGGCCTTATTATGATGACAATCAAGGGGGAACCCCCCCTCCAAAACTCAACCCCCTCCCCAACTCTAGCAATGGAACTGTCCTTGTTTATGTGGCTGTCACTCTGAGGGGGTGTTATGATTAGCGGGGGGGGGGGGAGAGAGCAAACCTCTCTTTTAAAACACACAGAGAGAGAGACTGAGGGAAAGAACATAGGGAGCCTAGCGTATCTTAGCTGGCTATGAATGCCCTTTCTATGTATTATTGTGTGTGTGTGCCTTTCAAACAAATAAAGATTGCAGAAGTAATATGTTTATATTTTCTTTTTGTCTTTGGACCAATGGTTGAATCTTCCCATCTGAAAATAACTGGAAGGCGTCCCTTGAAGGAAATAAGTATCCCCTGCCCACAGGAAATGTCTCGTCCAAGTAGTTGGGAAAGTGGGGCGGAGGGAGGCAGAAGGTCCACAGGATATGAAGGTTTTTTTTGGTGTGGCAGAAGGTAGGTTATATCTACCTACCCCCGTCCCTTTCACCAAATGGTGGGTAATTGTTCGCATGTCTTATGCATGTAGTCGTATGTAGTATCCATGTATTGCAAACATCTCTCCTGTCCCCCCCCCCATCTACTTTCTTCACTCCAGAGTGACCATTGGCTGAATACTTTCCGTTGGGAGGCTGCTGCACATTCTTTTTTACGACTGCATTAAAGAACCCAGGCTATTAAACAGAAGCATAAAACCAGCAGCTTTTCCCTTCTTCTAAACTTTGCAAATTAATATTTCCTGGGCTGGTTTCTTTCTTTCTTTGCGAGGCTGGCGGAGGGGGGGGGGAGCTTCTTAAATAAGACAAGAATCAGGCACACTTCTATAAATTAGCTGTTCCCATGGCCCTTTCATAAACTCATCAGCAACCCCCTTCTCCCCTCTCAAAATCTCTTACTGGGTTTCTCTTTCTCCCTCCCCCTCCCCTTCCCCAGAAAATGGCAAGTAAATGAATTTCAGAGGGTGGAGAAAACCAGAATTGAGGAAATCCCAACTGTTCTAATGCGTACAAAATCGTAAAACACTCTTGGAAACAAATCCATGGACATATTTTGCCTCCCCCCACCTTTGTTAACTTATATAGCCTTACTTCTTACTTTCCTTTGTCTAATTTCAAACAAAAGTCTGTCCCCAGGTTGTAATTTCTCCCCTCTCCCAACAAAGGCTTACTATGAGGAGGGCAAGACTTAACCAAGGCTTACCAAATAAAATAAATAGATTCTTTCTTTCTTTCCAACACATGTAACAACTGAATGGGTTAGAACTTAGCTTAATTGGCAGATACGGCTCAGAGTCAACAGGATTCTTGCTCAAGGACAGCGATCAATATTGCTTTCGAGTTTTAAAATTCCAGTGGCCAAACCTTCCCCTTATTGAAATGTGTTCAGTGTCAGGATATGTAAATTCAGGTTTTACGGTACATGTTCTTGAATATTTTTAAGTAGCTGATGGGAAGGCAGAAAGTTGGTGAAATGTTTTCCAACATCATCCACTATGCAGATCTTTTTTAAAAAATTAAAGAATGAAAAAATAGCATTCGCAACTGAACTAGGACATAAAGGAAGAAAATAGAGATGTTTGTGGTGTTCTGAGAGTTAACAGAGGAAAATGCAGCGACGAGATCGATAATCTTCACCGTAGAAAAGTATTTTGATACAATTCCGCTAGATACAGTTCTTTTATTGGAAGAAAATCATCATTTTGTCATATAAGATGCATAGAAAACGCCAAGCTTCTTGTTCATGGTGGAGTATTACATGTGTATGTGTGTGTGCATGCGAACTACAATATTTCATAACTAGCTTGGTATAACCGATTGTGTTGTCCATTGTGGTTCTTATCTTTATTTTCAAAACGTACTGTTCTTCCATACACAAAGCTTCTGCTACTTAAAATGTGATCGCTTTTCTTAATTCAACTGTATCTTGACTTTAATAAAGAAAAACACATAAAATAGATTTTTCTGGCAGAGGATTGATATATTTGACAAGCTGTCGATGAACTGAATATTCCTTTTCTCACTGCATATATGTATTGCGTCTATGATTGTGGAGAGCTATGCAAACCCAATTTCAACATTTATTTTATCTGGAAGATTCAGTTAAATAAGAAAAAGCATGTTTCTGCTCCAACCCCGAATTGACATTATTTTGCAAACTATAGCCGGGAGTCTCAGGTGAGAGGCGTTGTATATACTTATTTCTTGAGGTCTGTTTTTCTTACAATCTCTGAGAGGCCTAAAGGTGCGAACTGCAGGCTTTGTAAGTAAATCAGCTAATCGCTTCTAAGATTGAGCAACAGCGCCATCTTGCGCCAGCTCTCCCCAAGGCACGCGTCTTCAAAACATAACCTTTCAGTTACAAAAAACAAAACAAAAACAAAACAGAAATGGAGAAAGATCTCCCATCATCAATCACTGCGCTCTTTTTACAACCCCCATTCCCCTCCAGTACATGAATCCACTTATGTCCAAAAGGAAACAAAAACGAAACAAAATCAGATTTTACATAATGTGGGGTGAATAAAAACATATCGAATGTGATGATCAAGATCTGCATCCATCATTCGGTCAATAAGGAACCGAAATCAGATTTTGGTGGTTATATATGTAATCGTGTGTGTGTTGTAATAATGGCAGGACGTTTCCCCATTTTTCATGTTTCCCCCCTCCCTCCACAAACCCTAAAAATACCCATCACCATAACAACGACAACAGTGCACACACATGCGCGTGCACATGGACACACAGTCCGTACGCAAGCAAAATGCAGCAGCTTCTATCATCTCTCCTGCTAACCTCCCCCACCTCACGCCGCTCCCTGTTTAAAAAGGCACCCCCCCGCATGCCCCCTATCTCTCCTTCCTCTGCCAAGGAAAGGGGGGGACTATAATGGGGGGGTATGTGTGTGTGCGCGTCTGTTGTTTGTTGCTGGTAGACAAAACATTCCAATAATCCGGTTTCAAAGAGAAGAGCACCCACCTTATTTAAACCATAAAACAATTAAGGCCAGACGTCTAGCCGGTTCTGTGGTCCTGTTTTGTTCAATTCTATTCAGTGCACCCAGCAGTGAGACAAACAGAGTTGTAAAACTGGCATTTTTGGGCTGCGGAAATGTACCTATGGGTTGCTTTCAAAGCTGCTGTATCCTGTCCTTTTTGTGTCGACTACAAAGGAGACGTTTTTTAAGCTGAAGATGAGAGCACTTTCTGTTTCACACAAATATACATTACAGGATAGATAGATAGATAGATAGATAGATAGATAGATAGATGATAGATGATAGATGATAGATGATAGATGATAGATGATAGATAGATAGATAGATGATAGATAGATAGATAGATAGATAGATAGATAGATAGATAGACTGTGCATAAACACAAAAATATGAAGAAATCACAGAGAAGGTTCTGCAGGAAAAAGGTGGTGTTGTTGGAATCTTGTCTTTGTTTAGAAAATAATGCGCTAACCACGCCTGGCGAAGCGACTCTTTTGGACTGGAAGCCTGGACAGCGTTTGAAACACAAATGAACGATTTGATCTTCTCCACTGCTAAGGCTACAATCCTATGCACTTTTACTTGAGAGCAAGCGCCATTGTGTTTAGTGGGAGCTGACTTTTGAGTAAACTTGCAAAGAGCAGGACTCTATCTGACTCTGAAATGTGTGTGTGTATTTACACACATACATATATCACACACAAACACACACACCCCAAGCATCATCCCGGATTTTTGGCGGAAGACTTGCACATGAACTATAACTGTATTCTTCCATTAAAACCGCACACAAAGCAACTCACAAGAAAGCAATGGGAGGCGGGGAGGGGGAGAGTGGAGAACAACAGTCTTATGGAGACAAAGGAAGCATAACTTACATTCTTTTCGTCCCCATTAGCTCCAATGGGAGTTCAGCCCTGCTGAAGTCTGTCAGGGTAGGGGTGGGGTGAGGGAGGGAGGGAGGGAGGGAGGGAGAGGTGGGAGAGGGAGAGAGAAAGGTGAAAGAGACTGCATCTTTAGTAATCTTGAAAATGAGGTCTGGTGGAACTGGAAGGTTCTACAAGCATGGTGAAGGATCAAAGTTAATAAAACGGCCTCTCGGTGGGCCGCAAGTCTGTCACCGAGGTGATGGTAAACGGAAAGAGAGAGAGAAATGAAGAGAGAGAGAGAGAGATTATGGAGATTGTTCCCTTTTTGTTCTCCCTCACCACAGACGCACAAATCTAAAAACAATTGCCATAGTAGCTATCGTCATTATTATCATGATTACTGCTCGGGAAGTTTAAAAAGTGGGGGAAATAATAAACGGTCATCACTGGGTGGAAGGTTGGCTTTTAGCAATGTTCTTGCTCCTCCTGAATTTCTGCCCCCCCCCCCACCTCCACCCCCGGCTGTACCTTGAAGAACATCAGCGGATGGAGGCTAAAACAGATTTTGTTAGCGATTCTCTTCCGCCAATCAGGAGTGTGTGTGTGTGTGTGTGTGTGTGTGTGTGTGTGTGTGTAAAAGCTCCTTTCGCCTTCGTAAGCAAGCAAGCAAGCAAGCAAGCAAGCAAGCAAGCAAGCAAGCAAGCAAGCAAATAAATAAATAAATAAATAAATAAAGCCACAAACCGGTATCTAACGAAAGAAGCTTTACGAAAGAAATGTTTTATGACATCAGCGGGTATAATGGCTTCCAGATTTGTATTTATTTATTTATTTATTTATTTATTTATTCGTTCGTTCGTTCCTTGAGAAGGTTGGATCCGGCTGGGCAAACCCCAAGCCGCGATTTCCCTACCCGGCCTCCCTCCCCCGCCCCCGCTCCCCAACGATCTGTTTATCATTAGAAAGATTAAAACAGTGCTGGACTCATTTCATTAAAGAAAGGGACCTCATAACAAGTTGTTATGCTGAGACATCTCCTGCCTCCTCATTTGTTATCCCTTGGTCTTTCATTTAGCAAGCTTTGGAAAGGACCTTCGGAAACATCCATTCGTAGGGAAGGATAAAATGGACCCTTAAAAAAAAAAAAAAAAGCAAAACGAAAATCCCTTGCCTCCCCCCGCCTCCATCCACCTCGTGTCACTTAACTCGTCCTTACGCAGTGCAAACAATCTGATTTTTTAACACTCACAGATTTGCCTTCTGCTAGCCTGTGGAAGTGAAGGAAAGCCTTTTGTCCAGAAACTTGTTTCTTTACAGAGGGGCTGGAAGGAGAATCTTCCAGTCCTCAACTGCACTTCCTTAATCCCTTAAAAAGCAAAAAAACAAAGCAAACAAAAAATACCTTCTTTTGGCGTAAAGTATTACCATCTTCTAATTTCCATCCTTTCCCATCTGCACTAATGCGAACAAACCATTCACTGTTGTTTTCTTGATACATTACACCCGAAAGTAATAGGATGACTGGGCCCCCAAGCAACACAGTAACGTATTTTTGGCACTTAATTGATAATCCCAAAGACTTCTAATAGTCTTGTCTCGCATAGATAACAAAAGGTAACTGTTGCATGCCGCTCACACGTATTTAATCTCGTACATATAGTTTGATTGCCCGAGGCCATAAATTAGTACAATTAATTACCCTAGACTAAAATGTGCAGTACACACTCACTCTTACCCAAATGTCTCTTTTTATGAGCCTACCACTATATAGACATACAGATATAGATATATGGAATTGGGGGGCGGGAGGGAAGAGAGAGAGAGAGAAAGAGATGGGGGGGGGGAGTATGTTGTGAGCGGAAGCTCTATTATTTTACTATCCTATCGGACTTCCTGAAAGAGAGCATTTTTCCAACAGTTTTCTCTCTCTCTCTCTCTAAGAGACTGTTAATTCCAGGGGCGTATTTTCCGAAGTTATGTCTTTGAGAATCCAAGGCAAGGTTTTCTCTACCTCCCAGCCCAGCAATCCATGTGGAAGTTGGGGGGGGGCGGTAAGGTGTGCTTTCTCCAAGAGAGTTTAAAAGAGAATCATAATAATAAAAAAAGACACCTCGACTATCAAAGGTTGGTTTTTTTCCTCTTTTTTTGTGACGTTAGGTATATATTTACAGAGAGCTGCTCTACTATAGCAAAACATAACAGCATTACAGAACGGTTCTGTGACAATCATAGAAGACACAAATAAGTACACCAGAAACGTTCAACACGATGACAGAAACATTGTTTGAGCGATCACCCCCTCTTATTTTCCTTTCTTCTTCTTCCCCCCACCTTTCCTTTCCTTTTGTACAAAATATGCAGCCACGACGTCATGAAATAATAATAATTATTTTAAAAAAACCACTGGATAAATTTAACTTACGAAATAAAATACTTTAAAAAAAATTCAAGTACTTTGTTGTTTTCTGAAAAGAAAAGAAAATGTTTATTTTTAGTCGCAGTTTTGTTAATTTTTTTTTTTCTTATAAAAGCACTCTTTTATGTCTTTTTGCTCCAGAATGGTTGCTGTGTTTAACTAATTCTAAACACTCATCAGCACACGGAAAAAAGTCAGAAACACTTCGAACCCCAAGGAAGACCCAGCGCCTCGGTTTCTCCATTGGCTTGGAGAGACTCGGCCAATTTCACTGCTGCTGGTCTTTACTAGTATCGGTTTTCTCCTTGTTCATTTTCTTCATTTTCATTCGCCTGTTCTGAAACCAGATTTTGACCTGGCGCTCCGTGAGATTAAGAACCCTGGCCACTTCATAACGACGGTCCCGTGTTAGGTACATATTGAACAAAAACTCCTTTTCCAATTCCAGCGTTTGATACTTCGTGTAGGGACATCTTTTCTTCCTTGTAGAACGCGCATGAATCCAATTTGCCACGGGATTGTCTGGAAAAGAAACAGTTCGGCAGTTTAAACATATGTTTGTGTGTGTGTATGTGTAAATATAGATCATTAACTGAAATTGGTGGACCCCACAGATCCAGGTCCATCCATTTATTCTTCTTCCGGGGGGTTTGTTTTGTTTTTTAAAAAGTCCCCTCTGTTTGGCAGCATGATCCGATCAAATCTGAAGTGACCTTCAGGATAGTTTAAGGGCGTGTGTATTCTTTTATAGAACGTGAAGGTGCACTGCACATCAACGTTAACGGCAATGAGACAGTTCTCAATGATTTCTGGTGGAACAACTTTGCATTCTGCTTCCGACTGTTATACTGTTTTCAGCTAAGCGATCATTGTCTCCAGCATGTTGCAGTTTAAAAGAAAAACTGGAGCAATGAGTTTAATAATAACAATAACACTATACTCCTGCACATGAACACTAGTAGGAGTAATCCAAGAACACAGTCATAAAGAGTCAAAATTCACACCACTTCACAGGCCCATAAACTCTGTTTACAACCATCACTCTCCAATCCCCTCTCTATAACCTTCCCACTGATGGAACTGCTGGCATTTTTTTAATATCTTGAGAATGCCCCAGGATAAGTCTACTGACTCCAAGAAAAATATTTTCCCCTCTCAATCCCAAAGCACCTTATTTTATACTAAACCTCCTTCTATCGTTGTTAGGGGGAAGTCATAACTTAGACTTCCTCTTTTTGTGAGATTTGGACTCAGTAAATATGCTCCTGATTCAAGGCTACTTAAACAACTTTCTTAGCTGCATTCCCTCCATAGCACTGTGTATGTGTGTGTATACACACATATGCACACACAAAGCGCACATACTTCTGCCTCTGTGCTGACATGGCACAAAGACACAGAAGTTACCAGGATTAAACTGTACCAGCATTTGATCAGATTGTTAGGCCTGAAGGCTTTGTAAACACCTGGCATGGGTATGATATTGTGCTGTGTGTGCATGTGAATATGGAACACAAAAATGCACACAGAGTCATCCAGAATATACACACAAATAGGTATTAATTCCTGGCATATATTTTGCATGCTGTGCCTTGACTCCTCATTGCCCAGAAACAATCACCCACACTTAAATGGCATATGGCCACTAGGAAGTGAACATTTTACTGTGCAGAAGAATTATTCCTTTTTAAACAAGGTTTCCCTAGATCTGCTCTTTTGTCAGTGTTCAAGGGCGTTTATTCTTTTACTCCTTTCCCTAGCACGTTGAACTGTATAACCCTCACCAAAAAAAAAATGTACGTGGTCCACTGTTCTTTCTAAAGACCCCCCTCCTCCATTTATTAAATTATAGCTGGTTATGTGCACTTCTCATAGTTCAAATCTTTCGCTTTTCATAATCTGCACTCATTTTCTCCTTCTCTCCCACCACTACCAGCCAGGGCATGCTCTTTTGCCTTGGTGCAAAGATTTTATGAATCATGCCTAACGACCTCCCTTTGGAAAATAAATAAATGCATATCCATGCTATTTTTCCCTCGCACATGCCCAAACTCTTTCGCTAGCCAGACCCCGTTCCTCGAAAAGTACGAACGAGGGAGGGCAAAGAAGGGAGGGCATGGGAGAGGTTATGAATATTTTATCAAACAAGTGGATTCTCCAAAGTGAGGAAACAAAATAATAACGATCATCATCACCATCACCACAGAAGAGATCCCCCCCAACTCCCTTCTCCTCCCGCCCCTCTTTCCCCTAAACCAAACAAACTACAAGCTGCCCTTATGATCTTCTAAGTCAGGTTTTTAAGCCTGTCCAGTTGGAGTTTTCAAGGCAAGGATGCCAAGAATTCTAAACAGCAAGGTAATTTCTTTTTATTGAGTACTGTGCAGGAGGGCTGTAATGCCCTCCCGGTTGTAAACAAGAATGACTTCGACTTACTAGGGTCCAATTCGGTCTTTTCTTCTTTGTGTTTGTTGGAAGCGATGGCCTCAGATTCCGGGGAGGGAATAGTCTGCGGGGTTCTGTCCCTGAGATCTCCCGGGGATCCGTACATATAATCCGGATAACTACGTCCATCCACCGGTCCGCAGTCCCTGCGGCCGTGGAAGGCGTCGGGCTTAAGCCCGTAGTGCCGGCTGCTGGCTGGAAAACCTGGGAAAGAGACAGCGCCGGAGATAGGCTCCAGCCAAGTGCGCATATATCTGGTGTCAGTTCCAATGTGAGGCTGGTGGGTGTACGGGTGGTAGACCACGGACGACTGGGAATGCACGGGAGCCCACGAAGTAGTAAAAACGGCCGGTTTGGGGGCAAAGCTGCAGGATGGAAAATCTGCGCACTCCGGTACTAGTCCTGAAGGTCTAGCTGCTGCAGGGTGAGAGCCCGTAGCTGGGAACCTTGATGCCAACAGTTCTTCGCTTTCATGACTAATCAAGGAATCTACATAATAGTTGCTTATGGGACCAGAAGCCGACATTGTTCCCCCTCTTTTACATTCATAAGATTATTGTATGAACTGTATGTGTACTTTTTATCTTCTCATAGAACAATCAGGGCAGGTAATTATTTTTTCAGCCTTTCCTAGTTTGTCATTGGCTCCCAGCTCTCACGTGATTGTATTTACCCAAAAATACAGTGTAGATCAATCCGCAGGTCTTTTTTTTCCCCTTTCCCCTTCCCCTCTTACTATTTTTTTTCTTAAATAGCGCCTATGCGTCTTGGGTTTTCATAAAACTCTTGAAATAATGCAGTTATTAGCAGCGGTTGGTTCTTACGTGCCATTAGCTGAAAGGCGACTCCCTCGCTCGCCGGCTCTCTCGCTCTGCGACTTGGCTTTTCCATAGCCCTGCTATTAATGAGTCTGCAAGGTATCTGGTGTAGCAAGGTATCACAGGAACTATTTCTTGACGCAATTTGTCTCTGTCTGGTCTCTTTGCTTCTACAGCTTGTATTCTATAATGGATACATTACATGGAATATCTTTAAAGGGGGAGGGGGTCGGTTCAAGGTCCTAGCAGAGTTGCACTGCCGGCTCACCCCCTCTTCAGCGCCAGCCCATGAATGGCTATGAGCATTATATATATATTTTTCCTTTTTTGCCTGATTGCAGGACCTTTTGTCATTTGTACTAGGAGGCATATTCGTCAGCTTATTTAGCAGCAAGAAATCTTGGGGTCATGTACTCTGACTTTAGATCTATCTAGATATAAATAGATAGCTAAATATAGACAGATAGGTATTTCTATGTATATGTATATCTATGTGTGTGTGTATGTGAGTGTGCATGTATTTGTAAGTTTGCGTGTGTGTATATATATATATTTATCTATGTGCGTGTGTGTGTATACACACACGAGATAACTATCTTCTGGGAGGAAGAAGATGACCTTGTAAAGCATGAGTGGAAAATAATAACAAAAAAGGTGTCTCTCATCTTTCTACTCTCTGAGAGGCTACATTATTCGGCAAGTAGCCGTGGATGTTTTTATGTCCTTCAATAAAAATTTTACGAGGATCATTTGATTGTTCATAAATGTGTCGTTCATTAAATAAAACTGTACGAGTAAGTTTCACTTATAAGGCATAGCTGGGAGTGAGGGACTTTTTGCATGTTCAGAGACCAAGCCAGGGTGTGAGGTGTTTTCTTTCTTTTTTTTAAAGTATGGTCTGATTTCTTGGGTTTGATTGCTGTACTTATTATTTAAACAATGTCATTGGAACTTTTTGGTTTACCAAACGTCTGCAGAACTTCACTGGAAGACGTGTTTGATATGTGCGTGTGCTTTAATAATAACCTTTGCTTGGAAGAGTAAGTAGCAGGTCAGAAAGCTTGTGCCCTTAGAAGTCTGGAAGGATGGCGCTGGTCGCTTGTTCTGGGAGAAGAAATCTGCAAAAGGATTACACACACACACACACAACCCGGGGGGAAAAACTGCAACAAGAATAGCAACATCATCAATAACATCAGCAACAACAACAACCACCACAACAAGAAGAGATGGATTTATTTATTTTTACATTGTCAAAGAGGACTCCAGATTTCCCATGTAATAGCAGCAGAGGCGGCTTGGAGGTGCGGTAAATTTGGAACAAAAGGGGGGGAAGGCACAAGAAAAGTGTATGCAGGGAAGGTTATGGAGGTTCCAGGGAGAGACAGAGAGAGAGAGAAAGGCAGAGGGCAGAGAAGGAGAGATGAGGGGGCATGTGCCCCTGAGGGATGCAGTACCCATCAGTGACATTACACTCGACACAGAGTGTGCAGGTCCCCCTACACACACACACACACACACACACACAAACAGGAGCAGGAGTGGGTTTGTTTTAGGCACCTTGCTTGGGAAATCTGAAGAGTAGAGAGAAGGAAGGAGACACAGTCAAATCCTTGCAGAAATCTCTCCCTTTCCTCCTCCTCTCCCGTTGAAAAAAAGACTCTGGAGAAGTTGCTTGAAGGAGCTGATTAAATATTCCAGACTGCATCTTAATTCACGAGTTCTTGATCATTTGTGCACCAGCCTGCCATAGTTGATGTAGAGAAAATAGTGTTTTTTATTTCATAAGGAGCACACTTTAAATAGAAATGTACTCGTCTCTCTCTCTCTCTCTCTCTCTCTCTCTCTCTCTCTCTCTGTGTGTGTGTGTGTGTGTATCCAAGAAATCCAAATTTGAAAACAGTCTTGCTGTGAAACCTGAACCAGCCATCTCCTGTCCACTATGCTCATACCGTTTTCAGCCTAGCACTTTCTTGAAGGGAAATATTCCTATAGGAGCATAATATGTCCTTTGGCCTTTCCTGAGTTCATTTTATCTGTCAATCACAAGTCTCCAGTGACTTCATTTCTCCTTATTCTGAACGTTCGGAGGAAAGCTAATACCGAGCCATCTTCTATTCCTTTCTCGAGGCGTGCTCTATGCAGAAATTAAGAAGAGGGGAGGGGAGAATATGCAGGGAAATGCGCCGAGAAGATGAAATGTTCGCTTGGGTTGCACTGAAAATATAATTTTCTTTACAAAAATAAATATTGCAAAGGAATGGTAGTTTGCTTAGACGTACTCTCTCTCCCTCTCTCCCTCTCTCCCTCTCTCTCTCTCTCTCTCACACACACACACACACACAAATATACACTTTCTGCTCAGAGGAAAAATAATGATAGAAAGAACAACGGCGTGTCGTCCCCCCCACAAAAAGACAGAAGATCTAACATGTAATTAACACATCAAGAATCGTGGATTATAAAAGAAAAGGGCGTGGAAAAGTAAACACGGCAGTTAACCTTAATACAAGGAAGGTCATTAAAATATTCTTGGATGGAGAATTTTAATGTTTACACAAAATGAAGCCTAACAGCCAAGGGTGTCTTTATTTATAAGGAGGACTTCAAACCACCACCACCCGCGCTTTTAAAATCAACTTTCCCCAGTGTTGCAGGTTGTTCATAGCCAATGATCCTAGTCTAGGACTTGTAGTGCAATGCCTTCCTCGTTCAAGGAGTCCTGCGCCTGGGAGTCGAACTAGAAGTCGAGGGAAGGGAGCAGTTTGTCTACAGATAAAATGAAGACATGTCCTTAATACTGAAGGATCAGATCAGTTTTTAACTGCATGCGTAACTGCAGGATATAACCAGAGACCCTCTGAAATAGACTGCTGTTTGGATACTTCTACCCCCATGGCTCTGTCTACACGGGAAAACTTAGGCTGACCTTTGTGGCGAAGAAATGATTGTTCTGAAACATTTCTCCTTTCGGAGATGGAATCCCAGCCGGAGAGGTTGATCATATAGGCATCAAAGGTATAGTTTTACCTAGAAGATTAAATGGCTACGTTTCTACGCGTTCTGCCCAGCGTCTCAGTCTCAGCGACAGACGAGTGAGTGTCTCTCTATCAAAATCGTGTCCCTTTGATGGAGGACAATCAGTCCTGCAGTAATGTGGTCCACGTCTGCTTCTTCAGTCTCCTTTATGACGAAAGAAGCTAACTATGGAAAGGGGGTCGCTGAATGATGATGATGATGATGAATATGCATTATAAAAGTTGTACTTATATATGCAGCATGCATATATATTTATATAGTAGATATATAAAAATCCCAGGTCGTCATTTGTGATGTGAATGAAGAGGGAGGGGGGAGTGACCCCGACTGGTGTTTTATTGATCCTCAGTACAGACCTGACAATAAAAAATCATTATATTCTAGGCTACTTCCGCCATTTTGGTAGTGTATGTTAAGGAAACTTGAAGAACTATCACCTAGCACCCCTCCTTCTGTCCATGAGTCTCTCCCCCTCTCCAGTTTTTATCTGCACATAACTGGATTACTGGAACTCAGTACGACTCCCATCTCCCTCTTAAGGCCTCCGTAATGAGAATCCAGCCATCAAAGGATGGCTGCACGCCTAAAACCCCTATATAGCCCTGTTTAAATCGTTAAGTTTCCCACCAGCTTGGCTCCCCCCAACAGAAGCCCTAGCTCACTAGCTGCCTTGGCGTATTCTTCATAACTCCACGCTTCTCTTTCCATAGACCGACTCCTGGCCTAAGGCACCCAAGGTTTCAACGCCACACACACACACACACACGGACTCCTGAGTGAGCAGCTGCTGGATTCGCACCAGGAAGCTGTGAAGAAGTGGGGCAGGCGAGCCACCGCGTAGCTTTTTATAAATAGTTCCCCATAGTGTCGCTGGCTAACCCGAGGACGAGAGGTTTGGAACAACAAACTTCCAGCGAGGGCCCTGGAATTAGCAGACCAAACACGCCACCCTTGACACGCAGACCAGCGGCGTCTCTTAAATCGCATTCCTTCGCTCCGAGTTTCCACTTGGTTCAATAAACACCGTCAAGTTCGGATTAAAAAATCCACTTTTCTCCTCTTCTTGGGAACTCCCGGCGCACCGTTTTCGCATCCCCTGCAGGCCCCCACAGCTGTAAGCTGAAGGCGTCGCAGTGTTGACAGCCCTTCATAAGCGAAAGCAAACTAAGCATAAAGTCAAGCCTTGAAGTTTCCCCATGTGGAGAGAGACCCCCTTTTTTCTCCCCTCCCTTTCCCTTCCCAAGCTTTGAAGGGCTTGCGATCCTCCGCAGGCTGGTTGGGAAGGAAGTGGCAATGAAGTCAACGAAGCTTACTTCTAAGTAGAGGCACTTCGGATCGGGGTGTGGCCTCAGTTTTGTCCTCCTGCTCCTGGAGATGATCGTTTCTGTCCTGCTTTAAAGTCACCCTCTTCCCCCTTCATCTCCCCGCCACCTTCTCGCTTAGCCTTTCCTTGCAGAGAAAATGCTGCCAATAAATATGTTGACTACATGATTCTCTTTAGCCCTAAATCCTATGTCCTCCTAAGTTAACAAATTTCTGCCACACACTACAATCGATGGTGATAATAATAATAATAATAAGCCTCTAACCGTGCAAAAATTAGACTTCCTTTTGATTTCTTAAATATATAAGGGTCAGGGTCGTGTGTGTCCCGCCTCAGCCTCCCCTCCCCCCCCCAGTAAACTGATGGGAATTATGTATTTAACTTTATTTCCTATGGGCGTGATCTTTAAATTCAACCCCAGGGTAAAGAGCAAAGGAAGACAGAAAGAAGCAGGCCGCTTAAACTGTACATTCAATTTAAACTTACTCTGGAGGAGTTTGTACCTGTTTAATGGCCTCCCCCCCACAGCCAACCTCCTTGCTTGTTGCTAAGAATTTTGTCAGATGTTATGACTTTGGATTCCAGACTCCTTAGTGCTTGGAGGTGGAGGCAGAAGACAATAAATTCCGAAGTGCAATTAAACCTCAGGACCAATTTATGTCACTGTGTTGTGGTGTCTTTAAAAAAAAAACAGGAGAGGAGAAGAAGAAGAAATGATAATAATACAGGATCTCGAGAGTCAACAAGGGGGCAACAACATTTAAACGAGACATAAAATGGTTGGTCCCCTGAGCCATATCTTTGGGGTAACACACACACCGCCAAGAGATTTCCAAAATCCAGCGAATACAGAAAGACAGCCAGCCTAGACTCACCAAGCCCAGTGCCTGGAGAAAATAACCACAAAACCAACACCTCAACATATTTCTATACCTCCCCCACCACGATTGTCTTCCTTTCTATCGAGACAGGCTGTAATTATATCCATCACAAGATAAAGCTACTTCCAGGATGCAAAGTTGCGTCGTCTGCTTTTGAAAGCGGCTGTCGAGGAGCTGTCGAGGGGCTGCAGAGCCGGCTAGGGCTGGAAGGTGTTAGATGCACTTTAAGCAGCGAAGGCAGCATTTACAAACAAGGGCAAGTTTCAACTGAAGGCGGACGCATTCCAACCCCAAGCTGCAGCTCCACGCACAAGCTCCTTTGCTAGGCCTCCTTATACCTGCCTTCGGCACAGCAGTCTCCCCTAGGGCTGAGCAAAAAAGAACTTTCTCTTGACAAACCCACGCACACACAGAGTCACATGCCAACAAAACATCGCACACACACACACACACACCACCCTTCCTTGTACTCCATGAAACAATTTGGACCGTTCTTTGGACTTTCGAGGAACTATTTAAATGAGGCAGTAATTATGCGAAAGCATATAGGGGGTGGGGGAAAAGAAAACATAGCATCTAGGAGAGATTCCTTTGCATTTATCACTAGAAGGCTGTTGAGGATTAAATTATACGCACATACAAATATCAATGAAAGAGTTCCAAATCTCCACCAGACTGAAGGAATATTCGAACATGGTGAACTAAATTATCTTTACCAAACTAATGGCTCCCCCTAGTTAAAAATATATACCTCCTGTTCAATACTCCTTGTCTGTATATGCAAACATACCTATACACATATACAGAGAGCATGCATATGCACACATACTTAAAAGAAATGCAAGCACACACATCGTATATGTGTGCAGACATTCGAATTATACACAAATATAATCCAACACAGGCAATGAGCGCAGAAAATAATTGAAATCAATAGGTGTATGTGCAGTTGCTGGATTGTGGCCAGTTAATGTGTTGTGTGGATAAATAGATACGTTGATAGATATACTAACAGATGTATTGATCTACTGATGTGGATGGGTGTATCTTTGCATCGTTCCCAGCACCTTCAAAACTCTCAGAAACTAAACGATTAAATTGCAAGGAACAGCAGCTTGTAGGTCTAAACACAAAGACAGAAGCCTTTTGAAGTTACACCTGCTGTGAAACGCAGAATAACAGCAACATACACAAGAAAAATGAAGCGGCACTGGAAGCCCAGATTGGAAAGCTGCTAATATTTTATATGCATAACAACAAACCCCAGAAAGGACAAGCACGTTTTAGCAAACGAGCAAAACAATATTTTGTCAAGGGAGAGATGTACAGGAAACAGCACGAGGTCGTCATAATTACACATGCTCTCACATAAGAGATAAAGGAACTCGGTGCAATAATGCTTAAGTCTGTAAATTCTCCGCTTTCATCCAGATCTAATAGTATCGTTTAAAGGAGAAAAAACACAGTAGGGGAGGATTTAACTTTTATTACATTTCTTGACTTGGGTCGATTAAACATATATTACTTTAGACTTCCCTCTATACATTGGGGTGCTGGTGGTTAAATTAAACTTCATAACTGCATGATAGATTCCCCCCCCCCACCACCCTTCTTCATACTGTTATAAAATAAAAAGGGGCTGATATGAGAATTGTTAATATGGAGAGAAGGGGAAACTTTCCCGTACATAATGAATAGTGAGACCAATCAATTACCCCAGGACTATTGAGCATAATTATGGTCTCTGTGATCAGGCATATTTATCTGTTGAAATACTAATTTACAGTAACAAAGCGCAAAGGATGAATCTTTGCATTTATGTATTACGTCTGCTTATTAAAACGTTTAAAGCTCAGAAGGAATGTCTGTGTGTATCCAACCTGAGGGGGATATCGAATATAGCCGCTGTCCATACCATGTTTACTTTGAGCCAAAGCCAAGCGCGTTTGCATGCTTTTAAAAAGGCGGATATCTAACATAATAAACCAAGACAGTCATCTAATAAAAGCCGAAAACCAGCCTGTTTATTTCCTTATGCAAGCTCCTTTGCAAGGCCACCGCGTTAATTTCTCTCTTGCTTATTATAAAGCTGATTGAGCTTAAGTCGAAGGAACATCAGATCTTCTCATCTCTCCTACAGAAAGTTTGCTAAGGAGATTGAAGCATCAAAATTAAAAAGCAGTGCAAGAACTTTGCAATGAAAGATGCAGCAAGGTGGGGGAAAGCCCTCTTTTGAAAATAAATGTTTCCTACTCGAAACCGAATTTGGGTGGAGGGATAAGCCATACGGTCTGCCATCTTGCCTCCCTAGAAAGACAACTCTGATCTTCATAACCCTTCTCCATCAAGCTTAGGGGAAACTTATATAATGACCGTACAATCAGCATATTATAAAAGAGTCATTCATTCCTTCTGAAATATTACAGAAAATGTGATGACTTTGTGTTCCTTGTTCAGGATGCTTTCTTCGCATTACTTGGGAGCCGGAGGGGGATGCCTCTCCCTTACTTCTTGGAGGATAACCCTGAACCTCATACAGAAGGATAAAACTGGAGGAACCTCAACTCAACATTCATTTTCGCAATAGATAAACAAAGCAAAGCAAAACAAAACAGCACCTTTCTCATGGAACTGCCACCTTCGCATTGCTGATCTCAAATCAACATTTATGCTCTCCATTGGCAAAAACAACAACAACACACACCTTTATCTCGAAACCGTGATCTTCTCATAGCTATTCTTTTCCCTTCCAACCCTCCTTTTAAAAAAATTAATCCTTATTCCCCCCCACCACCACCCCACCCCAACATCAACCACCAGCGCAACAACTTGTTAATCACATAACTGAGCAGAGTCAATGTTTTTTAGTCAACAGTTACTTAGCTTTCACAGATCTCCTCAGTTGGGTGAAAATAAAGCAGATTCTATTCCAGTCTATGTTCAGAAAGCTACAGTGTGACTTGAGCTCTTGCAAGTGATAGCCCACCCTGGATTTTAGCATGTAAAATGGCTATTAAATTTTAAACCTGAGCTGTTTGGATTCTTAAGGAGACAGAGCGAGCCTTGGCTCCCCGTTTACTGCTTTGTTCTTCAATGCACCTTCAAGGAACATAATATGCTATAACTTATCTGATTTAATACTCAGAGTACTGGCCAGGATATGGCAACAGGAGATTGCCATAGAAGTTACTAGGCTGTAATTTTAGCCTTCCAATCACCGTCAACGTGCCGGTTTATTGAGCGCGCGCACACATATATATTAGCATCAGTCACCACACATATTCTTTGGAGATATTCTTCTCTTAGATCCTCTCAAAAATCTGAAGCATTCGAAAGAACCAAAGACAGCGCATACGCAAGACACAGAAAGAACGAGAGAGAGGGGGCACCCGGAACACTCGCGGGTGACACTCGAACAACTCTCGAGGCCTTAACTTGAGCCAACTCAATAATTCGATGAGGAATTCTCAAGGAGGGACCCCGTTTCGTCCGCCTTGACAACAACGTCGGCCAGAAACAATAGCAGCCGGCAAAATTCATCTAAGTCCATAAGTAGCCGTATGTGGTTAAGGGAATTGGAGTGGGAGACTCTTGGGGAAGATGGGGGGGGGGACTTTAGTGCGAACCTGCTTCCTTCTACCCAGTCATGCCCCCCTTTTGTCTCCCCCTCCCTCTTTCTATTTTTGGAATGACAAAAAATCTGCACGAAACATTTTGCTCTTTTGAATTCCCTGCGTTTCATTTCTTTCTTTATTTTTTTTAAAAAATTGTTTCTCAGCTCTGATCTCGTTGCGTGTGAGTAACGGAGAAGGAGAAGGAGAGGGAGAAGAAGAAGAAGAAGAAGAAGAAAAGGGAAAGGGACGATTGCCCTTGATGAAGACTAACTGACGTAATTAAGGCAGTTTCGTGTTGCCGAGTTAAAAGCCAACCCCAACAACATGAAACTACCTAAACCACGGATCAGCTGCATGAAAGGGCGGAAGATCCACACTCATTTCTGTCAGAAAGGAGGAAAGACAAAAAAAGGGGGGGAAGGAGGGGGGAAGAGAAGGGGGGGAGAGAGAGAAGAAATCCAAGCCCTTTGTGGGCTCTGGTGTAGTGTCACGGCTGCCTTTTCGCTCTCCAAAGTCAGGAGCCAAGCAGCGCCAGAGCCAAGCCATCATCCCCAAGAAAACATTCTTCAAATTAAGGCAACATCTTTAATCTCTTCATTAAGATCCCCCCTTTTCCTCCCCCTTCCCCCTCCTCCCCCTCCTCCTCCCCTTTTAATAGAATCTGCAGTCAACTCTCCCTGTTAGTTGTCTGTGTCTCTGTGGTTGAAACGTTTAACTGAGGTGCTTGAAAATCCTGAATTATAGCACACTCCGCTATCCTTCACTGGCAAAGTGGCTCTGTTCTGACATTATCCATTTTCAATTGCATATGTAACTGCTATTGCAGCTTTTCCCAAGGAACGGGGAAAAGGGGGGGGGGGCGGGAAGAGAAAATCCACAAAGGAAAG
This sequence comes from Podarcis erhardii, assembly GCF_964252035.2. Classification (NCBI taxonomy): domain Eukaryota; kingdom Metazoa; phylum Chordata; class Lepidosauria; order Squamata; family Lacertidae; genus Podarcis; species Podarcis erhardii. The sequence continues at coordinate 12,160,078 of NC_138498.1, forward strand.
GGGGGGGGGTTGGAAGTATGCGTGTGTGTGTGTGTACAACATTCCGAAATACCACCAAATGTTTCAGTCTTCCACTGCCTTTAGAAGCCCATGCCAGCCAAATTCTGAAATCCAAAGGCATGTTAAAGTGAATACCCGCAAATGAAACATGCTCAGAATAGCCATAGTTCCGCCACCATATAAACAAACCAACCGAAGACCTCAGACTCTATGGGGTCTACCTCTTAGCAAGACCCCGACTTCATCACCAGTAAGTTTTAAAAAAGAAAGAGAGAGGCGGTGGGGAGGGTGGGGTAGGGTGTTGGTGATTGTGAGGATCAAAATGGAAATCTAGGCACCACCACCGTTCCTCAAGCCATGCAAATTCTGCTCTGAAATGAGCTGTCACACAGGAATAAGGAAAACTCGACCCGAAAAGACAACTCCGAAGAAACCCAACCGAACGCCCCATCCGTGCAAAAGCTCAGTCGCTTCAAAGTGGAGTTCACATCCATTCCGCCTTTGCCTTGGGTATACATACAGAAGCACAGTACCACTTGCACCTCAGACATGCATCTTAGCCAAGAAATCGTCTGTCTTACCTTTTGCACGTCCTTCCACCGTGACATCCCATTCTCGGTGTTTGTTGTTGGTGATGTTCTGTGGAGAGGCTGGTGTTTTGTTTTGCTTTAATAAAAAAAAAAAGTGTATTCCTTTTTTTTTTTTTTTTTTAAATAGAGGGATCTCTTCCAGAGGAGGCAAAAGGAGCGTGCTTTTCCTTTAAAAAGAAAAAAGAAAAAAAGAAGAAAAAGACCCAAAGCCATGAGGAGTCTGCATCCCAAGAATGCTGCTTTGCTTCTGACTTGCCTTCCTCCTCCACAGTCACCTTTAAATGCATCTTTTACTGCTGCAGCACATTATATTTGCAGATCATAAAATCCACCTCCAGCGCTTACCAAGACTGTCCTGACATTACTGTTTTATGACCTTGACTTATTGTGGTCACCTGGATAATATTTAAATCAACGTTATGGTCTCTCACTTATATTAAACCCGCTAGGATACTCTCCTGAAAGCCTTAAAAGGATGAGTCCTGGGGAAAAAAATACTCTACATAGAGAAATAGAAGAGGGGGGGGAGCGGGCTGCTTCTTTTGGTGCTGGGGGGGGGGGGTCACTTTGAAAAATACCCAGTTGTACACGGTTCTAAGAAATTTATTTGGCTCCATAAAGGAAGATACATGCAAAGGATACCACATACAGAATATATTTAAATAACAGTCACAAAAGGAAAAACCCCAGACGTCCCCCCCATTATAAGATATCAATACTGCTTTATTATTTTCTTTTCTTAAATATAATGGTCGATAGTACCACCTCATTGGAAGGAGCCTGCATTACTACACAATGTGAGCATGTTCTCACTGCCACTTCCATGTACAGACACATAATGCAATTCATTTTAGCCATTATCTTTATTATACAATAGGCAGGCTACACCTAGGATATGAAAAGCAAACTTTCAGACGCACCTAGTCCCCTAAACATAAAAAGGCAATAGAAATAGGTCCTTCAGTGTTTTCCCCTTTCCTTCCCTTTGTGCTGCTCGTGAATAACTTAAACATCTTAGAAGCTGTTTTTTTTAAAGCAACCGCCTTACTCTTTATTTTACATAGAAACATTGATGCAATATATATATATTCTCATGCTTATACCGATGGATGCGCCTTCGCTCTACAAACTGTAAATACCCAAATCATAGAACTGCACACTAGCCTGAGGTCTTGATTATTATTATTATTATTATCTCTCTCTCTCTTTCTCCCCCTCCCTCCCATACGCATTGCATTTATACCCAGGGAAAAAAATTAAAAAAGAATACTGCACAAGATTTGTAATGACTCCCACCCCTGTCCCTTCCCTTTATTGAACACTTTCAAGTGAAATTAAAATTGGAAGTCAGTTCGCGAATTCGATTCTCTCTGTTCATTTTCTTGAGTTTCATCCTGCGGTTCTGAAACCAGATTTTGACTTGTCTGTCTGTTAGATTAATACTCTTGCTAATCTCCAGGCGGCGCTCACGGGTCAAGTACATATTGAATAAGAATTCTTTCTCCAGTTCCAACGTCTGGTGTTTAGTGTAAGGACATCTTTTCTTTCTTCCGCTCTTTGCTGTCAGCCAATTTCCTGTAGTGTTTTCTGCCTTTATATCCTCTGTTAAAAATAATATTATTAAATAAGTATCTGTGGAATAGCAAAGAGAGAGTCCTAGGCTTAAGACTGAATTATTATTATTATTGTAGAAAAAACAATAACAAAAAGAGCATCTTCTTTTAGTAATACAATAATCTCTATACTATACTCAAATAAATGTCTCCCTTGTTTATTATTTACAGACGTTAGCATTCTAATTAAACCATCGCTTCAAGCTAACAGAACCCAATGTCTCTCAAAAAGCAGTGGATTAAGCCTCCCATTCACAATATTCACCTGGGCGTCAGATGCATAACACCAGATCTTAACTTACACAACGCCAGATCTTAACTTATGGTTTGAAAAACTATGCATAGTTCACGTAAGGGATACCCTTAGTGATGCACAAATGGCGTTGAGGCTGTTTGCACTCTTCTCGGGTGTAGAGTTTTTCCACGTGTCAAACATGTCAACAGGATATAATTTTGTGAAATTATTCTGCACCTTGAGCACGCCATCAAGGCTCCCCCCCCGCCTCTTTTTTCTTTTCTATTTTGAAAATCAACAGTAGCACTTTAATAATTGCTCGAGCAAGCTGCAGCGTTTATGCCACAACACCAGGCAAGCTCAGCCCTTGACTCGAAATGGACCAGCTTATATTTAAAACGAGGCAAAACACAAAACACCATTCTGAAAATTACATTACGGGGAAAATTTTCTGTTTGTGCGTTTGTTTAACTGGCTGTGGATGTTTTGTGCCCTCGCCCTACCCACCAATGGACTAGACTCGATTTTTCTTGGACTCTGTGAAATGCATCATTTTGTTATTGGCAAAGAATAACTTTCCACACTTAAAACAAAAACGAAACCTACACTTGTTTGTTTTCCACCCCAAAATACTGTACTGACGTTCTCCTAGTAACCCTCATGCAGGCACATACAATTTCCATAGAGGCAGCCATTGCAACACACTTCAGACGCGCATACACATACATAAACACCTCGGATTTGAATTTGGATATGCTGGAATGTTGGCAGTAGTAACACTCTAACATTTATCCAAGGTGTGAGTGTGTGAATGGAGGGGAGGTGTTTTGCAAGTATAGCAGCCTACGGGTCTAATTTTTCCCCCTTTCTTCATTTGCGTGTGTGCCAGATCCACACAATCACTTACTTGGAATTCTGGTCAGAACCTTGAAAGACAAATAACCTTCCCCCCCCCAAAAAAAAACACAACTCGAAGAAGTAAACCCATGTTGTGGTTGCATTGCAATGCATCTCATACATTCACCACCACTGCCATTGAACCCTGTAAATTCCTTCGAAAGCTTTCCATTTTTCTAAGCTCTAAAACTCACATTTCCAAATCCCGGCTTGGGCAGGACTGATGAAACATAAGCGGAAATTAAGAGACCATTTCCAACAGAAGAAAGGGTGAAGACTTTTAAAATAATAATAATAGTAGTAGTAATAGTAATATCCATATCTAAATGGCACAGTATGAAATATTGTATTCAATGGCAAATCATTCGTTCCTTCCCGCCGGGGGAAAAAAATAGGAAAGGGAAGTTTGAAAATCTAGGCGGGACATTTCGCAGACAAATCATCATGAAAGGAAAAATATTTTATTCTAACGCTTCTCTCATTCCAAATCAAAACGCCAATCATGTTTATTTATTTCTGCTAATTTGACTTAGACGAAAATATAGGACTTTTGTAGCAAAGAAAACACCTTTGGCTGATACCTTTAGTGATTTCCACCCCCCATAACCTTGACTTTGCAATTTTTCTCTCTCTTCACTAAGGCAGTTGAACTGGCGGATTAAAATAATTCATTCCTCGGCGCCCCGAAAAGGAACGTGGGGGTATATATATCGATATATATATATATATATATATATATGAATGAAAGAAAGAAATACTATATCAGGTGAGAGAAACAAGAAGGAATGGAAAGCCTGCTACCTTTTGTGGTACCCAAGCAGGCAATGTGCGTATGCATATGTATTGATGAAGGCATACATACGTACATACATATGTATATACCACAGGTATCCATGTATGTGTCGTATGCACGTGCTTACACGGGGCTACATATAACCCGATAATACATCTCTCTTCTGCTTGTTTTCTAAGCATATTCCCCAATGCTTAGGCTCTGAGAGGATTTGAATCCGCACAGCAAAGCCAAACTCATAAAAGGCGTTGTTCTTATCTGAAACCGCTCCCAGTTGCATTTTTGGTCTACACACATTTCATTCCCTTTTTACAACAGAAGACGTTTATGTGGCCCCTCTTTCTTTCATCTTTCTTTCTCCTTAAATAAATACTTAGATCCCCTCTTTTCCAAATGGATCTAACAAAAGCCAGGCAGATCTTCGCCTTCAGGATTGTTTATTTTAAACGCACAAACCACCACCAATGTAACACACCTCATCATAACTGGAAGGCTCATTTTCCTAGAATACCTAAACTTGAAACAGATGCTCCACGCACGTAAACGCTGGGGATGAGGTGGGGAAGCTGTTTTCTGCACAAACAAGACTCTAGATGCCGGGAACCGCGGTTATCAATGAGGAATGCAGCAATGATAATGAAACTCAACAATCAAGTCCACTCTGAAGTGTTTGGCAAACCATCTCTACTGCCCATCTCTCTCTCTCTCTCTCCCCCTCCCCCCACCCACCCCCGCCGCACCTTTAACAAGCAACCCATACTTCGCAAGTAAAGAGAAAGAGATAGCAAATTGTTACCCAGGGGGAAAGAGGAAAGAAAAACGATGGAAGAACCAGAAGCATCAACCACGAAGAAAAGAAAAGGAGGGGAAAACACATACACATTTCTAGCGGAAATTGCCTTGGTAGAATTGCCTGCAAGCCCAAAAAGGCATTCGTCCATATTAAGATTATTTCACAACCTCCCTGCCACAGACTTAGTAACTTAGCAAATATAAAAACCACGACGTTGCTCGCAACTTCACCCTGAGTACGTATACCACCCCCAAAAAACACAATCCTCTCCAAAGAAAGGAAGAAAACACACACAAAAACACACACACAGCAACATGGACTTCTAATGCTTTTTTGCATTTGCACTCATTTAAATGCTTCATTTTCAACTCCGTTTATTTCTATTGTTGTTGTTGTTGTTATACTACTTTTATTTAGGAAAGTGAGCAGAAAGCGTAAGCTGTTTAGAAACGACTGCATTAAAAAGGGCAGAGAGAAAAGTTAATGCATCTAATGAACCACAATGCCAGGGTCATTGCTTTCTTAATAACAACAACAACAACAACAACAATAATAATAGAACTAACAACTTTCACGATAAATATTGTAATTTTAAAGTCTGTTGCCTAAGGTGCAGAAGAGTCCCCTTACCTTTTGCTTCGTTGTCAGAATTGTCAGTGCTGGTGTCTGTGCATTTATTCATGTCCTTCTCAGTTTCCGACGAACTGATTTTGGCAGCGGGGAGACTTTTTTCTGTTTTAATTTCGTTGGCGGACGTGTTCTGAGGGTTATCAGACTTTGCGTTGTCAGGGAAGCTGACTTTAGCTCCTGGTTGGGACAGTGGTGGCGGTGGCGGCTGCTGCTGCTGCTGTGGTTGCTGAGGTGGTGGTGGTGGAGGTGGTGGTGGTGGAGGAGGTGGTTGTGGTGGTTGTTCAAGATGCTCACTCCTTTGGCTGAGGCTCGCCCTGGGTTCAAAACTTGCCTCAAACTCGCTTGGGTTGCTGCAGTTTGACGCCTTTTCCATGGAGGAATAACCTTGGCTGGCTCGGTAGTAGCTGGGCACGGGGACTTCATGGTCATTTAGGCAAGGTTCAGGCATCTGATTGGGGTAGAGGGTCGCCTCAGTGGCGTTTTTTGCTCTTTTGTCAGCATTGTACATACAGCAAGCATTTTCTTCCTTGACATTGGTTGGGAAAGAGCAGGAGGGGAGTTGTCTCGCAACAGGTTGTTCGATTCGGTAAGTATTTTTGGGGTCACACCAGGTGTCTAGCTGAGAAAGGTAAGATGGATAGGTGTTGAGAGACAGGCTGGCGTTATTCACCTCGTCTCTTTTGGAAAGAGACGGGATAATTCCACAGTTCCTCATCATTCCACAGTTGAAGTCGTTCCCAGATTGCATATACATTCCTTGGTTAGAGGAATAATTCTCCCCTCTGCAGGTACCGGCTAACGAGTCCATCAAAAACGAGTTAGAAGTCACATTGTTGGGACATGACATTTTCAGAGAGGGATTTTAAAGAGGAATACTACAGCCAGGGGCTGACATCTTTTTTTTAGGGAAAAATATCAGCACCATAATTATCCACGCATTGGTCCCAACCACGTGACTGTCAGGCCAATGAGGATTGAAAATGGCCTTGATGATTCAGACGCCGGTGACGTCACCGGGGTCAAGTTGTTGAGAGAGGAGAAAACCAGCGTGGAGCAACAGCGACATCTATCAGTTTCTGAAGGGTAGAGAACCCAGGACCTTCACGTTGAACAAAGGAGAGAGACCCCCTTTTCCTCCAGTTTGTTTACCAATGAACGAACGCGTGTCTACAGCAGAGTGGGGGGGAAATAAAGGAAGCGAAAGCGTAAATAGAAGCAAAGTCAAATTCAAATTAAAAGGTCAGCAAAAAAATCCACCTTCATCTCCCACTCTTTTCTTTCATTCTTACCCTTTCTTTTTTCTCGCCTAACCCCCTTAAGATAAGTCTAATTTCTTGTGGGCAAATAATTAATCAACCCCAAACCCCAAAAGAACTCCCCTGCCATCCCTTCTTCTTATATCGAATTTCTCTTTCTTTTTCGTTCTCTCCCTCTTTCTTCCCCCCCGTTCCCCACCCCAATAGCTAAACTTGAATGCATGAAAACTGTTCCTTCAGACATATTTTTTTTCTTGTTTCAGAACTACTTTGGTAGATTCATTTTGATTTGGAAAACAAGCAAACAAACCTCGCTATATTGAATGCAATTCCCTAAAGACGTAGGTCGAAGCACCTTGAGAAATCTGAAGCAGTGTCGTTAGGGTCACTTTATATTAAGTTCAGGTGTTTTTTGCGTGAGGAACCAGCTTAATAACTGAAATGGCGAAATTTTAGATTTTGTTTCATGCGAATCGTTCTTTCTAGTCTGTTATAAAATTGTTCTCTCCGTTGGTTTCTCTCTGGAGTACTTTTGTAAAAATATTTCCCCTGCAAATACTGAATGAAACGTTCTTCTCCTTTCTAACAACCCCCAAACCCGCAAACTTTCATCATTCCTGCTTTCACTGACGCAGAAGCTCTGCACAGGTTTGTTAATAAACTTCCCAAAATTGCATCAAAATAAATATCTCAATGGGAGATATCACAGAAGTATCCTCTACTCTTAGGGTACAAGTCTGTACATTCCCCACCCCTCTTCAGGAAATTACGACAATTAAATAGAATGAAATTTTAAATTATTGGGTATTTTAGGGGTGCTTTATTCAGCAGAAAGGTTGTCCGATCAAACACGGTTTTTTATTTGATCTATTTAATTTTCATTGATTAAACTCCAAGCAAATATCTATGTGTGTTTATTTCTTCTTAATTTCCCTACTCCAGTCTCGTTCAGTCTTTATGATCCTGTTTCCCTTCTCCTTCTCGCTTTCTCTCTCTCTTTTAATTTAACGATCTCAGAATAATAACTGGTATTACAGATATAAACATATGTTGAACGAGGTGCTTTCATTGTGCTGTTTCCTTTATTAGACGTTTTCTAAACAGGCTAGCAATTAAGCCAAATTATTATTTAGTGTATATCAAATTGACTACACTGTTAGAATCCCGCTTTGACAATGATGTCTATAGTTTTGGGTGGTTGTTGGGTGTTTTTTTTTTAAAAAAAGGGATCTGACACTTTGTGGCTAAATCCATGAAAAAGAGAGGAATAGTACTAGACAATGAGAATATTAATACTACCAATACTCATAATGGCAGCTGGGAACAGAATTAGCTAAACGGCTGGAATCTCAAGATCATTACGACGGATCTGAAACCTTTTAAAGAGTTCATAGTCATTCTCAAGGAGTGGGAGGGAAGCCTTTTCAGATAGAAGCGGAAAACGGTGAGGAAAATTGAGCCAGAAAGTTTGGTAGGGTGTGGGGTATGTGGAGAGAAGTGAGGAACTTGACCAATTTCAGTAATGTATATTTTGGTGTTTTTGTTTTAAATGCAGTGCTGGCTGCCTAAAGCCATCAGACCTTGACGACAATGTTTTCTACAACAACTGTTTTACAATTCCACTCGGCTGTTGCTTCGGAAGGGCTTGCAGCCTGCTGGCCCCCACCTTCAAAACCAGTCCCCTCCACATCTTCAAGGGTGAGAAGTTTTAATATCTTAGGCCAAGGAAGTCTTAAACCGCATCATTCTATTTGTCTCAACCATCCCCACCCCCACCCCCGACCGCCCCACAATCCACCTCCACCTCGAAATACAGCCAAGCTAAGAGCTTTTTTCCTGCACTTTAAACGCCGTTTGCTTCCTCTGGAAAGCTATTTGAGACTTTATAGCCTCTATTTGTGTTATCTGCATAGGTCTTTTTAAAACAGTTTGATAGAAATCGTTCAGTTTTATGATATCCAACGAAAATTCCACATAATATTTATAAGCAAAGAATAAAACTTTAGCATGGGAACCAATACTTCCTCATTTATAGGTGATGAAATTAAAGACCAATGCAGTTTGGCATTATATGGCTTTTTCCCCGTTCTCTCTCTCCACCCCCACCCACCCCTCCCCCACCCTTTCCTTCTTTATTTTTTTGCAGATCATGTGGCTGACTCAATATTTTTAGGCTCTGAAGCCCTACACGTCTTCATATGTGCATTTTGTGGCGGGGGGAGAGACCAACATTTGACCCCGTTTCCTTCCCTGTGAGTGAAAATGAAAATGTGTTTCCAAGTCTTTTATATCCTTATTTACTGCTGTGCATTCTTGCTGTGTGTTATATTCTCCCTTCCTCTCTCTCACACACGCATACTAGGAAGCAGGAAGAGGAATTTACAAACCGCACTGTGGTGAAACCTGTCAAATAATTTGATTTTTATCCTCTTCACAGATTCACATACCGCCAAGGAATTTTCAGTGGATGAGATGTTGTACCCATATCTCTGAAGACAAGATAGAGGGCGTTTTAAATGTGTGAAGATGATGAAGATAAAATAAAATGTTATGGGTGGGTGGGTGTGTATACACACACACACACACAAATATATATATACATGTGTGTATATACGTGTAAGAAAAGCTGGTGGTTTTGACTATCATTGTTTTCACTGAGGATTATTGACATATTCATACATATGTATTTTAAGGAGCGTAGGTGTCTCGGAAGTCATTTTTTAAAATGTAAAGCCATAGAGTTATTTAATTCCAGGCGTCTCTTGTGGGCTTTGACGGTCAAAGTCTTACCCAAAATAAAACAACAGTCAGAGAGAAGGGGCGAGAGATGGTCATAGTAGATGGAGGGACGTGGAGGAGAACCCGCTTCATCACAAACAGCGAAATGCATATTTCCTGACATCATTCCAGGTCTTTTGATATCTGGCGGATCTGGCGCTGAAGGAATGCTGGGGAATGTCTCCAGGAGACCGAATATTGTTTAAAGTTAAAAATAATTAGAAGTATGATAAACATGGGTCATTAATGGGGAGAGAAATAAAATCCATCAGCCTAAGTAGAACCCCCGTTGGGAAAAATGCTTTAGTCTAATTGCAGAAAATAAATACCAACAAATGCTATTAAAACTTAAAAAGGAGAAAGCCTGTGTGTGGAATAAAGACCTATAACAGCCTGCTCTGGGTTTTTACACTCCTTTGGAAATCAGGGTGGAAATGAAACATGCAATGCCCCTTATTAAAAAAAAAGGAATGGAGGGGGGAGGAAGAGGGTAAGAAAGATTGGGGTGGGTGGGGAAAATTATACATATGTGGACTTTAAGTTGGCTCACATGTGGAGTGGGGTTCGGCAGTGCCTTATTCTCTTGCTTTGTGGCTACTTCGGTATGATTTCGCGGGAGTAAAAGCCAGGAAGTGGTTTTTTAAAAAGTCAAAGAGGGAGTTTAAAAAAAAATATTAGGGGATTTCTTCCTTCCTTTCTTCCCAGTGTCTGGACATATGAGGCAAACTGCAGACGATCCTGCTATTGTCTTTGGTGTCTGATTGCTCTCTCTCTGAATGCCAAAGGCAGACAGTTCAGTTGACCCAAAAGAGGGGGTGAGGAGCCTTGAAACCCGTCTCCCTTTGCTTTCCTAGAGCTTTGCTCTGGGCTGGAGACGGAGGGCACGCGGCTGCGAGGGGTTATGGGGTGGGTGGGAAACACAAACAGGCGCGCGCACAGGCGCGCTGCCAGAGCACCACATTTCCCATAAAAATCTAAAGAATTTTTCTCCCCAAAAAAAGCAAGCAAGGAAGAAAAAAGATGCACGTGTCCAATAATTCACGTAAAAGCACATCTCAAACTTGCACATAATATTTTACCTGTTCCCTTTTCCTTCTAATTATTTAACCGTGAGTTATGCGTGGAAAGTGTCTCTTACGTCCATTGTATTTTTTAACCAACTTCCCCCCCTTAACATTTTTATAGCGAGCATTCATTTTCGCTTCTAGGAAGTATTTGGTGGCAACACTTTAATGATTACCTTAAATTTGTATTTTTTTCCCCTGCCTGGTATTATGCCCCGTGTTGTGGAGGAAATAATTCTGATTTATGGCAAAGTACACTAGAGTACAATAACAGTGATGCAAAAATAAAACCCACGCCTTTAGATGTTGGCTTAGAAACTGTAAACTATCACCACCAGAAATCTATCAAACTTTACAATCCCTCTTATACTGCTTCCTTCTTTCGGAGTAACTTAAGTCAAAGAATTATGGAATGATATTATGTTCCTTGAGGTGGTATTGAAAAGTGCTCAAGTTATTTCTACCTCCAACATAGAATCTTCAGTCACCAAAAGACCGGCCTGAGGTTGGCCACCTTTCTTTGTTTTGCATGGTGGAGACCAAAGTTGTCCAGAGTTACTTCGTGGTGTTCACACACACCAGTGACAGTATTCAAGTTGCTGCTCCTCTCCCTCTCTCTTTCTACGTGTGTGTATACAGTTACACATACCCCCAATGCACACAGAATGCAAAAAAAAAAAAAAAGGAGTTTAAGCAATGTTAAAGATTGCATTGGGAACATCAAAGTCGCTGGGCCGCTGGCCTTATCCGTCAGGCTCTTCTTAACTAAAATCACACACTGAGAAGAGAAGCAATAATGTGAATATATTGCCTACTATTTGTTAGCATCTGATTTTTCCTGATACCATTCCAATTTCAGCTTGAAGGGTGATGTGAAAAAAGCTTTGAATTTGGGGTGTGGCGATCTGGTCCTGATAGATGAGGGGATATCTATCTTTATACCTATCTGGCTTATGAATACTTTATTATTGCAAACTACTTCGTGCAATTAGCTTGATAAGTTGACAAAGAAGCAGGGAAGGCTGAAGGGGGTCATATCATTCGAAGCTGCGTTCATTAGGAGAGAAACCATCGTACTATGCCTGGTATTTTCGAAGGATTTTCTGACTTAGTTCCATTATTGGGTTAAAGTGTGGTTCAGTGGTTTACAAAAATACGTGCTCCTTTACACCGCTGCTACCTCTTTTTCTAAGAAAAATTTAAAAATACAAATAAAAGAAATAGTATTTTTCCCAGGGAAGAGAACAATGTTATATTCTCAGTGGGGAAGAAAAAAGAAAAACGCGCGGAAAGAGAATTTTAGGATACACAGAATTAGTTAATTACCTGTTTTTAAGAGAAACTAACGACAAAAGACCTGAGAAACTGCCTTTCCTCCAATGGCAGTATATAACCGTGCAGGCTATCGGATAAGATGTGCAAAAACACATTTCCCGATTATTTCGAAATATGTATTTCCCCCCTAGTTTTTCCCTCGGCTGTTAAAATTTATTAATAGTGATACAGGTGTTGGAATCCTTTCTCCAAAGCGAGAAGCCGTCGGTTCAAATAAAACCTCGGCTATAAGTCCATCCAAAGTCTGTATCCTGCGTCGCTATGTTCCAAAGATCTGTGGCACGACGTGTGGATGCTATTTCATTCAATTAGTTAACAATTCAGCATAGGTGTTTTCAATAGGAAGCGATAAGTGCTTCAGGGAGTTTAGTTATATATGCAAGCGCCCACACTACCATATCCTTAGTTGTAATGTTGATATCAGCCGCAGCCGCTGCTCATTTTTTAAGGTGAAATTTCTGTGAAAAAAACCTCGATCGGCACAAGGGTATCCAATTATTTTAGCAATCGTTTGAACCGAGACATAAGGTTTACATTAAAAACGTTTGAAAAGAATGGCTGCAAATGGGTCTGTACATGTATTGCTTAGATCGCCTCTTTTAAAATGTTGTCGACTTAATTTTAACCACGTAGAGAAGCGTCTTTTTTTGTTCTGCTTTCAGTCCATAAACAACATTGATTGTTCATTTTATTATTTTATTTTTCGCCAGAATAAACATACATATACATATATTTTTTTTGTACGGCTCCTATCAACAGCGTGATCAATTTTCATTCGCTGCAGCAGAGATTCGAAAGTCTTCCGAGGCTGCAAACCACATTCTTGTGGTTTCATGTTGTAATTCGGTGGTTATCAAAAGCAGAGAGACCCGCTTAGGTCTAACATATGTTGAACATCCGTACAGTTCGCAACTTTATTAAAAGAGTATAAACGAGGCCTTAATGAGACGCCATTTTAAGGGTGGTTTTTGTGAAAAATACGGTATATAACAAAAATGAGGGTGCATGATATAATGTGAAAGCCTGATCAATTTTGCTCTCAAAGTAAACTTCAGATTCATATAAGGATTATCTAAATGGGGGGATTGAAAGTATGGAGGGATGGGGGGCTATTTTTGCTGTATTTCCATCAATGCCATTTCCCAATGCAGTCACACACAAATCCATATTAAAAAGGGGGGAAAATAGGCCTTATCATAGTCCACCTCCCCTTTATCCAATTTTGTGCCCATCAGATGTGCAAAGAAAGGCAGGAGACAAAATTAATCGTACATTCAATTATGCTTTTGGAGAGGAGGGGAGGGAGGTTGCTCTTAACGACCCACAAGAGTCTCTCGCCCTAGCAAAATGGGGGGTCGCGGGGGCATTTTATTTACAGGCACGCAGGCATGGCTGGTTCTCTTCGTCGGGGGCTCGGAGGTGCCTCCTGCAGAAGTTACTTGCAAGCAGAGCGGCGAAAGTCACCCCCCTCCCCGAATCCACAACCAGGCGAAGAAGACCGGCTCAAGGCGATAGGAGCTTCAAGTCCACTTGCCAAAGCCACTGCCCCTTTTCTCTCCTCGACAGGCTTCTCCAGGGTCCATTGAGGCCAACTTTCCGAGCCCCAAATTCCAAACTCTTTGCGGACCTCCAGTGGTGGTGGAAAGCCTTGCCCAGGGCGATTGGTCTGGCGGCTCTTTTGCTGGGTTGCTTAACAGAATTGCTTTATTTACATGATGCCACCGGCGAGCAGGCTGCACAGTCAAGTTTATGTTTCTCAACTCCAGAACTCAGAGGAGGAGGAGTGTTCTCTGGGCTGCTGGGACCACTTGCCGAGAGGTGCGTGGGTCTGCATGCCCGTGAACAGCCATGTTCAACATACAAGCTGTAGCCTGCACAAACCACGCCAGGCACACGCAGAAATACACCCGGACGCGCACACATCTCCATCTCCCCCAGCTCTAGTGCCCACTGATGGTTGTGGTGGGGGGACCAGCTTGCACTTCGCAAACAAACAACAAACAGCAACAATAACAAAACGGGAGAACTTATTTCTTGCACTCCAATTAACATTTTAAAACAGAAGAAGTCTTGCCCAGAATCCAATTAAAAAACTCGCCCCTCACCTTCCTCACTCTGAGCTATATCTCCCAACAATGTCACCTCCTAGCAGCTTCCAATACGTTAAGGAGGGATTCCAGGCAGGGGGACAGGAAACAGGTTCGCTTAGCTGTGTGTTTGCACGTCACACCGAGAGGTCCTTCGCAATTAGCCTGTGTGCCATTAACGTGGCTTTACACCGAGATCCCCAGCCTATGAGGGAGAGGACCTTATCCTGATGGACCTTCCGAGCGAGAAATAAAGTTGTCTTATGCAAAGCCCCAAATGCGTGCTAGGAATTTAGAGGGAGGAGGAAAAGAAGGAGGGGGGGAGAGAGAGGGAGAGAGGAGAGGGGCACTTGTAAAACTTTTATGCCAAACAAAGTTATAAAAACTTTCCATGCGTTAAGATATCAAAAGGTTTATAACAATAATAAAGCTTGAATGTGTGCTGGTGTGTGTGTTTGTGTGTGAGAGAGAGAGGGAGAGAGAGGGGGGGGGAGAGAGGGAGAGAGAGAGAATTCTAATATTCTAGCAATATTAAATCGCTGAGCAACTGAGTTAAATATTAAGTACCATAAACACCAGGCTTGGTTCGAAATCGGTATTTGTAATGCGTGAGTCCATATATATTCAAGTGGGTGTCATATGAGTGTGTGTGTGTGTGTGTGTGTGTGTGTGTGTGTGTATCCCACACCCACAAACCCACACCCACGTATCGCCGCCTGCTGCTGGACTCTTAACTCAGTAGGCGGGAACATTTAAAAAAAAAACGAAAAAAGAATCTGAAGGCCTTTCTGATTCCGGTTTATTACAAAAGGGTTAAAGGTGATGGACTTGACTCCATTGAAGTTCAAAGACATCATATATTCACATTTTTTTGTAGTTGTTCTTGTGGATCTCTTCGTCTCTCCCCCCCCCCCCTAAACACAATGCAACCAACATAACGCTAGCGTATAAAGTACAGTTAGCTGTTAGGCTATATTGCCGCTAGATGCCTCGACTCTGGTGAGGGGAGGGAGGCAGAAGGCTAAAAAAATGACACCCCTGCTCCTAAATGGTACCCCCTCACTCCCCTAGCTAAATAGTCCCCTTCCAAAAGAAAAAGGAAAAACCCCGAAGAACATTAACGGGTTATCCCTACCTCGCACTGCTGCTTAATACCCTTGTAAAGTCCCACATGGTCTATAAACTTGGATTTTACAACTGGCATTCCATTTTAGCTCGAGAAAACTTTGAACTAGGCCTCCAGTTTCATTGTGTCGCAGCCCCAGCCAAAGACGTGGAAAAGGAGGTGGGATGGGGGGGCGGAGAGGACAGGAGAGGGGGAAAGTTAGGAGTCAGAGCGTGTGTGTGTGTGTGTGTGTGTGTGTGTGCAAGGGGGGGGGGGACTGGAAGAAAGCTAAGCAAAGACACCCTTATTTGTTTACTATTTACTGCGGAAGTCTTTTTCTATGGCCAGACGGTGGTAATTAAGGAAAAATTAAGCTGTTTAGTGCTGCAGTCTTTATTACAATGTCTAGACTAGTCGCCCCCTTTGTCCAGACAACGGCCGCAGTCACGGGGTATTGACTGGACTTTCTGACCTGGCGATGTGCACCTTATTGCACCTACGTTTTAAGTTTCCCCCTAACCTTGGAAAAGTTTAGAAGTCGCCCATTAAAGAGAGGCGGGCGCCTTTCTCCCCCATCAGAAAGATGCGCCATTTTGTTTCCTCCGTATCCCCCGCGTGTGAGTGGGGTGGTTTTGGCTCCACTCCTAAGGGCTGTTTCGGACCTTCTCTGATCCACCTTGGGTTCCATGGCACTTCCCACACCCTTCTGTGCTCTGGGCACCACAAACCAAAGAATCGCCCATGACAAGGACATATTTACAGTAGACCTTGACTGTCTAATCCAAGGAAGAGGGAGGTTATAGGCCCTACATCCGTATTCGCCAGACTCTTCAGGGAACAACCGCACCACCACACACACGCACCAGGAGGAAGAAGGGAGAAAAACAGATAAATGCAAAAATAAAGCAGTTTCCATCCCGTGTATGTATATGTCTGTATGTCTGTTTATATACAAACACGCACATACCCCTATTATTATACATAATCTTTTCCCCTCATCTCTTCTAATGAGAAACATTCCTGTTAACATAACCCTTTCAGATAGCATCATGGCGAACTGGAAGATGGATCTATCAAGGAAGCTAAAGTTTCTTTTCTCTCTGCCTCTTTTCTTGCAAACGAAGCACATTTTTGTGGGTTTCCCCATAGCTGACAAATCAAACCGCAAAAGCAACATCAAAGTATTTGCATTGCAAATGGTTGCATTTAGAAGCAACCCGTGAGGAACTCACATTGCCTGTGAAGGAGAATATAATTTTGTTACTGCTTGCCCTTTAAGCTAGAGATACCTTCAGACACCAAATGTGAGTAACACGAGGATTCGTCAAGAATGAATTGGTAGATTTAGAGTAGGAGACAGACTGACCATTCAGAATTCTTATATTCTCCACCACCACACAAAATTAAAAAAAATACATTCAACTAGTGAAAGCGTCTTCCTGCGCATTTTTTTTATCACTGTGAAGAAAATTACATTTATTTAACGGAGGGAGGAGTTGTACACGTAAAACTGCGCTTCTGTCCCTATGTCTGTGAGTTGAACTTGTTTTTGTTTAAGAGAAGGAATTAAGTACTTGACTTTGCATTTGTGCATTGCAAGAGGCAAAAGGGGAGGGGGAGGTACTTTATCCTTGACATTACGAAAATTTCCGCTTCTTTTGTGTTTGCAATCAGAGATGCGCTCATTAGCAGACATCACATTAGTTGTGCTTTTTAAAAAGAAAAAGGGGGAAAAGCACGTTGCAATATTGCTCATTAAGCACCAATTTCAGCATATTGCAATATATTTCTCTTCCAGGGTGGGGTGGGGGAAAAGGGAAAAGAAATAAAAAGATTAACAACATTGGGAAAACAGACAAAGACATCTGGAGCCAAGCACAGGGCTGTATTATTGGGCCAAGAAATTCCTATAAATTTGAATGCAATGATGAAAACAATGAACTCCACAACAAATGTCTAGTTAAACGCAGAAGGTTCATATTAATTTGGCTATATCATATCGCATACGTATGTGTGCGTGTATATATATATATATATATATATATATGCATGCGTAGGTACACACACACACAATTTAACCATTTGGCCATAGGAAAGTCCATGCCACGTTGACCGCAATGAGTCTTTTAAGAGGGAAATACTAATAAAATGGTCAAATAAAATCATAATGTAGAACAGCTTGAAATGTCTTTATTTGCCACAGAATTTCACAGAGTTTCCCGGGATTCACTTCTTTACATACACAAAGATTTATTTATAATTGTGGTTGTTACTGTTGTTCTTGTTCTTGCTGCTGCAGTTTGGTCTCCCACGTCCAGGAAAGAAAGGAAAAAAAGCATTTACATACCATTTAAGAGACAGTTATTGCGAATTTATTGTAGTCCATTCCCCATTTCTCCCCCCCCCCGCCCATCCCCCACCCCTACCCTCTCTCCAGATGCAAAGAGGGGAAGAAAGAAAGAGAAAAAAAATCAAACCTGGGACTGCATAGAATATGAATATATAAAAGATACATGAGGGAATCAATGGAAATCACATCCTTATAGTGATACCAATTCTTGGACAGGTTATTTAAATTAGATTTCAATGAACAACAGTCCTTGGCATGTACAGCAGTGGAACCCTAATGGAGTGGAGTGCGTGTGCACGGATGAACACGTGTGGGTAGATACACACACACACACACACACATCTGCACGCACACTCAGACAAAGCCCTCCTCCCAACCGAAGACTTTGGGAGGTGCTTTTGCGTAGATGCATCATCAACTTGTATATCAAAATAAGGAGAAGTAGGTGCATACTGTCGTGAACACAGCACTGTAGTTTCCTCCATCGAACATAGATGATGATGATGATGATGATGAAGATGAACTGAACAAAACAAAACAAAACAAAACACCGATGATAAAAATAATTCCATTTCTTCAAGACTAAACGTTAAATTAAAAGTTCATACAGTATTCAAGTCCTTTCAACGTTTAGGTAATCGGGAAAAGTGTATAACCCTGAACCAGGTCCCAAACATACAGATATAAGGAAGGACGGAGAAGGTTGAAAACTCTGAGGGTTGCTTGAAGACTCCACAGTCAAACCGTGCTTGCAACTTCCCTTCTTCATACACAGAATACTTCAACTAGCAGAGGATGTATTTTTTATTTTTTTATTTATATATATATATATAGATATGTATATATAATATACAAAAGAGGTTCACAACAAGGGATTTCCAGAGAAATACTGCAGGCGGTCTCTGCTTAGTTTTTTTTCTTTCATCCTTCTGTTCTGAAACCAAATTTTAACTTGTCGATCAGTGAGATTCAACATTCTGGACAGCTGCAGCCTTTTTTCTTTGTTTATGTAGACATTGAAGAAAAATTCTCTCTCTAGCTCTCTGATTTGGAATTTCGAATAGGGACATCGCTTCTTTCTTGTGCGGGGGGCACCTTTAGGGGGGAGGGAGGGAGAAAAATATAACCAGGAGGGAGTGAAAATAACTAAGCAAATGACACAACAGAGCCCCAATAACCCCCCCCCCATCACCAAGAGCTCAAATGCATAGCTTCTCTCTCACATGCACACCCATCTGGAAGCACATCCTACGGCCATGTGTAACATCCTAACAGACATGTGTACCACAACACAGCCATGAAGACAGCCTTTCCTGTTTCCAGCCCATGATCATTTTCCCCTGTTTTGGGGGGCTTTTCCAAAGGGATTCCTGAGTGCAATAATCAACAATAACTGCTGGGGGGAAGGAAGCCGGCGAAGCAGCTGGGAAGCATACACGTTCAAACTGCAAATCTGCCGCCTTTCTTACAGAGTTAGCAGGAGCAACGTTAGAACTATGAGGGCTCAGAATTCTGCTCTGCATAAGTTTTTGATTATCGGGAACGCCACCCTCCAAATACATTCAGCACACACATACACACAGAGAGAGAATCAAAGCAACATATCTGAGCAGTCAAAAAAAAAAAGGGAAGCAATGTGTTTCCCAAGGCAGCAAACAGAATTGCAAATACAACGTGTGCGCGCGCCTGTGTGTGTGTGTGGGTGTGTAAGTTCACGCAGGACTTAGCGTTCCATTCACCTATGAATGAAAAAATAAATAAACATCCATGATGCATTTACTTGAACAGTTGCTTCGATTTAAGGTTGTTGTTGTTGCTTTAAAAATGAAAATAAACCCACTTATATATGAATATCTAAAGGCATCTGAGTATATTAAAATATACTTAAAATGTGTGTGTGTGTGTGTGTGTGTGTGTGTGTGTGATAAACACATTTAATAGCAAAATAAGCATTGTCTATTTGAAAAGAAATCACCCAAAGAACTACGCCTAAGCAATGCAATTTGCAGGAAGAAAAGCAACAACAAGAGCAAGAACAACAACACAGGATGCACTGAGGACATGAAAACGTTGCATTCCCTTTCCCCACATTCATAGCAATATTTGAATTTCTGCATGCATTTTCAATAAGGGGAAAAAATAACACCACCACCCCCCCTCGCTCGCTCGCGTGCATCTCTCAGTGCCTCCTCGCGAGGACAGGAAGCAAGAGCAGTGTTCTGCCCAATTGCCTTTTACCCTCAGAAGCCCGGGACCAAATCCTTTTAAAATGCTCATGTAAGTTCATGATCAAAGTTAATATTTGTCACCATGGTGTGCTTTTAAAATTTCACAGACTCTGAGATACTGTGTCTGCGCCTAACATCTCCATTTTTCTCAAAGAGCCTTTCCCATCGTAAAAATTCTTCTCGTTGCAAGAAAGAGCTTTGTAGGTTATAATAAAATCCTTTGAATGCTTATAAAACTCCACATAAAATTTGACCGACAAAACAGCGGGCTAGTCCCTTAACCTTTCCATTTACTGCTTTCTCTACCTACTCGAGTTGCTGGTTTTGCTCCCTTCCTTGTTGACAGAGGAGGATGAAGCTGAAGAGCCCGGGTTGGTGTTTTCTTCCTCGTCTTCCGGGTCTACGCCTTGGTCGCCGCGGGATGACAGCGCGGTGGGCTGGGAGTC